>NC_141141.1:81572451-82249535 GCF_053477565.2 Lygodium microphyllum | reverse complement strand
TTGGCATCTCGGCCTTCTGCTCATTTGTCTAGGGAAAAAACAATCTACTTGATTGACCTTCACATTAAAAGGTAAAGGTCAACCAATAGGCTAACATCCTGGATATGGAAGCACTTGAGGATGTTCTATATTATGTAGTCATTTTTTAACAATGGAGGAGCCCCTTAGAGCAATCATGCATGATGTACATGCTAAGAATATGTGAGGCTTGTCCCATATCCTTCATCTCAAAGCTCTTCTTGAGCTGACTTTCAAAGGCATCTTGTTCATCATAAGCTCTCCCAGTAATCAACATAACATCCCCATAAACTACCAAGATAATAAGACTACCATCACAAGCCTTCTTTGTGTAGAGACATGGATCCATATCACTATATGTATATCCTTGTGAATGCAAGAAAGCATCAAAATTGTGGTACCATTTCCTCGGTGCTTGCTTAAGTCCATAAAGGCTCTTTCTCAACTTGCACAATAGGCATTCCCTACCTTTTTCTCAAAGCCCTTAGACTGTTGCATATAATCTCATCTTGTAGGTCCCTATGTAAGAAAGTTTTCTTTACATTCATCTAATAAAGGTCATGATCTAACTATGCAACCAAAGCAAATAATACTAAGCATAGAGTAGTCATCTTGACACCATAGGAGAGAAGATCTCATCAAAGTCAACACCATGCTTCTCCTTAGATCTCTTGCAACTAATTTGGCTTTATATGCTGACTGGGATGTCCAGGGGTACTCTTGAACTTGTACATCCACTTGCATGGCAAAGCACGCATTTCACTAGGAAAAGGAACCAAATTCCACATATGATTTCTCTGCAATAAGTCATACTTTAACTGCTTGGCTCTCTCCCAAGAGTGACTATCACCTTTGTGTATGACCTTATCATAGATAAGAGGCTCACCAAAATTTGTCACCATAACATAGTCCATGGAGGGTGCAAACCGATCAAGTTGACATTTATCTCTAGTAGATCGGCTATAGAATATGTACATCTTGTCCAATGTCATGATCATGGGCTATTAGAACATTAGCTATAGGTAGTCTAGCTAGATATATGATAATATAAGGCTCTATTGAGATATTTGCAATCACACCTAGCTTAGCCTCTTTGTATGGAGCAGTGTGGGCTCAAAGAGCAGAATCCCATATGCAGAGTGGTGGAAAGTGCAGCCTAGTCTATTCCTATAAAGCATTGTACTTGCTCTCATTTTGAATGCAACGCCATAGTACTTTTGTACTTCTAGCAAAGTGTCTATGTCATTGTCAACACACGAGATTGTGTTTATGAGTCCAAGCGTCCATCTTGGAACCTAATTCACTTGTGTGACATTTGGTCTTGATGTCTATTATATCATGAGCTCACTCTTTCTCTTTCAAAATCCATAGCCATGCTCTAGATCAAACATTCTTTACATGGTATTAGAGCCCATTCAGACATGGCCTAAGTTCAACTCAACTCCTCTCTTTACTCTCTTAGTCTCTCTCAACCTCAGTTCAACTCAGTGGCAACTCATAACTTCACCTTTCTTTCATTTTCTCTCTCCTAGCACTCAAACCAAACCTCTGCCACTCTGATCCAGTAAATATTGAAGGTTTCAACAAGCATTTCCCATCAAATTAGCAAGGAGGGGAGAAATCCAAGCATCAAAGCATCAAACTCAAGTGCGCCTGAAAGCATAGTCTCTATTGATACTTATCAAATGTTATTTGACACTACATTCCTTGTGTCTCTTGACACAATCAAATCTTCTACTACTCAAATATGTGAGTTTTGGTGTTGATTTGCTGCTCCAGCATGGGCAAAGACTCTCCAACAGTTTGGTTCAAAGGGGTTAGGTTTCACACCTAGCAAACCCGTATCAAGCTCATTCTGATGAAGAAGGGTCTTTGGGCTATTACCAATGGCAAGGAGAAGAAGCCTCGAGATGGAGACCTTGTAGTTAATTGGCAAAGTAATGATGACAAAGCACACATCATCATTAAGCTAGAATTGGATGATAGCTACATCCACCATGTGGATACCTGTGAAATCTCTAATGATACATGGAAGAGATTAGATACTTTGTTTGGTGCACAATAAAAGTCATCTAAGTATGGAGTACTGATTAAATTTTTTAGGCTAGATATGAAATCAAACACATCTCTTGGAACTCACTTAAATTACATGGAAAATCTCTTAACTCAACTTGTAGGAATTGATCTCAAGATGAATGAAGATATTTGTAATGGTGTGCTGTCAAAAAGTCTGCCTCATGACTATAATAATGTATCAACTACATTGATCAACATGCCTAGTCCTAAATTGGTTGACATTAAGGCCCCCCTACTAGAAGAAGAAAAGAAGGTAAAATCCAAAGAAGAACCAAGCATCTCTAAAGATGAACAAATGCTATATATAGGTGCCAGGTACAAGGGCAAGAAAGATCAATTGGTATGTGACTTCTGTAAAAGCATCAGCCACATAGAGAAATTCTATTGTCATGCTAGAAAGAGGTCTCAAAAGGCCTATCTAGTTGTTGTTAAAGAAGAAGAAGACCACCAGAAGAAGGACAACCTCTTTATTCCTTCTATTCTAATAGAATTTTTAAAGCCTTGTATTGCCTAGCCCTAATTCTTCTAACATAAGCTTATAAACTCCTCATGTAAGCTTGTACTACAACCTTTGTACACTTTGTGACACCCCTGTTACAGCCTTTGGATGTCCACCACGTATTTGGTATCCACACTTAGCCTTTTCTTTGATAGCCTCTAGTGTTTACTAAGATTGTGGTGTCCGCACACTTTGTAGGTGGTTACTCACTACGGCCTCTAGACATTTTGTACTTTTCTGGTTGTGATTGAGGAGGGGTGTTGCAATATTTACAATCACACCCAGCTTAGCCTCTTTGTATGGAGTAGTGTGGGCTTAGAATACAAAATCCCATATGCACAGTGGTGGAAAGTGCAGCCTAGTCTGTTCCTATAAAGCATTGTACTTGCTCTCATTTTGAATGCAATGTCATAGTACTTTTGTACTTCCAATAAAGTGTTTGTATCATTGTCAACACACAAGATTGTGTTTATGAGGCCAAGCTTCTATCTTGGAACCTAATTCACTTGTGTGACATTTGGTCTTGATGTCTGTTACCTCATGAGCTCACTTTTTCTCTTTCAACCTCCATAGCCATGCTCTAGATTTGACATTCTTTATAGGATCCTCTTGAAACATCACTTTGCGTACCTCAACTACCTACTTAAGCTACTTATGCATCTTCTCCTCATGAAAAACAACATCATGGCTATGGATGATTTTCCTAGCCTAAAAAATCCCATAGGTGATAGCCCATCTCAAATAGAGCATTTGCAATAAAAATCAAGAGGCACTAGAGTTTTCTAAGCGAAAGAAATTGGCTCAGAACCCGCGAAAAGTGTCCGTTCATCAATTGGAGTTTGTTAGATAGCCCATTTAAAGAGGTGCAACTTGAGCAACAGTGCAACTAAGTGCCAAAAATGAAGTAAAAAATAAAGTATTTGTAGTAAAAATCAAGAGGCACTAGAGTTTACTAGACAAAAGTAGGTGGCGTGGAACACATTGAAAGCGTTTGTTTGTCAATTAGTGTTCATTGGATGGCCCATTTAAAGAGGTGCAACTTTTGCATTATAAAATAGCTACATGATTTGGAAGCCCAAAATGGCATCTAGGAGACCAATCAATAGAAAATCACACCAAGAATGTGTCTATGTTTTCAAATCTTGAATCCGAGTTTGTTGGGCCCTTCCTGCTCCCTCATCGATCAAGGCATTGAAAGCGCATGTTTGCTTGGTAGTGATCATGATGTGGAGGTATGCGGGTTCTATGACTTCCTCATCTCATCATCAATTTTCGTGATTGTGGCAACTCGTACTTTGATAGGGGGTTCTAACATTTGTGGCTCATGCAGTGGATGCGTGGGAGGGTAGTACTTCTTAATGCGACTGCCATTGAAGAAGCCTATGCCCTCGCCGTCTAGAGTCTCGAGCTCAACTTTGCTAGTTCGGCTGATTGCACAAACTTTGAAAGGCCCAAGACCACTAAACATTATTTTCTGCTTGTGTCCTTTAACTAAGTACAGGAGCACTAAGTCACCCTGTTCAAACTCATGCTGCTTGACATGCTTGTCAAACTAGCTCTTGCATTGTGCCTTCTCACATATGAGTGCATGAGTGGCTAGAAGGTGAGTTTCGAAGAGGCGTTCAAGTTCAACTAGGCATTGTGTCCATGCTTCCTTCCCTTCCCATTGTTCTTGAAGCTCTATTCTCAGGCTAGGAAACAAAGAAATATACTCGTAGAATTGCCTCAGTCCCATAGGTCAACTTAAAGGGAGTCTGGCTGATAGTTGTTTTATAAGCTGTATAGTAAGCCCACAAGGCTACCATTAGCTTGTTATCCCAATTGCTGCGCGAAGTAGAGACTACTTTGGTTAGGACATTTACAAGGATCTTATTTGTGGATTCCGCTTGCCCGTTTGTCTGAGGGTGGTATGGAGAGGATTTTTGATGGATAATTAGAAAGGTGGAAAAAAGATGCGCTATCATTTCATTGATGAAGTGCATGCCCTAGTCACTGACTAGTTCGATGGGGCAACCTAATCGTGAGATCACCTGCTCCCATAAGAAAGAAAGGACTATGTGTCATTGATTTAGGAATTTTGCAATATCTTTGCTTAGAGTTATAAATGAGTTGAGAGGTATTCCTCTCATGTTGGCTATTCATACCATTAGCCACCCTCTGCGTCAAAAAGCAAGGCATATTCCTTTTGAACTAAGGGACAAGCTATTCAAATAATTGACAAAACTACAGCAAGCTCACCTAATATTTTTGGTTCAATACACAAATTGGTGTTCTTTAGTTGTTATTAGGAGAAAGAAGAAGAACAATATTTGACTTTGCGTAGATTTTAGAGATCTTAATAAGCATACGATTAAGGATTACTATCTATTGCCATTCATTGATCACATTTTGGATCAATTAACAGGTAGGAAAATCTATTCATTTATGGATTGATTTGTTGGTTACAACCAAATGGCTATTGCAGAGAAAGATAAGCTAAAAATGACGTTTATCACTATCTTCGGTACCTTTGTGTATCATGTGATGGCCTTTGGGTTATGCAATGCACCTGGTTCTTAGCAATGTACAGTTGATAAGACTTTTGGTGACATCTCTACAGAGCAACTAGAAGTCTTTATCGATGATCTAGGGGCAGCCACCAAAAGGGAAATACAACTTATCATTTCAAGGAAATGTTTTGAGTAGTGTAGATAATTTTGTATTTATTTTAATATGAAAGTGCATCTTTGGGATGCCCTATGGGTTGTTACTAGCCCATGTGGTTAGCATGACTTGTATTGCAACCAACTCCAAAAAGATAAAGGGCATAGTCGCTATGAGCTCACCACATACTCTAAAAGAGGTGCACAACTTTCTATCTCAGTGGGATATTATTAGAGATTTATCAATTCACTGGCAGAAAGAGCATTGCCATTGAGAAACTTGTTATCTTTTAACGATTTGTTTACTTGGAGCGAAGCTTATAGTTATCCTTTGAGGATGTGACGTAAGAACTAGTGAAAGAGACAATTCTAAAAGCATCCAAAAAAGGTGGTGTTCTCTCGAGGAAGTTACTATATATAAATTGTCTACATCACGTGCATTCAAGGACTATTTCTAAATATCCTTTTCTGTGAGTTTTTCTTGAATAAAACATAACCCTTTTCCATTCAATCTGTAAATAACCCCTTTATATTATACACCCTTTTGTATGTAAAAAAATGTATAAATATAGTATTTTAAAAATACCTTATTTTGAACCCATGTGATGCAGACATATATTCAAGAGTAACTTATCTGAGAGTATTTTACATATTTAGTATCAGCTGTTGTTTAGTCAAAATTTGGAAAGAGAAGTGGTATCATCCAACAGCCTTTGCTAGCATGAAATCAGGGATATCTGAAGTCAATTACATTTACATGGAGAAATTGTGCCTTGGAATGGTTTTTGCGACCAAGAAATTTAGACACTATATTCTCTATAAGAAGATGATATTCTTTACAAAGACTGAAGGACTTAGACTGTTGATAAACAAGTTAGAGCCGCCTCATTTTTTAGCAAAGTGGTTAATCACTTTGAAGGAGTTTGACTAAGAGATACAACTTCCATCCCTTCATGGTATCTAGATATAACATATTATCTCTCTGCAAGGGGATTTGGGGCTGCTCTATCAAAGTTTGAAAAGAGAAAGATTAAGCAAAAAGCATTATCCTTTTTGACTCTACTAGGTGTCTTGTATTGGAGAGGTGAAGATGATATCTATCGTCGATGTATAGTACCTGATGAGGTACCATTCATTCTTGAGGAATGCCATGACTCAATATGTGGGAACATTTCGGTGGATGGCTTACCGCCCAGAAAGCCCTCTATGCTAGATATTGGCGGACATTGATCTTCCATGATGCTTTCAATTATGTTAAGTGTTGTGATGTCTGCCAAAGACATGATGCTAGGGAGAATTTTAAGTGACCTTTGAACCCTATTTTAGTTACATTACCCTTTTAAAAATGGGGTATCGATTTTGTGGGACCAATGTACCCTTCATCAACTATTTGTAAATGGTATATTATTGTTGCAATGGACTACTTTACAAAGTGGTATGAAGCTCGAGCAATGATGAAGGATAATACTAAGAAGATGACCAATTTTATTATGGAGTAGATTGTTTGTCATTTTGGTCAATCTAAGGAGATAATGTCTTATCAAGGGCACACTTCTTGAATAAGGTTATAGTAGCCTTGATGGAAGCTCTGAAGATTAAACACAATAAAACTATCCCTTATAATCCCCAAGCAAATGGTCAAATTGAGAGTAAGAATAAATAGCTTGTATAGATCTTATCCAAGATAGTGTCTAAGAGTAAGCAAGATTGGGATAAGAAATTGTATGTGGTGGTTTGGGCTTACAATATGACATTCAAGAGAGCTACCGACGCCCACACCCCGTTCAAACTGATATATGGAGAAGAGTGTGTTTTACCATTGGAAATAGAGCTGCCCATTGTGCATTTCACTCTCAATCATTCGATGGGTGAGGTAGAAGCATTGCAGGAAAGATTAATTTCTCTTGCGCTGTCAAGCATTTTTTTGAAAACTGAAAAGCCCTAATCAAATTGTAGTTAGGATTGATTTTTGCTAGCTTAGTTATTTGCGTGACAGTTTATTTTGTTGTTTCGTAATTGGATTTCTTGTGTTTGTT
Organism: Lygodium microphyllum; assembly: GCF_053477565.2. NCBI lineage: Eukaryota > Viridiplantae > Streptophyta > Polypodiopsida > Schizaeales > Lygodiaceae > Lygodium > Lygodium microphyllum. Next base: position 82,242,264 of record NC_141141.1, on the reverse strand, counting down.
TAGTCTAGGATTTGCTTTTGTCATTTTGTTTGATTTGTTGTGTGAAACTTGATAGCCTTGGTCGAGCTTGGTATTTTTTTGAACATGATGAAGGTTATGTTTGTCAATAGCTACTGAACATTGAGGAGCTAGGTATATTTTCTTGTTGAGACTTTTGCACATCACGGGGATATTCACGAGCACTTCACGTTGCACTTGTTGGTGCACTGCACTCGGGGGTCGTCTCCTGTCCTTATCAAATACTTCCATGCCATGGATTGGGATTTTGCACGTTTTGCACCATCATTGAGCATGCACAATTCTTGCACACACCATTTGGGATGTTCATCACAAAGCTAAGAACATCTGGTTGAGAGTGTAAGGAGGTTGGGAGAGTTCGAGGGTCGTAAAGGACGCCATCAATTGTGAGAAGGCTTGTTCATATTTGGTCAACATCTTGAGGACCATCATTTTCTAGAGTGATTGTGAGATTTTGGATGGGTGGAGCGAAGTATATCATGAGAGTTGAGAGGTGAGGATAAGAAATTCTAAAATAAAAAGGAATTTTTTTTGCATTTTGCATGACGCACGATCACATGTAGATAGACTAGGCACAATTTTTTCAATGCATACATTATTTTTGGGTGTAGCATCGATTGATTGGTTGCATATCATGGATCCAACATTGCATATTTTTCAAATCATAAATGATTGGTCATGGAGTTCATTTTAAAAAACCATATTCTTGCTAGGGCACACTGCATTAAAAAAACAGGTTCATATCCAGAGAATATTTATTTTGAAGACTCAAGGATCAAAGGAAAAGGTCATACATTTTACATCATCAGCGAGTATTTCTTGATGAAAAAGAGGATATGTGTACTGAAAGTGTGTGCAATTATAATAACAATAGGACAAGGAAGGGAATAAGTCATCCAATATAAAATATGGAGAAAAATGATAAAATTTACGAATATCGGTATTTTTGCCCATTTTTGATGGATTTTTGTAATTCTGTGTTCCGATCGTTTTGAGTATCCGAACAACTATATTCGGAGTTCAAATGACAAAGTTATGATCCAAACAAGTTGGAAATAGGCATAGGAAAAAAAGAAGTGAAAAGCAGTAGAAAATCAAAAGCCAAAAGCTGAAAGTAAAAAGCCTAATGTGTGTGAGTGTGGATAGAAAACTATATAAGGAGATGAGAATGGAGAGTTAAGGGTCTTTCCCCTTAATTACAATTGTATTTTGTGAGAGAGGAGAGAGGAGGGTTGCATGCTAGAGTGAGCTCTTGTCATGCTAATTTGAAAGTCAGAGCCTTTCGATGTCAAAGCACCGAGCGTCCGATCATGGTTGTTAAGGTACGAGAATATTTTTCCCTTAGTTTGTTTTCAAATTGTTGGATTTTTTTTGTTGAGTTGTGGTTGTGTGATGCTCTACCTGAATTAGGGTTTTAGTTGTTTGAGCTACAAGAGGCAGATCTTTATTGTTTTTTTTTCGTGGTGTATTGTCAAATATTTGAATTTTTCAAGTTGTGTTGTGCATCCAACAAAGTCAATTATCCCAACTGGCACTCCTTAACGTCTCGTTACTGGGTTGGGAGTGAGGCTTGCTCTCGATCACCGCTTGTGTAACATCTCTTTTTTGGTGTCCCCACTGAGGAGTGTTGAAAATGACATTGTTGTTGTTTTGAATGTGAGTTTGTTTTGATTTCTTGTGATTGTTGAAAATGGTTGATAATTTTCCTGAGTTATTTTTAGAAAAAATAGAGCTCTGTTGTTTGATAGAGAGAGTGACTAATCTTGAGGATAAACTCCAAATTTTTAGATATCAATTGCAGGGAGAAGCATGAAATTGATTGCTTGACTTTGAGAGAAGCTTGAAATTTAAGAGAAAAAATTTGGACTATGAGACCATTAAAAATGCATTTCTATCTAGGTTTAAAAAAAGAGAAAGTCAATGTGAGATATGGGGAAAAATAGAAACTTGTGTTCAAAAAAATGATCAGTGCGTTGAGCATTTTGCTAGGGAGTTTGAAAGATTGTGGAATCGATGGAGTTTAGCATTGTTAGAAGGTGAGATAGTCCTAGTTATATTGAAGATAATGTATTTTGTAAATGGGTTGAAATTAGAAGATTGGAGAGTGAAATTAGATGTAAAAAACCCTAAGACTTTTGAAGAAGCAGTGAAGATAGCTCAATATCAAGAGAGGAAGACCAAAAGAAAAAAAGAGTTAGGGTTTGATGAACCAAGGGAAAGGTTGAGTTTAAGGCGAGTTAAGAGAAAAGTTTTTGAGGAGAAGAGAGTTAGTTATACCTATCCTGAGAGAGGTATACTATATTCTCTATTTAAGAGAGATGAGTTGACTTGTGAGAAATCAATTGAACTATGTGAGGAGAAACTCCCTAGGGTGGTTGAGGAGAAAAATACTTGTTTGACTCATTGGAGTGAAGAGTCTAGGAGTGTGAATTCATACCCATTGACCACAGATACTTCTAGTTCAGTGACTAGTGATTTCACTAAAGAAGAGGGATCAACTGATGATACTTTGAAGCTTGAGGACTATAAAGATGAGCTAGAGTTGCATCTGAGTTGTAAAGAAGGAAATGAGAGACCATATTGTTTTAAGGAAAAAGAGTTTTCATGTTCTTTGGGAGAGGATGAGAGTCAAGAAAGTTTTGATATTTCTGATGATGGAAGGTGTGATGAAAGTTTTTATAGTCATGGCAGTGTTGCAGAGAGTAAATACAATTTAGAGAGTGAGCTTGTTTGCCTTGGTGATAGTATAGATGGATCTGATTGTTTGAAAGATGAAGAGAGAATAGAGGATGAATTTTGGAGTTTGTTAGAAGACCATGAGGGGGAGGGCTTAGAAACTGTAAGTTTTCAAGATGAAGTTGAGGGTCTGAATTTGTTGCCTAATGAGTTTGTGGAGATTTGTTGTGAGTTTGGTTATGAGTTTGTTGATCAAGTGAGTATGGAGGTTTTAGGTTCTAACTCATGTTGTGATTTTGATGTTGATGTTGTTGACTCTGATGAGTCTTATGAGCTGGTTGTTGATGGTTGGAGTAGCCCTAGAGAGGCTTTTGTTCGTGGTGTTGATGATGTGGTTTTGAGTAGACCTAACCTCATGCTTCTTGATAGTTGTGTAGATAATTGTTTGGTTGGTTTAGGCAACAATGACAAAGAGAAAACTTCATCTAATAGTCTTTTAGTTTCTTTGAGTTCTCTTGAAGGTTTTGATATTGTCTGTAATGATTCTGAATGGGGTTTTGAGGATCTTGAGAGTGACATTGATGAGGAACTCTAGAAATACATGGGGCCATTTACAAGTTTTCGACTTTAGTGCAATGGATCTCACAGAAGGAGATTAAGACATCCTTTATTGAATCCGCAAGGCAGGGAGCAGTGGAGATGGTCTGTCTCTTTGAGAAATACCTGCCTACCAGCATGCTCACAATATAAATCCACCTTCTTATGCATCTTGTAAATGAAGTGGAGATTGTTGGATGACCTGTCCATATGCGATGGATGTTCTTCTTGGAGTGCTTCATGAAAACCTTGAAAGGCTTTGTGGGACAATGAGCTCGGCCAGAAGGTAGCATGGCTAAAGGTTGGTTGGTGTCTGAGGCGCTAGTTCATATTTCACAATAGCAACCAACGGTGAATCCGGGTAACAGTATGCTATGGTCACTGAAGGACGATGATAGACTGACCCGAGATGTGGTGGTTGGAAATAGGGTAGAAAAAAGAATGGATGCTGCAATGGAGGAGAAAGTGAATCTCTTTTGTATGTTGCATAATGCCTCTATGGAGACCTGGCTCGCTAGGTACTAGCAAGCTAGGCAAGATCGAGAGGAAGCACGATCTGAATTTTGACGTAGTACGTGCCATTGACTAATTCGATATCCCGAGGGCATGAAGGAGATACCACAGTGTTATGCGAGCGGTGATCGAGAGCAAGCCTCACTCACAACCCGATAACAAGACATTAAGGAGTGCCGGTTGGGGTAATTGACTTTGTCAAATGCACAACACAACTTGAAAAATTCAAATATTCGATAATACACCACAAGGCACATATAAAAACAAGACAAAACACAATGCCTCTTCAAGGTCAAAACAACTAAAACCCCGAATGTGGGTAGAGCATCACACAACCACAACACAACAAAAAATACCAACAATTCGAAAACAAACCAAGTGAGATATATTTTCATACCTTAACAATAATTCGAAAATAAACCAAGTGAGATATAGTTTCATACCTTAACAACCTTGAGCTGATTCTCGGCGCTTTGACACCCAAAAGCTCCAACTTCCAAATTGGCATGACAAGAGCTCACTCTAGCATGGGACCCTGCACTCTCCTGTCTCACAAAATACGATTGTAATCAAGGGGGAAGGCCCTTAACTCTCCATTCTCATCTCCTTATATAGTTTTCTATCCACACTCATACACATAAGGCTTTTTGCTTTCAGCTTTTGGCTTTTGCTTTTCTATTGCTTTTCACTATTTTTGTTTTTTCTTGCCCTATACCTATTTGCAGCTTGTTTGGATCATAACTTCATCATTTGAATTTTGAATATCGTCATTCGGATACTCAAAACAATTAATGCATCTAGCCGACAAGTTAGCGTGGGAAGAATTACGAAAATTCATCAAAACTAAGTAAAACTATTGATTTTCGCAAATTGCATCATTTTTGTCCATCTTTTATCTTTGACCACTTATTTCCTTCCTTGGCCTATTGTTCTTGTAATTTCATACACTTTCAACACACTTGTCCTCTTTTTCGTCAAGAAATACTCGCTAACGATATCAAACGTACGACATTTTCCTTTGATCCTTGAGTCTTCAAAATAAACATTCTTTGGATATGAACATGTTTTTTTATGCAGTGTGTCCTAGCTTGAATATGTTTTTTGAAATCAACTCCATGCCCAATCATTTATGATTTGGAAAAATATGCAATGTTGGATCCATGATATGCAACCAATAAATCGATGCTACACACAAAAATAATGTATGCATTGAAGAAATTATGCCTAGTCTATCTACATGTGATCGTGCGTCATGCAAAATGCAAACAAAATTTCTTGATTAATTTAAGATTCCTTAAAAGAGTTATGATATGCTCCGCTCCACCCATCCAAAATCTCACAATCACTCTAGAAAATGATGGTCCTGAAGATGTTGACCAAATAAGAACAACCCATCTCACAATTGGTGGCAGGACCCTCTAGCTCACCCAACCTCCTTACACACTCAACTAGAGCTTCCTAACTTTGTGATGAGCATCCCAAATATCGTGTGTGCAAGAAATTTATGTGCTGAATGATAGGTGCTCTCTCATGTGTGCGTGCATCTAAAACCTAATGCATATAGCTGCAGTGGACCTCATGCCGTGCTAGTGCTCAATGATGGTGCAAATGTGCATAATCCCAACCCATGGCATGGAAGTATTTGATAAGAATAGGAGACGACTCCTGAGTGTAGTGCATCAACAAGTGCAACGTGAAGTGCTTGTGAACCCATTATCCCCGTGATGTGCAAAATTCTTGACAAGAAAACATACCTAGCTCCTCAATGTTCAGTAGCTATTGACAAACACAAGCTTCATCCTGTTCAAAAAAATACCAAGCTCGACCAAGGCTATCAAGTTTCACACTCAACAAATAAAAAAAAATGATAGAAGCAAATCCTAGGCTAAACAAACACAAGAAATCCAACTATAAAATAATTAAAAAAAAATTTCACGCAGATAACTAACCTAGCAAAAATCAAACCTAATTATAGTTTGACTAGGGATTTTCAGTTTTCTAGAAAAACACTTCACATATTTAGCCCTCCCCCTAGTGCTGCAAACATTCATATGCAGTAGTTGTTTTCTTAAAACGATGCAACATTTATGAGCAAATCAAAAATCAAATCCAACGATCTATCTCTGAGTTCTTCAAATTCATAAATCAAAAAAATCCATGACACACCATTCTCAAACCACTTCTGAACGAGCACACAAAAATCAACAACAAATTTCTCTTTGGAATCCTCAAAATTTTCAAATCCAGATTTCTCAAAACAACTCACATTGTCAAAGAAAAACATCTCATCACCCACAATGACAATCCACATACCCTTCCCATCCTCCCAAAAGAAAAACATGACAAAGCTAGGGTTTTGAAACAAGGTTTGAACTCTTTCTATGTCCACAAACATTGCCAAAATCTCAGAAAAATAAATCTCTTTAAAGCATCTATCCAAACAACGAAACTTCAAAGAGTGAACTTTTTCTATTTCTTTATCACAAACATTCTCAAAAGACTTTTCATGAATAGGCACTTTAGGCAACACATTAAGATCATTATCCTCATCCAAACACCCAATTGTCCAATTTTCTTCAACCTCACAACTTTCTTCACACTTTTTACCCTTAGTGTTAGATCTCTCTTCCCTCAACTTTTCAATTCTTTCCAAAGACTTATTCAAATTTTCTCTCACATCCTCTTCAATGTCACTCTCCGGAACCTTAAAACCCCAATCAGAATCATCACAAACTTCATCAAAAACTTCTGGAGAATTCAAAGAAACCAGAAGACTATCAAATCAAGTTTTCTCTTCGACATTGTTGCCTAAAACAACCAAACAATCATCATCATAACTATCAAGGAGTAAGAGATTAGGTCTACTCAAATCCACATCATCAACACCACAAACAAATAATCATCATCATAACTATCAAGGAGTAAGAGATTAGGTCTACTAAAATACACATCATCAACACCACAAACAAAAGCCTCTCCAGGGCTACTCAAAACATCACCAACCAACTTCCAAGACTCAACTGAGTCAACAACACCAACACCAAAATCACAACATGAGTTAGAACCTAAAACCTCCATACTCTCTTGATCAACAAACTCATAACCAAACTTGCAACAAATCTCCACAAACTCATTAGGCAACAAATTTGAACCCATAACTTCATCTTGAAAACTTACAATTTCTAAGCCCTCCCCCTCATAGTTTTTCAAAAGACAAAAACATCATCCTCTATTCTCTCTTCATCTTTCAAGCAATCAGATCCATCTATACTATCACCAAGCCAAACAAGCTCACTCTCTAAATTGTGTTTACTCTCTACAACACTGCCATGACTATAAAAACTTTCATCACACCTTCCCTCTAAAAAATATGAAAACTTTCTTGACTCTCATCCTCTCCCAAGGAACATGAGAACTCTTGGTCCTTAAAACAATCTGGTCCCTCATTTTCTTCTTTACAACTCAGATCCAACTCTAGCTCATCTTTATAGTCCTCAAGCTCCAAAGTATCATCGGTTGATCCCTCTTCTTTAGTGAAATCACTAATCACTGAACTAGAAATATCCATGGTCAATGGGTATGAATTCACACTCCTAGACTCTTCACTCCAATTACTCAAATAAGTATTTTTCTCCTCAACCACCCTAGGGAGTTTCTCCTTACATACTTCAATTGATTTCTCACAAGTCAACTCATCTCTCCTAAATAGGGAATATAGTATACCTCTCTCAGGATAGGCATAACTAACTGTCTTCTCCTCAAAATTTTTTCTCTCAACTCGCCTTGAACTCAACCTTTCCCTTGATTCATCAAACCATAACTCTTTTTTTCTTTTGATCTTCCTCTCCTGATACTGAGCTAACTTCACTGCTTCCTCAAAAGTCTTAGGGTTTTTTACCTGTAACTTCACTCTCCAATCTTCTAATCTCAACCCATTTACAAAATACATTATCTTCAACATAACTGGGACTATCTCACCTTCTAACAATGCTAAACTCCATTGATTCCACAATCTTTCAAACTCCCTAGCAAAATCCTCAACACACTGATTATCTTTTTGAACACAAGTTTCTATTTTTGCCCATATCTCACATTGACTTTCTCTTTTTTTAAACCTAGATAGAAATGCATTTTTAATAGTCTCATAGTCTAAATTTTGTCTCCTACATTTCAAGCTTCTCTCAAAGTCAAGCAACCAATTTCGTGCTTCTCCCTGCAATTGATATCTAAAAATCTGGAGTTTATCCTCAAGATTAGTCACACTCTCTATCAAACAACAGAGCTCTATTTTTTCTTAAAATCTTTCGGGATCTTCAGTATGATTACCATGGAACTCAGGAAAATTATCAACCATTTTCAACAATCACAAGAAATTAAAAAAAACTCACATTCAAAATAACAACAATGTCAATTTTGGCACTCCTCAATGGGGGCACCAAAAAAGAGATGTCACGCGAGTGGTGATCGAGAGCAAGCCTCACTCACAACCTGATAACTAGACGTTAAGGAGTTCCAGTTGGGGTAATTGACTTTCTCGAATGCACAACACAACTTGAAAAATTCAAATATTCGATAATACACCACAAGCCACATATAAAAATAAGACAAAACACAATGCCTCTTGAAGCTCAAAACAACTAAAACCCCGAATGTGGGTAGAGAATCACACAACCACAACACAACAAAAATACCAACAATTCAAAAACAAACCAAGTGAGCTATATTTTCATAACTTAACAATCTTGAGTCGATGCTCGGTGCTTTGATACCCAAAAGCTTCAACTTCCAAATTGACATGACAAGAGCTCACTCTAGCATGCAACCCTCCACTCTCCTCTCTTACAAAATACGATTGTAATCAAGGGGGAAGGCCCTTAACTCTCCATTCTCATCTCCTTATATAGTTTTCTATCCACACTCACACACATTAGGCTTTTTGCTTTCAGCTTTTGGCTTTTGCTTTTCTACAGCTTTTCACTATTTTCGTTTTTTCTTGCCCTATATCTATTTGCAACTTGTTTGGATCATAACTTCGTCATTTGAACTCTGAATATAGTCATTCGGAGACTCAAAACGATCGGAATGCATTTAATCGACAAGTGTACGTGGGCAGAATTACAAAAATCCATAAAAAATAGGCAAAAATATTGATTTTTGTAAATCATATTATTTTTCTCTAGCTTTTATCTTGGACGACTTATTCCCTTCCTTGGCCCTATTGTTCTTGTAATTGCATACACTTTCAGTACACATGTCCTCTTTTTCTTCAAGAAATAATCGGTGACGATGTAAAACGTAGGGTATTTTCCTTTGATCCTTGAGTCTTCAAAATAAACATTCTCTAGATATGAACCTATTTTTTATGCAGTGTGCCCTAGCATGAATATGGTTTTTTGAAATGAACTCCATGTCCAATCATTCATGATTTGGAAAAATATGCAATGTTGGATCCATGATATGCAACCAATCAATCGATGCTACACACAAAAATAATGTATGCATTGAAGAAATTGTACCTAGTCTATCTGCATGTGATCGTGTGTCATGCAAAATGCAAACAAAATTTCTTGATTAATTTAAAATTTCTTTTTCTCACCTCTCAACTCTCATAAAAAACATATGATATACTCCACTCCACCCATCCAAAATCTCACAATCACTCTAAAAAATGATGGTCCTCAAGATGTTGACCATATAAGAACAACCCACCTCACAATTGGTGGCGTCCCCTTCACAACCATCTAACTCACCCAACCTTGTTAAAAACTCAACTAGAGGTTGCTAACTTTGTGATGAGCATCCCAAATATCATGTGTGCAAGAACTATGCGTGCTCAATGATAGGTGCTTTCTCATGTACGCGTGCATCTAAAACTTACTGCATTGTCGAACTACTGCGCGTCTGAGGTGTGGAATCCACCAAAAATTTGTGTGTGTGACGTTTGTTACTTTGTACATACTTAGCTGTAGTGTTTGTATTTTGTTTTGCATGGGCAGTATAGTGGAGAGGGGGTTGGAGCAAGAGGAACTTAACCGTAATGCTCTGGTTGACATGTATGCAAAATCTGACATGCTTGGAAAATCCCAAGAAGTATTTGACAATATTTTAGCTTGAGATGTCATATCATGGAGTGCGTTGATTACAAGTTATGTTCAACATGGATATGATGAGCAAGCAGTGATGTGTTTTGAAAAGATGCAGCTAGAGGGCCTCCTTCCAAGTGCAATAATATTTTCTTGCATTGTGAAAGCTTGTGGCAACATAGGAGCTGTTGACAAGGCCAAACAAATACATGATGAGATTGTGAAGGAGGAATTGTTGGTAAAAGATGTTGTTCTTGGCACTGCATTGGTGGATATGTATGCCAAATGTGGTCTACTTGCAAAAGCATAAGAAGTATTTGATAAGCTCCCGAATGATAAAAGGTGCAAAGCCACATTTAATCACATTTACTATTGTTCTCAATGCATGCACCCACACAGGTCTTGTGGATAAAAGATAGTTGTACTTTGAGAGCACGAGCACAGATTTTGGTCTTATCCCAGCTTTAGAGCACTATACTTGCATGGTGGATCTCTTTGCATGTGTAGGGCACATAGTCAAGGCAGTAGCAGTGATCAAGAAGATGCCATTTCCTGTTGATCTTACAGTGTGGCTTACTGTGTTCGGTACTTGTCAAAAAAGGGGGGAATGTAGCACTTGGAGAACCGGCCTTTGAACATGTGATGCGGCTGGATGAAAAAGAGGCATCAGCGTACATTTTTATGATTAATATTTATGCAGCACTTGGCAGGCAAGAGGATACAAACAAAGTTGAAGCTTTGAGAATAAAAAAGTCAAGCATGGATGAACAGGGCACAATCCAATGTGGAAAAAGGATTGCTATTTTTTTGTTTCTCTGAAAAAGCCAAAGAGGAAAAGAAGAGGAGGCCACTTTTCATTATGAAAAAGCTGTGTGTGTTATATGCTAAAAAGAAAAAAGAACCAGAAAAAAAAACTAGGCAGAGGGAAAAGGTGCCAACACCATATTACAGGAAGGAAGATGAACGACTCAGGGGTCTGGAAAAACAGGTTCATAAATCTTTATGAGACAGTGGATGAGTTTGTTCTAGCCCATGCACTTGGTTGGTGGGGAAGACATGAAGAAGACGGTTCAGAAGTGTTATGAACTTGCAGGAGAGTATAGTAATCCAGAAGGCCATTGTGATCCAAAAAAGCTCAATGAATTAGGCACAATTTTGAACAGCCTGGAACCAGGAAACTCCATTGTGGTTTCTAGCTCCTTTTATAGCTCGATGATGATGACAAGAATGTGTGTCTGTTATGCTTATTTGATCGATTTGGTGGCTATTGCCTTTAATTACAGGTTGCACGATGCTGCTATTCGGCAAGTGGCTATGAATCCTTACTTTCTGCAAAGTCCCTTGATGCACATATGCGTCAGTTAGTTCCAGAGAGAGTGTCTGAAGACGATAAGCTTGTAGAGTATGATTCACTTTTACTCGATCGCTTCTTGGATGTTCTTGAGGATTTACACAGAGGGAAGAGCAGGAAAATTGATGATTCAAAGGAGGACATTGTTGTGAAGAGAAGTGGAGACGAAGAAAAGCTGACGGAATTGCAGTCGAAGAGGGGCGAAGTTGTTGCAAAGAAGACGACGACTAGTGTTAACAAGAAGAAGATCAACCGTCAAACAGGCAATCGAATTTTGTTTGGTACTGGGACCTACAAACCGTTGACGAAGATGTAAAAGATGACTTCGATGTGAGCGGAGAGTGACGAAGAAACGACCAACCTGCTTGCTGCGAAGAAGAGGGTGGTAGATGGATCGTGGGTGCTCTTTCCACCCATCACCTGGAGGATTAGCGACAACAGGATCAAAAGGAGATTTCTCGGCTAAATCTATCACGCCACGCCTTTCCATGAGACTTTTTCTTCCATCCCTTCTATAATTCCACAGCTCTTTCGGCCATTTCCGTATGTTCTCCTAATCCATTTGGTCATCATCAGAAAGATTGAAAACGCAGTGAGAAGAAGGGATGCCTATACACATGCCTCAGCTTTGTTGTTGCTTCTACTGTTATGAAACTTGTGAGTGTTGCCTTGACATGTTGTGTTGCTGTTGCACGTAGACAGCTATCGTAACATTGTTATGTTGCTCTATGTGAACATCTTCCAGGTCCTGATTTTCCAACTGGTGGACAAATTCTTGGCTCTCTTGGTATTATTGAGGCATACAAAAGTGGAAAAGATAAACTGACAATATGGGAGGTTGCTTTTGAACTGATGGGGAATTCCTGGTGCTATTGTAGGGAGCATTTAGAGCCCATGATACCCATGACATAGCACATGGTGGGTCTATTATATGGTCTTTAAAGTTGGATGAGTCAGATCTGTAATAACTGAACAAGGTACAGACCTATGCAGAGACAATGGAGAGACAGGATGCAAGCGTGACCTCTTTGCATTTGGCATGGACTTAAAGGTGGTGCTTGAATCCAATAGTTCTTCAGGTTGTGAATAGCAAGTTTATTGAACAGATGCATGTTAAATCAATTTGCATTCAATATGAAGAGTCTGGAGTTTACTGTTGCATAGCGTGATCTCACTTGATTGATCTTCTATCTTGAAATTAGTCAAGGTTCTTTGTGGGGTCGCGACTTTCCTTTCGAAAACCCTTCGACATCTTTGGTGAACCCGAGATGAAAGGGTCGCATTTAAATTTCAGGATGGGAGACACTTCAGCATCAATTTCAGCCCCTTCTATGATTCTTGCTTTGTCCTCTACTTTAGCTTCATCATTGACTTCTTCTTCTATGGATGATTTAAAGCAGATTTTGCAGAATATGTCTATGTATATGCAGCTTCAAAATTAGTAGACACAATTGTATATGCAGCACCAACAGCAGTTACATCAACAACAGTTGTCTTAGGAAAGGCATCTATATTCGGATCAAGAGAATGCAATTAGCGGGACTAAGGCGATTGAAGCAGTTGAGAATGAAAAGAAGATATTTGATGGCCATAATGTATCGGCTTATTTGAAGACGTATGAGATCAAGATGGGATTTTTTGGAGTACCAACAGGACTTATGAGTAAATATTTTCTTTGCCTTGTCACACCTACCTTGAGGGTAAAAGTGACTAATATTTTCCTTCAAAATTCGAATTGGAAAGATTTTAAGAAGGCCCTGAAAGAGGAGTATTTTCTTGAGGACTTTGGGATGGCTACACAGCGGTTATTGTGAGAGTGGGTCTACATGCCAAAACAAAGGTCTAGTTGCTTCAGAATTGATACGAGAATTTGAAGAGAGGTATAGTCAGCTTGATGCTATTGAACAAAGAGCATTGGATGCTTGCAAGCTGCAGATCCTACTCTTCAAGAAGAATTAGGAGAGCTTCTTGAGGATCGCACGAAGCCTATGGGTCTTAAAACAGATTGGCAAGATGCCCAGGATGCGGTCTCGACTTTGAGCAAGAGGCAGATATGGAAGACCCGCCTACAGAATGGATCTATGACATCGACACCGTCTTCTGCTCCTATGTTTGCTTCTACCTCTGTCATTTCTTCTCTTCCTCAGCCAGTTACTTGGCCTATGCTAGTGGCTACTGTTTCTAATCCTCCTGTTCCAAGACCGATGCCGGCTCCTTCTGCTCCAAAATCATCTGCTCTATCGGTTCCTTCCTCTCTTGATGACATAATATAAGGCATAACAGATTTGACACTGGAGTCAGTTAAAGCAGAATTGGTGGGAAAATTGAAAGAGCAGTTTGCTTCGTCCGCGCCTACTATTTTTTCTAGTGCTCCTAGTGCACCTAGGAGAGATCGAATATGTATTTGGTGTGATAGTACGGACCATCAACATTGTAGGGATTGCGAATCTTTTCAAGATGCAAGGAGGAAGAATTTGGTATTTTGGGGACAAGATGGCAAGATCTGGTTGACTGAAATAGGAGCTCTGGTTGCTACCAATTTTAGGAAAGGCGGAATGAAGAAATTAGTAGATGATATGGCTGTGCGTACTTCTTATGTGGTAGCTAGAGGAGATGCTTCTACATATGGAGTCCATATTGGCAAAGGTTCAGAGAGTTAGTCAGTTTTATATTCCTATGCTATGGAGATGACAAACAAGGGGAAAATTCAGTAGACTGTTTTGACTAGTGCAGTTTCTAGCATGAGATCTGAGACAGGTTGGGATTCGCCTGTTGACAGGTACACTATTTATGCCTACTTGGCTAAGTCTCAGAGAGTAGATGTACTTGTTGAGGAGAAGCGTAAGAGGGATGAAGAGAATCCAAATGTAGCTAAAAAGACTAGAGGGGGTGAGTTTGTTACTCCACCTACTGCAGGGCCGTCTTTGAGACCAAGGCCAGAACGACAAATGGAAGATGCTCAAAAGAAAGAAAAGAGGCAAGAGCCTAGACAAAGAAAGCAGCCAGGATTTAGATTAATGTCTAATATTGAGACATCTACGGACATGAAGACAATATTTAATGACAAGATACTTGGCAGTGAGGTGACTTTTACTATTTCTGAGGTTTTGGGCATCTTGAAAAGAGAGTTTCAAGATCAGTTCCAAGAAGCCCTGAAGAGGAAAAGACATACATTGCCTACTACTGATACATAGGGAGTTTTGATTGGGGAGTTGGATGAGGATGAGGATGAGGTTATGGTTGAGAATGCTTCTGTTTTTCCACAGATAGAGAAGAGAGTTGAGCCTATGCATTATGTTGAAACTGATGAGCCTATCTTGGTACTGCGTAGTCATTTTTCGTGGAGTCATTGGGCTAGGGAAACTACAAAAACAATGGTAAAAATTGGAGAGAAACAGGTGCCTTATGTTGCTTTGGTGGATCGTGGTTCAGAGATTAATCTCATAATTTGTGGAGTTTATGAAAGTAATAGATGGCCTATGGATGCAGAGCATGGGTGGCGTATGAGAGCCGCCAACAACAGTGCAGGTGATTTGTATGCTGTATGTCCCAGTGTCAGGATTTCTATTGGAGATGTAGAGGAGGATTTCCATTTCTTTGTGCAGGATTCATGCTCTTACCCCATAATCTTAGGACATCCATTCATCATAGAGATGCATATGGAGACGAAAGTAATGGATGATGGATCTGCTTATGCACGGATTCGCAGTAAAGATGGTATGAGAGCAGTCTAGTTTATGACTGTATGTGTAAATCATGCTAGAAACAGGGATATTCTTCGAGATGCACCTTTGCCTACTGTGAGGGATTCGGGTTTTCATTAGGTACCGCGGTTCCGCGAGATGATGGTGGTACAGAGCAGAGGAGATTGGAGTTCTCACCTCCTGGCAGTAGTGTTTTCTCCTCCAATTTTGTTGGAATTTCAGCAAACAGTTCGATGAGTTATCAGAAGATTTCTAAGTTGCCTAGAGTTGCCAGGCAGTACATATGTAGGAAGGAGAAAGATTTGAAAAATGTAGGTATTTTAGAGGATGATGAGCATATAGATGGGATGTATGATAGTATGGTTTGGGCAGATACAATGATAGAGATGGAAAATATGCTGAAAACTGATATGCAGAGTTGTCACAGTAATGTATCAGTGCAGTCCCTGGACATGTTTCATGGAATTTCAGATTTTGTGTCACAGATAGAGTCAGAGACTGAGGTGACTCAGCAAAAAGTGTTGAGTGCTGAAGAAATTCAGCAAATAGAGTTTTCGACTGATTATGATCAGCCTACAGAGACACAGAGGGTTGAAAACTTTCAGTCAACAGAGTTTACTGCTGAAATATTTCAGCGCCCAGAGTTTAGGGTTGTTCCTATGCAGTCCATAGAGCAGAGGGCTGAGGATATTCAGCCACCACAGGGAAGAATTGTTGATTTACAGCATGATTTGAGTAATGCAGAGGATCATAATGAAGCTAGGGTTGACACAAAATACAAGACTGTGGATAAGAAGGTGAAGTCGGTAGCTGGACCGCTTCCACTTGACAGTGATCAGCAAATAGAGAGGGCTGCCAAGCAGCCAATTTTGAGGAATCCAGAGCATATAGGCCATAAATTTTCAGCAGAGACTCTTGTTGAATTAAAAATTGGAAATGGTGATTTCTTGCTACCCTCAGTGAAGCAATGTTTTTAGGATATGCTTGAGCGACATGGAAGGGGGTTTTCTTTCTTTTTGCATGTGATTGGATGTGTGAATCCGGATATTGTTGCCCCTATGGTGATCTCTACTATTCCTCATATTCCATGGAACCTTTGACCTATTCCAATGCTTAGGGCACACTTGCCAAAGCTAGTTGACGTGTTGAATGAGAAAATCAGGATGGGAATCTTAGAGCCTTCATCTGCACCATACTCAAATAGGTGGTTTACAGTTCTAAAGAAGAATGGTACTCTATGATTTATACAGGACATGCAGCGAGTAAACAGAGTTACTATCAGGAATGCTGGTATAGGTCCAGTTGTGGATGAGTTTGCAAAAGCATTTGTTGGACGTGCCATCTATTCTTTAGGTGACTTATATTCGGGATATGATCAGTTTCAGCTGGCTTCGGAAAGTAGGGACATAACCACTATGAGAACTCCTATTGGGCTTGTCAGGATGTGTACCTTGCCTCAAGGTGCCACTAATTCTGTTGCACATATGCTGAATGCCATGCATAAGGTCCTTCATGAGTACATACCTCTTCATACCATGCCTTTCTTGGATGATGTGCCCATTAAGGGGTGTGCAAAAGAAGAGAAGAACGAGAGTCTAAATGAGCAGGGATGCAAATACTTTGTGGCTGATCATATTGCAACTTGTGAAAAGATTTTGGCCAGGTTAGAAGAAGTGAACTTGACACTATCAGGGCAGAAATCTGTTTTTGGAGTAAATGAGGTTGTCATTGTTGGACATATGTGTGGGTATTATGGCAGGAAACCTTCACCTGAGAAGGTGGATGCTATAGGCAAGATTACCAAGTATTGTTCATTGGAGCCTATGTGTTTTACATGATTTGGATACCCCATTTTGCACACATAGCAAATTGTTTATATCAGTTGCTTTGAAAGAGGCAGAAATTTTATTGGGATGAGAGTCACACTAGAGCCATGCAAAAATTGAAGAAGTTATTGCAGATTTCTCCTACTCTCAGGAAAGCGGATTATAATTGTGGAAGGCCTATTGTATTGATAGTTGACACTAGTCCAATTGGCATAGGTTGGGCTATGGGTCAAGATGATGCAGATGGAAACATGTACGCTATTTGGTTTGGACCGTCAGACATGTCTTTGACAATGCAACATATGAGCTGACAGAATTGGATGGGACAGTGCTTAGAGTGCCCATTACAAGAAAAAAAATCAAGATTTTCAAGAAAAGAGATGATGAGGATTATGCATTGGAAGAATTTGCAAGAGAAGGGCAATGAGAAGAAAATCTAGTTGATCTGTTCGTTGATCTTGATGATAATGATCATGGGTAGTTGGCCCATCCGGAGGATGTGCAGGATCAGCGGGGTGGATGTCGTACTGCTGCGCATCCGAGGTGTGGAATTCACCAAAAAGTTGTGTGTGTGATATTTGTTACTTGGTAAATACTTAGTTGTTGTGTTTGCATTGTGTTCTGCATGGGCAGTATAGTGGAGAGGGGGTTGGAGCAAGAGGAACTTATTTGTAATGCTCTGGTTGACATGTATGCAAAATCTGGCATACTTGGAAAAGCCCAAGAAGTATTTGACAATATTTCAGCTCGAGATGTCATATCATGGAGTGCACTGATTACAGGTTATGTTCAACATGGATATGATGAGCAAGCAGTGATGTGTTTTGAAAAGATGCAGTTAGAGGGCTTCCTTCCAAGTGCAATAATATTTTCTTGCATTATGAAATCTTGTGGCAACATAGGAGCTCTTGACAAGGCCAAAGAAATACATGATGAGATTGTGAAGGAGGGATTGCTGGAAAAAGATGTTGTTCTTGGCACTGGATTGGTGGATATGTATGCCAAATGTGGTCTGCTTGCAAAAGCACAGGAAGTATTTGATAAGATCCCGAATGATAGAGGGTGTAAAGCCAAATTTAATCTCATTTACTATTGTTCTCAATGCATGCACCCACACAGGTCTTGTGGATAAAGGACAGATGTACTGCATGAGCACAGATTTTGGTCTTATCCCGGCATTAGAGCACTATACTTGCATGGTGGATCTCTTTGCACGTGCAGGGCACATAGTCAAGGTAGTAGCAATGATCAAGAAGATGCCATTTTCTGCTGATCTTATAGTGTGGCTTGCTGTGTTGGGTGCTTGTCAAAAACGGGGGAATGTAGAGCTCGGAGAACTGGCCTTTGAACATGTGATGCAGCTGGATCAAAAAGAGGCATTAGCTTACATTTGTATGATTAATATTTATGCAGCAACTGGCAGGTAAGAGGATACAGACAAAATTGAAGCTTTGAGAATAAAAAAATCAAGCATGGATGAACAGGGCACAATCCAATGTGGGAAAAGGATAGCTATTTTTTTGTTGCTCTGAAAAAGCCAAAGAGAAAAAGAAGAGGAGGCCGCTTTTTGGTATGAAAAAGCTGCGTGTGTTGTATGCTAAAAGAAAAAAGGACCAGAAAAAAAAACTAGGCAGAGGGAAAAGGCACCAACGCCATATTACAGGAAGGAGGATGAATGACTCAGGGGTCTGGAAAAACAGGTTCAGAAATCTTTATGAGACAGTGAATGAGTTTGTTCTAGCCCATGCACTTGGTTGGTGGGGAAGATATGAAGGAGACGGTTCAGAAGTGTTATGAACTTACAGGAGAGTATAGTAATCTAGAAGGCCATTGTGATCCAAAAAAGCTCAATGAATTAGGCACAGTTTTGAACAGCCTAGAACCAGGAAATTCCATTGTGGTTTCTAGCCTCTTTTACAACTCGATGATGATGGCAAGAATGTGTGTCTGTTACGCTTATTTGATCAACATCTGTTGATCTGGTGGCTATTTCCTTTAATTACAGGTTGCGCGACGCTGCTATTCCGCCAGTGGCTACAAAGTCCATACTTTCTGCAAAGTCCCTTGATGCACATATGCGTCAGTTAGTTCCAGAGAGAGTGTCTGAAGATGATAAGCTTGTAGAGCATGATGCACTTTTACTCGATCGCTTCTTGGATGTTCTTGAGGATTTACACGGAGGGAAGAGCAAGAAAATTGATGATTCAAAGGAGGACGTTGCTGTGAAGAGAAGTGGAGACGAAGAAAAGCTGACGGAGTTGCAGTCGAAGAGGGGCGAAGTTGTTGCAAAGAAGACGACGACTAGTGTTAGCAAGAAGAAGATCAACCGTCAAACAGGCAATCGAATTTTGTTTGGTACTGGGACCTGCAAACTGATGACGAAGATGAAAAAGATGACTTTGATGTGAGTGGAGAGTGACAAAGAAACGGCCAACCTGCTTGCTGCGAAGAAGAGGGTGGCAGATGGATTGTGGGCACTCGTTCCACCCATCACCAGGAGGATCAGTAACAACAAGATCAAAAGGAGATTTCTCGGCTAAATCTGTCATGCCATGCCTTTCCATGAGACTTTTTCTTCCGTCCCTTCTGTAATTCCACAGCTCTTTCAGCCATTTTCGTATGTTCTCCTAATCCATCTGGTCATCATTAGAAAGACCGAAAGCGTAGCAAGAAGAAGGGATGCCTGTACACATGCCTCAGCTTTGCTGTTGCTTCTGCTGTTATGAAACTTGCGAGTGCTGGCTCGACATGTTGTGTTGCTGTTGCACGTACACAGCTATCATAACATTGTTTTGTTGCTCTGTGTGAACATCTTCTGGGTCCTGATTTTCCAATTGGTGGCCCAATTCTTGGCTCTCTTGGTATTATTGAGGCATATAGAAGTGCTAAAAATAAATTGACAATACGGAAGGTTGCTTTTGACCTGTTGGGGGATTCCTGGTGCTATGGGAGCATTTAGAGCACATGATACCCATGACACAGCAAATGGTGGGTCTATTATATGGTCTTTAAAGTTGGATGAGTCAGATCTGTAATAACCGAACAAGGTACAGACCTATGCAGAGACAATGGAGAGACTAGATGCAAGCCTGACCTCTTTGCATTTGGCATGGACTTAAAGGTGGTGCTTGAATCCAATAGTTCTTCAGGCTGTGAACAGCAGGTTTATTGAACAGATGCATGTTAAATCAACAATCTTTGCATTCAATATGAAGAGTTTGGAGTTTACTACTGCATAGCCTGATCTCACTTGATTGATCTTCTATCCTGAAATTAGTCAAGGTCCTCTATGGTCGCGACTTTGCTTTCGAAAACCCTTCGACAGCGTATAGCTGCAGTGGAACTCATGCCGTGCTAATGCTCAATGATGGTGCAAAACCTACATAATCTCAATCCATGGCATGGAAGTATTTGATAAGAACAAGAGACGACCCCTGAGTGTGTGCATCAACAAGTGCAATGTGAAGTGCTTGTGAACCCATTATCCCCGTGGTGTGCAAAAGTGTCGACAAGAAAACATACCTAGCTCCTCAATGTTCAGTAGTAGCTATTGACAAACACAAGTTTCATCTTGTTCAAAAAAATACCAAGCTCGACCAAGGCTATCAAGTTTCACACTCAACAAATCAAACAAAATGACAAAAGAAAATCCTAGGCTAAACAAACACAAGAAATCCAACTACGAAATAACTAAAAAAACTGTCACGCAAGTAACTAAGCTAGCAAAAATCAAACCTAATTACAATCTGACTAGGGCTTTTCATTTTTCTAGAAAAACACTTCACATATTCAGCCCTCCCCCTAGTCTGCAACCTTAATTAAAATACCACGAACTCTATGTCATGATTTGCATCAGCAAATTAGCAACAATCAACACGCAAATCACACCATTCAAACGTCTCAACCCCCTACATTTAGGTATTGCTTTCATTGCATAGGTGTAAGGGTTCATTTTGTCATGTTTTGATGTATAAAAAGCAATAAATCACAAACTTTGACAAGGAGATAGGGAAAACTGAAGCTAAACCTCATGCTTTGCCACTACCATACATTCATAAAAAATCATTATATTTTTCCTTATTTTTGTAAGACGTATTTTTTTCCCCTTATTTTTCCTATTTTCTTGATTTATTTGGCAATAAAATGTGCTATTTTTTGGTTTTTCTTGTTCCAATCACTTCAACATACTAACATTCAGTTTATCTTCCATATTTTCCCCATGGGAACACCTTTCACCCACCCAAAACGGAAAAACTACCATTTTACCGCTTAAAAACCGCATTTCAAGTTTTCGAGAATTAAATAGAGCATGTAAATCATTGCAAAATCAAAAATTTCTAATAAACAGCAATTAATCATGATGCAACCAGCACACAAATAAATTTTCATCCAATAAGAACATAATTATCATCATAAACTATAAAAAATCCTTCATTTTCTTCATAAAAATGGTCATACCGTGTTTTTACGTAACCGGAGACACCTTAAATGACTTCATAACCAACAGACAGAGCCTCCATTGCTCTCAATCCAATGCTGCACATCAATCTTCAGCATCTCCATCAATCTCTGTCACCATTTCCTTCATTCTCCCTCCCGATTCCTCCTTCAAGATGATGCATATGAACAGCCCATAGAGGGAAGAGAGAGGGAGGAGAGAGAAATACTAGATTCTGATCTCTTCATCCAGACAGCGGCACCTGCTCATGCCATCTTCCTCCACGCCATGCTCACGAATTTTTCACAAAAATTGAGGGGGGGCGGGGATTAAAGGTCCCAAAGGGCACCCCTCCTTTGGCCTTAAATTTTCCACATTTTCAAATCTTGGCCAATTTTTTGCCTCTTCCTCGTCTGGGCTTCGTTTCAGCCTCTGAAAAATCCTACGCATCCGTCTCGGCATCCCGCACTGACTGGCAACTCTTGATATCCTGCACGGTAGTCGAAAAAATTATCAAAAATCCATAAGTGTCACTCGGGTGCCTTTTAAAATCCGTCTTACACTTGGTGCTTAAAATCGTCCTAACTGTAGCCGGCTGCCTTCGATGTTAAATATTTTTCCCCTAAATTTTGGATTTTTTGGCAAATTTTAGGCACATCCCAGGCTCAAAACTCCGCTCTCATTGCGACCACGGGATAGGGCGACTCAGCCCATCGAATCCCACAACAGATCGGCACAAAACAACCAAAGGAAGCATCAAGCTGATACAAAATGGATACATACTAAAACCACAGCACAATGCTCACCCTACCCCCTATCAAAACCAAGGCATGAAATCGACAAGGAGTAGGCCTAGCATAATCTGATAGAAGGTCCCAAGCTAGTCACTAACCGACTACTCCAACATGGCCAAACTAAAAAGAACTATCAAAGAGGTCGCCCTAAGTGGTGGTCTGAACTACCTACCTAACTAAGGACAACACAATCAGGAGCTCCTACTAGGCGAGGACTCCTATAGCCTGATCAAGAAATATTTTCTTTTAGTACATTTTTGCTTTTAGGTTTTTATTTTTCCATACTCGAGCGTGTAAAAAGGAGGGAGCTGAGCGTAGTGACCCAAGGAGAATAAGGCATTGGCCTCAGGTCGTATCCTGGTACCCAAGAACCTACCAAGCCCTCGCGAGGCGACATTGAATCCTTTTCTGACGCTCACTTTTATTTTCACTCCAACCTTCCTTACTTTCTTCTTTTCCAGCGAGATGCCACCCCTAGGAAGACAAGGCATCCACCCCAGGTCTGACTCGTCCCCAGGAACCTACCAGGCCTTCGCAAGGCAATGATCAACTGCCTATAAATTTTCATTTCTTTGATTTTCTATTTTTATAGGGGCTAGAACCCCTTTTTACACACCTTTGTATATATTTATTGTCTTTGAGATATGCACGGTTTTGTTTTCCTCTCTAGCATCATCATTTTTCCTTCCGACAAGCTTCTCTAACTGCCTCACAACTAACAAGAACTCCTAGAACGGGTGCCTAGCAGGCTAGCAGAATAGGGTCACTAGAAGGCCTTCTAAAAGAGGTCTTTTGATGCCTAACAATGTCTTTATAGGAGGCAATGACTACTCAGACCTCCCCCAGACATACCTAACCTAAACATGGGACTTCATGCCTTGGACGCCGGTCCCCAACAAGAAAAGAAAATCCCCCACAAGTACACAGACACATATAGCATAAAAACCACGGTACTCATAAAGGAGAGATATCATTGGATAGGGCCACGAGAAGTCTCCATCAACATAGGCTCCTTCCAATCTCTTCTTTAAACTTGTCAAGCATAGGACTAAAATGAGAAACCATTAACCGCACCTATACTAAACAGACGACTAGCCCTCTTGGCCTAATGAAATAAAACAGTTAAAACCTCACAAAACTGGCCCTCTTGGCCTAACGAGATCAAACAAAATAGCACCTACACATCCCTCCCCTAAACAGTGCAGATATACAATAATATGCTCCTATCCAAGGAGGAAACATAGGGCTCATAGTCCTAAGCTAAATGCATAAGGTTATGACCCATCCCTCCTGCATATATAGCAAGAGGTGCATGCATAACATGTATAATCAGCCTATGGGTCTAGGATAACAACGGTAGATTAGTCTCGGCTACTCTTTGCATCACCCATATCAACCATCCCTTGCCATATATTGCATGCTCAGATAACATTCCCCACAAGCGACCGGGTCCTATCTCATTATTGATATCAATATCCAAACTAGGACCACAATTGAAGAAAAGGTCTTCTTCATAAGCAAGTGTAACATGTCCACCTGTTATCTTCATGACACGTCTTAGCAGTCCATCGGAAAGGATGTCTAGAAATCTCCGCCCATCACTCCCATGGAATGTTACGCGGTTTGCGATCTAAGACTTTCCGCGTCTGCCACGTAGCGGAAGCATTCCATGCTCTAAAGATTTGGAGACACTACCTGTTGGGTAACAAGTTTACTCTAGTGACTGATCATAAGAGTCTCAAGTGGATCTTTACCCAGAACGAGCTCAACATGAGGCAATGTCGGTGGATTGAAGTGCTGGAGGTGCAAATTGTATACACGGAAAGGGGGAAAAGAAAGTAACTTTGTGGTATGCAAAAAGGGGGGAAAAGAGGGTGTTTTGCGAAGGTCAATAGGAAGGGGGTTCTAAGAGACCCGAGGTTAAGATGAACCTTTGAGGGACTTGCAATATAATAACAAAAAGAAGGCTTAAAGGACCCTAAAGCAATATGTGGGGGTAAAACTCGCGGGGAAGGGTTTTAAATCCTGGGAAGGGGGGTAGGAAAACCTTGTGAGAGTAAGGAATATTAAAGCCACGGAATGGGGCTTTCTTATTTGACCCCGAGGGGGCTAGTTTTAGGATGCACTAGATGAACAAAAAAGGGGAAAAAAGGGGTGTGAAGGATCTTAGAGAGGGGATTTTATGTGGGGGGAAAAGGGGGCTTAAAGAGTCACATGAAGGGGGGCTTCTTAGGAGGCTTGAGAGGCTTCCTAAGAAGCTTCAGAAGCTTCTGGGAAATGAAGAAAAAAAAAATTCATAAAGGACGGTGGAATTACAAAGGGAGTTTCGCGTGCAAAGGAGACGGCCAACATCATAAACCTGTATCCAAGGCGAAAAGGCCAAATTTGCGATGGCTCCTAAGAAAGCACAAGGCGCAACCGCTAGAGGATCGCCTCCTAACATCCATGTGGACATTTCACCACAAGTCCAGGTTCTTCTTCCTAAATTTGATTAACATCGTTATAATTCAATCGTGCATGAATAATTTTTGGAGATAGGATGCATCTTTTGATTTAAATACTTTGACTAATTTAAAGGAAAGAGCTCACGATGGAAGAATTCGGTTATTAGTATTTTTTCAATAAAATGAACAAGATAAAGCAAGCATAAGATTTCAATGCATGTCTAGCAAGTGGGTTTTATGCATTAATTAGATTAATTAATGCCCATCTTTACAAAACGGAATTATGATAGTACAATTCATCATGGAAGGAATAAACTGCATATCACATTATTGAACATATTTTCTTCGAAATGATTCGTTATAGAAAGTTGCTAGCAACCGTAGGAAATTGCTAGGGCTACATGAAGAAGATTTTTACTCTAGGCAAGTGGCCTAAAAACTCAAAATCAATGAAAGGTTGTGTAAGTTCTGCATATGACAAATTCATTCGGAAATGAAAGTAGAAAAAGGCTACATGTTTTAGCATGAATCTTGTTTGCATGTTATAGGATGATCAATTGAAATGATGCTATAACTTAACCTATGATTTGATCGTAACCCGAAAAGTTAGGGTTTGTAAATCAACTTACACGTAGACAATGAATCATGTGGTTATGGAAATGGTAGCATAATTATCTTCAAGAATAGACAAGTTAAATTGGTTTAAACCTAAACACCTAAAACCGCGAGGTACTCGTTTAGGAAGTGTTAATTCAATGCCACATATCGCAAAGAGCTAACTAGGGTTAGCACATTGAAGACATTACCTAGTCGCTCATATTACCAAAGCTGAAACTCCTATATCCTAAAGACTTGCCCACATTCACGGAATGTAAGGACATTGGAACATACTTGCGAGAAGTGATCTAGGGTTTTTTCCTAAGAATCTGTTGCTAAAAAGATGAAACTTGGAACCCTAGGACTAACAATGTTGACCTAAGCAATCAGGAATGGATTGTTATATCTAATCATGATTTTGTGACTCCATCCGATGGGTAAATAGCCCCTTAGTTTGATGCGACACTTGTGGAATAAGATTTAGAGTCGCACGATCTTATGATTTAATCACAAGGGAATGGCCAATTCCTCAGAATGAGATTGACAGATTCTTACGCAAGTTATCTTACAAGGGAATGAGTAATCGTCCTGATACAGTACCTTTCTTGGGTAAAATGACCAAGATACGAGGATTAGATATTTTCTTGAAGCAAAAGACCAATCAGTGAATTGGAATAATATATTCACTGCTAATAGAACTTAAGATTTTGTTTAGGTTGGGTTAATAGGGTACGGCCCTAACCCAATGATATAGGGTTAACAAACAAACCCTTGGGGATCTTGCCAAGTCGCAATTGATCCCGGATCAAGAGCTGGATGCATTCGGAAGGAAGGATTCACTCCTTAGCAATTGGCCAAAAATAACGACCAATGGAAATGATTGTACTTGTAACAGTTTTAAGAGCAGTATTTTGCTTTGTTTACTCAAAGAATTAAGGGATGAAAAGATATCTAATACTTCACGTTGAAGGCCTGAAGTGAGAGGCAGCTTCAGTTACCCCCGACTGCTTTCCTGACCCTAACCAAGGGGGTTGCTAACCGCGCCGAGAAGGTGGACCGAACACACCATGAGAGGTCTCTCCGTTGAGCTCTACTTGGAGCAGGAGGATGCTTGGTTGCACAGGGGGGGCACTGGCCATAAATCCCTCGCCTTCTGGGCTGTGCACAAGAGGCCAACGTGACTTGGGATTGGATCTCGAGGCCCGCATACTAGTCTATGGGCAGAATCTTGGATTAGTAATCCCTGTGGATTGCTGGATAGCCTTCGGGTGGATTATGGATAAGCCTGCAGGCTGGACTTTATGTATTTCAAAGATAAATATGATAACTTGTTGAAAAAGAACTTGTTTGACATTGCTTTTCTATGTCAAGTGCTATGATTACGTGAAGGAACCAGTGCCTAATGGGTTAATTAAGGAAGCCGATTGATACATGTCTAACTAAATGTGTTAGGTAATTAAATAACTAAAACAACCTGAGGAAAGTGCGGAGGATGTGGCCATGGGTCCGTCTTATGGATGGGTGGTTCCGGTTAGCCGGAAACTTTTCTCAATCATGATGGACAGCAAGAGGATCCTTCAAAGAACACGAATAGCAAGAGCATTGACCTAGAGTCTAAGTTATAAATGATCTCGATTTACGCTATTTTAGGGGAACGGAATGGGACTATGCCTTATGGCAGAGAGGTTGAGCTTCGCATCCCTCTCATTTCCCATTCTCCTTGAACCAAGTGCAACGTGAATCCGCTTCGGACTTGGCATTTCTGTGTAAAGTAGTTCGCTCGGACTCGACGCTAGTTGCCATTAGGAAATGACCAATATGGAAAACCCTAATTCAGGTCGGTCCTAAGTGGGAACAGCCGGAATACTTCCGCTACATGGCAGACGCGGAAAGTCCTAGATTGCAAACCCCGTAACATTCCATGGGAGTGCTGGGTGGAGCTTTCTAGACATCCGTTTCGATGGACTGCTAAGACGTGTCCTGAAGATAAGAGGTGGACACATTACAGCAAGGTTTGCCAGTGAATCCGCAAACTAATTCTAGTAACGTAGAATCAGTTGAAGAGACACTCTCTCAAGTAGGGTCATGGCAGTTCGATGATACATACAAAGGATGGGATTCCGCACTGTGTATGTCCCATCTAGCTGATTCAAGATCAACTGGGAATCCCCTTTTACTAACAACCACCGAATACCACCTTGCTTGGCAATATGCAGTCCCATAATCAAGGCTTTATACTCCGCCATGTTGTTAGTGAATCCTACCCCGAGATAAGTAGCTAACTTCATCAAAACTCTGCAAGGAATCTTGGAAGATGGACGGCCACCAATATCCAGCTCTTAAAGCTTTCTGTGCCGTCAACCTTTCAACGAAGTGCCCTCCACAGGCAGTCATGGCACTCTTCCAAGATGAAAGGAACCTCGTCAGGCATCACACATCGGCGGTAGATATCATCAACACCCTGCCGATATAGTGTTCCTACGATCAAGGAAAACTTCAAAGCTTGTTGTTTGATTTTACTCTTTTCTGATTTTGATAAACTAGCTCTAGTCTCTCCCATTGATAGATAATGCGTGATAGCAGCATACCAAGATGGGATAGAAGCTGTATCAATTTTAAATATTTCTTCAATATCACTTACTTCAGCCAGAGTCTCTTTCTGCTCCTCAAAATCCACAAGGTATTCCACAATACCCTGCAACCTCAGTGGCTTACTCTTAATCTCATTATCGAACTCTTGCAAAGTGATTAACCACTTTGCTAGACGATCAAGCGGTTGCAGCTTGTTCATAAGCAATCTAAGCCCTTCCGCCTTCGTATAGAAAACTAGCTTCTCAAAGAGGATGTAGTGCCTAAATTTTTTAGTTGCAAAGACCATCGCAAGGCACAACTTCTCCATGTAGGTGTAGTTGATTTTTGATATGCCCAATTTTTTACTAGCAAAATCTATCGGATGATACCACTTTTCCTCATAGATTTGGGCTAAACAGCAGCTGATACTATGCATGGTGGCTGCTGAAAATATGTAAAATACCTCGCCTCTTTTAGGTGCTTTTAAAATTGGTGCTTTTACTAGCTCCTATTTCACATCCTCGAAAGCTACCTTACAAGGGTTGCTCCATACAAATAGACAGCTAAAGGATAATAAGTTCGTTAATGGCAATGTCCTTTTTGCCAAGGCATTTATAAACCTCCAATAGTACCCTACCGATGACAGAAAGCTATGTACCTCTTTCGAGTGCGTAGTGGACTCATAGCGACTATAACCTTGATCTTTTCAGAGTCAATTGCTTTCCCCATTGAACTGACCACATGGCCTAGCAATAGCCCATAAGGCACTCCAAAGACACACTTCTGTGGATTAAGAGCGATACAAAATTGTCTGCAGCGCTCAAAGCACTTTCTTAAGATAATCAACATCCTTTCCCTTACAGTGGCTGCCCCTAGGTCATCGATAAATACTTTCAACTCATCTAGGGAGATGTCACCAAAGGTCTTGTCTGCTGTTCGTTGCCATGATCCAGGTGCATTGCACAAACCAAAGGCCATCACATGGTATGCAAAAGTACCAAAGACAGTAATGAAAGTCATTTTCAACTTGTCCTCTTCTGCAATTGCCATCTGGTTGTATCCTACAAAGCAATCCATAAACGAGTATATTTCCCTACCCACTAATTGACCCGAAATCTGGTCAATAAATGGCAACAAGTAGTAATCCTTAACCGTCTGCTTATTCAGCTCTCTAAAATCTACACATAGTTGGATCTGGTTATTTTTCTTCTTCTTGATGACAACTGGTGAACACCATTCTGTGTGCTGTACAGGGAAGATTAAACCATCTTTCCTAAACTTTTGTAACTCCTCAAACAACCTGTCCCTCAATTCAAAAGGCATATGCCTTACCTTCTGACGCACAGTATAACATTCCCAATTTTCAAAAAGAAAACACACATTCTTCATGGGGGGAACAAGGGCAAATTTTTTAAAATTAATTATCCCTCTCTCCTCCAGCTGACTGTTGTGCTGGAGGAGAAGGGAATAGCAAGGGTGAGCAAGCTCCTTTCTGGAGCTTTACTAATGGGAGAAGGCCATGCATTATGGCCATGTGGGGGCGGGAAGAATCCCCTCCCTCAGCTATAAATGCTGTGGGAGGAGCCGTAGGGTGTAGGAGACGGCCGTTGAGAGAGAGCGGCCGACACAACATATTTTCTTCGAAATGATTCGTTATAGAAAGTTGCTAGCAACCGTAGGAAATTGCTAGGGTTGCATGAAGAAGATTTAACTCTAGGCAAGTGGCCTAAAAACTCAAAATCAACGAAAGGTTGTGTAAGTTCTGCTTACGACAAATTCATTCAAAAATGAAAGTAGAAAAAGGCTGCATGTTTTAGCATGAATCTTGTTTGCATGTTATAGGATGATCTATTGAAATGATGCTATAACTTAACCTATGATTTGATCGTAACTTGAAAAGTTAGGGTTTGTAAATCAACGTACAGATAGACAATGAATCATGTGGTTACGGAAATGGTAGCGTAATTATCTTCAAGAATAGACAAGTTAAATTGGTTTAAACCTAAACACCTAAAACCGCGAGGTACTCGTTTAGGAAGGGTTAGTTCAATGCCACATATCCCAAAGAGCTAACTAGGAATAGCACGTTGAAGACATTACCTAGTTGCTTCTATTACCAAAGCTGAAACTCCTATATCCTAAAGGCTTGCACACATTCACTGAATGTAAGGACATTGGAACATACTTGCAAGAAGTGATCTAGGGTTTTTTCCTAAGAATCTCTTCTAAAAAGATGAAACTCGGAACCCTAGCACCAACAATGTTGGCCTAATGCAATCAGGAACGCATTGTTATATCTAATCATGATTTCGTGACTCCATCCAATGGGTAAATAGCCCCTTAGTTTGATGCCACACTTGTGCAACAAGATTTAGAGTCGCATGATCTTGTCATTTGATCACAAGGGAATGGCCAATTCCTCGGAATGAGATTGGCAAATTCTTACGCAAGTTATCTTGCAAGGGAATGAGTAATCGTCCTTATATAGTACCTTTCCTGGGTAAAATGACCAAGATACGGGGATTAGATATTTGCTTGAAGCAAAATACCAATCAATGAATTGGAATAACATATTCATTGCTAATAGAACTTAAGATTTTATTTAGGATGGATTAATAGGGTACGGCCCTAACCCAATGATATAGGGTTAACAAACAAACCCTTGGGGATCTTGCCAAGTCGCAATTGATCCCGGATTGAGTGCTGGATGCATTCAAAAGGAAGGATTCACTCCTTAGCAGTTGGAAAAAAATAACGACCAATGGAAATGATTGTGCTTGTAACAGTTTTAAGAGCACTGTTTTGCTTTGTTTGCTCAAAGAATTAAGGGATGAAAAGATATCTAATGCTTCAAGTTGAAGGCCTGAAGGGAGAGGCAGCTTCAATTACCCCCGACTACCTACCTGACCCTAACCAAGGGGATTGTTAACCACGCCGAGAAGGTGGGCCGAACTCGCCGCAAGAGGTCTCTCCGTTGAGCTCTACTTGGAGGGGGAGGATGCTTGGGTGCCAGTGGGGGGCTCTGGCCGTAAATCCCTCACCTTCCGGGCCTTGCACAAGAGGCCAACGTGACTCGAGATTGGATCTCGAGGCCCGCATACTAGTCTACGAGTGGAATCTTGGATTAGTAATCCCTGTGGATTGCTGGATAGCCTTCGGGCAGATTATGGATAAGCCTACAGGCTGGACTTTATGTATTTCAAATATAAATATGATAACCTGTTGAAAAGGAACTTGTTTGACATTGCTTTTCTATGTCAAGTTCTATGATTACGTGAAGAAACCAGTGCCTAACGGGTTAATAAGGAAGCTGATTGATACATGTCCAACTAAATGTGTTAGGTAATTAAATAACTAAAAAAACCTGAGGAAATTGCGGAGGATGTGGCCATGGGTCCGTCCTACGGATGGGTGGTCCCCATTAGCTGGGAACTTTTCTCAATCATGATGGACAGCAAGAAGATCGTTCAAAGAACACGAACAGCAAGAGCGTTGACCTAGAGTCTAAGTTATAAATGATCCCGATTTATGCTGTTTTAGGGGAACAGAATGGGACTATGCCTTATGGCAAAGAGGTTGAGCTTTGCATCCCTCTCGTTTCCCATTCTCCTTGAACCAAGTGCAACGTGAATCCGTTTCGGACCTGGCGTTTCTGTGTAAAGTAGTTTGCTCGGGTTCAACGCTAGTTGCCATTAGGAAATGACCAATAGGGAAAACCCTAATTTAGGTCGGTCCTAAGTGGGAACGGCCGTAATACTTCTGCTACGTGGTAGATGCGGAAAGTCCTAGATCGCAAACCCCGTAACATTCCATGGGAGTGCTGGGCGGAGCTTTCTAGACATCCTTTCCGATGGACTACTAAGACATGTCCTGAAGATAACAGGTGGACACGTTACAGTTGGTATCAGAGCGAACCAACAAAGGATTTGTTTTTATGAAATCTTAATAAGATGAAGTAAAGCAAATGTTGTTGTTCCAAACGTTACCTTACTTTCAATGCTGTCTTGCAGAATTATGAAGCATGGAACAAGTTCTTAGTGTTCCAAGTCATGTTTATGATTGCGATGCATTCCCCAGATTATCAATTCCTCGGATTATCAACAAAGGGTTGGGATGATGAACATCCTACAGCGTATTTATAATCCATTACCTTTGTACATGGAACGAAGATGGACAGCGGGCGCCTCTGGAATCTACTATATAGTTGCCCACTGGTTTACATACCTTCAAAACAACCTAAAGAGGATCAAGTGGTTGGAAGACTTGAAAGTCGTGAAGTTGTTCATTTTTGTGGAGGCTCACGTAAACTCAACTTTACATATTCAAGGTCGGAGGGTTGAACTGAACTCATATGTATATGGGGACGTGACCTGTGTAATCCCAGCTGACAGGATCAAGGTGTTGGGGCGCCATGAGAAGAATGGGTTCCAAAGGAAAGGATACCCTGATCTTCCAATGACTTACCGATTCTTGAAGATCGATGACCCGAAACCATACTATTATCCAATTCTTGTAGATAAAAGTAATACAATATTATTCTCCCCAAACAAAATGTAAACAGTTGGCTTATCATCCCAAGACATGTTGTATTCCGAAAGGGCTATGCCCATATAAATAAAATAAGACTTCTTTTTATCAAATGTATGTTTGTTCATGAGAATTGATAAGAAGATAAGTGGTTAGATTGCTTGGTTGATAGCTGAAATGGAGATGAAATATAAATCGTAACGGTTGACAAGTAATAACATTAAGAAACCTTTATCCAGGCACAACCCCAGGTACAAAATCCCAGTTCGCCTCCAACATCAAGTACTGCTGTAATCCAGGAGAAGAAGTTTCTTCTCAAGTAGATTAAGCCGCCCGAATTTGACAGGAGAGGCATGTCTGTCCATGCAGATGCTAAAATTTGGATTAAATCCATGGAGGATTACTTTGAAGCAGCCGGTACTGCACCGCCAACCAGGCTATGTTCGCCAAGCTAAAGCTCACCGACGAAGCCAGGCTTTGGTGGAAGCAATGGTGCAGAGATCAAGGGATCATAGAAGGATCCGTTACCTGGGACAAGCTGAAGAAAGCCGTGTAGGGAAGATACTTACCACTTGCATATCGCACGTAGAAAATGAATGAGTTCTACGAGCTAAAACAGCTGGGGCTCACTCTTGACGCATACTATTCTAAATTCGTCTCACTTCTTAAGTATGCGCCACAGATGGACATGACACAGCAGGTGTCAAAATTTTGTGCTGGTTTAAATCCACCAGTGACTACCCGTCTCGAATCTATGCGCCCATCAGATCTATAGGATGCACTCATTCGAGCTGCACCTATAATTCAAAAGGTACAGGCTAGACCAAGAGGTAGCAAAACTTGGTCTTAAAATGACCCGAACAGAGGAGCATTCAGGCCTCAAATGAAGAGAGTTCAAGGTCAAAATCAGGGACAAAGAAAGAAAGCAAGGACTAATAATGTCAACAAATTTATCCCTACTCAAAGCAATGGTCGAAACCTCCATTGTTTTCACTACAACGAGCTTGGTCATTTCAAGAGGCAATGTCCCAAGCTTGGATGAGGACATCACCAAGCACCTTTCTAAGGAACTGGCTGTGGACAAGGAGCCGCTACTCGAGGCAGAGGAAGAACCTCTTTTGTTGCCAATAGGCAAATGTGCGAAGAAGAAGAAGATCCGACCATGGAAGCAGAGTTTGAAAGGGCGACAATCCATGCCGCTCTTCACAAGAAAGAGCCGAATCGCCAGTTCTCGGTGATTCAGACACTGTTGGACTATCAAGGTAAAGGTTTCAAGACCTTGATTGATTGTGGCAGTACACATTCCTTTATCTCACCAGTTTGTGTAAAAAGATTAGGAATAGCCATAGTAGAAGCACCTATCTTGCTTGTGGAATTGGCAAATGCTCGTGAGGTTACTTGTACCAGGAAAACTCCTAAGGTGGAATTCTTTCTAGGAGGAAAGACGACTTCGGTCAAATTCAGAGTCATGAATTTAGATATCCATGAGTGTCTACTCGGAATGGATTGGCTTAAGCCTAATGGCACCCACATTCATTGTGGAAAGTGTAAAATTTCCTTTTAAAACTCTGAAGGGGAATTGGTCATAACTCAAGGTGAGACTAGAGTGCCCAAAATTCAGTTGGCCAAAGCATCTCGGATTATAAAGGGAATTAGAAAAGGACTACCTGTCTACTTGATTAAGCTCAATAAGCTATATCACAAGCAGGAGTCTAGTGAAGGACCGTCATGGCTAAAGGAATACGTGGACATATTTCCTGAAGAGTTGACAGAACTCCCGCCTCAAAGAGAAGTGGATCATGAGATCAAGCTAGTACCAGGAGTTGCGCCAATTGCAAAGAGACCTTATAGAATGTCCATACCGGAAGTAATTGAGCTAAAGGAACAACTCAAGCAACTGTTAGATTAGGGCTACATCCATCCTAACAATTCACCATGGGGAGCTCCAGTACTGTTCCAGAAAGAGAAAGATGGAACACTTCGACTATGTATTGATTACAGAGGGCTGAACCAATCAATTGTCAAGAACAAGTACCCTATTCCTAGAATAGATGAGCTTCTTGATCGCCTTCAGGGTGCAAAGATCTTTTCCAAGATTGACCTTAGGTCTGGTTACTATCAGATAAGGATCAAGGAAGAAGATATCCCAAAGACAGCATTCAACACAAGATATGGACACTTTGAGTTTCTAGTTATGGCGTTCGGGCTTACGAATGCGCCTGCCACCTTCAATAGGTTAATGTAGGATATTTTTAGGCCATATCTTGATGACTTCGTACTCGTCTTCTTCGACAACACTTTAGTCTATTCTAAACAGGACAAAGATCATGAGCCCCAACTTCGTATTGTCCTTGAGGCAATGAGGGCACATAAGTTGTATGCTAAAATGAAGAAATGTGCATTCTTCAAACGTCAAATTGAATATCTGGGATTCATCGTATCAGTGGAAGGAATCTCAGTAGACCCAGCCAAAGTGAAAGATGTGCTAGAATGGGCAATACCAACAACTGTCAAGGAAGTACGCAATTTTCTTGGATTGAGAGGATGGTATAGGGTCTTCATCAAAAACTATGCTTTGATGGTAGTACCTCTGACGAACTTACTGAAGAAGCAAGCATCCATTGAATGGTCAACTCCCGAACAAACCAGCTTTGATAGATTGGAGCAAAGTTTGATATCAGCACCTATCCTAAAAATACCAGACCTCAATAACATATGCTAACACGCTTTCCTTAGGTTGTGTGCTAATGCGGGAAGGTCATCCTGTAGCATACTCTTCAAGGAAACTGAAGAGTCATGAGAAGAATTATGCTACCCATGATCTAGAATTGTTAGCTGTCATCCGTGCTCTAAAGATTTGGAGACACTACTTGTTGGGTAACAAGTTTACTCTAGTGATGACTGATCATAAGAGTCTCAAGTGGATCTTTACCCAGAACGAGCTCAACATGAGGCAACGTCAGTGGATTGAAGTGGTGGAGGAGTATGACTTTGTAATCAAGTACCGACCAGGAAAAGAGAATGTGGTTGCCGATGCACTCAGTCACAAGGCATTCCTTAATTCTTTAATCTTGCAAAATCCATCAACAGCTAGATCTCTAGCTACAAAGGTATCCATGCCGAACAACCCAATACTTGAGCTAGCTAGAGAGGAAGCATGCCATGATCCAGCGTATCAAAAGATGCTAAGAGAGATATCTATCAAGGACCACAACCAAAAGCTACAAGCTAAGTATCATGAATTCTCTATCAATAGTGGACTTGTCTACTATAGAACGAGGCTATGTATACTGGCAAGCTAGTCACTTAAGCAGAAGATATTGTGGGAAGCTCATGATTCCCCTTTCTTAGGACATCCTGGCTATGCCAAGACTCTCAATGCAGTTAGGAAGAGCTACCATTGGGAGAGGCTTAAAGGAGACGTTTTCAAATATGTCACTGAGTGTTTGTCTTGTCAATGTATCAAAGCCGAACATGTCAAAATTCCAGGGAAGTTACAACCACTTGACATTCCCCAAATGAAATGGGAATTCATCAGTATGGACTTTGTTGTTGGCCTACCCCAAGTTCAAGGAGGATACAACTCCATCATGGTTGTGATTGACATGCTAACTAAGGTTACACACCTTGTTCCAATAAAGACAAACTATAAAGCCTCGGATATTGCAAGATTGTTTATCAAGGAGATATTCAAGCTACATGGGATACACAGAAGAATCATTAGTGGTCGTGATTCTCTCTGCACATCACACTTCTGGAGAGCTATCTTTGAAGCCATTGGGACTCAACTCTGCTTTAGCACAGCTTACCATCCCCAAACGGATGGCCAAACATAGCGAGTCAATCAAGTTATTGAGGATATGCTTAGGGCACACTACTGTCGTGAGCCAAAAAGGTGGATTCCATACTTGCCTTTGGTTGAATTTGCCTACAATTCTTCTTACCAACAAAGCATTCAGATGACCCCTTTTCAAGCATTGTATGATCATGACTGTCGAAGTTCCCTAAACTTCTCAAATCCAACCTTGAGGGTTGAAGCTTCAAGGCAGATGTTGGAAGAGATGGATGACCAAATAAAGTCAATAAGACAGGACATCCAAGCCGCCAAGGATAGACAAAAGGCATATGCCAATTTAAAGCAGCAAGATAGAACCTTCGAGGAAGGAGACATGGTCTTCATTTGCGTACGCCCAAAAAAGAGTTCTCTATCCTTAGGAGATTGCAAGAAGCTAAGTCCAAGGTATTGTGGGCCATAGAAGATCTTCAAGTTCCTAGGACCTAATGCTTATAGAGTGCAACTCCCAGAGAATCTAAAGGTTCATAATGTATTCCATATCAGCCTATTAAAGAAGTATGTACCAAATCCTAACCATGTACTTGATGACCAACAAGTTGTAATGCCTAGTCAAGGAGTCCTTGAACTAAGGCCTGACAGGATCTTAGATGTTAGGGAGAGACAACTAAGATCCAGAACCTTGAGAGAATGCCTCGTCTAGTGGAAAGATTATCTCGAGGAGGATGCCACTTGGATAGATGAAAGCACTCTGAACCTCCAATATCCCCAATTTATCTCGAGATGTAACGTGTCCACTAACATCCTCTAGGACACGTCTTAGCAGTCCATCGGAAAGGTTGTCTAGAAGACTCCACCCGGCACTCCCATGGAATGTTGCGGGTTTTGTAATCTAGGACTTTCCACGTCTGCCCCGTAACGGAAGTGTCCTGGGCACTTTCCACTTAGGATCGAACGGAATTGTTTGGTCGTTTGCTAACAGCGACTAGCATCAGACCTGATCGAACTACTTTACGCAGAACGCCCGGTCTGAAGCGAATTCATGCTGCACTTGGTTCAAGGAGAATGGGAAACGAGAGGGATGCAAGGCTCGACCTCTCTGCCAAAGGCATAGTCCCATTCCGTTCCCTTAAAACAGCCTGAATCGGGTAATCGGTACTTCCAAGTCATTGTTCTCCTTGCTTGTTTTGGTGATGATGATCATCCTTCTGTTCGTAGAAGACCTTGAGAAAAGTTCCCGGCTAACCGCGACCACCCATCCATAGGACGGACCCATGGTCCATCCTCCGCACTTTCCTCGGTTTGTTTTAGTTATGTAATTATCTACCACATTAGTTTGACATATACAAACAGCTTCCTTGATTAGCCCTGTTAAGCACTGGTTCCTTCACGTAATCTTATCACAGGACATAAAGAAAACAATGTCAAACAACTCCTTTATTATCATTATATCCTTTTATCTTTGAAATACAAGGAGTTTCCCGCCCGTAGGCGCTTTCATAATCCGCCCGAAGGCTATCCAGTAATCCTTCCTGTGATTACTATCCCAAGTTTCCGCCCGTAGACTAGTATGCAGGCCTCGAGATCCAATCCCGAGTCACGTTAGCCTCTTGTGCAGGGCCCGGAAGGCGAGGGATTTACAGCCAGAGCCCCCCCTGGCACCCAAGCGTCCTCGTGCTCCAAGCAGAACTCAACGGAGAGACCTCTCACGGCGGGTTCGGTCCACGTTCCCGACGCGGTTCACAACCCCCTTGGTTAGGGTCAGGCAGGCAGTCGGGGGTAACTGAAGCTGCCTCTCAGGCACCAACCTGAAGCTTTAGATATATTTTCATCCTTTAGTTCATTGAGCAAACAATGCAAACAGTCCTTTCTAAACTGTTACAAGCACAATCAATTTCAGTGGTCTTTTAGCTGGCAAACTGTTAAGGAGTGACTTTTTTTCTCCGAATGCAACCCGCATTCGATCCGGAATCAATTGCAACTTGGCAAGATTCCTATCATTCTTGGGTTAGGGTCATACCCTTCCAATACTTAAGGTTTTGTTGTGGCAGGATCCAGCGACCATGTCGCCTTAGTTTATTGTCGGTCATTTGCTTCAAGGCAAATACTTAACTTTCCTAATTAATCAAGCCTATACTTTGTAGTCTATGCTCTCGAAACTTATGCATTGGGGAATCATACAATCTTTCCTTGGTGCACGATAATTTGGTTACTAACTTTTCCTAGGACCTCCTACTAGATCTTACATCAATAGTCGTACCTACAACCTTGTTGTTTATCCTTTTTCATCCTATGCTTTTACACCTAATTACTGCTCTTAATGATTGACCTTTTTCTCATGACGACTACGCAATTTCTAACATTCTCCTAGCCACGAAGTCGTTGGTGAAACACAAGCGAAACTAGTGTTATTCTATTCCATCTTATAACTATTTTGCAAGTCATACGTTCACTTTAGTACCCTATTAATTCTTTCCGAATGAAACCTTATGGCGCTTAACCTTTTCCTATGAAATCATTACGAGAGGTATGTTACCTAATGTGCAGTATACGCTTAATCTACCATATCTAGGATGAAAAATAATGCACATATAAATTCCGTTTCCTTGCTTAGGATTAGATTCCTTACCTTGATAAGGTACCAACTACATGCATCTAACCCTCTAATCGTTCAATCTTTCATAATGTTCAAAAGATGCATTTCTTTCAATTTCCATATGCAAATTAAACGTAAAAGTGCAATTTCCTTTCTAAGCGCGCCTAATCATTTCCTTATGCGGAATTAACACGGAAGAACCTGGACTTGTGGAGTCGGGGTGATGTCCACTTGCACATTCGGAGTCGAGCCTCCCGCGGTCGCCTCTTGGGATCTTTTTGGAGCCATTGCACACGTAGGTTAGGTTTCTGAACTCGCTTTCGTCGCCTACGGATTGTTCTGCTTTGACACGCAACCTTCCGGCCTTTGCTTTCCTCGTAGGCGGAAGATCCTTTTACGGTAGGTCGCTTGCGGAGAAGGGCTTTAAAGGACTTCGCGGGACCCTTTTCGTCGGTCTAGTGGGATCCTTATAGACCCTCTTCAATTCCCGAAAAAGGGGTGTTAATGGTCCTTCTTCGAAATTGTGGTGGGAAGGGTATTTCGGGACGGTGGTGGGAAAGGACCCTTGGGAAGGCCTTTGGGAAAAAGGGTGTAAAGAAGTCGTGGGAAAGGGGGTTTATGAGGCCCCCTTTGGAAACTTCTAAAGAAGCTTCCAAAGAAGCTTCTGAGCTTCTTCAGCTCCACGTGGAAGAAAGGGAGGTCGTGGACGACGTGGTGGATGGACTGGCGGCAACGTCAGCGGCCTGGCGGCCTGGGCGAGAGCAGCGGCGGTGGACTGGGGCGGAGCTGGGTGGCAGCACGGCGGACTGGCGGCGATCAGCACGGCGGCGGCCTCACGCTCTCTCTCTCTCTCTCACAGAGCCTCCCCTACTCTCCTCTTCCTCCTCTTACCTAGCCATACCCCCTTGATGGGGGTGTTTTTATAGCCTTGGGGGTGGGGAAGGGGGTCTCCACCCACGTGGGGAACTCCCCCATGCAAACCCCCACTTTGCCATCCTCCCCCCCACACTCCCTTTCCTCCAGCCATGCATCGGCTGGGGGGAAGGGATAAATATAAAAAAATTTGCATTAATTTAATTAAATTGCCCCTCCCAAGAGGGTGTTTTCGTGCGGCTTGCGGTTTTGAACACCCGGTTTGATTTACCATTTGCAGAGGACCCTATTTCCCGCACGAGGCTCACACATTACGTGGCCAATAATTTAAATGCGAGAGATACCCTTTGTGCAGGGTTTACATGGCGTACGCAAGGTTAATATTTACGGTACGATCACGCGGAAATATTACATTCTCTCCCCCTTAGAAGAATCGAGATGTCCTCATCTCGAGATAAACTGGGGATATTGAAGATTGAGAGAGCTTTCATCCATCCAGGTAGCATCCTCTTCGGGATAATCTTGCCACTGGACGAGGC
Organism: Lygodium microphyllum; assembly: GCF_053477565.2. NCBI lineage: Eukaryota > Viridiplantae > Streptophyta > Polypodiopsida > Schizaeales > Lygodiaceae > Lygodium > Lygodium microphyllum. The sequence continues at coordinate 82,202,324 of NC_141141.1, read as the reverse complement.
ATTCTCTCAAGGTTCTAGATCTCAACTGTCTCTCCCTGACCGTGGCCAATACCTTGACGGTGTCCCTCGCTAAGGTTGGGGCATTGCTTTCTGAAGTGACCGAGTTCATTGCAGTGGAAACATCGGATGTTTCGGCCATTACCGTGAGTAGGAACAAAGTTGTTGACGTTATTTGTCCTTGCCTTCTTTCTTTGTCCCTGATTGTGGCCTTGAACTCTCTTAACCTGGGGTCTGAATGCTCCTCCGCTTGGGTCGCTATAAGACCAATTCTTAATACTCCTTGGTTTAGCTTGCACTTCCTGAATTATGGGTGCCGCTCGAATGAGTGCATCCTGAAGATCTGATGGTCTCATAGATTCGAGACGGGTATTTACAGGTGGATTTAAGCCTGCGCAAAATTTGGACACCTGCTGTGTCGTATCCATTTGTGGCGCATACTTCAAGAGTGAGACAAACTTAGAGTAGTATGCGTCAAGCGTGAGTCCTAACTGTTTTAGCTCATAGAACTCATTCATTTTCTGTGTACGATATGCGGGTGGCAAATATCTCCCTTGCACGGCTTGCTTTAACTTCTCCCACGTAACGGACCCCTCTGAAATCCCTTGATCCCTGCACCATTGTTTCCACCATAGTCTGGCTTCACCGGTGAGTTTTAATTTGGCGAGCATGGCCTGATTGGTTGGTGCAGTGCCAGCGGCTTCGAAGTAGTCCTCCATAGATTCAATCCAAATCTCAGCGTCCGACTGGACGAATCTGCCTCTCCTGTCAAACTCGGGTGGCTTTATTTGTTTGAGGAGGAACTTTTTCTCCTGGATCACACTAGTACTTGATGTAGGGGGCGAATTTGGAACCTGTACCTGGGGTTGTGCCTGGCGTAAAAAGTTTTCTTAACGTTATTATATGATAATTGCCATTAGCTTATCTTTAGTTCAGCTAATTCGTAACTCATGAAGCAACTAGACTTTTTGCAACAACTTTGATGCACAATCGGATAGTGATAAAAGAAGTCCTTATTTATATTTATATGGCGTAGCCTCATACAACAACTCCAGTCATTACATCTAGTTTGGGGAGAACAACATAGTATTGGATTTGTCTACAGGAACTGTGTAGTAGTAGGGTTTTGGGTCATGTATCTTTAGGAATCGATAATTCATCGGAAGTTCAGGATATCCTTTCCGCTGGAAACCATACTTCCCATGGCGTCCCAATACCTTGATCCTATCAGCTGGAATTACACGGGTTACTTCCTCATAAACATATGAGTTTAATTCAACTCTACGACCTCGAATATGCAAAGTCGAATTCACGTGAGCTTCCACAAAAATGAACAGCTTCACGACTTTCAAATCTTCCAACCACTTGATCCTCTTCAAGTTGGTCTGTAGATAAGCGAACCGGTGGGCAGCTATGTAGTAGATTCCTGAAGACCCAGTCCATCTTCGCTCTATATATAGAGGTGATGGATTATAAGTTTGCTCCAAGATGTTCATCATTTCAATTCTCTGCCTATAATGCGGAGAATGCATCGCAGTCATGAACATGATCCGGAACACCAAAAACTTGTTCCACGCCTCGTAATTCTGCAAGACAGTATCGAAGATGAGAAAATGTTTGGACAGGAACAATTTCTTTACTTCACTTCTAATGAAATCTTATGGAAACAATTCCATTATAAGTCGGCTCTGATACCAACTGTAACGTATCCACTAACATCCTCTAGGACACGTCTTAGCAGTCCATCGGAAAGGTTGTCTAGAAGACTCCACCCGGCACTCCCATGGAATGTTGCGGGTTTTGTAATCTAGGACTTTCCGCGTCTGCCCCGTAACGGAAGTGTCCTGGGCGCTTTCCACTTAGGATCAAACGGAATTGTTTGGTCGTTTGCTAACAGCGACTAGCGTCAGACCTGATCGAACTACTTTACGCAGAACGCCCGGTCTGAAGCGAATTCATGCTGCACTTGGTTCAAGGAGAATGGGAAACGAGAGGGATGCAAGGCTCGACCTCTCTGCCAAAGGCATAGTCCCATTCCGTTCCCCTAAAACAGCCTGAATCGGGTAATCGGTACTTCCAAGTCATTGTTCTCCTTGCTTGTTTTGGTGATGACGATCATCCTTCTGTTCGTCGAAGACCTTGAGAAAAGTTCCCGGCTAACGGGGACCACCCATCCAAAGGACGGACCCATGGTCCATCCTCCGCACTTTCCTCGGTTTGTTTTAGTTATGTAATTATCTACCACATTAGTTTGACATATACAAACAGCTTCCTTGATTAGCCCTGTTAAGCACTGGTTCCTTCACGTAATCTTATCACAGGACATAAAGAAAACAATGTCAAACAACTCCTTTATTATCATTATATCCTTTTATCTTTGAAATACAAGGAGTTTCCCGCCCGTAGGCGCTTTCATAATCCGCCCGAAGGCTATCCAGTAATCCTTCCTGTGATTACTATCCCAAGTTTCCGCCCGTAGACTACTATGCAGGCCTCGAGATCCAATCCCGAGTCACGTTAGCCTCTTGTGCAGGGCCCGGAAGGCGAGGGATTTACAGCCAGAGCCCCCCCTGGCACCCAAGCGTCCTCGTGCTCCAAGTAGAACTCAACGGAGAGACCTCTCACGGCGGGTTCGGTCCACGTTCCCGGCGCGGTTCACAACCCCCTTGGTTAGGGTCAGGCAGGCACTCGGGGGTAACTGAAGCTGCCTCTCAGGCACCAACCTGAAGCTTTAGATATATTTTCATCCTTTAGTTCATTGAGCAAACAATGCAAACAGTCCTTTCTAAACTGTTACAAGCACAATCAATTTCAGTGGTCTTTTAGCTGGCAAACTGTTAAGGAGTGACTTTTTTTCTCCGAATGCAACCCGCATTCGATCCGGAATCAATTGCAACTTGGCAAGATTCCTATCATTCTTGGGTTAGGGTCGTACCCTTCCAATACTTAAGGTTTTTTTGTGGCAGGATCCAGCGACCATGTCGCCTTAGTTTATTGTCGGTCATTTGCTTCAAGGCAAATACTTAACTTTCCTAATTAATCAAGCCTATACTTTGTAGTCTATGCTCTCGAAACTTATGCATTGGGGAATCATACAATCTTTCCTTGGTGCACGATAATTTGGTTACTAACTTTTCCTAGGACCTCCTACTAGATCTTACATCAATAGTCGTACCTACAACCTTGTTGTTTATCCTTTTTCATCCTATGCTTTTACACCTAATTACTGCTCTTAATGATTGACCTTTTTCTCATGACGACTACGCAATTTCTAACATTCTCCTAGCCACGAAGTCGTTGGTGAAACACAAGCGAAACTAGTGTTATTCTATTCCATCTTATAACTATTTTGCAAGTCATACGTTCACTTTAGTACCCTATTAATTCTTTCCGAATGAAACCTTATGGCGCTTAACCTTTTCCTATGAAATCATTACGAGAGGTATGTTACCTAATGTGCAGTATACGCTTAATCTACCATATCTAGGATGAAAAATAATGCACATATAAATTCCGTTTCCTTGCTTAGGATTAGATTCCTTACCTTGATAAGGTACCAACTACATGCATCTAACCCTCTAATCGTTCAATCTTTCATAATGTTCAAAAGATGCATTTCTTTCAATTTCCATATGCAAATTAAACGTAAAAGTGCAATTTCCTTTCTAAGCGCGCCTAATCATTTCCTTATGCGGAATTAACACGGAAGAACCTGGACTTGTGGAGTCGGGGTGATGTCCACTTGCACATTCGGAGTCGAGCCTCCCGCGGTCGCCTCTTGGGATCTTTTTGGAGCCATTGCACACGTAGGTTAGGTTTCTGAACTCGCTTTCGTCGCCTACGGATTGTTCTGCTTTGACACGCAACCTTCCGGCCTTTGCTTTCCTCGTAGGCGGAAGATCCTTTTACGGTAGGTCGCTTGCGGAGAAGGGCTTTAAAGGACTTCGCGGGACCCTTTTCGTCGGTCTAGTGGGATCCTTATAGACCCTCTTCAATTCCCGAAAAAGGGGTGTTAATGGTCCTTCTTCGAAATTGTGGTGGGAAGGGTATTTCGGGACGGTGGTGGGAAAGGACCCTTGGGAAGGCCTTTGGGAAAAAGGGTGTAAAGAAGTCGTGGGAAAGGGGGTTTATGAGGCCCCCTTTGGAAACTTCTAAAGAAGCTTCCAAAGAAGCTTCTGAGCTTCTTCAGCTCCACGTGGAAGAAAGGGAGGTCGTGGACGACGTGGTGGATGGACTGGCGGCAACGTCAGCGGCCTGGCGGCCTGGGCGAGAGCAGCGGCGGTGGACTGGGGCGGAGCTGGGTGGCAGCACGGCGGACTGGCGGCGATCAGCACGGCGGCGGCCTCACGCTCTCTCTCTCTCTCTCACAGAGCCTCCCCTACTCTCCTCTTCCTCCTCTTACCTAGCCATACCCCCTTGATGGGGGTGTTTTTATAGCCTTGGGGGTGGGGAAGGGGGTCTCCACCCACGTGGGGAACTCCCCCATGCAAACCCCCACTTTGCCATCCTCCCCCCCACACTCCCTTTCCTCCAGCCATGCATCGGCTGGGGGGAAGGGATAAATATAAAAAAAATTGCATTAATTTAATTAAATTGCCCCTCCCAAGAGGGTGTTTTCGTGCGGCTTGCGGTTTTGAACACCCGGTTTGATTTACCATTTGCAGAGGACCCTATTTCCCGCACGAGGCTCACACATTACGTGGCCAATAATTTAAATGCGAGAGATACCCTTTGTGCAGGGTTTACACGGCGTACGCAAGGTTAATATTTACGGTACGATCACGCGGAAATATTACATTCTCTCCCCCTTAGAAGAATCGAGATGTCCTCATCTCGAGATAAACTGGGGATATTGAAGATTGAGAGAGCTTTCATCCATCCAGGTAGCATCCTCTTCGGGATAATCTTGCCACTGGACGAGGCATTCTCTCAAGGTTCTAGATCTCAACTGTCTCTCCCTGACCGTGGCCAATACCTTGACGGTGTCCCTCGCTAAGGTTGGGGCATTGCTTTCTGAAGTGACCGAGTTCATTGCAGTGGAAACATCGGATGTTTCGGCCATTACCGTGAGTAGGAACAAAGTTGTTGACGTTATTTGTCCTTGCCTTCTTTCTTTGTCCCTGATTGTGGCCTTGAACTCTCTTAACCTGGGGTCTGAATGCTCCTCCGCTTGGGTCGCTATAAGACCAATTCTTAATACTCCTTGGTTTAGCTTGCACTTCCTGAATTATGGGTGCCGCTCGAATGAGTGCATCCTGAAGATCTGATGGTCTCATAGATTCGAGACGGGTATTTACAGGTGGATTTAAGCCTGCGCAAAATTTGGACACCTGCTGTGTCGTATCCATTTGTGGCGCATACTTCAAGAGTGAGACAAACTTAGAGTAGTATGCGTCAAGCGTGAGTCCTAACTGTTTTAGCTCATAGAACTCATTCATTTTCTGTGTACGATATGCGGGTGGCAAATATCTCCCTTGCACGGCTTGCTTTAACTTCTCCCACGTAACGGACCCCTCTGAAATCCCTTGATCCCTGCACCATTGTTTCCACCATAGTCTGGCTTCACCGGTGAGTTTTAATTTGGCGAGCATGGCCTGATTGGTTGGTGCAGTGCCAGCGGCTTCGAAGTAGTCCTCCATAGATTCAATCCAAATCTCAGCGTCCGACTGGACGAATCTGCCTCTCCTGTCAAACTCGGGTGGCTTTATTTGTTTGAGGAGGAACTTCTTCTCCTGGATCACACTAGTACTTGATGTAGGGGGCGAATTTGGAACCTGTACCTGGGGTTGTGCCTGGCGTAAAAAGTTTTCTTAACGTTATTATATGATAATTGCCATTAGCTTATCTTTAGTTCAGCTAATTCGTAACTCATGAAGCAACTAGACTTTTTGCAACAACTTTGATGCACAATCGGATAGTGATAAAAGAAGTCCTTATTTATATTTATATGGCGTAGCCTCATACAACAACTCCAGTCATTACATCTAGTTTGGGGAGAACAACATAGTATTGGATTTGTCTACAGGAACTGTGTAGTAGTAGGGTTTTGGGTCATGTATCTTTAGGAATCGATAATTCATCGGAAGTTCAGGATATCCTTTCCGCTGGAAACCATACTTCCCATGGCGTCCCAATACCTTGATCCTATCAGCTGGAATTACACGGGTTACTTCCTCATAAACATATGAGTTTAATTCAAATCTACGACCTCGAATATGCAAAGTCGAATTCACGTGAGCTTCCACAAAAATGAACAGCTTCACGACTTTCAAATCTTCCAACCACTTGATCCTCTTCAAGTTGGTCTGTAGATAAGCGAACCGGTGGGCAGCTATGTAGTAGATTCCTGAAGACCCAGTCCATCTTCGCTCTATATATAGAGGTGATGGATTATAAGTTTGCTCCAAGATGTTCATCATTTCAATTCTCTGCCTATAATGCGGAGAATGCATCGCAGTCATGAACATGATCCGGAACACCAAAAACTTGTTCCACGCCTCGTAATTCTGCAAGACAGTATCGAAGATGAGAAAATGTTTGGACAGGAACAATTTCTTTACTTCACTTCTAATGAAATCTTATGGAAACAATTCCATTATAAGTCGGCTCTGATACCAACTGTAAGGTGTCCACTAACATCCTCTAGGACACGTCTTAGCAGTCCATCGGAAAGGTTGTCTAGAAGACTCCACCCGGCACTCCCATGGAATGTTGCGGGTTTTGTAATCTAGGACTTTCCGCGTCTGCCCCGTAACGGAAGTGTCCTGGGCGCTTTCCACTTAGGATCGAACGGAATTGTTTGGTCGTTTGCTAACAGCGACTAGCATCAGACGTGATCGAACTACTTTACGCAGAACGCCCAGTCTGAAGCGAATTCATGCTGCACTTGGTTCAAGGAGAATGGGAAACGAGAGGGATGCAAGGCTCGACCTCTCTGCCAAAGGCATAGTCCCATTCCGTTCCCCTAAAACAGCCTGAATCGGGTAATCGGTACTTCCAAGTCATTGTTCTCCTTGCTTGTTTTGGTGATGACGATCATCCTTCTGTTCGTCGAAGACCTTGAGAAAAGTTCCCGGCTAACCGGGACCACCCATCCATAGGACGGACCCATGGTCCATCCTCCGCACTTTCCTCGGTTTGTTTTAGTTATGTAATTATCTACCACATTAGTTTGACATATACAAACAGCTTCCTTGATTAGCCCTGTTAAGCACTGGTTCCTTCACGTAATCTTATCACAGGACATAAAGAAAACAATGTCAAACAACTCCTTTATTATCATTATATCCTTTTATCTTTGAAATACAAGGAGTTTCCCGCCCGTAGGCGCTTTCATAATCCGCCCGAAGGCTATCCAGTAATCCTTCATGTGATTACTATCCCAAGTTTCCGCCCGTAGACTAGTATGCGGGCCTCGAGATCCAATCCCGAGTCACGTTAGCCTCTTGTGCAGGGCCCGGAAGGCGAGGGATTTACAGCCAGAGCCCCCCCTGGCACCCAAGCGTCCTCGTGCTCCAAGCAGAACTCAACGGAGAGACCTCTCACGGCGGGTTCGGTCCACGTTCCCGGCGCGGTTCACAACCCCCTTGGTTAGGGTTAGGCAGGCAGTCGGGGGTAACTGAAGCTGCCTCTCAGGCACCAACCTGAAGCTTTAGATATATTTTCATCCTTTAGTTCATTGAGCAAACAATGCAAACAGTCCTTTCTAAACTGTTACAAGCACAATCAATTTCAGTGGTCTTTTAGCTGGCAAACTGTTAAGGAGTGACTTTTTTTCTCCGAATGCAACCCGCATTCGATCCGGAATCAATTGCAACTTGGCAAGATTCCTATCATTCTTGGGTTAGGGTCGTACCCTTCCAATACTTAAGGTTTTGTTGTGGCAGGATCCAGCGACCATGTCGCCTTAGTTTATTGTCGGTCATTTGCTTCAAGGCAAATACTTAACTTTCCTAATTAATCAAGCCTATACTTTGTAGTCTATGCTCTCGAAACTTATGCATTGGGGAATCATACAATCTTTCCTTGGTGCACGATAATTTGGTTACTAACTTTTCCTAGGACCTCCTACTAGATCTTACATCAATAGTCGTACCTACAACCTTGTTGTTTATCCTTTTTCATCCTATGCTTTTACACCTAATTACTGCTCTTAATGATTGACCTTTTTCTCATGACGACTACGCAATTTCTAACATTCTCCTAGCCACGAAGTCGTTGGTGAAACACAAGCGAAACTAGTGTTATTCTATTCCATCTTATAACTATTTTGCAAGTCATACGTTCACTTTAGTACCCTATTAATTCTTTCCGAATGAAACCTTATGGCGCTTAACCTTTTCCTATGAAATCATTACGAGAGGTATGTTACCTAATGTGCAGTATACGCTTAATCTACCATATCTAGGATGAAAAATAATGCACATATAAATTCCGTTTCCTTGCTTAGGATTAGATTCCTTACCTTGATAAGGTACCAACTACATGCATCTAACCCTCTAATCGTTCAATCTTTCATAATGTTCAAAAGATGCATTTCTTTCAATTTCCATATGCAAATTAAACGTAAAAGTGCAATTTCCTTTCTAAGTGCGCCTAATCATTTCCTTATGCGGAATTAACACGGAAGAACCTGGACTTGTGGAGTCGGGGTGATGTCCACTTGCACATTCGGAGTCGAGCCTCCCGCGGTCGCCTCTTGGGATCTTTTTGGAGCCATTGCACACGTAGGTTAGGTTTCTGAACTCGCTTTCGTCGCCTACGGATTGTTCTGCTTTGACACGCAACCTTCCGGCCTTTGCTTTCCTCGTAGGCGGAAGATCCTTTTACGGTAGGTCGCTTGCGGAGAAGGGCTTTAAAGGACTTCGCAGGACCCTTTTCGTCGGTCTAGTGGGATCCTTATAGACCCTCTTCAATTCCCGAAAAAGGGGTGTTAATGGTCCTTCTTCGAAATTGTGGTGGGAAGGGTATTTCGGGACGGTGGTGGGAAAGGACCCTTGGGAAGGCCTTTGGGAAAAAGGGTGTAAAGAAGTCGTGGGAAAGGGGGTTTATGAGGCCCCCTTTGGAAACTTCTAAAGAAGCTTCCAAAGAAGCTTCTGAGCTTCTTCAGCTCCACGTGGAAGAAAGGGAGGTCGTGGACGACGTGGTGGACGGACTGGCGGCAACGTCAGTGGCCTGGCGGCCTGGGCGAGAGAAGCGGCGGTGGACTGGGGCGGAGCTGGGCGGCAGCACGGTGGACTGGCGGCGATCAGACCGGCGGCGGCCTCACGCTCTCTCTCTCTCTCTCACAGAGCCTCCCCTACTCTCCTCTTCCTCCTCTTACCTAGCCATACCCCCTTGATGGGGGTGTTTTTATAGCCTTGGGGGTGGGGAAGGGGGTCTCCACCCACGTGGAGAACTCCCCCATGCAAACCCCCACTTTGCCATCCTCCCCCCCACACTCCCTTTCCTCCAGCCATGCATCGGCTGGGGGGAAGGGATAAATATAAAATTTTTTGCATTAATTTAATTAAATTGCCCCTCCCAAGAGGGTGTTTTCGTGCGGCTTGCGGTTTTGAACACCCTGTTTGATTTACTATTTGCAGAGGACCCTATTTCCCGCACGCGGCTCACACATTACGTGGCCAATAATTTAAATGCGAGAGATACCCTTTGTGCAGGGTTTACACGGCGTACGCAAGGTTAATATTTACGGTACGATCACGCGGAAATATTACATTCTCTCCCCCTTAGAAGAATCGAGATGTCCTCATCTCGAGATAAACTGGGGATATTGAAGATTGAGAGAGCTTTCATCCATCCAGGTAGCATCCTCTTCGGGATAATCTTGCCACTGGACGAGGCATTCTCTCAAGGTTCTAGATCTCAACTGTCTCTCCCTGACCGTGGCCAATACCTTGACGGTGTCCCTGGCTAAGGTTGGGGCATTGCTTTCTGAAGTGACCGAGTTCATTGCAGTGGAAACATCGGATGTTTCGGCCATTACCGTGAGTAGGAACAAAGTTGTTGATGTTATTTGTCCTTGCCTTCTTTCTTTGTCCCTGATTGTGGCCTTGAACTCTCTTAACCTGGGGTCTGAATGCTCCTCCGCTTGGGTCGCTATAAGACCAATTCTTAATACTCCTTGGTTTAGCTTGCACTTCCTGAATTATGGGTGCCGCTCGAATGAGTGCATCCTGAAGATCTGATGGTCTCATAGATTCGAGACGGGTATTTACAGGTGGATTTAAGCCTGCGCAAAATTTGGACACCTGCTGTGTCGTATCCATTTGTGGCGCATACTTCAAGAGTGAGATAAACTTAGAGTAGTATGCGTCAAGCGTGAGTCCTAACTGTTTTAGCTCATAGAACTCATTCATTTTCTGTGTACGATATGCGGGTGGCAAATATCTCCCTTGCACGGCTTGCTTTAACTTCTCCCACGTAACGGACCCCTCTGAAATCCCTTGATCCCTGCACCATTGTTTCCACCATAGTCTGGCTTCACCGGTGAGTTTTAATTTGGCGAGCATGGCCTGATTGGTTGGTGCAGTGCCAGCGGCTTCGAAGTAGTCCTCCATAGATTCAATCCAAATCTCAGCGTCCGACTGGACGAATCTGCCTCTCCTGTCAAACTCGGGTGGCTTTATTTGTTTGAGGAGGAACTTCTTCTCCTGGATCACACTAGTACTTGATGTAGGGGGCGAATTTGGAACCTGTACCTGGGGTTGTGCCTGGCGTAAAAAGTTTTCTTAACGTTATTATATGATAATTGCCATTAGCTTATCTTTAGTTCAGCTAATTCGTAACTCATGAAGCAACTAGACTTTTTGCAACAACTTTGATGCACAATCGGATAGTGATAAAAGAAGTCCTTATTTATATTTATATGGCGTAGCCTCATACAACAACTCCAGTCATTACATCTAGTTTGGGGAGAACAACATAGTATTGGATTTGTCTACAGGAACTGTGTAGTAGTAGGGTTTTGGGTCATGTATCTTTAGGAATCGATAATTCATCGGAAGTTCAGGATATCCTTTCCGCTGGAAACCATACTTCCCATGGCGTCCCAATACCTTGATCCTATCAGCTGGAATTACACAGGTTACTTCCTCATAAACATATGAGTTTAATTCAACTCTACGACCTCGAATATGCAAAGTCGAATTCACGTGAGCTTCCACAAAAATAAACAGCTTCACGACTTTCAAATCTTCCAACCACTTGATCCTCTTCAAGTTGGTCTGTAGATAAGCGAACCGGTGGGCAGCTATGTAGTAGATTCCTGAAGACCCAGTCCATCTTCGCTCTATATATAGAGGTGATGGATTATAAGTTTGCTCCAAGATGTTCATCATTTCAATTCTCTGCCTATAATGCGGAGAATGCATCGCAGTCATGAACATGATCCGGAACACCAAAAACTTGTTCCACGCCTCGTAATTCTGCAAGACAGTATCGAAGATGAGAAAATGTTTGGACAGGAACAATTTCTTTACTTCACTTCTAATGAAATCTTATGGAAACAATTCCATTATAAGTCGGCTCTGATACCAACTGTAACGTGTCCACTAACATCCTCTAGGACACGTCTTAGCAGTCCATCGGAAAGGTTGTCTAGAAGACTCCACCCGGCACTCCCATGGAATGTTGCGGGTTTTGTAATCTAGGACTTTCCGCGTCTGCCCCGTAACGGAAGTGTCCTGGGCGCTTTCCACTTAGGATCGAACGGAATTGTTTGGTCGTTTGCTAACAGCGACTAGCATCAGACCTGATCGAACTACTTTACGCAGAACGCCCGGTCTGAAGCGAATTCATGCTGCACTTGGTTCAAGGAGAATGGGAAACGAGAGGGATGCAAGGCTCGACCTCTCTGCCAAAGGCATAGTCCCATTCCGTTCCCCTAAAACAGCCTGAATCGGGTAATCGGTACTTCCAAGTCATTGTTCTCCTTGCTTGTTTTGGTGATGACGATCATCCTTCTGTTCGTCGAAGACCTTGAGAAAAGTTCCCGGCTAACCGGGACCACCCATCCATAGGACGGACCCATGGTCCATCCTCCGCACTTTCCTCGGTTTGTTTTAGTTATGTAATTATCTACCACATTAGTTTGACATATACAAACAGCTTCCTTGATTAGCCCTGTTAAGCACTGGTTCCTTCACGTAATCTTATCACAGGACATAAAGAAAACAATGTCAAACAACTCCTTTATTATCATTATATCCTTTTATCTTTGAAATACAAGGAGTTTCCCGCCCGTAGGCGCTTTCATAATCCGCCCGAAGGCTATCCAGTAATCCTTCATGTGATTACTATCCCAAGTTTCCGCCCGTAGACTAGTATGCGGGCCTCGAGATCCAATCCCGAGTCACGTTAGCCTCTTGTGCAGGGCCCGGAAGGCGAGGGATTTACAGCCAGAGCCCCCCCTGGCACCCAAGCGTCCTCGTGCTCCAAGCAGAACTCAACGGAGAGACCTCTCACGGCGGGTTCGGTCCACGTTCCCGGCGCGGTTCACAACCCCCTTGGTTAGGGTTAGGCAGGCAGTCGGGGGTAACTGAAGCTGCCTCTCAGGCACCAACCTGAAGCTTTAGATATATTTTCATCCTTTAGTTCATTGAGCAAACAATGCAAACAGTCCTTTCTAAACTGTTACAAGCACAATCAATTTCAGTGGTCTTTTAGCTGGCAAACTGTTAAGGAGTGACTTTTTTTCTCCGAATGCAACCCGCATTCGATCCGGAATCAATTGCAACTTGGCAAGATTCCTATCATTCTTGGGTTAGGGTCGTACCCTTCCAATACTTAAGGTTTTGTTGTGGCAGGATCCAGCGACCATGTCGCCTTAGTTTATTGTCGGTCATTTGCTTCAAGGAAAATACTTAACTTTCCTAATTAATCAAGCCTATACTTTGTAGTCTATGCTCTCGAAACTTATGCATTGGCGAATCATACAATCTTTCCTTGGTGCACGATAATTTGGTTACTAACTTTTCCTAGGACCTCCTACTAGATCTTACATCAATAGTCGTACCTACAACCTTGTTGTTTATCCTTTTTCATCCTATGCTTTTACACCTAATTACTGCTCTTAATGATTGACCTTTTTCTCATGACGACTACGCAATTTCTAACATTCTCCTAGCCACGAAGTCGTTGGTGAAACACAAGCGAAACTAGTGTTATTCTATTCCATCTTATAACTATTTTGCAAGTCATACGTTCACTTTAGTACCCTATTAATTCTTTCCGAATGAAACCTTATGGCGCTTAACCTTTTCCTATGAAATCATTACGAGAGGTATGTTACCTAATGTGCAGTATACGCTTAATCTACCATATCTAGGATGAAAAATAATGCACATATAAATTCCGTTTCCTTGCTTAGGATTAGATTCCTTACCTTGATAAGGTACCAACTACATGCATCTAACCCTCTAATCGTTCAATCTTTCATAATGTTCAAAAGATGCATTTCTTTCAATTTCCATATGCAAATTAAACGTAAAAGTGCAATTTCCTTTCTAAGCGCGCCTAATCATTTCCTTATGCGGAATTAACACGGAAGAACCTGGACTTGTGGAGTCGGGGTGATGTCCACTTGCACATTCGGAGTCGAGCCTCCCGCGGTCGCCTCTTGGGATCTTTTTGGAGCCATTGCACACGTAGGTTAGGTTTCTGAACTCGCTTTCGTCGCCTACGGATTGTTCTGCTTTGACACGCAACCTTCCGGCCTTTGCTTTCCTCGTAGGCGGAAGATCCTTTTACGGTAGGTCGCTTGCGGAGAAGGGCTTTAAAGGACTTCGCGGGACCCTTTTCGTCGGTCTAGTGGGATCCTTATAGACCCTCTTCAATTCCCGAAAAAGGGGTGTTAATGGTCCTTCTTCGAAATTGTGGTGGGAAGGGTATTTCGGGACGGTGGTGGGAAAGGACCCTTGGGAAGGCCTTTGGGAAAAAGGGTGTAAAGAAGTCGTGGGAAAGGGGGTTTATGAGGCCCCCTTTGGAAACTTCTAAAGAAGCTTCCAAAGAAGCTTCTGAGCTTCTTCAGCTCCACGTGGAAGAAAGGGAGGTCGTGGACGACGTGGTGGACGGACTGGCGGCAACGTCAGCGGCCTGGCGGCCTGGGCGAGAGCAGCGGCGGTGGACTGGGGCGGAGCTGGGCGGCAGCACGGCGGACTGGCGGCGATCAGCACGGCGGCGGCCTCACACTCTCTCTCTCTCTCTCACAGAGCCTCCCCTACTCTCCTCTTCCTCCTCTTACCTAGCCATACCCCCTTGATGGGGGTGTTTTTATAGCCTTGGGGGTGGGGAAGGGGGTCTCCACCCACGTGGGGAACTCCCCCATGCAAACCCCCACTTTGCCATCCTCCCCCCCACACTCCCTTTCCTCCAGCCATGCATCGGCTGGGGGGAAGGGATAAATATAAAAAAAATTGCATTAATTTAATTAAATTGCCCCTCCCAAGAGGGTGTTTTCGTGCGGCTTGCGGTTTTGAACACCCGGTTTGATTTACCATTTGCAGAGGACCCTATTTCCCGCACGAGGCTCACACATTACGTGGCCAATAATTTAAATGCGAGAGATACCCTTTGTGCAGGGTTTACACGGCGTACGCAAGGTTAATATTTACGGTACGATCACGCGGAAATATTACATTCTCTCCCCCTTAGAAGAATCGAGATGTCCTCATCTCGAGATAAACTGGGGATATTGAAGATTGAGAGAGCTTTCATCCATCCAGGTAGCATCCTCTTCGGGATAATCTTGCCACTGGACGAGGCATTCTCTCAAGGTTCTAGATCTCAACTGTCTCTCCCTGACCGTGGCCAATACCTTGACGGTGTCCCTCGCTAAGGTTGGGGCATTGCTTTCTGAAGTGACCGAGTTCATTGCAGTGGAAACATCGGATGTTTCGGCCATTACCGTGAGTAGGAACAAAGTTGTTGACGTTATTTGTCCTTGCCTTCTTTCTTTGTCCCTGATTGTGGCCTTGAACTCTCTTAACCTGGGGTCTGAATGCTCCTCCGCTTGGGTCGCTATAAGACCAATTCTTAATACTCCTTGGTTTAGCTTGCACTTCCTGAATTATGGGTGCCGCTCGAATGAGTGCATCCTGAAGATCTGATGGTCTCATAGATTCGAGACGGGTATTTACAGGTGGATTTAAGCCTGCGCAAAATTTGGACACCTGCTGTGTCGTATCCATTTGTGGCGCATACTTCAAGAGTGAGACAAACTTAGAGTAGTATGCGTCAAGCGTGAGTCCTAACTGTTTTAGCTCATAGAACTCATTCATTTTCTGTGTACGATATGCGGGTGGCAAATATCTCCCTTGCACGGCTTGCTTTAACTTCTCCCACGTAACGGACCCCTCTGAAATCCCTTGATCCCTGCACCATTGTTTCCACCATAGTCTGGCTTCACCGGTGAGTTTTAATTTGGCGAGCATGGCCTGATTGGTTGGTGCAGTGCCAGCGGCTTCGAAGTAGTCCTCCATAGATTCAATCCAAATCTCAGCGTCCGACTGGACGAATCTGCCTCTCCTGTCAAACTCGGGTGGCTTTATTTGTTTGAGGAGGAACTTCTTCTCCTGGATCACACTAGTACTTGATGTAGGGGGCGAATTTGGAACCTGTACCTGGGGTTGTGCCTGGCGTAAAAAGTTTTCTTAACGTTATTATATGATAATTGCCATTAGCTTATCTTTAGTTCAGCTAATTCGTAACTCATGAAGCAACTAGACTTTTTGCAACAACTTTGATGCACAATCGGATAGTGATAAAAGAAGTCCTTATTTATATTTATATGGCGTAGCCTCATACAACAACTCCAGTCATTACATCTAGTTTGGGGAGAACAACATAGTATTGGATTTGTCTACAGGAACTGTGTAGTAGTAGGGTTTTGGGTCATGTATCTTTAGGAATCGATAATTCATCGGAAGTTCAGGATATCCTTTCCGCTGGAAACCATACTTCCCATGGCGTCCCAATACCTTGATCCTATCAGCTGGAATTACACGGGTTACTTCCTCATAAACATATGAGTTTAATTCAAATCTACGACCTCGAATATGCAAAGTCGAATTCACGTGAGCTTCCACAAAAATGAACAGCTTCACGACTTTCAAATCTTCCAACCACTTGATCCTCTTCAAGTTGGTCTGTAGATAAGCGAACCGGTGGGCAGCTATGTAGTAGATTCCTGAAGACCCAGTCCATCTTCGCTCTATATATAGAGGTGATGGATTATAAGTTTGCTCCAAGATGTTCATCATTTCAATTCTCTGCCTATAATGCGGAGAATGCATCGCAGTCATGAACATGATCCGGAACACCAAAAACTTGTTCCACGCCTCGTAATTCTGCAAGACAGTATCGAAGATGAGAAAATGTTTGGACAGGAACAATTTCTTTACTTCACTTCTAATGAAATCTTATGGAAACAATTCCATTATAAGTCGGCTCTGATACCAACTGTAACGTGTCCACTAACATCCTCTAGGACACGTCTTAGCAGTCCATCGGAAAGGTTGTCTAGAAGACTCCACCCGGCACTCCCATGGAATGTTGCGGGTTTTGTAATCTAGGACTTTCCGCGTCTGCCCCGTAACGGAAGTGTCCTGGGCACTTTCCACTTAGGATCGAACGGAATTGTTTGGTCGTTTGCTAACAGCGACTAGCATCAGACCTGATCGAACTACTTTACGCAGAACGCCCGGTCTGAAGCGAATTCATGCTGCACTTGGTTCAAGGAGAATGGGAAACGAGAGGGATGCAAGGCTCGACCTCTCTGCCAAAGGCATAGTCCCATTCCGTTCCCCTAAAACAGCCTGAATCGGGTAATCGGTACTTCCAAGTCATTGTTCTCCTTGCTTGTTTTGGTGATGACGATCATCCTTCTGTTCGTCGAAGACCTTGAGAAAAGTTCCCGGCTAACCGGGACCACCCATCCATAGGACGGACCCATGGTCCATCCTCCGCACTTTCCTCGGTTTGTTTTAGTTATGTAATTATCTACCACATTAGTTTGACATATACAAACAGCTTCCTTGATTAGCCCTGTTAAGCACTGGTTCCTTCACGTAATCTTATCACAGGACATAAAGAAAACAATGTCAAACAACTCCTTTATTATCATTATATCCTTTTATCTTTGAAATACAAGGAGTTTCCCGCCCGTAGGCGCTTTCATAATCCGCCCGAAGGCTATCCAGTAATCCTTCATGTGATTACTATCCCAAGTTTCCGCCCGTAGACTAGTATGCGGGCCTCGAGATCCAATCCCGAGTCACGTTAGCCTCTTGTGCAGGGCCCGGAAGGCGAGGGATTTACAGCCAGAGCCCCCCCTGGCACCCAAGCGTCCTCGTGCTCCAAGCAGAACTCAACGGAGAGACCTCTCACGGCGGGTTCGGTCCACGTTCCCGGCGCGGTTCACAACCCCCTTGGTTAGGGTCAGGCAGGCACTCGGGGGTAACTGAAGCTGCCTCTCAGGCACCAACCTGAAGCTTTAGATATATTTTCATCCTTTAGTTCATTGAGCAAACAATGCAAACAGTCCTTTCTAAACTGTTACAAGCACAATCAATTTCAGTGGTCTTTTAGCTGGCAAACTGTTAAGGAGTGACTTTTTTTCTCCGAATGCAACCCGCATTCGATCCGGAATCAATTGCAACTTGGCAAGATTCCTATCATTCTTGGGTTAGGGTCGTACCCTTCCAATACTTAAGGTTTTGTTGTGGCAGGATCCAGCGACCATGTCGCCTTAGTTTATTGTCGGTCATTTGCTTCAAGGCAAATACTTAACTTTCCTAATTAATCAAGCCTATACTTTGTAGTCTATGCTCTCGAAACTTATGCATTGGCGAATCATACAATCTTTCCTTGGTGCACGATAATTTGGTTACTAACTTTTCCTAGGACCTCCTACTAGATCTTACATCAATAGTCGTACCTACAACCTTGTTGTTTATCCTTTTTCATCCTATGCTTTTACACCTAATTACTGCTCTTAATGATTGACCTTTTTCTCATGACGACTACGCAATTTCTAACATTCTCCTAGCCACGAAGTCGTTGGTGAAACACAAGCGAAACTAGTGTTATTCTATTCCATCTTATAACTATTTTGCAAGTCATACGTTCACTTTAGTACCCTATTAATTCTTTCCGAATGAAACCTTATGGCGCTTAACCTTTTCCTATGAAATCATTACGAGAGGTATGTTACCTAATGTGCAGTATACGCTTAATCTACCATATCTAGGATGAAAAATAATGCACATATAAATTCCGTTTCCTTGCTTAGGATTAGATTCCTTACCTTGATAAGGTACCAACTACATGCATCTAACCCTCTAATCGTTCAATCTTTCATAATGTTCAAAAGATGCATTTCTTTCAATTTCCATATGCAAATTAAACGTAAAAGTGCAATTTCCTTTCTAAGCGCGCCTAATCATTTCCTTATGCGGAATTAACACGGAAGAACCTGGACTTGTGGAGTCGGGGTGATGTCCACTTGCACATTCGGAGTCGAGCCTCCCGCGGTCGCCTCTTGGGATCTTTTTGGAGCCATTGCACACGTAGGTTAGGTTTCTGAACTCGCTTTCGTCGCCTACGGATTGTTCTGCTTTGACACGCAACCTTCCGGCCTTTGCTTTCCTCGTAGGCGGAAGATCCTTTTACGGTAGGTCGCTTGCGGAGAAGGGCTTTAAAGGACTTCGCGGGACCCTTTTCGTCGGTCTAGTGGGATCCTTATAGACCCTCTTCAATTCCCGAAAAAGGGGTGTTAATGGTCCTTCTTCGAAATTGTGGTGGGAAGGGTATTTCGGGACGGTGGTGGGAAAGGACCCTTGGGAAGGCCTTTGGGAAAAAGGGTGTAAAGAAGTCGTGGGAAAGGGGGTTTATGAGGCCCCCTTTGGAAACTTCTAAAGAAGCTTCCAAAGAAGCTTCTGAGCTTCTTCAGCTCCACGTGGAAGAAAGGGAGGTCGTGGACGACGTGGTGGACGGACTGGCGGCAACGTCAGCGGCCTAACGGCCTGGGCGAGAGCAGCGGCGGTGGACTGGGGCGGAGCTGGGCGGCAGCACGGCGGACTGGCGGCGATCAGCACGGCGGCGGCCTCACGCTCTCTCTCTCTCTCTCACAGAGCCTCCCCTACTCTCCTCTTCCTCCTCTTACCTAGCCATACCCCCTTGATGGGGGTGTTTTTATAGCCTTGGGGGTGGGGAAGGGGGTCTCCACCCACGTGGG
Organism: Lygodium microphyllum; assembly: GCF_053477565.2. Classification (NCBI taxonomy): domain Eukaryota; kingdom Viridiplantae; phylum Streptophyta; class Polypodiopsida; order Schizaeales; family Lygodiaceae; genus Lygodium; species Lygodium microphyllum. The sequence continues at coordinate 82,183,093 of NC_141141.1, read as the reverse complement.
GAACTCCCCCATGCAAACCCCCACTTTGCCATCCTCCCCCCCACACTCCCTTTCCTCCAGCCATGCATCGGCTGGGGGGAAGGGATAAATATAAAAAAATTTGCATTAATTTAATTAAATTGCCTCTCCCAAGAGGGTGTTTTCGTGCGGCTTGCGGTTTTGAACACCCGGTTTGATTTACCATTTGCAGAGGACCCTATTTCCCGCACGAGGCTCACACATTACGTGGCCAATAATTTAAATGCGAGAGATACCCTTTGTGCAGGGTTTACACGGCGTACGCAAGGTTAATATTTACGGTACGATCACGCGGAAATATTACATTCTCTCCCCCTTAGAAGAATCGAGATGTCCTCATCTCGAGATAAACTGGGGATATTGAAGATTGAGAGAGCTTTCATCCATCCAGGTAGCATCCTCTTCGGGATAATCTTGCCACTGGACGAGGCATTCTCTCAAGGTTCTAGATCTCAACTGTCTCTCCCTGACCGTGGCCAATACCTTGACGGTGTCCCTCGCTAAGGTTGGGGCATTGCTTTCTGAAGTGACCGAGTTCATTGCAGTGGAAACATCGGATGTTTCGGCCATTACCGTGAGTAGGAACAAAGTTGTTGACGTTATTTGTCCTTGCCTTCTTTCTTTGTCCCTGATTGTGGCCTTGAACTCTCTTAACCTGGGGTCTGAATGCTCCTCCGCTTGGGTCGCTATAAGACCAATTCTTAATACTCCTTGGTTTAGCTTGCACTTCCTGAATTATGGGTGCCGCTCGAATGAGTGCATCCTGAAGATCTGATGGTCTCATAGATTCGAGACGGGTATTTACAGGTGGATTTAAGCCTGCGCAAAATTTGGACACCTGCTGTGTCGTATCCATTTGTGGCGCATACTTCAAGAGTGAGACAAACTTAGAGTAGTATGCGTCAAGCGTGAGTCCTAACTGTTTTAGCTCATAGAACTCATTCATTTTCTGTGTACGATATACGGGTGGCAAATATCTCCCTTGCACGGCTTGCTTTAACTTCTCCCACGTAACGGACCCCTCTGAAATCCCTTGATCCCTGCACCATTGTTTCCACCATAGTCTGGCTTCACCGGTGAGTTTTAATTTGGCGAGCATGGCCTGATTGGTTGGTGCAGTGCCAGCGGCTTCGAAGTAGTCCTCCATAGATTCAATCCAAATCTCAGCGTCCGATTGGACGAATCTGCCTCTCCTGTCAAACTCGGGTGGCTTTATTTGTTTGAGGAGGAACTTCTTCTCCTGGATCACACTAGTACTTGATGTAGGGGGCGAATTTGGAACCTGTACCTGGGGTTGTGCCTGGCGTAAAAAGTTTTCTTAACGTTATTATATGATAATTGCCATTAGCTTATCTTTAGTTCAGCTAATTCGTAACTCATGAAGCAACTAGACTTTTTGCAACAACTTTGATGCACAATCGGATAGTGATAAAAGAAGTCCTTATTTATATTTATATGGCGTAGCCTCATACAACAACTCCAGTCATTACATCTAGTTTGGGGAGAACAACATAGTATTGGATTTGTCTACAGGAACTGTGTAGTAGTAGGGTTTTGGGTCATGTATCTTTAGGAATCGATAATTCATCGGAAGTTCAAGATATCCTTTCCGCTGGAAACCATACTTCCCATGGCGTCCCAATACCTTGATCCTATCAGCTGGAATTACACGGGTTACTTCCTCATAAACATATGAGTTTAATTCAACTCTACGACCTCGAATATGCAAAGTCGAATTCACGTGAGCTTCCACAAAAATGAACAGCTTCACGACTTTCAAATCTTCCAACCACTTGATCCTCTTCAAGTTGGTCTGTAGATAAGCGAACCGGTGGGCAGCTATGTAGTAGATTCCTGAAGACCCAGTCCATCTTCGCTCTATATATAGAGGTGATGGATTATAAGTTTGCTCCAAGATGTTCATCATTTCAATTCTCTGCCTATAATGCGGAGAATGCATCGCAGTCATGAACATGATCCGGAACACCAAAAACTTGTTCCACGCCTCGTAATTCTGCAAGACAGTATCGAAGATGAGAAAATGTTTGGACAGGAACAATTTCTTTACTTCACTTCTAATGAAATCTTATGGAAACAATTCCATTATAAGTCGGCTCTGATACCAACTGTAACGTGTCCACTAACATCCTCTAGGACACGTCTTAGCAGTCCATCGGAAAGGTTGTCTAGAAGACTCCACCCGGCACTCCCATGGAATGTTGCGGGTTTTGTAATCTAGGACTTTCCGCGTCTGCCCCGTAACGGAAGTGTCCTGGGCGCTTTCCACTTAGGATCGAACGGAATTGTTTGGTCGTTTGCTAACAGCGACTAGCGTCAGACCTGATCGAACTACTTTACGCAGAACGCCCGGTCTGAAGCGAATTCATGCTGCACTTGGTTCAAGGAGAATGGGAAACGAGAGGGATGCAAGGCTCGACCTCTCTACCAAAGGCATAGTCCCATTCCGTTCCCCTAAAACAGCCTGAATCGGGTAATCGGTACTTCCAAGTCATTGTTCTCCTTGCTTGTTTTGGCGATGATGATCATCCTTCCGTTCGTCGAAGACCTTGAGAAAAGTTCCCGGCTAACCGGGACCACCCATCCATAGGACGGACCCATGGTCCATCCTCCGCACTTTCCTGGGTTTGTTTTAGTTATGTAATTATCTACCACATTAGTTTGACATATACAAACAGCTTCCTTGATTAGCCCTGTTAAGCACTGGTTCCTTCACGTAATCTTATCACAGGACATAAAGAAAACAATGTCAAACAACTCCTTTATTATCATTATATCCTTTTATCTTTGAAATACAAGGAGTTTCCCGCCCGTAGGCGCTTTCATAATCCGCCCGAAGGCTATCCAGTAATTCTTCATGTGATTACTATCCCAAGTTTCCGCCCGTAGACTAGTATGCGGGCCTCCAGATCCAATCCCGAGTCACGTTAGCCTCTTGTGCAGGGCCCGGAAGGCGAGGGATTTACAGCCAGAGCCCCCCCTGGCACCCAAGCGTCCTCGTGCTCCAAGCAGAACTCAACGGAGAGACCTCTCACGGCGGGTTCGGTCCATGTTCCCGGCGCGGTTCACAACCCCCTTGGTTAGGGTCAGGCAGGCAGTCGCGGGTAACTGAAGCTGCCTCTCAGGCACCAACCTGAAGCTTTAGATATATTTTCATCCTTTAGTTCATTGAGCAAACAATGCAAACAGTCCTTTCTAAACTGTTACAAGCACAATCAATTTCAGTGGTCTTTTAGCTGGCAAACTGTTAAGGAGTGACTTTTTTTCTCCGAATGCAACCCGCATTCGATCCGGAATCAATTGCAACTTGGCAAGATTCCTATCATTCTTGGGTTAGGGTCGTACCCTTCCAATACTTAAGGTTTTGTTGTGGCAGGATCCAGCGACCATGTCGCCTTAGTTTATTGTCGGTCATTTGCTTCAAGGCAAATACTTAACTTTCCTAATTAATCAAGCCTATACTTTGTAGTCTATGCTCTCGAAACTTATGCATTGGCGAATCATACAATCTTTCCTTGGTGCACGATAATTTGGTTACTAACTTTTCCTAGGACCTCCTACTAGATCTTACATCAATAGTCGTACCTACAACCTTGTTGTTTATCCTTTTTCATCCTATGCTTTTACACCTAATTACTGCTCTTAATGATTGACCTTTTTCTCATGACGACTACGCAATTTCTAACATTCTCCTAGCCACGAAGTCGTTGGTGAAACACAAGCGAAACTAGTGTTATTCTATTCCATCTTATAACTATTTTGCAAGTCATACGTTCACTTTAGTACCCTATTAATTCTTTCCGAATGAAACCTTATGGCGCTTAACCTTTTCCTATGAAATCATTACGAGAGGTATGTTACCTAATGTGCAGTATACGCTTAATCTACCATATCTAGGATGAAAAATAATGCACATATAAATTCCGTTTCCTTGCTTAGGATTAGATTCCTTACCTTGATAAGGTACCAACTACATGCATCTAACCCTCTAATCGTTCAATCTTTCATAATGTTCAAAAGATGCATTTCTTTCAATTTCCATATGCAAATTAAACGTAAAAGTGCAATTTCCTTTCTAAGCGCGCCTAATCATTTCCTTATGCGGAATTAACACGGAAGAACCTGGACTTGTGGAGTCGGGGTGATGTCCACTTGCACATTCGGAGTCGAGCCTCCCGCGGTCGCCTCTTGGGATCTTTTTGGAGCCATTGCACACGTAGGTTAGGTTTCTGAACTCGCTTTCGTCGCCTACGGATTGTTCTGCTTTGACACGCAACCTTCCGGCCTTTGCTTTCCTCGTAGGCGGAAGATCCTTTTACGGTAGGTCGCTTGCGGAGAAGGGCTTTAAAGGACTTCGCGGGACCCTTTTCGTCGGTCTAGTGGGATCCTTATAGACCCTCTTCAATTCCCGAAAAAGGGGTGTTAATGGTCCTTCTTCGAAATTGTGGTGGGAAGGGTATTTCGGGACGGTGGTGGGAAAGGACCCTTGGGAAGGCCTTTGGGAAAAAGGGTGTAAAGAAGTCGTGGGAAAGGGGGTTTATGAGGCCCCCTTTGGAAACTTCTAAAGAAGCTTCCAAAGAAGCTTCTGAGCTTCTTCAGCTCCACGTGGAAGAAAGGGAGGTCGTGGACGACGTGGTGGACGGACTGGCGGCAACGTCAGCGGCCCGACGGCATGGGCGACAGCAGCGGCGGTGGACTGGGGCGGAGCTGGGCGGCAGCACGGCGGACTGGCGGCGATCAGCACGGCGGCGGCCTCACGCTCTCTCTCTCTCTCTCACAGAGCCTCCCCTACTCTCCTCTTCCTCCTCTTACCTAGCACACCCCCTTGATGGGGGTGTTTTTATAGCCTTGGGGGTGGGGAAGGGGGTCTCCACCCACGTGGGGAACTCCCCCATGCAAACCCCCACTTTGCCATCCTCCCCCCCACACTCCCTTTCCTCCAGCCATGCATCGGCTGGGGGGAAGGGATAAATATAAATTTTTTTGCATTAATTTAATTAAATTGCCCCTCCCAAGAGGGTGTTTTCGTGCGGCTTGCGGTTTTGAACACCCGGTTTGATTTACCATTTGCAGAGGACCCTATTTCCCACATGCGGCTCACACATTACGCGGCCAATAATTTAAATGCGAGAGATACCCTTTGTGTAGGGTTTACACGGCGTACGCAAGGTTAATATTTACGGTACGATCACGCGGAAATATTACACGAGATGAGGACATCTCGATTCCTCCAAGGGGGAGAGAATGTAACATTCCCAATTTTCAAAAAGAAAACATGCATTCTTCATGGGGGGAACAAGGGCAAATCTTTTTTAAATTAATTATCCCTCTCTCCTCCAGTTGAGTGTTGTGCTGGAGGAGAAGGGAATAGCAAGGGTGAGCAAGCTCCTTGCTGGAGCTTGCTGAAGGGAGAAGGCCATTCATTATGGCCGTGTGGGGGTAGGAAGAATCCACTCCCTCAGCTATAAATGCCGTGGGAGGAGCCGTAGGGTGGAGGGGACGGCTGTGGAGAGAGAGATGCTAACACACTGTTGTAGGCCAACACAATGATGCTGCCGTAGTGGGGAAGGGAAGCTGTGAGATAGAGGAGGAGCTGTCACGCTGCACCGGAGGGAAGAAGACATGGATGATCTGCTGCTACTCGTTGCCCAGCGCTATCCACTGCTGCCGCCGCCAGAAGTCGTCGCCTTCTCTCTTGCCATGTGGGGCTCCAAAGCAAGCTCCCAGAAGCTTCAGAAGCTTCATCGGAAGCTTCTCAAGCCTCCTAAGAAGCCCCCCTTCATGTGGCTCTTTAAGCTCCCTTTTCCCCCCACATAAAATCCCCTCTCTAAGATCTTTCACACCCCTTTTTTTCCCTTTTGTTCCCACCTAGTGCATCCTAAAACTAACCCCCTTGGGATCAAATAAAAAAGCCCCATTCCAGTGGCTTTAATAAGCCTTACTCTCACAAGGTTTTCCTACCCCCTTCCCGGGATTTAAAACCCTTCTCCGCGGGTTTTACCCCCACATATTTATTTAGGGTCCTTTAAGCCTTTTTTTTGTTTTTATATTGCAAGTCCCTCAAAGGTTCATCTTAACCTCGGATCTCTTAGAACCCCCTTCCTATTGACCTTCGCAAAACACCCTCTTTTCTCCCCTTTTTGCATACCACAAAGTTACTTTCTTTTTCCCCCTTTCCGTATATACAATTTGCACCGGAGCTTCTACAAAGGGAAGAAAAAAAAAATTATAAAGGATGGTGCAATTACAAAGGGAGTTTCGCGTGCAAAGGAGACGGCCAACATCATAAACGTGCATCCAAGGCGAAAAGGCCGAATTCGCGATGGCTCCTAAGAAAGCACAAGGCACAATCGTTGGAGGATCGTCTCCTAACATCCACGTGGACATTTCACCACAAGTCCAGGTTCTTCTTCCTAAATTTGATTAACGTCATTATAGTTCAATCGTGCATGAATCATTTTGGGAGATAGGATGCATCTTTCGATTTAAATACTTTGACTAATTTAAAGGAAAGAGCTCACGATGGAAGAATTTGGTTATTAGTATTTTTTCAATAAAATGAACAAGATATAGCAAGCATAAGATTTCTATATGCAAGTCTAGCAAGTGGGTTTTATGCACTAATTAGATTAATTAATGCCCATATTTACAAAACGGAATTATGATAGTACAATTCAGCATGGAAGGAATAAACTGCATATCACATTATTGAACATATTTTCTTCGAAATGATTCGTTATAGAAAGTTACTAGCAACCGTAGAAATTGCTAGGGCTGCATGAAGAATATTTAACTATAGGCAAGTGGCCTAAAAACTCAAAATCAACGAAAGGTTGTATAAGTTCTGCATATGACAAATTCATTCGGAAATGAAAGTAGAAAAAGGCTGCATGTTTTAGCATGAATCTTGTTTGCATGTTATAGGATGATCAATTGAAATGATGCTATAACTTAACCTATGATTTGATTGTAACCAGAAAAGTTAGGGTTTGTAAATCAACTTACACGTAGACAATGAATCATGTGGTTACGAAAATGGTAGCGTAATTATCTTCAAGAATAGACAAGTTAAATTGGTTTAAACCTAAACACCTAAAACCGCGAGGTACTCGTTTAGGAAGGGTTAATTCAATGCCACATATCCCAAAGAGCTAACTAGGTTTAGCACGTTGAAGACATTACCTAGTCGCTCGTATTACCAAAGCTAAAACTCCTATATCCTAAAGACTTGCCCACATTCATGGAATGTAAGGACATTGGAACATACTTGCAAGAAGTGATCTAGGGTTTTTTCCTAAGAATCTCTTGCTAAAAAGATGAAACTCGAAACCCTAGCACCAACAATGTTGGCCTAATGCAATCAGGAACAGATTGTTATATCTAATCATGACTTCGTGACTCCATCTGATGGGTAAATAGCCCCTTAGTTTGATGCGATACTTATGCAACAAGATTTAGAGTCGCACGATCTTGTGATTTGATCACAAGGGAATGGCCAATTCCTCGGAATGAGATTGGCAGATTCTTATGCACGTTATCTTACAAGGGAATGAGTAATCGTCCTGATACAATACCTTTCTTGGGTAAAATGACCAAGATACGGGGATTAGATATTTGCTTGAAGCAAAAGACCAATCAGTGAATTGTAATAACATATTCACTGCGAATAGAACTTAAGATTTTGTTTAGGTTGGGTTAGTAGGGTTTGGCCCTAACCCAATGATATAGGGTTAACAAACAAACCCCTAGGGATCTTGCCAAGTCGCAATTGATCCCGGATCAAGTGCTGGATGCATTCGGAAGGAAGGATTCACTCCTTAGCAGTTGGCCAAAAATAACGACCAATGGAAATGATTGTGCTTATAACAGTTTTAAGAGCATTGTTTTGCTTTGTTTGCTCAAAGAATTAAGGGATGAAAAGATATTTAATGCTTCAGGTTGAAGGCATGAAGGGAGAGGCAGCTTCGATTACCCCCGACTGCCTACCTGACCCTAACCAAGGTGGGTGTTAACCGCGCCAGGCAGGTGGACCGAACCCACCGCGAGAGGTCTCTTTGTTGAGCTCCACTTGGAGCAGGAGGACGCTTGGGTGCTAGGGGGGGCTCTAGCCATAAATCCCTCACCTTCCAGGCCCTACAAAAGAGGCCAACATGACTCGCGATTGGATCTCAAGGTCCGCATACTAGTCTATGGGTGGAATCTTGGATTACTAATCCTTGTGGATTGCTGGATAGTCTTCGGGCGGATTATGGATAAGCCTACGGGCCGGACTTTATGTATTTCAAAGATAAATATGATAACCTGTTGAAAAGGAACTTGTTTGACATTGCTTTTCTATGTTAAGTTCTATGATTACGTGAAGAAACCAGTGCCTAACGGGTTAATTAAGGAAGCTGATTGATACATGTCCAACTAAATGTGTTAGGTAATTAAATAACTAAAAAAACCTGAGGAAATTGCGGACGATGTGGCCATGGGTCCGTCCTACGGATGGGTGGCCCCCGTTAGCTGGGAACTTTTCTCAATCATGATGGACAGCAAGAAAATCGTTCAAAGAACATGAACAGCAAGAGCATTGACCTAGAGTCTAAGTTATAAATGATCCCGATTTACGCTATTTTAGGGGAACGAAATGGGACTATGCCTTATGGCAAAGAGGTTGAGCTTTGCATCCCTCTCGTTTCCCATTCTCCTTGAACCAAGTGCAGCGTGAATCCGCTTCGGACCTGGTGTTTCTGCGTAAAGTAGTTCTCTCGGGTTCAACGCTAGTTGCCATTAGGAAATGACCAATAGGGAAAACCATAATTTAGGTCGGTCCTAAGTGGGAACGACCGGAATACTTCTGCTACGTGGTAGATGTGGAAAGTCCTAGATCGCAAAACCCGTAACATTTCATGGGAGTGCTGGGCGGAGCTTTCTAGACATCCTTTCCGATGGACTACTAAGACGTGTCCTGAAGATAACAAGTGGACACGTTACAGACAGGATGACTGCCTTCTTTTACAGGAATAGTATGAATAGCCAGGCTACGAGGAATGCCTCTCAGCTCATCATAATTCCAAGGAAAGATGTCGCGGAATTCTTGAATCAAGGACACATAGTCCTCTCTTTCTGCTGAACTGAGCATGGAACCTAATTTAATTGGTTGTGAATCATTCGGTGTGCCAAGGTCCAACTCAATCACATCCGCGTCTCTTATCCTATCTTGTGGCTCTATCGGCTCATTTAGAGTTATTTGATAAATATCCTCTGTAGTGGACCCGTCTCTAGATTCATCACTGGATGATGTCTCATGCCATATGGATCATCTGTTGTTTCTAATTCAGTAGAGAATAAAGGAGCTCTCTCACTTTGAGGAGACTTAGAGTAAGCATCGACTATTACTCGATTAGCACCTCTACCTAGAACCACTCGACTGGCGGGTATATCGACTTGATAATCTGTTCGTAAGATCCAAGGCCTGCCTAGCAAGACTCGATAGCTAGGATGTCTTGCAAATCTTATTACCCTATAGTCCAAGAAGCATTCTACACTTGCAATCGTAACATGGACTTTAGTAATGCAACCTTTTGGTTGCCTTACACTATCATCAGCCATTCTAAGAAGGGTGGAGCTATCTTTTTGGATGCCTAGGACCAACCTCTCCATCAACTCTGAACTCATGATATTGATGGAGGACCCAATGTCTATAATAGCATACTCCACTAATATTCCATCCACGTATGCTGGAACCATAGGGCAATTCTTTTCAGCATGATCAAACCAATCTTCCCCTAATCATGCTATGCCCAAAGGTTCTACAATATACCCAATACGCAGGATCTTCTTGAATTCCTTGCGTACTCCTGGAGATAGTTTAATCAACTGTAAGAGGTTTACATTTGGTTTGACTTCGCAAAGAGAACTTGCTAAATCAAAATCATGATAGGTAGCCAAAGCTCTCTTTTCTCGCCAAACCATCCTTTCTTTTGGTCTTGGGACCGGCTTCGCTGCTTCTTTTTTAGCTCTTGCCTTCTTTCTTGGCACTTCCTCATCCTTCTTAGGATCGAATTTTTTGTCAACAGGCCTTAGAGATCCACCTTCCACACCAGGATTCAGGACTTGCATCCCCTTATCCCCTTTCTTAGGGTTTTTCTCGACCAGTTTTGGATTATCTCTATCACCCTCTTTAGCCTTTTGGCCTCTTGTCATAGCTCGTAGGTTAGAGGTTTCAGCGCCATTGATGCGTACAGCCTCAATAAGGTTGACTCCATTGCCTTGTGGCAACTCTTCTATAGTGGGCTTTCCCCTTTGCAATATTTGTCTTGGTCCATCATTTTGCTGCAGGTTATTACCTTGCGCTCTATGATTAACTGGACCTGGATGTTTACTCCCTTGTTGGAGGGAACTAATCTTACTCCAACAGGTAGCGGCTAAGTGGCCTGACTTCCCACAAATATCACATTTAACATTTGGACAGTTTCTAGGGAAATGTTGTCTGCCACACCACTTACAGCTGAATCTTGAGGGACCACCCTCTTCAGGGCATCGACTCCCTATCAGATTCTGCTGCTTCTTCAGGAAATTGAGGTCAACAGCTATTTGCCGATATTTCTCAGAAATCGTGTCGGTATAGTGCTTCATCATATCCTTAACTTCACCAAGGACATTAGAGGCACTCGACTCATAACCTTGATCGTCTATCCGTCGTTCTAGTAGCCTAAAAATTTGATTAGGCGTTGGTTGTTGACTCACAAGAACAACATTAGGGTTCAAAACTTGGCCTCCAACATTTGGTGGAGCCACCTGACTAGCCATAGGCATAGTCACACTGGGAGGAGCTAGCAGCAAAGGTACATTTTGAACCATGCTTCCTCTCCCATTAGGGTTATTCAAAGGCATCCCTTGACTTCCATTTATCAATGGTAAATTTCCTCCAGGTACTAGACCCACATTAAGATTTATTCGAGAGGAGTAGGCCATTTGTAATTGTGACTCTACTCCTTCTACCCACGTGATGGTAGTGTCTATATCAGCCAAAGCCACACTGCTCAATTGTACCTGAATATTGAAATTCAATCCATGCAAGAAGTATTGCAATTGGGCAGCCGACGGAATAGGAATGCAAGTTTGTAACTTATGAAACACTTCCTTAAGCTTCTTGGCATAGGCTTTCACATTCTCATGGGGGTCTTGGCATATTACATTCAACACACGCAACCAGTATTGGCCACCTCTTTCAGGGGCATATTCTCCTTAGAAAGCTGCATAAAATTGGTTGATTGTGGTTATGGTTCTAGTCTCTATGCTATGATACCATACTAAAGCCCTTCCTTATAATGTCATGTTAAAGAACATAATAAGATGTCCCTCATCTTGGATGCAGTAATTAAACATTAGTCTTTGGAATTCACAAATGTGAAACTCCGCATCTTCTTCAGCTAACCCATTTAAAATGGGCAAAGGAACTCCTAAAGCTAGCACATCCGGCGTCCCTACAGGAATTGCAATGGGTTGTGCCATGACGACAATCGGATTGACAATAGGAGTTTGGACTGATGGAATCACACCCCCACTTGAAGTGGATTGACTTGGTGGAAGAGAGAAAGAACTTGCACTTCCTCCTGCACCTAAAGGACTATGTGCAGTAGTTGGGTTACTAAGAACACTGCCTGTTATGTGTATCGGGCTACTCCTTTGAGGATAATAGTGACTTACAATCTCCAACTGCCGTCTAGCCCTCTTAGCACATTCTGCTTTTTTTATTTCGGCTTGCAGTCCTTGTCAGAGGACATAAACCAACTTTTTGGTCCCTAAAAACCCTAGATTTGAGAACCACCACTTGTTGGTAGCTCCCGAAAAACGCACCACTGATGGGAGGTTTAAATCGTTCTCTTTTGCTTGTTTAGGAGAGGAAATGAAAGAGAAGGAGAGGGAGAGGGAGAGAGAGGGAGAGAAAGAGAGGGAGAGGGAGAGGGAGAGGGAGAGGGAGAGAAAGAGAAAGAGAGGGAGAGTGCATTCTCTCTCTCCCTCTCCCTTTTGCTTGTTTAATGTTTAAATCACTTTCTTTTTTGCTTGTTTAGGAGAGGAAATGAGAGAGTAAGAGAGAAAGAAAGGGAGAGGGAGAGGGAGAGAAAGAGAAAGAGAAAGAGAAATATAAAGAGAAAGAGAAAGAGAGGGAGAGGGAGAGGGAGAGGGAGGAAATGAGAGAGGGAGAGAAAGAGAAAGAGAGGGAGAAGGAGGGAGAGTGCATTCTCTCTCTCCCTCTCCCTTTTGCTTGTTTAATGTTTAAATCACTTTATTTTTTGCTTGTTTAGGAGAGGAAATGAGAGAGAAAGAGAGCGCGAGGGAGAGGGAGGGGAAGGAAATGAGAGAGGGATAGAAAGAGAAAGAGAGGGAGAGTGCATTGTCTCTCTCCCCCTCCCTTTTGCTTGGAGGATGTTTAAATCACTTTTTTTTTGCTTGTTTAGGAAATGAGAGAGAAAGAGAGATAGAGAGGGAGAGGGAGAAAAAGAGAAAGAGAGGGAGAGGGAGAGGGAGGGGAAGGAAATGAGAGAGGGAGAGAAAGAGAACGAGAGGGAGAGGGAGAGGGTGAGAGAGAGAGAGAGAGAGTGCATTCTCTCTCTCACGACGGGTTTGGTTGTTTGTTGTTTGAATCACTTTTTTTTTGCTTGTTTAGGAGAGGAAATGAGAGAGAAAGAGAGAAAGAGAGGGAGAGGGAGAGAGAGGGAGAGAAAGAGAGGGAGAGGGAGGGGAAGGAAATTTAAGATAATAGACTTATTGATAATGGTATGCAATGTGCTTTGCCATGGGCCACGTACATTGATGACTCTTTAAGATGGCTTAAAAATGGTCAATTCCTTCATAATGTCCAAGTAGGGGATCTAATTGTGATATGCATAATTCATTGTTTTTGTATTAACTTTATAGGCATGCCAAATTAGAAATCATGCCAACTAGTCAACGGAAGGACTAAAAGAAAATGATACCCTAGATAATGGTCATTACGGTACTTCATCAAAATGAACCCAAAAGTATTGTTATAGAAGAAGAAATCCCTAAATTGAATATAGGATAGTTTCTCTCAGGTCTTATGACTATGAGTAGAATTGATTGAAATAAATTTTATTACTATAGTTATTAAATTTCATAGATGGCGCGCATTAATTTTAAAATGGATTACTTATACTCAAAGTCGAGATATAACAAATAATTATCTACCGGGACAAACAAAATATTTTGTATGATGACAGTAGTACTCATGATTTTATTTCAGCAAAATTGGTAAAAGAATTGGATCTACAGACTGTACCTACATATTATCGAATCAAAGCTGCATTTTTAGGCACTAGGTATAATGGTACACAGGAAGTGCAAGACTTAGAGATTCAAATTGGTTAATACACTGAAAGAAGAAATTTCTTAGTTGTTCCATTACAGTCGAGTGACATTATTTTAGGTATGCCTTGGCGTCACCAGCATAACCCAGATATAGATTATTCCACACATACAATGCATATTAATTTTCAAGGAAAATCTATTACATTATATGGTATGCATGCATCTAATGTTTTTCCACTACTTTCGCATACTCAAGCTAAACATGCATTACGCAAGAGTAGTAAATCCTATCTCATTTGGATAAATGAACTGCAAGTAAAGGAAAATCATATGCACCCTAGGCATAAAGAATTTCTTGCATATTTTAAGGACTGTTTTGCAGAAGACCTACCACTTGGTTTACCTCCTTCACGTCCAGAAGACCATAAGATAGATTTGATCCCTGGCACACAACCACCTTGCAAAGCACCATATAGGCATAACCAGATAGAGCAAAAAGAAATTCAGAGTCAAGTTGAGGAATTACTAAATAGAGGATTGATTCGACCTAGCAGTTCTCCATTCGGTGCACCTGTTCTATTAGTTAAGAAAAAGAATAATACCTACCGTATGTGCATTGACTATCGAGCTTTAAATAAGATCACTGTAAAGAATAGGTATCCTATTCCTAGAGTTGATGACCTTATGGACAAACTACAAGGATCTGCTATATTTAGTAAGATAGACCTTAAGTCTGGTTATCATCAGGTGAGACTAGATAAGTCTGACATATTCAAGACTGCATTTAGAACACAGTTTGGTCATTACAAATTTTTAGTGATGCCATTTGGATTGACTAATGCACCTGCTATCTTTAGTAGAATGATGAACCGTATATTTCTAAAATATCAGTATTGTGTAATTGTCTTCTTTGATGATGTTTTGGTGTTTAGTCAAAATGAGAAAGATACATATCTTTTGATTCTTTGATTGCTATGAAAGATACATATCATCGGGATATTACTTTTCATGCTGACTGGAATAAATTGGTTCAAAATAATCTCATTCCTATTGATTCATTATCATATAATGATGGATTTATGTTTTATGAAAAGAGATTGTGTGTTACAATTCCATTCCGATCTTTTGTTTTGAATGAAATTCATTGTCCCCCATATCAAGGTCATAGAGGTATCATATCTACCTTACGTACATTAACTGAAGATTTTTATTGGCCGCATATGGATGCTGATGTATCTAACTTTGTTTCTGAATGTTTGGTTTGTCAAAGAGTTAAGAGACATCATGGTAAATAGTATGGATTACTTATGCCTTTGTCTATTCCATCTAAACCTTGGGAACAAATTTCTATGGATTTCATTACTGGTTTACCTAATACTAAATCTAACCATGATATGATTTGGTCAGTTGTAGATAGATTTAGTAAACAAGCATATTTCATTCCATGTAAGAAAACTTTAACAGCATCACAAGCAGCACAATTGTTTTTGAAAACTGTTTTTACTAACCATGGATTGCCAAAAGTTATTATTTCAGATCGTGATTCTAGATTTTGTAACAATTTTTGGATTACTCTGTTTGCTAACCTAGGCACAAAGATTGATTTCTCATCTGCATTTCATCCAGAAACTAATGGACAAACAGAAGCCACTAACAGCACAATTCTAGATCTTTTACGTGCATATACTATCTCTAAACCACAGACATGGGACACACATTTGCATTTATTACAGTTTGCATATAACAATACAGTGCACACATCTACAAAGAAAGCACCATTTGAAGTCATTTATGGATATAGATTATCTACACCTGTTGCACCTTTGTCAAATAGAATTCAGAGTGCTGATGATATTGCTAGTATGCATAACAATATTTTTGATGAGGTTAAAGATATGATTGCTAAAGCCTAGCAATCATATACCAAACAAGCCAACAAGAAAAGACAAGCAATGAATTTCAAAGTTGATGATTATGTTTGGCTGAGAATAGAAAAACGTAGACTGCAAAGCGTACATAGACATCCAGTTGTCAAATTAGCCCCTAGATTCTATGGACCATTTAGGATCATTCATAAAATTAATGATAATGCATTCAAGTTAGAATTACCACCTCACTGGAAAATTCATAACACATTTCACATTAGTTTTGAGACCATTTAGAGGCCAATTACCTGTACACCCTGTTTATGAAAACCCATCTTTATTAGAGGAAGAGACTGAAATACTTGAACTAGAAGCTATCATAGACACTGACTTTATGACCACTAGAACTGGCCGAAAGTATTCTAGATATCTAGTTAAATTTAAGAACCATCTTGTAGAGGAAGCACAATGGATGCACGCTAGAGACTTAAATGCTTTCCCCACTCTCTTAGCTCCACATTGAGCTAATAGCAATTGAGGTCAATTGCTATCCCACCCCGGGGGTATGATGCCAGGAGGCATATTTCACGGTGGATTCCGTGCCATAGTGGATTCCGTAAGGTTTTACGTTGGATTCCGTAAACTTTGATGACCGGGGCTCATACACATAGTGGATTCTTTGTGCGAGAAGTTGATGGGGACGCCTGTCCTTTTCGGGCGTTTCATTAATTTAGTGTGTACATGGGTGATTCCATAGCGGGTGATTCCGCAAAATGCATATTAAATTAATAAATGTTTATGAGTTTAGAGTGCGCACTCGTAATAAATTAAGGTTAGAATTTATTTCTAACCAGTTGATTTATTTATGTAGCTGAAGACTACTAGGTATTCATTTTTGTCGGTTTAATTGTATTATTTTACTAATGATTGTGAATGCTTCAGTTGATGTGTAGAGATAGCAGCAGTGGCAGAGGAAAGCATTGAAGGATAGCGAGTATTCGATCTATGGATTATATTCTGATAGGCACCACGCCTATATTTTGTCATGTCTATTGAGGCATCAATTATTTATTATTATTTTGTATGCGCCCTTGCGCACGGTTATGTTATTTTTATTTGGACATTGTATTGGGCATGCCAAACTCTTTGGGCACCGTCCATTAGCTTTATTCCTATTTTTGTAAAAGCAAACTCAAAAGCTAAAAGCTTGATATATTTTTGTAAATTGGGCTATTATTGAGCATGAAGATGAAATATACACAAAATACATGCGCTGTGAAGCGCTCACACAAGGCATGGGGGGAGATTGCACCCAATTGGTCTCTTGCTCTTGTCATTCATGCTTTTTACCTTGTAACTTGTGCAAAAAGTAGAGTTCATTGTTCTTGGGGACCTTCTGGCATTCACTACGCGAGCATACAGCGTCCGATCTGCGCACCAAGATCCATCTCTGCCTGGTGCATGTAATGCTGCAAAGCATCCATTGAAGCTAACTGTGTCTTTGACAACAGGCATGTCACATCATCATGGCTTATGCAACCATTAAGCTTCTGCACATCAATACCCATTTTTCAGTACGCGAGTGTAGCTGATGTGGGCCTCCAACCACCTATCCACATAAATGCTGCTTCAAGAGCAAAGGAATGATGCCTTGCAGGAAAAAAAACTTTAACCAATACTAGAAAACATGCCTCAACACAAAACTCTATTCAGTGGGGGCAAGTAGAAAGAATCAAACACAGTAAAGCCAAAGAATACTTTCATTCTCTTCTTGGCCACCCGAAAGTGGATTGAAATCTCACTCTATCACCTACACACGTATATACAACAGATTCTCTGAAATTTATCATTTAAGCTTGAATGTTTTACTTACTAGACACAATATGTGTAAGCGAGGCTGTTAGTCAAGACCATTTTCCTGATGAGAGTTTTAGAAAGAAGAGATATAATATGTGCTAAGAATAACTTTGAGAAACAAGCTAGAGTGTTTGAATGGTTTGAGCAATCAATAAGCCCATCTTGAGGCAATGAAAGTAAGCCATTGAGCGTGTTTAGATTAGTATTCTGTGCATGTCTGGATAGAATGACTACCAACTGTGTACTGAAAGTACTCTGTACATGGCTCCCTAATGCAATGAAGGTAAGTCATGCAGTATCCAATTCCAATAGAATATTATTAGTGCTTTTTTAATGCTAGCTTAGAGTACATTTGTGTCAGGCAATTCTCTTGGACAACCATCACTATATGTTTATTCTGTTCTCTTTCACAAGATGTGTTGTAGAAAAGTTCTAAGTTTTCATTTGCTGAAATGCAAGCCATGGGGACAAATGGAATTGTGAAGGAATGCTTCTTGTCAGATGGACTTATGGGAAAAATGGAATAATGAAGGAATTCTTCTTATTGTATGGGCTTATGGACCTAAGAGTCTCGCAACGGCACAATTCAATACAAGTTAATGCAATCCACAAGCAATGCAACAAATAAAAAGTGTGTGAAGCCTGACCTAAAATAGTTGCAAGCAATCCATGAGTAGTGGGGGGAGGTTTGTGGGAGGCTTTGTAGATGCTCATGCAGTCCTTCACAAGGTGCCTAGCATGGGAATCGGGGCTCTTAGAGATGAGGGCGAACCGGAGGGCCTGTACCTTGGCCTTCCACTGCAGCCAGATCTGAGCCAGCTGCCATGAGTCCTGGGCTTCCATGGGATCGATTAATGCTCGATGCGATGGATTGCGATGCCGAGCGTTGGATGTTGGACGCATGTAGTAGCAGAGCCCCTGCCCCATTGTTAGCCCTCGATTGTGCACAGTCCGAATGAGTACCCGCACTGTTGCGAAAATCAAAAGAGAACTCTATTTTCTCTTTCCTTCTTTTAATGTGAAGGTTCGATCACAAAGTATTTTGAGGTTCCTGGAAAAATATGCTATTGGGCTCCAAAAAGCCTTCCCACAAGCTTCAAAAATTTGTCTTTCTAAGGAGCTTGTACACTTTGAAGACATGCTCTCTCCTCCTCATCTTTCTACATGTTGCAAGCACTTCTCTTACGGTCTATCTAGATAGTAGATCATATTTGAGAATTCTTATTGGCCCAAATGGTGCTAATGTTAATGCCCTGATGAGATTCCATAGGTTTAATATGTCTTCGTCCAATACACCTTTGTGCCCAAACAATGCCATCTTCATCATAACCTCTACATTAAGGCCTACAATTGTAATCCACCCTGTCATGTTCTTTTAGACAAAGCCTGCTTGCAAGGCAATGCTAGAGAACATGGAGAATTGACTCCCAAGATTAATGGCACATGACACACCATGCATGGATTTGTATAAACTTATTGAGCCTCTCCTTCATGTTTAGCTTCTGCATATACACCTTACATAGAGGGGTTTTCAATTTGTTTATGGAGTACTAGACCACACTTTTCTAGTGCATTTCTGCCATATCTTCCAATGTTCCCTAGGGAAGATGGATCTCCACTCCATCTACTACTGCTTGAGGAACACATCATTCTTCCTGAATTCCAAATGTTTCTTGTGCTTAGCTCGAATCACATTTTTACCTCTAGCTATGACTTTCCCTTGAATTCCTCTTCGTATGAGTTTAAAATTTCTAACCATCTTCTCAGACTTTTCTTCTCCATGGCTTTGGAATTCTCAATCATCTTTTTTTGGGCCTACCCAATGCTCCTAATGATGATTTTTCCTTAGCATTTAAAATAAAGAAAATAGAGAATAAGGTATTTTGAATTTATTGTTTTGATCCTTTGTACCATTTGACTTCCTTTTCAAGTCTTATATTTCTTGAATATATCTTCTTTGATTCTTAATATCAAGGTGCTCCTAATTTCCCATCAAGCAAAGTATGTTAGAGCTGCATGAGGGATGCATGAGGAATACACTCCCAAGTTGAGTCTAATATGCTTCTTGGCCATTCCCCTAGTTACAATGCGGGAACTTCTAGTGTCTTATACAATAATCTAGGCTATGGATCTTCAATCTTCATTAATCTCATTGGATTCATGATGCCAAAACTAGGCCTTTCCTGTGCATGTATTTTTGGTCACTGTTGCATGTCACTTGGCTCACAACATACATAATGTACAAGATAGTCAAATGAATTCCTCCATCATATGCTCAGTAATTAAGTCCCCAACCCAAAAACATGCATGTTACTTGGCCTATGATAGATATGAACAATCGTAAAGGAGTAATATAAACTTACTAGCATATATAGCCCCCAACCCAAATTCACATGCATGCTCTCTTGATAAAGGGCATGCCTAAGCACAAGTTGTTGACATTGGCACCTTTAAATCTCAACAAGTAACGTAACGATCCATGTTGGTATGTTATTATAAAAGTGTAGTTAACTCATCAATATTTAAGGACTCAAATAATATTCCTAATTATTATCCTGAACATATCTCTTTTAATTTTTTGCATAACATTGATGGCACTCCATCTTTTAATCTTTCCCTATTATTCATTTCAAGCTTTAAGTTTTTCCAACCTCACTTATGATTTGAGAGGTTTTGTGAAAGTAATTCACTCAATTCTTATGCAAGAGTTAGAGGCTGTGGGGGAACCAATGTAAGAGTTAGAGGACTAAAAGGGAACTTAGGTAACTTCCAAGTTAGCTCATATTAAGCTAACTTCCAAGCTATGGAGTTTTTTATCTATCGAGTGCTTTGCAATTTACCATTTTTTTGACTGGGTAGATAAGAACTTAAGACCTTATCATATTATTCCAAGCATCCTTCAAGTATGGGTTGAATCCTTCCCTTTCTAGAGAGGAAGCGCTAAACCTAAATAGAGACTGGCTTCCATTTCTTTCTCCAACTAAACCGATCCTTCTTAGATGGACTTCCTAGGAACCTCACATTCCGAGAGATCATAGAGAGCCAACTAATTAACATTCTATCTTTCTTTGAGCCTCCATAATCCTGAATACAAAAATAGTCTTGTCAACGAAACATTTGCAATTAAGCTTTTAAAGGGAAAGCTTTTCTTTCTCACCTCCATTAGATGCCGAAGACTTTGGTGGTTGAATTTCTTTGTTTCCATCTTGCTTTAACTTTGACATCTCTAGGATTTGGGTTCCTCCTCTTGAGGGTTGTTTGTTTTCTTGGATTTACCCTTCTCAATCTATGAGCTTTTTTCTTTTTGCTTCTTTTGTGACTATGTTGCATGAAGTTCTTCCTTATCTTCACTCTTTTCTCCTTGGGCGCTTCTTAGCTCCATTCCTTTGCAAAGCACCCACGTTCTTTGCATAATATAAAGCATGTAACCAAGAAGAGAGAGAATTCTACATTGACCAGCAACTCAATCCCATTAGGATCATTGATGCCAGGAGGCATATTCCACGATGAAACAAGAGTCCTACTTCACTTCTAGTGTCTTATATGATAATCTAGGCTATGGATCTTCAACCTTCATTAATCTCATTGGATTCATGATGCCAAAATTAGGCCTTTCCTGTGCATGTATTTTTGGTCACTGTTGCATGTTACTTGACTCACAACATACATAATGTACAAGATAATCAAATAAATTCCTCCATCATATGCTCAATAATTAAGATCTGATGCTAAGAATCCTGAAAACACCCAAATTCTTTAGAATCAAGCAACTACAGCTCCAATTTTTCTACTTGGAAGCCTAGATCCCTTAGCAACTTTGCTAACTCATTCAATCTTAGGTAAATAAGCTTACTTTTGCTCACATTAGTCACAACCCCAGATAGCTCTAGAAAAATTTCATACACTTTCATCAAATACATCTACTAGTTGCCTCTCTACTTGCACAATATTGGTAAGTTATTGTTGGCAAAGAATTGGGAGACCAAGTGTCTTCTTAATGGTATAGGAAGCCCCTTGCTTACCCCATGTTGCACCTTCAAATCCAAATTCCTAAGCAAAGGGTTGGTGATTATGGTAGCGAAGAGTAATGGGACAATGGGACACCCTTTGGCATCGACATCTTTACCTCAAATGGACCTAAGCATAGACCATTTACAAATACATTCCAAAGAGGATGAAACATCCCTACATAAATTCCACGATTCCTCCTCAAGGGGGACCTTCCCTTAAAATACATGTACATGTTGCATAGAGAATACTTAGCATTTCTTTGCCGAATGCATGGCAAAAAGGATACCACTCATGCACATAGCACTTGCTCCCCAAATTCTATTTTGACTCTCTTTTAATTCTCATTGAAACATTTTTTGTCACCCCACATCTTCTTCTCTAGCTCTTCCATGTTTATGCTAGCAACGACAATGTTAGCATAATCCATCTCCATCCCATTGTCTTGCTTCTATTTCTTTATGTTAGTGCTATGTGTTCCATCATCTCTTACTCCTTGTTCACCCCCTGAATATGCAACATGCATGAAAGTGGGAGTATATGACACATGTTGGTAGGAAATGTTGCTTTTTTAATGAACTTAATACAACTGCCCTAGTTAATAGACCATGTGCCATGACTATCTATTGAGAGCTCCCCTCTTCAAGTTTTCGCATACTCAAGAGGTTCTATGTCTTTCATTTAAGGAAAAGGCTATTACAATTTGAACTGTTTCTATTTTGCTAATGGATGGATACTTGTTTGTAAGGGGCTCAACTAACTTTTGATGACTATTTGTGCTTGTATGGATGCTAGGTATATCCCACACTTTAGGGGGATTTGAGGGGAATTTCAAGATTTAGAGCCATGGCATTGAGTTGAATTGAATGAGATTTTTCTTTGTTTTAATGTGATAAGGAAATATTTATATTGTTAAAAATGATATTTTATTTATGGATGTGTAAACTATTTGTGCTATGTGAGTAAGAATTAAAAGTTATTGAAATGCACAAGTGTATCTTATAGCACATGTACATTTTGGATGCATACAAACATATCCATTACAAGTGTGTATCGACATTGTCTTATTTGAGATTGACTACACGGTTGATGGTTAGGCCTATCAATTGTGATGTATATTACTTAACATGACTATATAAGCATGACTATGTTAGATATTCTATACAAATTTGTTTTGATTTACTATGCATGCACATTATCCTATGATCCATAGCTTCATAATTTTATCCAATAAACATGGCTATATTAGGTGATATATAGAAATTTGCCTTACTTTACCATATAGACACTTATTTTACTAGTTATAGCTTCACATCTATCTAGTAAAATTAAGAACCTAGTTCCAATTTAAAAAACCCTAGTTACTAGCTAGAAAAAAAAGTGAATTTACTAGTTATAAGGCTACTTACAATCTAGTTTAGTGTCTAAAGTTCCTTGTGAATTGGGTTGGCCATTTCAGCATGGATGTATGAGTGTGTCTGTGTGTAATTACAGAGGGTGTCTTCTCTGATTTTGGATGGCAGGCAATTGCAGATGAGGAAGATGATTGGCGGCAGAAGAATCGCAGGGTGACAAAGCTTGAACATAATTTGAACGTGATGATGATGGGGTTATTGGAAAAGCAATCCTAGCCTCGGGATTTTGAAGAGAAGAAGAAGAAGTTTATAAAGCTCCCTTTCCGCAAGACCCATCGTAAGAGCCTTTCCGCAAATAGGCTTCAAATCCCACAAGCCATCCGTAAACCCATTCCTAGCCACCACCCCGGTTTCTTCCTAAGAAGCTCATAAAGCCCCTTTTCCGCAAGCACCGTTCATCTGAAGTCCCGCGAAGGAATCTCCTATGTACGATGGAGAAAGGCAAAGATCATAAGGCTGCATACCAAGGTGAGTAAATTGGTAGACCGTGAAGGCAAACCAAAAGCCGAAATCATGCCTACGATGGCCCTAAAGAGTCACAAGGCACGCCTGGGGGAGGATCTTCTCCTAGTATTTACGTGGCTATTCCCCGGAGTCCACAAGTCCAGGTTTTATCTATTTGGATTCCACACAAAAGTATTGAATTAGTCACGATAACTTCATGGATTAGGAAGCACTCATGCATGTTCAAATTCAACTAGTCAAGTTAAATGCAATTGGAAAATGAATTGGCTATTTGAACATTTACTAGAATTAGCTCAAGTTATGAAAATTGGTCATTGGTACGTTCAATGGAATGAATGAAAAGAACATAAGGTGTCTATGCATTTTTAGGACCTTACCAGTAAGTTTCCTTTTGTGCATTCAAAAGTGACGAGCCTAGGACAAATGTTGCCTCATTACAAGGTTGAAATTATTGAGGTACACCTTTTACTAGGCATGGAAAGATGAATGGCATGTCATATTTTTAGATAAATCTTCTTGGTAATGATTCATTAAGGAAGTCGTTATCACCCGTAGGAAATAGCAAATCATGGAAATAATTCTAAGGGCTGCATTAAATAGGTTAACTCTAGCTTCAATTGTCATGAATCTCATTTAACTACGTGTAGTTAGGAAAGGATTGCATGTTGCACATTCATCGCATGTAAGAATTTCATTCATCAAGAGATGTAGTTAGGGAAAGGTTGCATGGTTCATTTAAGCATGAAATCTTAAAAAGCTTAAAAAAAGAATTGTGAGCATGATTCGTGAATGCAAGTCCTAGTAGGATCAATGGAAGTTATGCCGAAATTTAACATGCCTTTTGGCCTTAACAAGAAAACTTAGGGATTGTGAATCTAGTCGTACGTAGAAGCAATGAATCTTGTGGTTACGTGAATTGTGACAAAATGCAACTAGTTTTCCCCTTTAGATCAAGTAAACATCTCTAGGAATGGTTCGTCCTTATCAGAAGAGAATGTAAATTCATCGGAATGAGATTGGCAGATTCTTATGCAAGTTTATCTTGCAAGAGGAGAAAAATCGTTGTAATATAATACCTTTCTTGGGTAAAGTAACCAAGATATGAGGATTAGATATTTGCTTGCAAGCAAAAGACCAATTAGTAAATTGGAATAACATATCTACTACTAATTGAACTTAAGATATTGGTTAAATTGGGTTAGTAGGGTACGGCCCTAACCCAAGGATATAGGGTTAACAAACAAAACCTTTGGGGATCTTGCCAAGTCGCAATTGATCTTGGATCAAGTGCTGGATGCATTCGGAGAGAAGGATTCACTCCTTAGAAATTGGCCAAATAAACGATCACTGGAATTGATTGTGCTTGTAACAGTTTAGAAAGCACTGTTTGCATTGTTTGCTCAAGGAACTAAAGGATGAAAAGATATCTAAAGCTTCAAGTTGAAGGCCTGAAGGGAGAGGCAGCTTCAGTTACCCCCGACTGCCTGCCTGACCCTAACCAAGGGGGTTGTTGACCGTGCCGGGAATGTGGACCAAACCCGCCGTGAGAGGTTTTTTCGTTGAGCTCTACTTGGATCAGGAGGACGCTTGGGTGCTAGGGGAGGCTCTGGCGGTAAATCCCTCGCCTTTCGGGTCCTGCACAAGAGGCTAACGTGACTCGGGATTGGATCTCGAGGCCCGCATACTAGTTGATGGGCGGAAGCTTGGAATAGTGATCCCTGAGGATTACTGGATAGCCTTCGGGCGGATTATGGACAAGCCTACGGGCGGAACTCCTTGTATTTCAAAGAAAAAAATGATGAAATGTAAAGAAAGAACTGGCTTGATATTGTTTTTCTATGTCACGTGATAAGATTACGTGAAGGAACCAGTGCTTAATGGGGTTAATTAACAAAGTTGATTGTTATATGTCAAATTAATGTGTTAGATAATTACATAACTAAAACAAACCGAGGAAAGTGCGGAGGATGGGCCATGGGCCCGTCCTACGGTTGGGTGGTTCCGGTTAGCCGGGAACTTTTCTCAAAAATCTCGAAGAACGACAGAATGATCATCATCATCAAAACGAATAATGAGAACAATGACCTAAAGTTACGTCCTACCCGATTTACATTGTTTTAGGGGAACGGAATGGGACTATGCCTTTTGGTAGAGAGGTTGAGCTTTGCATCCGTCTCATTTCCCATTCTTCTTGAACCAAGTGCAGCGTGAATCCGCTTCGGACTTGGTGTTTCTGCGTAAATTAGTTTGCTCGGGTCTGACGCTAGTTGCTGTTAGCTAATGACCCATTAGGAAAACCCTAATTCCGGTCGATCCTAAGTAGGAACGGCCAGGATACTTCCGCTACGTGGTAGACGCAGAAAGAACTAGATCGAAAAACCCGTAACATTCCATGGGAGTGCAGGGTGAAGCTTTCTAGACATCCTTTCTGATGGACTGCTAAGACGTGTCCTGGATGATACTAGGGGACACGTTACAGTTGGTATCAGAGCCGACCAGCAACAGAATTGTTTTTATGAGATCTCAATAAAATGAAGTAAAGAAATTGTTGCTGTCCAAACATATTCTCATCTTCAATGCTGTCTTGCAGAACTATGAAGCATGGAACAGGTTCTTAGTGTTTCAGGTCATGTTTATGACCACGATGCATTCCACGGATTATTGACAAAGGGTTGAGATGATGAACATCCTAGACTGCATTTACAATCCATTGCCTGTGTACGTGGAACGGAGATAGATGGGTGTTTCAAGGATCTATTACATAACTGCCTATCGACCTGCGTACCTTCAAATTAATTTGAAGAGAATCAAGTGGATGGAGGATTCGAAGATCGTGAAGCTGTTCGTCTTTGTTGAGGCTCACGTAAACGCGACCCTACAGGTCGGGGGTCGAAGGGTTAACCAGAATAAGTATGTGTACGGGGAAGTGATTCAAAGAATCCCTGCTGACCGAATCAAGGTTTTGGGACGTCATGAGAAGAATGGATATCAAAGGATAAGATACCCTAATCTTCCAATGAACTGTCAATTCCTGAAAATCGATGACCCCAATCCGTACTACTACCCAGTTCCTGTAGCTGAATGCAACAACATCTTATTCTCCTCCAATTAATGTATTAACTTGTTCCATCGCCCCAAGAAATAATTGTACCGCGAAAGGGCTATGCTGATATGAATGGAATAAAACTTTTTTTAAAAATCAACGATTGTCTTGACTGTGAATATTGATAAACAAGTAAAGTGATTTGGTCACTTGGCTAAAGGAATACGCGGACGTAGTTCCTGAAGAGTTAACAAAACTCTCGCTTCAAAGAGAAGTAGATCATGAGATCAAGCTAGTAATAGGAGCTGCGCCAATTGCAAAGAGACCCTGTAGAATGTCTATACCGGAAGCAATTGAGCTGAAGGAACAACTCAAGCAACTGCTAGATCAGGGCTACATCCGTCCTAGTAGTTCACCATGGGGAGCTCCAGTACTGTTCCAGAAAAAGAAAGATGGAACACTTCGACTATGTATTGATTACAGAGGGTTGAATCAATTAACTGTCAAGAACAAGTACCCTATTCCTAGAATAGATGAGTTTCTTGACAATCTTCAGGGTGCCAAGATCTTCTCCAAGATTATCTTAGGGCTGGTTACTAGCAGATAAGAATCAAGGAAGAAGATATCCCAAAGACGACCTTCAACACTAGATATGGACACTTTGAGTCCTAGTTATGTCATTAGGGCTTACTAATGCGCCGGCCACCTTCAATAGGTTAATGCAGGATATTTTTAGATCATATCTTGATAACTTCATGCTCGTCTTCTTTGATGACACTCTAGTCTATTCCAAACAGGAAGGAGATCATGAACCCCAATTTCGGATTTTCCTTGAGACAAGGAGGTCACACAAGCTGTATGCTAAGATGACGAAATGTGTATTCCTCAAACATTAGATTGGTTATCTGGGATTCATCATATCGGCAGAAGGAATCTCAGTGGAGCTGGCCTAAGTCAGAAATGTTCTAGGATGGCCATATACCAACAACTGTCAAAGAAATACGCAGCTTTCTTGGATTGACAAGATGGTATAGGGTCTTCATCAAAAACTATGCTTTGATTGCAGCACCTCTTACAGACTTACTAAAGAAGCAGACTTCTATTACATGGTCAACTTCCAAACAAAATAGCTTCGACAAATTGAAGCAAAGTTTGGTATCAGCACCAATTCTAAAACTTCCTGACCTCAATAAGGAGAGCGAGGTAGTAACTGATGCTGGCATTCTTGCCTTGGGATGTGTACTTATGCAGGAAGGTCATCCAGTAGCATACTCTTCAAGGAAATTGAAGAGTCATGAAAAGAATTATGCCACGCATGATCTAGAATTACTAGCTGTCATCCATGCTCTAAAGCTTTGGAGACACGACCTGTTGGGTAACAAGTTTACTCTAGTAACCGATCATAAGAGTCTCAAATGGATCTTTACCCAGAACGAGCTCAACATGTGGCAAGTTCGGTGGATTGAAGTGCTGGAGGAGTATGATTTTGAAATCAAGTACGGACCTGGAAAGGAGAATGTAGTTGCTGATGCACTCAATCGCAAGGCATTCCTTAATTCACTAATCTTGCAAAAAGATGTATTTTTGGATATCCTTCTAAATAAGGAAAGTTGTAAACCGAAAATTAGTATATCTAAGGAACTTTAGGGTTAACCAAGTTGGGTATGCCCTACACCGGAATGTAAAAGATCTTGACAATTTACAAGACACCTTGGGAACGAGTGTTGATACACTCAAAAGGAGAGAACACTTCCTTAGCAGTATGCTAAACAACCTAATACTTGAGCTAGCTAGAGAAGAAGCATGCCATGATCCAGCCTATCAAAAGATGCTAAGGGAAATCTCTATCAAGGACCAGGAACAAAAGCTACAGGCTAAGTATCATGAATTCTCTGTCAATAATGGACTTTTCTACTATAGAATGAGAGCATGTATACCGGCAAGCTAGTCACTTAAGCAGAAGATATTTTGTGAAGCTCATGATTTTCCTTTCTCAGGACATCCTGGCTATGCCAAGACTCTCAATGCAGTTAGGAAGAGCTACTACTGGGAGAGTCTTAAAGGTGGCATTTTCAAATATGTCACTGAGTGTTGTCTTGTCAACGTATTAAAATCGAACATGTCAATATGCCAAAGAAGTTGCAACCACTCAACATTTCCCAAGTGAAATGGAAATTCATCAGTATGGACTTTGATGTTGGCCTACCCCAAGTTCAGGGAGGATACCACTCCATCATGGTTGTGGTTGACATGTTGACTAAGGTTGCATACCTTATTCTAGCAAAGACAAACTATAAAGCCTCAGACATTGCAAGGTTGTTATCAAGGAGATATTCAAGCTACATGGGTTACCCAGAATAATCATTAGTGATCATGATTCTCTCTTCACATCACACTTCTGGAGAGCTATCTTTGAAGCTATTGGGACTCAACTCTATTTTAGCACAGCCTACCATCCCCAAACTGATGGTCTAATGGAGCGAGTCAATCAAGTCATCGAGGATATGCTTAGGGCACACTGCTGTCGTGAGCCAAAAAGGTGGATTCAATACTTGCCTTTGGTTGAATTTGCCTACAATGCTTCTTACCAAAAAAGTATTCAGATGATCCCTTTTCAAGCATTGTATGGTCATGACTGTTGAAGTCCCCTAAACTTCTCACATCCAACCTTGAGGGTTGAAGCTTCTAGGCAGATGTTGG
Source organism: Lygodium microphyllum (assembly GCF_053477565.2). Taxonomy (NCBI): domain Eukaryota; kingdom Viridiplantae; phylum Streptophyta; class Polypodiopsida; order Schizaeales; family Lygodiaceae; genus Lygodium; species Lygodium microphyllum. Next base: position 82,154,384 of record NC_141141.1, on the reverse strand, counting down.
AAGAGATGGATGACCAAGTGAAGTCAATAAGATAGGACATCCAAGCCACCAGGATAGACAAAAGGCATACGTGGATCTAAAGCGTCAAGATAGAATCTTCGAGGAAGGAGACATGGTCTTCATTCGCGTACGCCCAAAGAAGAGTTCCCTATCCTTAGGAGATTGCAAGAAGCTAAGTCCAAGGTATTGTGGACCATACAAGAACCTCAAGTGCTTAAGACCTAATGCATACAGACTGCAACTCCCTAAGAACCTAAGGGTTCATAATGCATTCCATATCAGTCTATTGAAGAAGTATATACCTAATCCTAACCATTTACTTGATGACTAATAAAATGTAATGCCTAGTCAAGGAGTCCTTGAACTAAGGCCTGATAGGATCCTAGATGTTAGGGAGAGATAACTGAGATCTAGAACCTTGAGAGAATGCCTCGTCCAGTGGAAAGATTATCCTGAAGAGGATGCCACTTGGATAGATGAAAGCTCTCTCAACCATCAATATCCCCAGTTTATCTCGAGATGAGGACATCTCGATTCCTCCAAGGGGGAGATAATGTAATATCCCGATTCGCTAATAAAAGCACGCGCATGAACTTGCCCTAAATGAATTTTTTTAAAATTTAATTCCCCCCTTATCCCTCCAGCCGACTGATGAGCTGGAGGGGGAGGGAATTAGAAGGAGCAACTAAGCTCCTTGGTGGAGCTTTGATTTAGGGGGGGGGACATGCGTGTCGACATGCAGGGGAGGGAAGATTCCCCTCCCCTCCACTATTTAATGACAGGCCGTAGAAGAGGAGAGGGCTAGGAGGGAGGAAGAGCTTAAAGACACGCTGGTTGCCGTGAAGGAGGAGGCCGTGCTACGTCGTGTGAAGGAAGGAAGCAGAGACTGCGCTGTATTTGTGAAGGGAGAGGAGGACTGGAAGTCGATGCCGTGCGGCCATGCTGCAGGACCGGGAGGACGCTGCGCTGAAGTAGTGGGAGGAAAGAAGGAAGGGAGAGGTCGTGCTAGTGAAGCCGCCCCCGTAGAGCCAGACACTGACAGATAAAAGGAGAGGCTGCGAACTGACCGCTGTCGTGCAAGCCATCCCGCCTTCCACTACGCCAATTGTTGGGCTGCTGCCGTTGATGCCGCATGCTATCGTTGAGCTCACGTGTCACCACCAAGACCTTCTGAGTCGTCGTCATCCTCTTCCACGTCATTATCATCCTCCCTCTTTCCACATTAGACCTGCACACCCCCCCCCAAAAGCTTCTTAGAAGCTTCTAAGGGGGCTTCTCTAAGCCCCCTTCCTATTGGATCCACCACAAATCCATATTAACCCCGATTTTTATGGCCCTTTCCCATGGGTTCCCCATAAAGGCCATTTTATCCCCCCACGGGTTCCTTTTAAACCCCTTTTCCATTGCAACACCCACAAGCCCCCTAGACCCGGCTTTGAAGAGAAGAAGGGGAAGCCTATAAGCCCCTTCCCACCGATCACCCACAAAGCCCATTCCTAGCCTCAGGATTTTGAAGAGAAGAAGAAGAAGTTTATAAAGCTCCCTTCCCGCAAGACCCATCGTAAGATCCTTTCCGCAAATAGGCTTCAAAGCCCACAAGCCATCCGTAAACCCATTCCTAGCCACCACCCCGATTTCTTCCTAAGAAGCTCATAAAGCCCCTTTTCCGCAAGCACTGTTCATCTAAAGTCCTGCGAAGGAATCTCCTATGTACGATGGAGAAAGGCAAAGATCATAAGGCTGCATACCAAGGTGAGTAAATTGGTAGACCGTGAAGGAAAACCACAAGCCGAAATCATGCCTACGATGGCCCTAAAAAGTCACAAGGCACGCCTGCGGGAGGATCTTCTCCTAGTATTTACGTGGATATTCCCCGGAGTCCACAAGTCCAGGTTTTATCTATTTGGATTCCACACAAAAGTATTGAATTAGTCACGATAACTTCATGGATTAGGAAGCACTCATGCATGTTCAAATTCAACTAGTCAAGTTAAATGCAATTGGAAAATGAATTGGCTATTTGAACATTTACTAGAATTAGCTCAAGATATGAAAATTGGTCATTGGTACGTTCAATGGAATGAATGAAAAGAACATAAGGTGTCTATGCATTTTTAGGACCTTACCAGTAAGTTTCCTTTTGTGCATTCAAAAGTGACGAGCCTAGGACAACTATTGCCTCATTACAAGGTTGAAATTATTGAGGTACACCTTTTACTAGGCATGGAAAGATTAATGGGCATGTCACATTTTTAGATAAACCTTCTTGGTAATGATTAAGGAAGTCCTTATCACCCGTAGGAAATAGCAAATCATGGAAATAATTCTAAGGGCTACATTAAATAGGTTAACTCCAGCTTCAATTGGCATGAATCTCATTTAACTACGTGTAGTTGCGAAAGGATTGCATGTTGCACATTCATCGCACGTAAGAATTTCATTCATCAAGAGATGTAGTTAGGGAAAGGTTGCATGGTTCATTTAAGCATGAAATCTTAAAAAGCTTAAAAAAAGAATTGTGAGCATGATTCGTGAATGCAAGTCCTAGTAGGATCAATGGAAGTTATGCCGAAATTTAACATGCCTTTTGGCCTTAACAAGAAAACTTAGGGATTGTGAATCTAGTCGTACGTAGAAGCAATGAATCTTGTGCTTACGTGAATTGTGACAAAATGCAACTAGTTTTCCTCTTTAGATCAAGTAAACATCTCTAGGAATGGTTCGTCCTTATCAGAAGAGAATGGTAAATTCATCGAAATGAGATTGGCAGATTCTTACGCAAGTTTATCTTGCAAGAGGAGAAATAATCGTTGTAATATAATACCTTTCTTGGGTAAAGTAACCAAGATACGAGGATTAGATATTTGCTTGGAAGCAAAAGACCAATTAGTAAATTGGAATAACATATCTACTGCTAATTGAACTTAAGATATTGGTTAAATGGGGTTAGTAAGGTACGGCCCTAACCCAAGGATATAGGGTTAATAAACAAAACCTTTGGGGATCTTGCCAATTCGCAATTGATCCTGGATCGAGTGCTGGATGCATTTGGAGAGAAGGATTCACTCCTTAGAAATTGGCCAAATAAACGACCACTGGAATTGATTGTGCTTGTAACAGTGTAGAAAGCACTGTTTGCATTGTTTGCTTAAGGAACTAAAGGATGAAAAGATATCTAAAGCTTCAGGTTGAAGGCCTGAAGGGAGAGGCAGCTTCAGTTACCCCTGACTGCCTGCCTGACCCTAACGAAGGGGGTTGTTGACCCCGCCGGGAACGTGGACCGAACCCACCGTGAGAGGTCTTTCCGTTGAGCTCTACTTGGAGCAGGAGGACACTTGGGTGCCAGGGGGGCTCTGGCCGTAAATCCCTCGCCTTCCGGGTCCTGCACAAGAGGCTAACGTGACTCGGGATTGGATCTCGAGGCCCGCATACTAGTTGATGGGCGGAAGCTTGGAATAGTGATCCCTGAGGATTACTGGATAGCCTTCGGGCGGATTATGGACAAGCCTACGGGCGGAACTCCTTGTATTTCAAAGAAAAAAATGATGAAATGTAAAGAAAGAACTGGCTTGATATTGTTTTTCTATGTCACGTGATAAGATTACGTGAAGGAACCAGTGCTTAATGGGGTTAATTAACAAAGTTGATTGTTATATGTCAAATTAATGTGTTAGATAATTACATAACTAAAACAAACCGAGGAAAGTGCGGAGGATGGGCCATGGGCCCGTCCTACGGTTGGGTGGTTCCGGTTAGCCGGGAACTTTTCTCAAAAATCTCGAAGAACGGTGGAATGATCATCATCATCAAAACGAATAACGAGAACAATGACCTAAAGTTACGTCCTACCCGATTTACGCTGTTTTAGGGGAACGGAATGGGACTATGCCTTTTGGCAGAGAGGTTGAGCTTTGCATCCCTCTCGTTTCCCATTCTCCTTGAACCAAGTGCAGCGTGAATCCGCTTCGGACCTGGCGTTTCTGCGTAAAGTAGTTCGTTCGGGTCTGACGCTAGTTGCTGTTAGCTAATGACCCATTAGGAAAACCCTAGTTCTGGTCGATCCTAAGTGGGAACGGCCAGGATACTTCCGCTATGTGGCAGACGCGGAAAGAACTAGATCGAAAAACCCGTAACATTCCATGGGAGTGCCGGGCGGAGCTTTCTAGACATCCTTTCCGATGGACTGCTAAGACGTGTCCTGGATGATACTAGGGGACAGTTACAGTCTTAAGCAAGCTAGAGGCATGAAAAGCCTTAAGCCTTTCGGGAAAATAAAAGCACAAACGTGTTGATGTAGAAGAGAAAATCTATAAAAGAGAGGCACTATGAGAGCCTTATCTTGCCATCGAATTCCAAGGGAGTGTATTAAGGTTGAGGATTGAGCCCCTTGCCCACTTTGAAGTTCTCGCCATCAAGTCTCATATGAGGGTGGCTTTAGTATGAGCTTTAAGCTCCTCGTCACTTCGAAGTATTCACCATCAAATTCAAGGGGAGGGGCTTGAGGTTGTGCATTGAGCCCCTCACCCACTTTGAACTTCTTGCCATCAAGTCTCATATGAGGGCGGCATGAGTATGAGCTTTAAGCTCCTCGCCACTTCAAAGTATTTGTAATCAAAATTCTATGGGAGTGGCTATTGAGTTCGAGATTTGAGCTCCTCGTATTCCTTGAAGATTCTCCATCAAATCCTCACATTCCACCTTTTTCTCTTCTCTCTTAGATCAAGATTACGACTTTGTTTTCTCATTGGTCAGTGAATCTTTGCTTGCTTTAAAGAGATAAGGCAAATTTCTCTACAAGGGCCTCATCCTATTTGCTACTGAACATCATATCAATGAACAATTTGTTATCACAAGTTTTATCTCGACATTATCATATAACTTTTGATCATATCCTTTAACTCCCCTTGACCAAGAGTCTTTTGAACTTGTATCTTGTCTATATCTTTAATCAATCAGTATGTTTTCATATTTTCCTTGTATCTAAACTTTTTCTTTTGGGTAATTATTTTGAGTTGAGTACTCTTCACCACTCTTTGCTCCCATCGCACAAAGTGTCCCTATGGCGAGAAACTTTCACAAACTCGCATGCGTATCTTGTGGGACATCTTGTGGACCCAACGTGAAAGCATTGCTTTTGATCATCAAGATGGGAGACTATTCCAATAATCCATCTTCATCATCAACTACTTGTTCATTTTAGATTAATGAGAAGAAGACTTTATCACAAACTCTCTTTTTAGCCATTATGACACAGAATTAGTAGATGCCGTTATCTATGTAGTAGTAGCAGCAATTACATCAGCAGCAGTAGTTGGATCACCAATGACTTTTGCATCAAGAATAGAAGCATACGCATGGTGCAACCAAGACGATCGAGGCTGTGGTTAGTGAGTGAAAATTCTTTGATGGTTGCGATGTTTCATCCTACATTAAATCCTTTGAAAGCCATATGCACTTCTTTGGAGTTCCAACCAATTGGAGAATGATTTCTTGCGGCTTGTCATGCCTACTTTGTAGGTTTGAGTGATTGATTTGTTTGTACAAGACTCTAACTAGGATTATTTCTAAAAAGTTCTCAAAGATGAAATATTTCTAGAGGATTATGGTATTGCTACACGAAAGACATTCAGAGAGTGGGTTTATCAACCCAACAAAGGACTTGTTACTTTTGGGTTGTTGCAGCAGTTTGAAGAGCGATACAACCAGTTGGATGCACTAGAGCAACGAGCTTTGAGCTCGGAGAAAGTGGAGTTATTCTTGTAGAGGACTAATCCTACACTTCAAGATGATTTGGGAGAGTTTCTAGAGGTACATATCCTATGGGATTGAAGACGGATTGGTAGGATGCTGTCGATGTAGTTTCTACACTGACAAAGAGGTGGAGATGGAAGGCTTGCTTGTACAAGGGGATGCACTCACCACCAGTGATGTCTTCTCCTTCCATGACTTCTCCTACTTCTCCAATTGCACCATCCATTACTTCTCCTATTTCTCATCATGTGTCTATGCCTATGCCTATTTCTACTATGGTTGTCAAACGATCTGCAAAATCAACTGTCAAAGATATGGTGGAGGAGATATCAAAGAATTTAAAACACCTACAAACCAAGACGACTAGAATGGAGCAATAGCCACTTATTCCAACTTTAGTTTCGGCCCCAATTTCTTCTAATCCTGTGAATTCTTCCAAGAATGATCCTGTTTGTCGTTGCATGTGGTGTGATAGTCTAATTATGAGCAGAAGGACTACCAAGATTTTGAAGAGGCATAAGGGTGGTATGAAGAAATTGTTCGAGGAGTCTCTTTCACGCTCTTCTTATGTGTTGCGAGAGGTGGCAAAAGAAGCTGCTACCTATGGCCTTTAATAAGAGCAATCATTAAGGGACAAATCTCCTTTATGGTCCTATGTATTGCATGCAGAGAAAAAGGGAAAAGCTTCATTATCTGAACTTTCAGCCCTAGGTGATGTGATTAAAAAAGGGAGTGGATGGGATGATTGTGTTAGAAGACAGGCATAGGAACCCACTATAAGCAAGGGAGTATAAGGGCAGATGAGTGTGAATAGCCCTAAGGGCAGGGGAAACCCTAACCCTAGCTTGGAAGAGGCTATATAAATAGCCTATGGGTCACTATCAAGCGTGGGAGAGTGTACCCAAGTTGTACTCTAAGCAACTTAGTAAGCAAGATTTTGTTCTTATACTTTGAGCTCTCTTCTCCCTCTTGTGCACACATTCCAATGCTGCAACTCTAGTTTCCAACATGGTATCAGAGCCATCTCTGATCTCCTTAGCTTCCGTCAGCCTCAGCTATCACTAAGTACACATGAGCTATCATCTCCTTCATCTTATCCTTCTTTCCTCCATAGCTGCCTGCAACCTACCTCCATTGGAGGATTTGGGGAGGACAAAGGAGGCCATATCTCCCTCTAATTTCTTCTAGGGACTTCTTGCCTATCCCAGGGTGAATCAGCATGGCATGATAAACCTCGGGATTAGTTGAGGGCGTGGGCAGCATTGCCAAAATCCCAAAAACAGTGCAGTTGCTGACAGCATGGCTTCTTCAGGCATGGCATGGGCAACATGCAGCACAATCTCAGCCACCACTGTAGGGCTTCTATAGCCCCCCTAGTGGGCCATCCTCCCACAAGAGGGCTTCTGGAATATCCTCTCCACAGAGAGAGAACTTTGCTAAACCCTGGCTGTGTATTTTGTGGCAGCCATAGCCAGCAAGCTCTAAGCTTGACATTTTATCTTTTTTTTTCACTCTAAGCTTCATTAACAGTGATTCTAATCACTGAAGCATATTCTCTGAAGCTTATTCCAGATTCAAAAGCTCTTGGGTATGCTCAATGGACATCACTAAGTGCATTGGGAAGCTGACTTCCAACCAGGTTTCATTCAAGCATTTCACTAAGCTTGACATTAGTGTTTCTAAACACTAATCATTAATAATCTAATCATTTGCTTGCTAGGTATTCACTAAAATCTAGTGAGTTTTTTTATTCCTCTTCGTATATTGTTGTAAGGTTATGTGTACAATTATAAACACATAGACCATCATACACTAGAAGTGTATTGCATACAGTGAGTGATTTTGTTCAAGTACACTGGTAAATGAAATCAAAAGGATGAGTGTCATTGTACTCTCCTCAGAATCATCAGCAACAAGCATTGAGATCATAGACCAACCTTGCCCAACACAAGCTTTATCCACTAAGCCATACCACAAGGAGGAGCCTGAAGTCCAGTCTAGGTTTACTTCATTAAAACCTAAAAAGACTGTTAAACCTCAGAATAAGTTTGTACATAAGAAAGGACCACCACAGTCATACTTTGAAATATTACATTTATATGATTTTCAACCTTTCTCTTCATTGCAATTTTGATTTCAAATTGTCTGATTTGCTTCCGCATTCAGTGGAAAATTTGTAAGGGACTAGACACTGCCCTTGTCCTAACAAGTGGTAAGACCTTCCCAATGATCACAACATATGTTGATGTCCGTCCTCAAATTTGAAAGTTTGATGGCAAAGATTTCCACCCATGGCAGGTACTTATAAAATACAAAATGATGGAGAGAGGGTATTGGCCTCTCATTCAAGGAAGTAGAGCTGTAAACTCTGCAAATCTGGTTGATATAGAGAATGACCAACGTGCTCAAGCAATCATAATGTTACACTTAGATGAATCCCCAATTCATCATGTTGATCAACTAACCACTGCTAAAGAAAAATGGGATGAGATTGAAAAGCTCTATGGAGCCACTAGTAAAAATACTAAAATCTTCCTTAAAATTGAATTCTTTAGCTTGGAATATCTATCAGGAGAAGATTTGGGAAAATTCATCTCTCATATGAAGGGACTTATGGCACAGCTTGCCTCTGTACAAGCTCCAATACATGAAGAAGATGCTATTGCTATTCTCCTAAAAGCTGTAAAACAGGTGTTTCCTACTCTTGTAACCACTCTCACAAACATTCCAGATCCTACATTGGCAAGTACCATTCAATCCTGTTTGGATGAAAAAAAAGAGAAACCACAAACAAAGCAGCAACAGTCAGGCATCTTCAACTTCCCGTGATCAAGTATTGGTACATACAGCTCTCACTAGATGTTCTTTCTGTAAGAAAAAAGAACATCTTGTAAACAACTACTCGAAGAAGTATCCTAAGAAGATGAAATGTAACAAATGTAAGAAGACAGTGCATATCACTAGTAAATGCCCCGACACTCCTCATATACCCAAATAATTGGTGGCCAACTATGCCTCCATTCCATCTAAAGATCAACAGTTTTGACTCTTTAAATCATCTACCCAAAAACAACCTTGTAAGCCTGACTTATAAAGGCATCCCAAGAAGGGGGGGAACCTCTTACATGCTTTGTAATCCAATGCTACCCTGGCATTGAGGGGGGGTGTTAGAAGACAGGCATAGGAACCCACTATAAGCAAGGGAGTATAAGGGCAGATGAGTGTGAATAGCCCTAGGGGCAGGGGAAACCCTAACCCTAGCTTGGTAGAGGCTATATAAATAGCCTATGGGTCACTATCAAGCGTGGGAGAGTGTACCCAAGTTGTACTCTAAGCAACTTAGTAAGCAAGATTTTGTTCTTGTACTTTGAGCTCTCTTCTCCCTCTTGTGCACACATTCCAATGCTGCAACTCTGGTTTCCAACAAATTGAGTTGATGTCTTCTCTATCTATGCCTATATGGAAAAATCTCAAGAATTTGAAGTGCTTGTTAAGGAGAAGCGGAAAAACACCATATTGGGGAATATGAAAATTTCCCATAAGTTTCGGACACGTGGTCAAATCTTTAGATTTTTCATAACTTGAACACTATAACTCCAAATTGAGCATTCTATAGCTCAATAGATTCCATTTTTCAAGCTTTTTCCAATGATAGGTCATGTCATATGGTTTTGAGAAACTTATGGGCATGTTATCCGGGTGCCACATTTTCAGGATTCAAAAAATGGAAATTGGGAGATTTCCAAACTCACTAATATTGTGTTGAAAAGAGATGATGATCAGCCTGAAGCTTCAAAGAGGGTTACTAGGAGGAGTGATCCGGTTTCTCAGTCTTCTTCTTCAAGTTTGAATAGATTAGAGTATGACTGATGTTCAAAAGTGGAAAGTATAGGAAGATCAGAAAGCCTCGAAGACAAAGGATCTGAAGCTGAAAAAGCAACCTGAATTCAAGCTATTTTTCAACATTGAGTCGAGTATGGACTTGAAAAATGTACTTGAGGATCGAATTCTTAATTGCAAAATTGAATTCATTCTTGGAGAAGTCTTGGGAAGTGCAAAAGAGAATTTCATGATATTATCATTGACATCATTAAAAGAAAATGACAGGTTATTGAAGAGCCGGCATAGGATATGATCCATCGAGAGGCTTTAGTAGTTACTGAGGCTATTATCTATGGGTTGCAGATTGAGGATATTGATTCTGATGAGGAAATTATTGAGGAGACTACAAATGGACCTTTATGTATGTAGTCCAAGAACTCTTCCAAGAAGACTCTTCAGCCTTTACTTCAACATGTATAGTATGTGATAGTGATGATGTGCCTAGATTGGTGCCTCGTAGAAAATTTTCTCAAAGTCACAAGCCTCGTGAGACTACGCAGATGGTAGCCAAGCTTGGTGAGATAGAGACCCCTTGTGTTGCTCTTTTGGATCATGGCTCCGAGAGTAATGTCATAGTGCATGGATTGTATGATATTGGTAGATGGCCAGTTGATGTGGATCATGGTTGGCGCATGCATGCCGCCAACAATAATGTAGGAGATTTGTATACTACTTGTCCAAACTTCAAGATTTCTATTGAAGATGTGAAAGAGTGTTATATTTCTTTGTACATAACTCTTATTCCTATCCTATTATTTTTGGGCAACCATTCATTGCGGAGTCTCGGATGGAGACTAAGGTTTTGAATGATGGGTCTACCTAAGAATGGATCCAAAGCAAAGATGGAAACAGGGTTGTTCAGTTCATGACTGTTTGCGTCAACCATCAGTGGAATAAGGATTCTTTGAGGGATTCCCCACCGGATTTATGCTAGGTACCACTATCTTGTGAGATGATGATGGTACAAGATAGGGAGCGCTCTTGCCTCCTAGCAGCTAGGCAATTTGTCCTCAGGTATTTATGGTGTATCTGCTAAATGTACTTTGTGTTTTCAGCATATTTTGAACATGCCTAGAGCTACCATGCAGTATGTAAAGAGAAAAGAGAAAGAATTGAATCTTGTAGGTGTTTTACAGGATGAAGACAGGGTAGATGGTCCTTATGATGGGCTCTCATGCTCAAATACTATGGAGGATCTTTCAACATTGTTGAAAACTGAAAATCAAGAGTTTTCATATGTCTTACAGGTCCATTCTCTCGTGATGTATTGGAAAATTACTGATTTCATGGGTGTTGAGAATTCTCATCAAAAAGTGTTATTTGCTAAAATATTTCAACAAAAAGAGTTGGGTTCCATTTTTACACAGCAAAATTTTGTTTACTAGGGTATTTACAACAAAAGTTGAAACTTGCAGGTTGTAGCAAAGAAGCCAGAGTATAGACAAAATATGAGACAGTTAATAAATTAGAAGGTGAGACTAGTTGCAAGATCGCTACCATTGGATAGTGATGAGATGATTAGGAGAGCAGCTATGCAGCCTACTTGACAAGACCCTACAGGTATTGGACATAGGTTTTCAACAAAGACACTAAAAGAGATGAAGATTGGGACTAAAGATTTTTTGCTTTCAGTAGAGCTGAGATGTTTTGAAGAGATGTTGATCATACATGGGAGAGATTTTGTTTTCTTCCATCATGAGATTGGATATGCGTTGATCCTAGGGTTGTGACGCCTATGGTAATTTTTACGATTCCGCATGTCCCTTGGAATCTAGGACCTATTCTCGGGGGGGGGGGGGTGGGGTAGGTAACCTTATAGAAGCACACTATATAACGTGCGTTCAAAAGATACTTTAAAAACCCCTTTTAAATATTTTTTCACCATTTTATATACCCCTTTTGTGAATTTTTAATGCAATAGTTATATCCCCTCTGTAAATCTAAAATTTGAATCGAATGTGAATTTTCATGGCCCCTTCTGTACAATTCAAATTAAAACATGATACTACCATAGTGATTACTTCTCCAACTCAGCTCTTCCAAATGGAAAACCATGCGTTGAGCATCATGTTTCCTTTTACCCCATCAAGTGGAGCATTATGAGCTTTCATTGTTCATGCAAGATCCCAAGCAACTACCACACTAGTTAGGTAGTTACCCTCATCTACTCTTTACATCCACACCCTTGATTGTGGTTTTTTACTTTGAGTCTCACTTTTGTATGAACTATTGGGCCAAGTCAAACAAACAAACATCCACCAAACAAAAATCATTGCCTTCACGATCATTGCAAGCTTGTGAGCAATCCATTGTAACACCCTTGGTCTGATGTATTGATTTCATTGGGGTGACCTCTTGGGAAACTCAAAGAAAATGTCCATCACCTTTGTGATCCTCTTAGATCATTGAGTATTCCGGAGCGACACCCTTGGCACAATGCCTTAATCTCATTGGGGTGGGACTCTTTGGGTCCAGACTAGAGCCTTCCTTTCACTCTCTTTGATCACCCTTTTTGAGCATGAGAAGGAGTGTTAGGCTACCTTAAATTGCCTTTCAAAGTACCATGGTTCTTATATCAGCCCCAAAAAGTAATTTTGTGTTTTAGACATCACACAAGACATTTCAACAGGACAAGTAGCTCAAAATGTTGTATTAAAGAGGACCCAATGTGCACTCCCATTTTCGTAAGTTGATATTTGTGATTCATTTATATAGAAGTTTTTTTTCAATTTTTGCATTTTAAGAAAACCTAACTACATGGTTGGTAGATGTTTTTTTGGATACAACCATGATGTGGGACTTTGACTTGATATGGTCTGTGAAAATCGTGTGCAAGTCTGAACTTGAAGGGCACAAATGCAATCATTTCTGATCATACTTTTGCATACAACTCTTACTCTCCCTTTATCTTTGTAGTCATTCAATGTTGCCTCACTAAGCTCAAAATAAGATTCTGTATAATTTCAAGTCAAGACTCTCACAAATGAATCTCCAAAATGATTATAAATTAGCCCTAAGATACATATACAAAAGTGATTTTTAAGCAAACCCAAACCTTACTAAAGCTCAACTCTTTCATAAACAAGTAATTATCGTATATGAAAATAACATTTTACTAGAGGTTTCAATGGTTAAAAATATGTCACTTGCCATCATGAGTGTTATTAAAAATATCCATCTCCTCTACCTGCAGTTAAAACCGCAACCACATAATCTTCATTACTTTCTTCTACGTCTTTTGAGCTAGACGTCGCTCCCATCTTCAACCCTTGATTTGTCAAATATCTTATTTGATGTGCTTGACCTTCCAATATATGGATTCTCATGAAATTAAAAAGACATGAGTAAGCGGATTGCTTGCCAATGACTCGCAATCCATAAGGAGCTTATGTTAGGAACGTGGCTAAAGTTAGGTTTGCACCTTAACAATAGCCTTCTAACATGAGTGGAAGATAATGATTGGCTTATCTTCTTGCCTTCTATGCAGAGAGAGGGGGTGCTATCCATACTAAGATGTGATTTACTACTACACCATTGTACCACTTCTATTTTGATCACTATCCATGATAGTTTACAAGGTTGAGCAAGTTGAGCAACCTCTTGATTTCCCTCCTCCAACACTTCTAATCTACCTTGATGTAACTAATGCCTAATTTTAAGGACTCCTTTTTTTCAAGGATCCACAACTCTTAACTCATAAAATGGGCCACTTTACTCAAGATAGTGAGCCACTTAACTTGAGTAAAGTGTGGCTAATCTTTTGGAGCCATGCACCACCTTGCCATGCACCATTTTACTAGCATATGCCCTAAAGGGAAAGGCTAATAAAATTGCAAGGAGAGGAAACAACTATGGATGCTTTGCCTCACCCGACAAAAGCACCTGGTGTGTTGCCTATAATCCTCAAACTTGTCTAGATTTTAATGTGAACACAAGGTAAATTCATATTGATGAAAAGCTATGATAGAATTCACTCCCCCTCCCCCATGCTAGTTGTAAATATTTGTCTTATGAGAACATATATGCCTTTAAGTATTGATCCCCTCCCCCCATCTTCCCCCCACCCATCGCTCTCCCACCCCACACACCCCTCCTCCCCCCCCCCCCCCCCCGGCTCCCTTAAAAAGTGTGCTTTTGAAATTTTTTTGAATAAAAACACCCCTAATGTAAATTTTACATGAGGTGCATTTATAAAACCCTTTTTTTAAAACTGTAAGTCAACATGATAAAAATACTCTTTCTTTTGAACTCACGTGGAATATTACATGTTCTATAAAGTGATCCCCCCGAGGACCTATTCCTGTGCCTAGATCTCACTTGCCCAAATTGGTGGAGCTTTTGAATGAGTGGACTAAGATGGGAAATCTAGAACATTCTGTAGCTTCGTATTCTAATAGATGGTTCAGAATTCCTAAGAAGAATGGGACACTTAGATTCATACAAGACTTACAGTCTATGAACAGGGTCACTATATGGAATGTTGGTGTAGGACCTATTGTGGATGAGTTCATAGAGGCTTTTGGTAGATGAGTTATTTATTCACTTGATACCAGCTACGACCAGTTCCAGCTTGCCTGTGAGAGCAAAGATTTGAGTACGATGAAGACACCTTTAGGTCTTTTCTGAATGTGTACCCTTCTGCAAGGAGCTACTGATTCAGTTGCTCATATGATGAATGGAATAAACAAGGTCTTGCGGGATTTATTCTAGAGATTACCATGGCTTTCATTGATGATCTGCCTATCAAGGGTTGTTTGGAGAAAGAAAAGGATGAGACTTTAGATCATGATGGATGCAGGTACTTTGTCGTCACGCATACAGAGATGTTGAGAGGATTCTTTGTAGGCTAGAGGAAGTCAATTTGACCTTGTCAAAGTTGAAGTCTATTTGTGGTGCCAGAGAGGTTTTGATTGTTGGACATATGTATGATTATTATGGCAAGGGGCCTTCCCCTATAAAGGTTGATGCCATAGAGAAAATTATGGTGACTTGCTCTTCTACTTCGAAGGTTCATAGGTTTCTTGGATCTTGTGTATTTTATTTTATTTGGATTGCTCATTTTTCTCATATTGTACATATTCTCTACTAGCTCTTTAGGAAAGGACACATTTTCGTTGGGACATGAGACACACTAGAGCTATGCAAAAGCTGAAGATATTGTTGAGAGTTGCTCTAACTCTTTGAAAAGTAGATTATGAGTATGGAAGACCTATTCTACTCACTGTTGATACTAGTCCTATCAACATTGGTTAGGCTATTGGCCAAGATGATGAAAATGGGAATAAGTACGCCATTTGGTTTGGGGAGAAAGTTCTTAATGAGCAACAATGTATGTATCCACAGATTAAGAGGGAGCTCTTGGGAGTTGTCATGGCTCTCAAGAAGGATAAAGAGTACTTCATTGGTGTTGTTATGGTGGTCGAGACACTGAGTGCTTGCCTCTTCTAGGTATGATCATGAGTTGTTCTACTGCAGATATTGCCATGCTTAGGTGCATTAGGTACATAAAATCCATGAATCCAGAGTTTAGGCACATAGCAGGTAAAGACAACCCAATAGCCGATATGATTTCACAAGCGAGGCATGATGACATGGATTTTTCTTGCATTGATGAGGTTGATGATGGGACCGATCTTTTAGCCATGCATGTTGATCATACTTGTCATGTATCTACTTTGGAGAGCTTTGATGAGTCTTTGTATATAGGAGAGCATTTACAGATTGTCGTTATTTGAGTACCATGTCTAGATAGGATGGATGGATTGATGTGGACTTCAAGAAGATCAGAAGAAAAGCTTATGCTTTCTTCTTGCCGAATGGACTACTTTGGAAGCATCCACGAAAGAAAGTAGGACAACCAATGAGAGTTGTATGTGATAGACCTTCACATGTGCAAATCATGAAAGAGTTTCATTAAAGACTTTGGGTTGGACATAGAGTTGTTTGGCCAACCTATGAGAAGATTAAAGAGCACTATTGGTGGAGAGGTATGTACAGAGATATCTCACAGTTTTTTGATACATGCACTGATTGTCTATTGTTTTTTCCAGTGAGGCATAGAGATGAGCTTCACCCTACCTACCCGCTATGTATTCACTACAAGTGGGTTCTTGATTTTATTACTATGCTTGTTGGATTGTAGCAAATATGTTACATTTTTCTGAAATGAGAGAATCTCACAAATCAAGTGAAAGCAAGAGCATTAAGAATGAAGTCTACTTGAGTGGTCTTTTGTAAGTTTCTTTTGGAGGATGTTATTTGCATATATGGATGCATTGGGAGAATTACTACATATAGAGGTGAGTTAGATGTTGATGAGGCTAGGGAGTTTTTTCTCTCACCTTCACATTAAACTTGCTTTGACTTTAACATATAATCCAGAAGTCAATGGGAAGAGCGAAAGAGGCCATCCACCGATTGTGAAAGCCTTGGCCAAAGCATGCAGTGGATAGGGGTCAAAGACTGGTCTAGATTGTTGCCTTATGCCTTATGGGATGATCGCACTACTCACATTGTATATGTTAGCTGAGCTGATGTACAAATAGAAACTAGTCATGCCTATAGAGACTTGCACACTTACTTGGAGTGCATTACCATGGCAACAAGATGAAATTATTAGAGAGGATCTTTTGGCTCTTCGTATTCATTAGTTGGAGAGGATATCTGAAGATATTGAGAGAGCTATTCAAAACCTCAAAGAGGCAAGAATTCGCAACAAAGACTGATTTGATAGTAGTTATAGATTGAGACCTAGAGAGATTGAGGAGCGAGATTGGGATACACGACAATGGTTTGGGCCTTATTTGGTGTAGCATTTCCATGACAATGCCAACTATTCGTTAGCAAAGCTTGATGGTACGGCCTTTCGGATATCGATTGTAGGAAAGAGAATCAAAATATTCAAGAGGAGAGATGATGTAGCCTATGCAATTGAAGAGTTGGATAATGAGATTTGTGATGGATTTGAGGTAGGAGATGAGGTAGATGAGGATGTGGATGTTCTAGATGATTTTGCAGAAGATGAGGAGATCACATTGACCGTTGAACTTGGCGATGATGAGGACGGATAGTTCTGGCCCATCCGAAGAGTGTGCAGGTTTGGAGGGGGCAGATGTCGTAACGTTGCATATCCACCACTCCGAATCTAAGGGCGGAGTTTTTCATCAGGATTTTGATCTCATTACTCATCGTCATTAGGAATCTATTTTCTATTAGGTGTGTGATTTTGTGTTTGCATTGATGCACGAGCACATGTAGATAGGCTAGGCACATTTTCTTCAGTGCATTCATAATTTTTGTGGAGAGTTGTTAGATTGGTTGCATTGCATGGATTTTCATTTGCATATTTGACCAAATCATGAATGATTGGACACAAAGTTTTGCTACATAGCATATTCTTACTAGGGCACATTGCATGATAAACAAGTCCATATGAAGAGAATTTGAAGACTCCAAGGGTGTGCACTCCATAATGGAATTTATGGAATAAGGTAAATGAAGTATTATGGATAAGTGAGAATACACAAGGGATGGCGAGATTTACAAATGGCCCAACATAGTGAAGTCATAAGAGAAGATTACATAAGTGAAGATACTCTGAATGCCCGAATACTATTTGGATGAGAAGTTTGAAGACATTGAGGAACTTGTGACTCAACTAAATTGGACTTTGAATATTGTTTGTCATCATTCTAGAGGTACTAAACTAGAAAGCATGAGTTGGAACTTTTCCAAAGCTACAAGATGAGATCAGTATTGAGGAATATTTACATGCCACCTTTTCTGAAGGGACAGCAAATGCAATCTAGAAAATAATAAATACACATTCACCAGTGGTAGATTTGAAGCTTCTCATAACAACTCTACTTCAATCAATGCATGGAACTCTTCAATAATTGCTTCAAAAGTATTGCAGGTGGGGAAAAAAATAAAACTATCTTGAAATTAAAGAGACAAGCCAACAAAAGTATCAAACCTTATCAATGAATGGAAAGATACTAAAGCATGATGGAAACAAGAGCTCTCAGCTACAAGATTTGACGTGGGAGAAGAAACAACTATAATGGGGATGAACGATCACATACTAGACATCCAGATACTGGGCATGGAGGATATGATATGTGCCCTTTTAATTCAGCATCTTTTCTAGATAGTTTGGCAATTGGAAAAGAGGGTGAACTTAAAATCGGTACATTTGATGACATTAAAAAAATGCACTGAATGAGTATGCTCATGACATTTTCCATCAAGAATGGTCACGAACTTTCGCCATTTGAAGTGCTAAGTATCTATGTAGTGTAGAAGAAATGGAAACACATTCTGTTCGACTATTAGATGATCAAACATTTGAAAATATTGTTTCATATTAGTTGGATGCCTATGAATAAGGTTTCTTAATAATGAGGTGCTCATTCATAGATGACAATACTATTTACTATTGTATTGAAACATCATATGCCATCCCAGAGGTAAGTGAGCACTCCAAGAGTTGTATATTAGTGTTTCTGATTGAGGATCGAAAGATGCAACTCATAACGGGAAAAGAGACAAAAGAGGTTGTGTATAATTTGAATGCATTCAATGGAAACCTTTTAGCTACTATGAACCAAAAGATTCAATTTGTATGAGTGGACATCTCAAGAAGATGGCACACGAGAGCTGCATTCCAAATGTGGCCATCATGGTCATACCTTAGCTCTCTAAGTGGAGAGACGAGGGGACTTTATTGTTGTTGGTGACCTCATGAAGTCAATCTCACTACTGATATGCAATCCTGAGGAGTGCGCCATTGAAAAACAAGCTCGAGATTACAATGCAAATTGGATGACCACTTCTAAGCATAGTTTTCAATCGAGATGGTTTCTTGATTAAGACGAGTGCTAAATTGTTGTTCAAAAACTGATGATGCAAGAAATCGCTAACAACACGGAACTTGACAGGCAGTTCCTTTACGACAGTCCACAAAAGTATCTTATTCCTTAGCTATCAACATAGAGCTCTCACAAGATTGAGTAGTCAAAAAGACTAATGTTAAAAGGTTACACTATGATCATGTTATCAGTGCAAGGATGATCAATAGTTCATAAGCTGAAACAGTAATATGGAGAACGATAGATCCCATTATCTATAGCACACTTGAAGCTCACGAAAAAGGATAGAAAATCAAAGGATAAATTATCTTATAAGCCTTACTATTCAACATTTAGTGCAATTTTACTGACATCACACAATCTAGAGAAAGATGACTGGAGGTTTTGAGTTGTCTGGAGGGGCGGGGCGGGGGGGGGGGGGGGGAGGCCATAGTAGTCACCTATGCATGATGATGAAAGCTTGAGAGGGTGATGGTTTGCAGCACGATAATTACAATGGAAAGGAGAACTGTGGAGTACTCGACATCAGTTCATAGTGTCTTAAAGACGAAGGAAGGAAGAAAACAAAGATCAATTGGGTTGGCCATTGTGGCACGGAATTCACATGGGGGTTCGTGAAAGTCGCTTGCCACAGGGATGCTTTTAGATGGAAGAATTCAACGAAATAAAACTTATCCAGAAGAATATTGAATGAGAAAAACAAATTCTTTATTAGAAATATAGGCAAGTTACAGGTTCATGAGACTTTCAGATTAGATCAAAAGAGTTATGGGAAAGACAAGAATGAATTCTCAATTTGAGAGAGGAGAAGAAGGTGGGATGTGAGATTTTATGGGAAGAATTTCAAAGAAGGTGAGGAGAATCAAGAACAAACTCAAGCCACTTTTGTAGAATTTATGCTGAGAATTTCAAAGAGGGCAAGGAGCTCATACATTATCAACTTGAAAGCCACTCCGCAGATCTTGATGATGACCTTGAAAGTAGTCGAGAATCTTAAAGCCCAACTCAAACCCAACTTCATAAATGACTGTCGACAAAAACTTCTGTGTAGACAAGGGGCTTAACGCTCGAATTCATGCCTTCTCTCCAAAATTGGATGAAAATCTTCAAAGAAGGCAAGGGATACAAACTCCACCTCTAGACTAGACTCTCACTTGATTGGATGATGGATCCCCACCTACGGCTCTCATAGTGTCGCCCTTATATAGTTTTCTCTCCTACATCTTCATGTTGTGCTTTTCTTTACCCAAAAAAAGCCTAAGGCTTTTTAGCTTAAAACATTAAGGTTTAGCTTTTAACGCTTATGCTTAAAGAAAGCATAACGCTAAATTTCCGCATCCTCTCTTCTCTTCGTAAAATTTAATTATTAAGCTTTTTCCACCATCCTTTTTGCCACCCCCTATATACGCTTGCCGGTAATGGCACACTTAGAACTTGAGGCAATGCGGCAACCATCTGAGGATCAAGTCTAATTAGAGGGCTACTTGTGATTCACTACTATCATGGGTCCAACCAAAAATGCAATTTCATGAAATGCCACTATGGGGTAGCAGTGGCTTGATAACCCATGCAATTGGTGGCACAAAATTGTAGCAATTGGAGCTACTTTAGGATAGATATCTACACCTTGGCTTGATTATTCAGGTCGGGTTTGGTCTTTGTACTCCTGATCTGTAGAAGAAGATCTGACAATCAAGATGAAACCCTTCTTTCTATACACAAGAGCAATAATAACGTTGATGATAGGCCAACAAGGGGATCATTTGTTTCAGCTTGACTCAATGGAAGCTCCAATGTAGTTGCAATGGTCGATGGTTGGCACTAGACCATAAATTTCTGTCATAACCTTCTTTGGAAAGTCTAGTATGACTGTAGTGCATCTTGAATCTGAGGCTTAGACACCAGCCTTCTGCCACAAGACGTTTCTTTGTGACATGTATGCTTAGCATATTCAGTGTATGATAAACAACTTTTTATTTGTAGGCCATATAAGTCCACAGCTCAAGTTCATATGCAATTGCAGAGAGCATGTTGTCGCGATGTCTATTAGAATATTCTATGGTAGCTTTAAGTTCAGCCAACCTTGCTGACACCTCCTCTATCATTTGAGCTTGTCGTTCAATCTCCTCAGGAAAATGTTATTTTTTTCTTCAAATGCTTCTCAAATCTTCATAATCTTCACCTTCATTTTCTCAAAAAATACTATCTTCTCTACCTTTTTCCCACTTCGGTTGCAACATATGTTGAATCTGGTGTGCATACCAGACGACTTCAAAGTCATTCTCACCAACAACATTGGACGCACATAGATCATCATAGTATCCAATGGCTTGGTCTTCTCTTCTGCAAAAATCTTCTACATAACATCCAGATCTTCTTTGGTGGGTTGAACTTTAGACAATTCCATGATTCCAAACTCTCTTTCTTACTTCAATGGACCAAGTCTTGTTTGTGCCTTGTCCACATTGACGTTTATATCCAAATCCATCATAGGCAAATCCTCATCACTATCCAAAGGTAATCTAATCTTCTTGTCATCTGTCTTATATTTTTTCAGTACTCTAGCTTCTTTGCTACAACTTGTAAATTTCAGCCCTTGTAGTAAATATCGTGGTAAATACAATTTTTTCTATGTATAGACAACACCCAACTCTTTTTGCTGAAATATTTCAAAAAATGACACTTTTTGCTGAGAAATATTAGCACCTAAATTTTCTTATAGCATGAAATCAACAAACTTACAATTCATCTCTAGAGAATTGACTTGTAAGACATATGATACCTCTTCGTTTTCAAATTTCAGCAATGCTGAAAGATTCTCCATAGTGTTTGAGCATGATAGCTTGTCATAAAGGCCATTAGTAATCTTCTCATCACAAATATTCTCCTCAATCTTCTTCAAGATTGTAGTCATCTCGATGTCGGAAAGTAGCTTGAATCGAGGTTGTGTTTTCGGCTTTGGATCTTTTCTCTTCGGGGCTTTCTGATCTTCTTGTACTTTTGGCTTCTAAACATCATCCAGACTTTGCTCTAGTTCTAAAGAAGAAGGCTGAGAAACTTGACTCCTTGAGATTTTTCCATCCTAGAAGAATTTGTAGGGGAAGATGAAGTTGGGGCTAAAACTGAAGCTAGTTACTGCTCCCTTTCTAGTCATCTTGTTTTGTAGGTCTTTTAAGTTCTTTAAAATCTCCTCCATCATACTTGACAATTAGTTTTGTAGTTGGTCTAACAATCGCAGCACGAATATGCATAGGCATAAACATAGGTTTAGAAATAAAAGAAGTAGCAGATGATGCAACAAAAGAAGTAGGAGAGGTCGTGGTAGGAGAAGACATTGCTGATGGTGATTGCATGTCATTCTTGTAAGCAAGCCTTCCATCTCTGTCTCTTTGTCAATAAAGAGAACGCATAGACAACATCCTGCTAATCCGTCTTCAATTTCATAGGTTGCGTATGGTCTTCAAGAAGTTCTTCCAACTTATCCTGAAGTGCACAATCAACCACTTGCAAAAATAACTCTATTTTTTTCAAGTTTAGAGCTCTTTGCTTTAATGCATCCAACTGGTTATATCGCTCTTCAAATTCCTATAACAACGGAGAAGAAACAAGACCTTTCTTGGGTTGATAGACCCACTTTCTGAATGTCTTGTGTGTAGCAATACTATAATCCTTTAGAAAATATTCATCTTTGAGCGCTTTCTTGAAAACATTCTAATTAGAGACTTGCACAAACAAATCTGTCACTCTAACCCGCAAAGTATGTGTGACAAGCCATAAGAAATAATTTCTCCAGTTGGTCGGAACTCCGAAGAAGCGCATCTAGCTTTTAAAGGCTTTAAGATAGGCTGAAACATTCTGGCCATCAAATAATTTGTGCTCACTAACCACAACCTCGATCACCTTGATCGCACCATGTGTATGCTTTTCTTCTTGTTGTAACATTCATTGTTGATCCAATTCTTGCTAATGTAAGTACTTTCTTCTGCTGTTGCATAGATAACTACATTTGTTGATTATGAATCATGATGGTTGAAGATAAGAGTTTGCAATAAAGCCTTCATCTCATCAATTGAAAAGGAAGAAGTAGTCAATGATGAGGGTGGATTATTCGAAGAGTCTCCCATCTTGATGATCAAAAGTGACACTTTCACGTTGGGTTCACCAGATGTGGCACGGAATTCGCACGAGGTTTGATGAAGGTTTCTCACTATAGGGACGCTTTGAGATGGAACAATTCAATGAAATAAAACTTATCCAATATAATTTTGAATGAGGAAAACAAATTCTTGATTAAAAATACATGCGTTAGAGGTTCGTAAGACTTTCGGATTAGATGAAAAGAGTTATGGGAAAGACAAGAATGAATTCTCAATATGAGAGAGAAGAAAAGAAGGTGGCATGCAAGATTTTATGGGTAGAATTTCAAGGAAGGCGAGGAGCATCAAGCTCGAAATCGAGCCACTCTCGTTGAATTTATGCTGAGAATTTCAAAGAGGGCAAGGAGCTCATAGCTTGACTTGAAAGCCATTCCGCAAATCTTGATTATGACCTTCAAAGTGGGCGAGAAGATTAAATCTCAACTCAAACCAAACTTCATAAATGACTTGCCATGAAACCTTTGATGTAGGTGAGGGGCTTAAGGCTTGACCTCAAGCCTTCTCTCCAAAATTTGATGGCAATCTTCAAAGACGGCAAGGGATACAAGCTCCACCTCTAGCCTCTCTCACTTGTTTTGATGATGGATCCCCCCCTAAGGCTATCATAATATCACCTTTATATGGTTTTCTCTCCTACATCTTCACATTGTGCTTTTCTTTACCCTAAAAAATCCTGAGGCTTTCTAGCTTAGCACATTAAGGTTTAGCTTTTAAAGCATATGCTTTAGGAAAGCACTACGCTTTAAGAAAGCATAACGCTACTCTGTCGTGTCATTTCTTCTATTTGTAAAGCTTAATTATTAAGCTTTTTTCACCATCCTTTTTGCCACCCCCTGCATACGCTTGCCAGTAATGGCACACTTATAACCTAAGGCAATACGGCAACCATCGGAGGACCAGGTCTGATTTATGAGGGCTGCTTGTGATTCACTACTATCTTGGGTCCAACGGAAAATG
The DNA here is from genome assembly GCF_053477565.2 of Lygodium microphyllum. Classification (NCBI taxonomy): domain Eukaryota; kingdom Viridiplantae; phylum Streptophyta; class Polypodiopsida; order Schizaeales; family Lygodiaceae; genus Lygodium; species Lygodium microphyllum. The sequence continues at coordinate 82,130,767 of NC_141141.1, read as the reverse complement.
CAATTGCATGAAATTCCACTATAGGCAATACAAGCACGAGGCCAAATGGAGACTCCACTACATTGATGTTTGTTGCCAAAGGAGACTCCATGCACAAACCTATTGCAATCAGAGGAAATGTAGGTAGCAATGGCTTGATAATCCGTGCAATAGGTTGCACAAACGTGTAGCAATTAGAGCTACTATAGGGTAGATAGTTGCACGCTGGCTTGATGCTTTAGGGGGGTTTTGGTCTTTGTACTCCTAATTTGGAAAAGAAGCTCTAACAATCGAGATGAAATGCTTCCTTCCATACGTAAGAGTAGCCATAACATTGATGGGAAGCCAACAAAGGGATCATTTGTTTGTGTCTGACTCAATTGAAACACTAATGCAGTTGTAGTGGTCGACACTTGGCACTAGACCATAAATTTCTATCATAATCTTCTTCGGCAAGTCCAGAATGACTGCAGTCCAAACTCAATAGCCACTCCCATAGATCTCCTCGCAACTTCAAAGTATTCGTCATCAACATTCTATGGGAATGGCTATTGAGTTTGAGCTCTGAGCTCCTCCCTTTCCTTGAAGATCTCTCCATCAAATCCTCACATTCCACCTTCTTCTCTTCTCTCTTAGATCAAGATTACGACCTTGTCTTCTCATTGGTGAGTGAACCTTTTCTTGCTTTGAAGAGATAAGGAAAATTTCTCTACAAGGGCCTCATCCTATTTGCTACCGAGCATCATATCAATGAACAATTTATCATCACAAGTTCCATCTCGAGCTTATCATATATCTTTTGATCATATCCTTTAACTCCTTTTGACCAAGAGTCTTTTGAACTTGTATCTTGTTTATATCTTTAATCAATCAATATGTTTTCATATTCGCCTTGTATCTAAACTTTTTCTTTTGGATAATTATTTTGAGTTGAGTACTCTTCATCAATGTTTGCTCCCATCTTACAAAGCGTCCCTGCCGGCAGGAAGTGACTTTCACAAACTCCCACGCGTATCTCATGTGACACCATAGGGCCCTGGAGGTTTCGGCTATAAGGCTTGACAGTGAGCTTTGGAGTGAAAGAGCAGTTGTCAAGCCCATTTTAGGTCGCGATATAGCATCATTGAAAACCTAGCTTCTATCTTTCCTATTCATGAGAATGTGTATCTTAGTAAAAAAACCTTCCTTCAAGGTTTATCCCACGCTCACAAAGCAAGGCTTCTTATATTCAACATGTGAAGACCCTTTAAATCTTGGCAACCGTGTTTGTACAAGTCTATAAATGATCAAAATTCAGACTTTCTATGGCAGGAAACATAATTCTTGAAGGCTCGTCACAAGCTGACGAAGAAAGGCTACTTCCATTCAACATGTTAAGAGCCCTTTTGAATCTTAGCACCCTTTGTTTGCAGGAGTCACTTATTATCAGAATTCCGACTAGATGAATGCAGAAGTTAGTTATTATCCATATGCTACCACAGAACAGCGCAGTTTAAGTTCAATACGTCAAGTTGACCGGTTCAACTTGTTGGGTAAGTCCTTCAGGCTCGTGGTGCATAACTTTTTCATGATTTCTAATGCATAATTGATTCGTTCGCTGCGGTCAACATCTTACCTTTCCAGTCATTTCAATATGCATGGGTCTGAAAAACGATGTCCTGTCTCTCTATACTTAAAAATTCGATTCAGAGCGTCGCAGCCCTGGCTCAGATACACGAGAAACGTGTTATAAGACTAGCTGGTCCAGAATGCAGAGATTCAGTCGCTCCAGGCGGCACGATTGATATTAGTACATCAAGGCCTCTCTCATATAATTCGTAGTTCCCTTTGTTTGTCTACTAAATATATCGTAATCTACGGTTGATCGTCAGCGGATTTTCAAGTCAAATCTGGCTTCAGACGTTGTTGCTGACCGACGGGCTAATGACGATCACGACGACGATCGACCAGGATTCCGAAAGTCACTTGCTACAGGCTTTCTAAAAGGGTAGACGATACGCCTGGACCCCGGACAGGAGAAAGAAAAAGCAGAGATGTGTAATGCAGGCGCAACATTAGGGCATCTTGCCACGATTTCTTTCTCCCAGAGCGAGTTCGCACTGATGAACATCCCGGACTAACTGATGCAAAGATTAGCAAATTATTCCGATCAGGTCTTAGAATGTCTCCCAAATGATATTTTAGCTGGACACGATCCACGTAGTACTGATCAGGATCAGCTATATCGGATGGAGGCTCCTTCTGGATTCATTTTTAACCCTCTAATAGACGCTATCTCGGACCGTAATACATTGCTTTATACTCTTCCACGGATCAGAATAGCATTCAGCCTCAGTGTTATCTTGATCATGCGGTGCCTAATTACGCCCACCTGGCGTCCTGCACGTCGAGCCTACACATGGCTCTTGGTCAGTACTGGCAAGATCACGAGCCCCCAGGTGAATTCCACTGTAGTACTGAGCCGGAACGGCGTGCACATTGTAGTGATCAAACGCAATATACAAGCGTGCAGCCGAAGCAAGGGTTTGGCGATCACGCAAAATTAAGAAGAGCAATATGTTAAGGTTGGACCATATAGCAGCAGTGATCTAGCAAGCTATATAACAAGGTTACAGCCATACACAAATCACAAGAAAGGGCATGTCGATGTTGGGCCCTCGTTAAATGGCGAGTTACGCCGTCAATTCAAGGATTCTGCGTCAAGTACTATTGAAGACAGGCTCATTCGTTCCGAACGGGAATTTGTGCACAGGCAAGCTATTTCCAAAACGTGTACCAATTGTAAAACCCTTTAGAAAACTATGTTTTTGATATATTGTAAAACCCTTTAGAAAACTCTATTGTGATTGGTGAATCTCACTTCCGCAATCTCGGTCAAATTTTCCTTCTGCAGACAATTCCTTCAACCATTCGTTGTGCAATATGTCAGCACCACGCTTCTGCACTTACAAGTAGTCTGAAGTAATGTGAAACAGACTAACTCACTCATTTGCCCTCACCCATACACACATCTCACGCGCGTGCGCGCACACAGACACTCTCTCTCATATATGCACATAATATCCTATTAGAAATGTCACGCAACTCTAGGAAGTATGCAAAATAGCATAGAGCACCTTCTTGCAACCCCTTTCCCAATGGCCTTAGACACCCTACCTCCACATTCCTACCCACCAAACGAACCAAACGATCCCGCATCTGCGACGAATAGGAGCAGTTGGGTAACTTTTGCTAATATAACACAAGTTATAAAATGCACAACAATGGCTATCATTGCTTTTGGTGTGTCTCCAAAAGGGACTATGGGAAAGTCCCCTTAGTGCGCATGAGCTTGTTGGCACTTCATAGCATACTTGCAAACTATACATTATCTATATGCTTTATGCTTGTATGTAGCTTGCATGCAAGTCTGAGCTGTGGATTATACGTGCATATGCAAGATCTAGGCACAACATATTACATGAATAGACCTTATAACCATGGCTAGATGGTGCCCATGACCCATGAGGAAAACCTTGTAAACCATAGTGTGGCTTATGTTGCAGATGACAAATAGACACATTTTTTGAACTTGAAGAATTATTTGTCTAACACCCTATCTAAAGACCCATGTCTACGTGAGTCATGTTTGCAATTTGAATGTGTCTATAAACATGCTTATAGACACAATAGTTTTCGATTTATAAGACTGGGCGGTGCTAGTTGCAAATTGTAGGTCCATTTGGGATGCAATTATGTAAATAGCAGTTCCTAGTTTTCTTTTCTTTCTATGCACATCAAAGATGATGTCATTATGCCATATTGAGTCTAATTAAGAAGATTTTAAGTATGACAGTGCATCAAACTGACATGCAAAACAACAATGCATGTGCATTGTCTCATTCAACAAGACATTATGACAATTCTAGCATGATACAATAATGAGATTGTCCAAGGAACCTTCTTTTGTCCACTTGAAAATGTTGACGAGCGTTGTCGTGCTGCTGCGCATCCGAGCCGTAAACACCTCCATTTTGTTAGATATGATCAATGCCCCACCCTCATTAGGTGCTACCAATGATCCATGGTGCTCAAAGTTGTAAGGCCCCCATTATGAGGAGAAGCCAAATGTGAGCCCGGACATTGGTTGAGTCCTGACTTGTATATCAGATGAGGTCTATGTGACCGGATGGGAAAAAAAAAGGTGACTGTTGTGGGTCTAATCTTTGGGTTAGACGGAGTGGTTAAGCTGGTAGCAACTCGAGGCACATTGCATTGAGTTGCGTGGTAAGGGAGTTAAAAGGGGCCCCTATTGTGGGGTCCGGGGGCCGCGGAAGCGGCCCCTGGCTGGGGGGTCCCAGGGGGGCCAGCGGCCCCCCTGGCGGGGGTCCGGGGGCAGCGCCCCCGGCCCGATGGTAAAGGGAATATTCCCTGGAATATTCCCTGGCCGACTAGTGGAGGCTCATATGGTAGGTCGGTCAGCAGGCCGACCTAACGACCTTCGCGGGCTATAAAAGCTAAACCCCTTCGCAGCCATCTTACACTCATCTTTCACCCAGTCAGAGTTGTTGTTCCAGCTAGCCTTAAGCTCTTCACCTATCTTCTGTCTAGATCGCCATCTAAGCTTCATTCATTGGAAGCGCACGGGTGGACAGAGCCATCTTTGTATCAGTTGTTTGGAGTTAAAGAATTTTACTGATTCTCCTCTTATCTGTTGTGTACTCTCTATCTCTTTCTCAGATTCTGTTCGCTGCGCCGTGTAATATTTTACATGGTATCAGAGCCCAGGGGGCTCTAGAGATCGGAGAGCGTGCAAGAGGCAAAGGCTTCAACAGCAAAGAGAAACGATGTCGACTCCGGGAAGCAGTTCTGGCGCATCCGGAAGCGGTGCAGGAGGTGGTGCTGCTGTACCGGCTATTCAAACACTGAGGATTCGTCCACCAACCTTCAGCGAAGGCAAGTTAGATGGTACAAACTACACCTTGTGGAAGTTCAAAATTACTACTATCCTTGATTCTTATGAGCTTCTGGAGACTGTGCTGGGGACTGACGCAGAACCACAGCCTACCCCCGACCCATCAAATCCTAGTGTGATGATTCCTCCGAATGCAGATCTTCTACGAGCTTGGAAACGAAGGAATGCAGATGCATTGTGTGCCTTAGTTACAAGCTGTTCTGACAGTGTTTTGACTCTGATTCAGCATACAACCAAAGCGTCAGAGGCTTGGAATGTACTAAGGAGTCAGTATGAAACACGAAACCAAACAAGGATTCAAAACTTGGAGAATCAACTAGCAGCGGAGAAGTTTGCTGAAGGAGAGACGGTTGAAGCATTCATCACTCGGATTAAGAATCTGCGCGACCAGATGGCTGGCGCTGGGATACAAAAGACTAGCGAAGAGCTAGCTCGGAGGTGTCTTCGGATTTGTCCACAAAAGTTTGATGGACTAGTAACTGCCCTTAATACTCAGGTGAGACCTCAAGCTTTGACTTTTGAGGAGTTTTGTGCATTATTAATGGAGGAGGAGTTGAGGCTGAAAGCCCGAGAAGGAAGCAACAATGGAGATGCTGCATTCTCTGCCAATGCAAAAGGCAAAGGTGTTTCCTCCACCAAAAATGATGGTGACAAAAAGAAAAAGGGCGGCAAGAAGAAGTTTCAAGGAGAGTGCTTCTACTGTAAGAAGAAAGGACATGCAATTGCAGATTGTCGTGTCAAGAAGGCAGATGAAAAGAATGGTACCCTTAAAACTAAAGGGAAAGAGACAGCCAATACGGCTGAAGCAGAGTTGGAATTATTCATGGCGACCATTGAGGAAGTGTGCTCCTCGGCGCAAGAAGAATCTACCACTGACTCTTGGGTGTTGGATAGTGGGGCCTCCCGTCACATGACCAACAAGAAAGGTCTATACAGTTCTATGCAGCCTCTACAAGAATCCATCACTGTGACGGTTGGAAATGATGCTAAATGCCCTGCTGCGGGCACAGGTACTATTTCTTTTGTTGCTGCAAATGGTGAAGTCAAAAAGCTTTCAAATGTGTTGTATGTTCCCGAAATCAGAAGAAATCTCTTATCAGTTGCTGCCATAACTGATCTTGGTCATGAAGTGAGGTTCAAGAAGACAGGTGCAGAAATTATTGATAGTGCTGGCACAATTGTTGGCAAAGGAGAAAGGAGGAACAACCTGTATGAGCTAAGTGCTCTTACAGCCACCGCTGGAGTGGGCACAAGTAAGCTTTGGCATGAAAGGTTTGGACACATCGGATTTGCAGTATTGAAGGAGATGCAAAAGCAAGGTATGGTTGCTCACCTACCTACAATAACTGAATTGAAGGAACCATGTGAAGCTTGTATGATGGGCAAGCAACAGAGAAAGGAATTTCCACAAGAAAGCAAGAATAGAGCACATGCTCCTCTAGAGTTGGTGCATGCTGACTTGTGTGGTAAGATGCCTACACAGGCCTTGGGGGGATCTTCTTATTTTATGTTGATTGTCGACGACTACAGTAGGAAGATGTGGGTGTACTTCCTTCGTGATAAGGCTCAAGCTTTTGGTAAGTTTAAAGAATGGCTAATACTTGTTGAGAATGAAACAGGGAAAAGTGTGAAGAAATTTAGAACAGATGGTGGTGGTGAGTTCAACTCAAAGGAGTTTGAAGGCTTTTGCAAGAGCAAAGGTATCAAGCGTCAATTGACAACGCCTCACACACCTCAGCAGAACGGTGTTGTGGAACGCAGGAATCGCACCATTGTGGAGATGGCAAGATGCATGCTAAAGGGCAAGGGATTACCTAACCATTTTTGGGCTGAAGCTGTTAATACTGCAGTCTACATTCTAAATCGGAGCTATACAAAGGCTCTCAAGGGAAAAACACCTCATGAGGCTTACACTGGTAAGAAACCATCTGTCTCACATTTCAGAATTTTTGGATGTGAATGTTATGCACATGTTCCAGATGAGAAGAGAAACAAGTTACAACCAAAAAGCAGAAAATGTATCTTCTTGGGTTATAGTGATGAGCAGAAGGCTTACAAGTTATATGACCAAGAGGCAAAGAAGATCATCGCGAGCCGTGATGTGGTGTTCAAGGAGGAGCCGCATACAGTGGAGGAGGAGAAGGCAAGGTCTTCCACTTTATCATCAAGCGAAGAAGTAGTCCACTATGAACCTGTCCCGAGAGCTATCCCTATCCTTAAGGAGGAGGAAGCATCATCTTCAGATGATGAGGAAAAAGTTCACCAACCTGACATCACCCCACCGGAAAAGCCATTGCCGCGCTGGGTGAAGCAGCTCTATGACCACAATAATCCTATGCCTGCATCTGTTGAGGAGAAGGCAGACGGACCAAGGAGGTCTCAGAGAATAGAGGAGCAAAGGAGGGCTTCTGCTCACATAGTCAACATGGCCTTGATGGTTGAGATTATGAGAGAAGTAAAGGAGCCAACTGACTTAGAAGAAGCACTTGCAGATCCATCATGGAAGGCTGCTATGCAGGCGGAGTATGACAGCATAATGAAGAATGACACTTGGGAGCTAGTGGATCGGCCAGCAAAGCGGAAGATTATTGGCACCAAGTGGATCTGGAAGGTAAAGTACAAGGCTGATGGTACCTTAGAAAAGTACAAAGCTAGACTGGTTGCCCAAGGATTTTCACAAGTTGAAGGGTTTGATTTTCAAGAGTCATTTGCCCCAACTGCCAGAATGACCACTATTCGCACGGTACTTGCAGTGGCTGCCCACAAGAAGTGGCCAGTGTACCAAATGGATGTTAAGTCAGCGTTCTTAAATGGTGACCTCAAGGAGGAGGTGTACGTGGCTCAGCCACCAGGGTTTGAGGCCCCCCATTCTGAGAACAAAGTGTGTAAACTGAAGAAGGCATTGTATGGGCTGAAACAAGCCCCCAGAGCATGGTACCAGCGGATAGATAGGTTCTTTTTAAACCTAAACTTCAAAAGATGTGCCTCAGATGCTAACTTGTATGTTTACAGGGATGGTAAAAAGTCTGTAGTGATTGTCCTATATGTGGACGACCTTCTTATTACAGGTGACTATGAAGATATGATCAACCAAACTCGAAAGGCTTTGAGTTTTGAGTTTGAAATGACAGACTTGGGCTTGCTGCACTATTGTTTGGGGATTGAAGTCTGGCAAGAGCCAGGAAAGATCTTCATCTCTCAGAAGAAGTATGCATGGGAGATCTTGAAGGCATTTTGCATGACCGAGTGCAAGGAGATAGCTACACCTATGGAGGTGAATGTAAAGTTATCCGTTGAGGATACATCAGCACTAGCAGACATTGGGAGGTATAGGAGGTTGGTCGGCAGTCTAATCTACTTGTGTAACACCAGACCAGATATCAGTTTTGCTGTTGGTGTTTTGAGCAGGTTCTCAAACAAACCTCATGAGAGTCATTGGAAGGCTGGGATGCGGGTGCTCAGATACTTGAAGAAAACTCTTGACTATGGTATCACATACAGTTTCGGAACTTCTCTTGTGGGGAACTGTGACTCAGATTGGGCAGGAGACATTGATTCCAGGAAGTCAGTTTCTGGTTATTGTTTCTCTTTGGGTTCAGGAATTTTCTCTTGGATTAGTAAGAAGCAACCAACAGTGGCATTGTCTTCTACCGAAGCAGAGTACAAGGCAGCTTGTTTTGCTGCATGTGAGGCCGTATGGTTGAGAAGGATTCTATGGCATATGGGAGTGCAGGATGAAGAACCAACTGTGCTGAGATGTGACAATCAGAGTTGCATCGCCATTGCCAAAAATCCAGTGTTTCATGCACGCACCAAACATATAGAGATCCAATATCACTATGTGCGTGATTTGATGGAGGATGGGATAGTGGAATTGGTCTACTGTCCAACAGAGGAGAATGGAGCAGATATCTTCACCAAAGCACTTACGAAGGATCTGCTTCAAGTTCATCTTCAGAGACTCGGCATTGGGCCGAGGAGATAGTTCACCTATGGGTGGACATTGAGGGGGGGTGTTAGATATGATCAATGCCCCACCCTCATTAGGTGCTACCAATGATCCATGGTGCTCAAAGTTGTAAGGCCCCCATTATGAGGAGAAGCCAAATGTGAGCCCGGACATTGGTTGAGTCCTGACTTGTATATCAGATGAGGTCTATGTGACCGGATGGGAAAAAAAAAGGTGACTGTTGTGGGTCTAATCTTTGGGTTAGACGGAGTGGTTAAGCTGGTAGCAACTCGAGGCACATTGCATTGAGTTGCGTGGTAAGGGAGTTAAAAGGGGCCCCTATTGTGGGGTCCGGGGGCCGCGGAAGCGGCCCCTGGCTGGGGGGTCCCAGGGGGGCCAGCGGCCCCCCTGGCGGGGGTCCGGGGGCAGCGCCCCCGGCCCGATGGTAAAGGGAATATTCCCTGGAATATTCCCTGGCCGACTAGTGGAGGCTCATATGGTAGGTCGGTCAGCAGGCCGACCTAACGACCTTCGCGGGCTATAAAAGCTAAACCCCTTCGCAGCCATCTTACACTCATCTTTCACCCAGTCAGAGTTGTTGTTCCAGCTAGCCTTAAGCTCTTCACCTATCTTCTGTCTAGATCGCCATCTAAGCTTCATTCATTGGAAGCGCACGGGTGGACAGAGCCATCTTTGTATCAGTTGTTTGGAGTTAAAGAATTTTACTGATTCTCCTCTTATCTGTTGTGTACTCTCTATCTCTTTCTCAGATTCTGTTCGCTGCGCCGTGTAATATTTTACATTTTTGTTGTGCATCTGTGTTATCTTTTCGCGTGTGTTTCATTGTGTGTGATTGTTGCATTATCTTTCCGTCCTTTTCAGTACCCGCATCCAATGTACATACTCCACTTGTGTGTTTGTGTTTGTGTGTGTTTCAGTTTGCATGCATGTTCTGTGTGTGTCAGAAAAATATGAAAAACTGATGCCAAAGAGTAATATTATGTTGTCAATTTCAATGATGAATTCCAAGAAAAGTGCAGGATACCATGGAATCAAAGGAAGCTTCTTTCTAAAGAGCGGGTTTCAGAATGTTGTCAACGAGTGGTCAAAGCATTCAAGAATGCAATTGGTGGCTGTGTAATTTGCAAGAATGGTGACTTTCTAAAATCAAGGTTCAGTGCCAAAACCATACTGTTATGTGATCAATGCGAACGAGAATATCATGTGGGTTGTATGAAGAAGAAGGGTGTGGCAGACCTGCAGGAATTGCCTGATGGGGAGTGGTTTTGTAGTGTGGATTGCAATCTCATTCATAATGTTTTAGAAGGAATGGTTTTAGGTGGCCCAGAGTCTGTTTTTGAGTGGCATGAAGGAAGGCTCGGGAATTCGCTGTGGATGCTACAATGAAGTGATTAGCTGTTCATCATTTGAAGCTTATGCTGGTATAAGCCCCAATGATAATGATGACATTTGTGCAGAATGTGGTGATGGGGGAGATCTTGTTCTCTGTGATGGATGCCCAGGAGCATATCACATAGAATGTGTTGGTCTATCTTGCATACCGGAGGGAGATTGGTTCTATTCTCTTTGTCAAAACAATCTTGGGGGAGATAAGAGACAAGTGTCTAGAACAAGTGTAACAGGTGGGATAGGCTTCCTGTTTCGAAAGTTGGAGGGAAAGATCAAAAGCTTCGCATCCTCAATATAGCCTTACCGATGCTATGTTGAGATTGGGGTGCATTGCTATGGGAATTATGGACCAAGCTATGAAAAGCTTGTGGTCATGGTTGATGTCATCGACAAGAACAGGGCTCGAGTGGACACCCCAGACATGATGCGTGGAGCCAGGAACTTTAGGCCGCTTTTTCACTCGCCGATTTAGAGATTGACATTCCTGGAATAAAAAAAGAGAAAAAGCAGTTGACAGAGAGGACTGAGGTGGCAGATGATCGATATGAGGATTTGAATGATCGGGGGGGGAGACCTTCGCCATCCCCTTTACTGGGAACCTCTTGATCCTGAATCGTTTGAAATCTGGCAAACTACAGGGAATTTTCCATTCCAGAGCATATCTCTGGTTTCTGAGAAGTTTAATTCATCGAATCCTATTCGCTCCCTCACCCATCCTCCCCTTTGTACATTCCTGTGTTCTGAAAGGTGGCAGATGATCGAGATGAAGAGCTTGATGCGAATGAGATGACCTCTGGGTCGATAGAGAATGTCGAGTGGAGAGGGGGAGTTGAATCCGCAGTTTGATGCAGTAGTAAACGACATCACGATCTCAGCTAATGGTTTGACACAGGCCTGATTTGGTTTCTGAGAAGTTTAATTCATCGAATCCTATTCGCTCCCTCACCCATCCTCCCCTTTGTACATTCCTGCGTTCTGAAAGGTGGCAGATGATCGAGATGAAGAGCTTGATGCGAATGAGATGACCTCTGGGTCGATAGAGAATGTCGAGTGGAGAGGGGGAGTTGAATCCGCAGTTTGATGCAGTAGTAAACGACATCACGATCTCAGCTAATGGTTTGACACAGGCCTGATTCGGATGCAGGGAGTTTCGGGGGAAGAGGAAGTTCTTGATCGTAGGCGGAGCTCTCAGTCTCAACGACAATGGATTCAAGGAACAGGCCGCAGATGCTGGCGCACATCAACAAGTTGCTCACCACCACCGTCTATGACACTCTTTGGGTGCCTAATAGGTTTATGAGCTCAATGATGCTGATTTAAACAAGGTGTTGGCTGTCTTGAAGCAGGCATCAACAGCACGTGCCTTTTGGGCTACTTATTTGCCTTAGTTGGACGTGATATTGGGCTGCTAGTGCTGCTGATATTTGAGCTGATGTAATTGGTATTTATGGGGCTAGTTTGGCTAGGAAAATATTGGGTTTCGCTGCCCCCAAACAGGAGGTATTGCTAGCCACAGTCAAACAGGGTTGCTCTCAAAAAGCCTGCTGTCCACTGCTATCGCCTTCTCTTGTGGCAATCTCTTGCTGAAATTTGAATGCTAAGAACAGCCTTGAACTGGTGCTGAATGTTGGGTAGACTTATGGGTTGATTTCTCAAACGATTAGATCGAGAAAAGACTCAAAATTGTTTCCCACAGACAAGAGAACTCATCAAGCCTATGTGCCAATGGCAAAACTGTTCTCGAACACTTGAATGCAAAGCTGGTTATGAGATACTACAGATTTTTCTGAACATGGACCTCATGTAAATTACTGGACAAGCAATATAGTGAACTTTGGCATCAAAAATTCGATTTCTTCTTGGTAGCCTCTTTCCTTCCTACAACTTGAACTCCGTGTTCAGCAGCTCTTACACGAAATCTATGACATTTCTGGTGAACCGGACGTGAAAGTGTTGCATCAATTTTCAGCAAGATGGGAGACTTGCAAGAAGAGATGACAGATGAGAATGTCATGAAGCATCTGTTTCAGTCATTTACATCCTATATGCAGCAGCAAGCTCACGCGAAACGCGATAGTGATGCCATGGATGCCTTGAAAGCTGTCCAACAGGAGATGAAGCAGTTCAACGGCCAACAAGTTTCAACTTACCTGCATTTGTATGAAGAAAAGATGAAGTTCTTTGGGGTTTCTCAAAATGTTTGGAGCCGCTACTTCTTGCGGATCGTGGTTCGCACACTTGAAGTCCGAATTTCAGAAATTCAAGGAACACATGCTGGTTGGACAGAGTTTAAGAAGGCATTAAAAGATGAATATTTCTTGGAGGATATAGGTCTTATAAACCGCAGGAATTTCTTAGCATGGGTTTCTATGCCTAATAAAGGACTTTCAGTTACCGCCCTTCTGCGAGAGTTTGAGAGCCGCTATGATCAGTTGGATGAAACTGAGCAGCAAGCTTTGGAGATGCAGAAAGTGGAATTATTTTTACAAGCTGCTGATGCTGATTTACAAGAAAAGTTGGATGATCTTTTGGAAGATCAAGATACTGATTCAGGTTTAAAGACCGAGTGGAGACATGTCATTGATGCTGTGAATGCGCTTGTTAAGAAGCAGCGCAGGAGGGTACGATTGCATCGTAATATAGGATCTGCTTCTGAAAAATCCTTGGAGACCTCTACTTCTACCCCTGCTGCAAGTTCTACGCCTAAATCTACTCCTCCTGTTGTAAATCCACCAGTTCCTGCTGCTCCAGTGCCCTTATTAGTAGATGATGTTATTAAAGGCTTGGCAGATTTGACAATTGAGGCAGTCAAAGCTGAGGTCGGGAAGTTAAAAGAGCAACTTATGTCAGTACCTGTTGTAGCACCTGCTCTAGTGACTGCTTTTCCAGCTGGCCAAAGAAAAGGGAGACGATGTATTTGGTGTGATAGTACAGAGCACCAACACTGCAGAGATTGTGATGCTTTTTAGGAAGCGCGTAAGAAGAACATAGTGTTTTGGAGACAAGATGGGAAGATATGGCTGACAGAGACTGGTGCTCCTCTTGACACGAACTTTGGTAAGGGAGGCATGAAAAAGCTCGTTGATGATATAACTACGCGATCAGCTTATGTGAGTGTTAGAGGAGATGCTTCAGCTTATGGAGTCCAGCTTGAGCACAAATCAGATGGAGACTCTGCCTTATGGTCCTATGCCTTGGAGATAGCGAGAAGAGGGAAAGTTCAGGCATCCACTATGACTTGTGTGGGCTCTAGCATCCGAGGAGAAACGGGATGGGATTCTCCTGTTGACAGGTATTCTATTTTTTCTTATATGGCGAAAACATAGGGTTTAGACGCCATGGTTGAGGAAAAGAGAAGAAGAGATGAGGAGGGTCTTAGCACCTCCAAAAAGACTAGAGGGGGTGACTTTGTTTCACCACCTATTACAGCTCCACCTATGACGAGTTCACCAGCTCAATCAGGTCCTGAACAACCTATGGGAGACAAATAGATGAAAGAAAAGAGACAACCAAGAAAGGAGCCAGGATTCAAGCTCTTGTCAGACCTTGATATGCAGACGGATATGAGTAAGATTTTTCATGAAAGAATATTAAATATTGAAGTCACTTTTACTGTTGGAGAAGCTCTTGGGATTGCTAGAAGAGAAATACAGGATCAGATGTAGGATCTCTTACGGAGGAAACGACATGCAATGGAAGGACCTGCTTTACAGGGGTTATGGCATGGAGCTCTTGGGGAAGAGCGTGATGATGCAGTGATGGTTGAGAATGCTTCTGTCAATCCGCAATTGGAGAAAATAGTTCAGCCTATGCAGTATGAAGATGATGATACCCCTATCCTCATTCCTCGCAGCCATTTTTCATGCAGTCATTGGGCTAGAGCAACCACTGAGACGGTGGTAAGGATTGGAGAGAAACAGATTCCTTTGGTCGCTTTAGTCGATCATGGTTCCGAGATTAATCTTATTGCTCGAGGTGTTTATGAGAGTGGCAAGTGGCCTATGGATGCAGAGCATGGCTGGCGCATGAGAGCAGCCAATAATACTTCTGGTGATATGTATGCTGCTTGTCCGAGCATCAAAATTTCTATTGGTAATGTTGAAGAGGATTATCATTGCTTTTTTCAGGATTCTTGCTCTTATCCGATTATTCTTGGACAGCCTTTCATTACAGAAGCAAGAATGGAGACCAAAGTGTTGGATGATGGCTCAGCCTATGCACGGATACGCAGTAAGGATGGTATGCGAGCTGTACAGTTTATGACTATTGGAGTAAATCATCCGAGAAACAGGGACTCCTTGCGTGAGGCACCACTACCTGCGAAGGAGTTGGATTTTCATTAGGTACCGCTGTCTCGTGAGACGCTAGTGGTACGGAGCGGAGAAAAGAGGAGATCTCGCCTCCTGGCAGCTAGTCTTTCTCCACTAATTTTGTTGGTTTTTCTTCAGATAGTTTAGTGAGTTATCAGAAAATTTGAGATTTGTCTAGAGCTGCCAGGTAGTACATTGGTCTTAAGGAGAAAGAGTTGAAGACTGCAGGTATTTTGCAAGCAGAAGAGCATGTGGATGGGCTGTATGAAGGAATGTCTTATGCAAATGCATTGTCTGAGATGGGAAATATGCTGAAATCTGATGTATGTAAGTGTTCAAAGATCATACCTGTGCAAACCTTGGATATGTATCAGGAAATTTCTGATTTTATGCTGAAAACAGAGTCAGGGGTTGAGAAAACTCAGCAAACGGAATCTATGGCTAATCTTGATCAGCTTTCAGAGTTGCGAAGGGCTGAAACCTTTCAGCCAGCAGAGTTAAATGCTGGAAAAATTCAGCATATAGAGTATGAGGCTCCATCATGGCAGTCCACAGAGCAGAGGGCTGAAACCATTCAACCAACAGAGTTTAATGCTGAAAATTTTCAGCATACAAAGTTTCAGGCTGCACCCATGCAGTCCATAGAGCAAAGGGCTGAAATCTTTCAGCCAACAGAGTTGAGAGTTGCTGAAAAATTGCAAAAATTGTAGCAAAGAAAAGAGTGCCTGACTGATGCCAAGGTCGACACGAAGTATAAAACAGTTGATAAGAAGATTAAACCGGTTGTGGGGCCGCTTCCTCCTGATAGTGATGAGCAGATAGAAAAAGCTATGAAGCAGCCTATGTTGAGAAATCCTACAAATATTGGACATAAATTTACAGTTGAAACTCTTGCAAAATTGAAGATTGGAAATGATGATTTCTTGCTTCCAGTGGAAAAAGAATATTTTAGAGAGATGCTTGGACGACATGGTAAGGCATTTGCTTTCTTTCCTCATGAAATTGGCTGCATTAGTCTCGAATTGGTTGTGCCTATGGTCATCTTCACTATTCCTCATGTGCCATGGAATATACGTCCTATACCTATGCCTAGAGCACACTTGCCAAAGCTAATAGAGTTGTTGAATGAGAAGATTAAGATGGGAATTTTGGAGCCTTCTTCTGCGCCCTATTCTAACAGGTGGTTTACTGTACCAAAGAAGAATGGTACCTTAAGATTTATTCAGGATATGCAGCCTGTAAATAGAGTGACAATCAGGAATGTGGGAACAGGTCCAGTTGTGGATGAGTTTGCCGAGGCTTTTGTAGGACGAGACATCTATTCCCTAGGTGACTTGTATTCTAGTTATGACCAGTTTCAGCTGCGTAATATTTCAGAGGTGCGGTGTAATATTTCCGCAACTGCGTACCGTAAATATTGACGTCCCGCACACGATGTAAACCTTGTGCAAAGGTTATCTCTTGCATTGAAATTATTGGCAGTGTAATGTGTGACCCGCACGCGTGAAATGGGATCCTCCGCATTGGTAAATCAAAACCGGGAGTTCAAAACCGCAAGTCTCACAAAAACACCCTCTTGGGAGGGGCATTTTGAGTAATTCAAGGCAAATTTTTTTTATTTTTTCCCCTTTTTCTCCAGCCGATGCATGGCTGGAGAAGGGGGAGTGTGGGGAGGATGGGGATATGGCAGACGTGGCCTGCATGGGGGGGGGGGACCCATGCAAGGGGGCCCCGTGGTGGATGCCCTCTTTTCCCCCCATGCCTATATAAACACCCCCCTAGCTAGAGGGGGGGAGGCTAGAGAGAGCAAGGGCCGTGCAGAAGGGCCGGGCTGTGAGAGGGAGGTGGAGGTCGCCGCCATGTAGGAAGTCGCCAGCCACCGCCGTGCAGGAGCCACCAGGCCACCTTAGTCCGCCCCATCCCCGCCCTCTTCACGACGAACCCCCCCCTCCTCGTCATCGCTGCTGCCCAGAAGCTTCTTAAGAAGCTTCTAAGGGGGGGCTTCCTTAACCCCCCTTCCCACGACATCTTCCCAAAGGTCCATTAATACCCCCCTCCTCGGGACTTTGAAGAGGAGAAGGTGAAGCCCATAAAGACCTCCCACAAGACCCTTTGAAAAAGGCTTTCGCAAAAAGACTTTGAAGCCGCAAGCCATCCAGGAATCAATTCCGTACCAACTCGAGTTTTTCCTAAAAGAACTCCTAAAGCCTTTGCCGCGAGCGCCATCCCGCAAAGGAATCTTCTGTATACGAGGAAAAAGGCCAAGGACGGAAGGCTGCATTCCGAGGCAAGTAAATCCGTAGACCACAAAGGCAAATCAGAAGCCGACTCTACACCTACGATGGCCCCAAAAAGATCACAAGGTGCGACTGCGGGAGGTGCATCTCCGAGTATACAAGTGGATATCTCCCCGAGTCCACAAGTCCAGGTTTTATCTATTTGGATTCCACACAGAAGTATTGGATTAATCACGATAACTTCATGGATTAGGAGGCACTCATGCATGTCAAATGCAACTAGTCAAGTTAATTGCAATTGGAAAATGAATTGGCTATTTGAACATTTATTAGAGATAGCTTAAGATATGAAAATTGATCATTGGTACGTTCAATGGAGTTAATGAAAAGAGCATAAGGTGTCTATGCACTTGCAGGACCTTATTAGTAAGTTTCCGTTTGTGCATTCAAAAGCGACGAGCCTAGGACAACTGTTGCCTCATTACAAGGTTGAAATTATTGAGGCACACCTTTTTACTAGGCATGGAAAGATTAATGGCATGTCCCATTTTTAGATAGATCTTCCTTGTAATGATTCAGGAGGAAAAGTTAACACCCATAAGATGTTATTCGAAAAGGAATAGAAGGGCACGAAAATGATCTATGGACTTGCAAGTGGCATGATTATTTGATGTAAGTCCTAGTAGGACCTAGGAAAGTTAGTGTCCGGATTATCAGGCATTTTTTTTACTTCTCCAAGGAAAGATAGGGTTATTGTGAACCATGTGATACGTAGAAGCAGTGAATCGCATGTTTACACGTATTGGTGAAGTTGTATCTATTGTTCTCCTTTAGATCTAGTTTATTACCTTTGGGAAAGGTTCATCCGTGATGCAAGACAAGTATATTGAGTTGACTAAGTCACCTAAACCACAAGGATTCTTATGGCATGGTTGGGTCGATATGATAGGTATCCCAAGTGCTAACTAGGGTTTAGTGCAATAAGAATTCGACCTAGTTTTACACTGGTTGCCAAGTCAAAACCCGCAAACCCAAAGATCTTATTCACATTCACTAAATGTTGAGTCAATTGGATACTCATGCATAAAATGATCTAAGGTTTCTACCCTAAGGATCACTCGTTCATATGATGAAACTCGGGTTGAGTTGGAATTCCTAGGACCGAACGTGGTCGGCCTAATATAATTAGGAATGAGTTGGGTAAAAAGACACCCTAAACCCTGCTACTCGGCTGGAGGTAATTCGGCGACCAGAAAACGCCATTCAATGGGTGAAATGATCCCGAGGAATTGATGCAACACATGTGCAAAAGGTTGCAACATCGTATAGACTTGAGATTTGTCCACAAGAGAGAGTTTTGTCATTTCTCGAAATGAAGTTGGCAAGTTATTGAAAGAATTTAACTTACAGGAGGATGAGTAATCATCCTGTCACTTCACCTTTCTTGGGGAATAATTACCAAGAAAGAGGAGAGTTAGGTATTTGCCTGAAAGGAAATGACCAATCAATAAATTGAAGCGACATGGTCGCCAGGATTTACTATTACCTAAGGTATTGATTAAGTTGGGTTAACAGGGTATGGCCCTAACCCAAGGATAAAAGGGTGAACAAACAAACCCTTGGGGATCTTGCCAAGTCGCAATTTGATCCCAGGTCGAATGCTGGATGCATTCGGAGAGAATGATTCACTTTTTAACAGTTGGCCAAATAAAACGACCACTGGAATTGATTGTGCTTGTAATAGTTTAGAAAGCACTGTTTGCATTGTTTGCTCAAGGAACTAAAGGATGAAAAGATATCTAAAGCTTCAGGTTGAAGCCTGAAGGGAGAGGCAGCTTCAGTTACCCCCGACTGCCTGCCTGACCCTAACCAAGGGGGTCGTTAACCGTGCCGGAAACGTGGACCGAACCCGCCGTGAGAGGTCTCTCCGTTGAGTTCTACTTGGAGCAGGAGGACGCTTGGGTGCCAGGGGGGGCTCTGGCCGTAAATCCCTCGCCTTCCGGGCCCTGCACAAGAGACTAACGTGACTCGGGATTGGATCTCGAGGCCCGCATACTAGTCTACGGGCGGAAGCTTGGATTAGTGATCCCTGGTGGATTACTGGATAGCCTTCGAGCGGATTATGAATACGCCTACGGGCGGGAACTCCTTGTATTTCAAAGATAAAAGGATAAAATGATAATAAAGAAGTTGTTTGGCATTGTTTTCTTTATGTCCTGTGATAAGATTACGTGAAGGAACCAGTGCATAACAGGGTTAATCAAAGAAGCTGTTTGTATATGTCAAACTAATGTGGTAGGTAATTACATAACTAAAACAAACCGAGGAAAGTGCGGAGGATGGACCATGGGTCCGTCCTACGGATGGGTGGTCCCGGTTAGCCGGGAACTTTTCTCAAAGTCTTCGACGAACAAAAGGATGATCAACATCACCAAAACAAGTAATGAGAACGATGACTTGGAATTACCGATTACCCGATTCACGCTGTTTTAGGGGAACGGAATGGGGCTATGCCTTGTGGCAGAGAGGTCGAGCCTTGCATCCCTCTCGTTTCCCATTCTCCTTGAACCAAGTGCAGCGTGAATCCGCTTCAGACCTGGCGTTTCTGCGTAAAGTAGTTCGCTCGGTTCCGACGCTAGTTGTTGCTAGCTAATGACCAAACAGGAAAACCCAAATTCAGGTCGATCCTAAGTGGGAACGGCTAGGATACTTCCGCTACGTGGCAGACGCGGGAAGACGTAGATCGCAAGTCCCATAACATTCCATGGGAGTGCCGGGCGGAGCTTTCTAGACATCCTTCCCGGTGGACTGCTAAGACGTGTCCGGGATGATTCTAGTGGACACGTTACAGTTGGTATCAGAGCAAACCAACAAAGGACTTGTTTTTAGAAAATTTTAATAAGAAGAAGTAAAGCAAATGTTGTGTCCCAAACATTTTCTTATTTTGATTGCTGTCTTCCAGAATTATGAAGCATGGAACAGGTTCTTAGTGTTCCATGTCATGTTTATGACCGCGATGCATTCCACGGATTATCGATAGAGGGTTGAGATGATGAACATCCTAGACCGCATTTACAATCCATCGCCTGTGTACGTGGAACAGAGATGGATGGGTGTTTCAGGGATCTATTACATAACTGCCTATCGACCTGCGTACCTTCAAATTAACTTGAAGAGAATCAAGTGGATGGAGGATTTGAAGATCGTGAAGCTGTTCATCTTTGTTGAGGCTCACGTAAACGCGACCCTACAGGTTGGAGGTCGAAGGGTTAACCAGAATAAGTATGTGTACGGAGAAGTGATTCAAAGAATCTCTGCCGACCGAATCAAGGTTTTGGGACGTCATGAGAAGAATGGATATCAAAGGAAAAGATACCCTAATCTTCCAAGGAACTATCGATTCTTGAAGATCGATGACCCCAATCTGTACTACTACTCAGTTCCTGTAGCTGAATGCAACAATATCTTATTCTCTTCGAATTAATGTATCAACTTGTTCCATCGGCCCAAGAAATAATTGTGCCCCGAAAGGGCTATGCTGATATGAATGGAATAAAACTTTTTCCCGATTGTCTTGACTATGAATATTGATAAAGAATTAAAGTGAATTGGTCACTTGGCTGAAGGAATACGTGGACGTAGTTTCTGAAGAGTTAACAGAACTCCCGCTTCAAAGAGAAGTAGATCATGAGATCAAGCTAGTAATAGGAGCTGCGCCAATTGCGAAGAGACCCTATAGAATGTCTATATCGGAAGCTATTGAGTTGAAGGAAGAACTCAAGCAACTGTTAAACCAAGGCTACATCCGGCCTAGCAATTCACCATGGGGAGCTCCAGTCCTATTCCAGAAAAAGAAAGATGGGACACTTCGACTATGTATTGATTACCGTGGGTTGAACTAATCAACAGCCAAGAACAAGTATCCAATTCCTAGAATAGATGAGCTTCTTGACCGCCTTCAAGGTGCAAAGATCTTCTCCAAAATTGATCTCAGGTCAGGTTACTATCAAATCAGGATCAAGGATGAGGATATTCCAAAAACGGCCTTCAATACAAGATATGGGCACTTTGAATTCTTGGCTATGTCATTCGGCCTTACAAATACACCTGCCACCTTCAATAGATTAATGCAGGATATTTTTAGACCATAACTTGATGATTTCGTGCTTGTCTTCTTCGATGACATTTTAGTCTATTCTAAACAGGAAGAAGATCATGAACCTCAACTACGGATTGTTTTGGAGACAATGAGGTCTCATAAGTTGTATGCAAAAATAAAGAAGTGTGCATTCTTCAAACGTCAGATTGAATATCTAGGATTCATAGTATCATCAGAAGGAATATCAGTAGATCCATCCGAAGTCAGAGATGTGCTTGAATGGCCAATACCAGTATCTGTCAAAAAGATACGTAGTTTTCTTGGCTTGACAGGATGGTATAGGATCTTCATCAAAAACTATGCTTTGATTGCAGCACCTCTTACCGACTTACTAAAGAAGCAGACTTCTATTACATGGTCTACTCCCGAACAAAATAGCTTCGACCAATTGAAGCAATGTTTGGTATCAGCACCTATTCTGAAACTTCCCGACCTCAATAAGGAGTTCGAGGTAGTAACTGATGCCAGCATTCTTGCCTTGGGGTGTGTTCTTATGCAGGAAGGTCATCCAGTAGCATACTCATCAAGGAAATTGAAGAGTCACGAAAAGAATTATGCCACGCATGATCTGGAGTTATTAGCTGTCATCCATGCTTTAAAGCTTTGGAGACACTACCTGTTGGGTAACAAGTTTACTCTAGTAACCGATCATAAGAGCATCAAATGGATTTTTACCCAGAACAAGCTCAACATGAGGCAACGTCGATGGATTAAAGTATTGGAGGAATATGATTTTAAGATCAAGTACCGACCTGGAAAGAAGAAGGTAGTTGTTGATGCACTCAATCGCAAGGCATTCCTTAATTCACTAATCTTGCAAAATCTATCAATAGCTAGATCTCTAGCTACAGAGGTGTCCATGCCAAACAATCTAATACTTGAGCTAGCTAGAGAGGAAGGATGCCATGATCTAGCCTATCAAAGGATGCTAAGGGAAGTCCCTATCAAGGACCAGGAACAAAAGCTAGAGGCTAAGTATCATGAATTCTGTGTCAGTAGTGGACTTGTCTACTATAGGATGAGAGTATGTATACGAGCAAGCCAGTTATTTAAATAGAAGATATTGTGCGAAGCTCATGATTTCACTTTATCGGGACATCAAAGCTGCGAAGGATAGACAGAAGGCATACGCGGATTCGAAGTGTCAAGATAGAATATTGAGGAAGGAGACATGGTCTTCATTCGCGTATGGTCAAAGAAGAGTTTTCTATCCTTAGGAGATTGCAGGAAGCTAAGTCCAAGGTATTGTGGACCATACAAGATCCTCAAGTGCTTAAGACCTAATGTTTATAGACTGCAACTCCCTGAAAACCTAAAGGTTCATAAAGTATTCCATAACAGTCTATTGAAGAATGAAGTATGTACCTAGCCCAAATCATGTACTTGATGACCAACATATTGCAATGCCTAGTCAAGGAGTCCTTGAACTAAGACCGGAAAAGATTTTAGATGTCAGGGAGAGACAATTGAGATCTAGAACCTTGAAAGAATGCCTCGTCCAGTGGAAAGATTATCCCGAAGAGGATGCTACCTGGATGGATGAAAGCTCTTTCAGTCTTCAATATCCCCAGTTTTTCTCGAGATGAGGACATCTCGATTCTTCTAAGGGGGAGAGAATGTAATATTTCCGCAACTACGTACCGTAAATATTGACGTCCCGCACACGACGTAAACCTTGTGCAAAGGTTATCTCTTGCATTGAAATTATTGGCAGTGTAATGTGTGACCCGCACGCGTGAAATGGGATCCTCCGCATTGGTAAATCAAAACCGGGAGTTCAAAACCGCAAGTCTCACAAAAACACCCTCTTGGGAGGGGCATTTTGAGTAATTCAAGGCAAATTTTTTTTATTTTTTCCCCTTTTTCTCCAGCCGATGCATGGCTGGAGAAGGGGGAGTGTGGGGAGGATGGGGATATGGCAGACGTGGCCTGCATGGGGGGGGGGGACCCATGCAAGGGGGCCCCGTGCTGGATGCCCTCTTTTCCCCCCATGCCTATATAAACACCCCCCTAGCTAGAGGGGGGGAGGCTAGAGAGAGCAAGGGCCGTGCAGAAGGGCCGGGCTGTGAGAGGGACGTGGAGGTTGCCGCCGTGTAGGAAGTCGCCAACCGCCGCCGTGCAGGAAGTCGCCAGCCGCCGCCGTGCAGGAGCCGCCAGGCCACCTCAGTCCGCCCCATCCCCGCCCTCTTCACGACGAACCCTCCCCTCCTCGTCATCGCTGCTGCCCAGAAGCTTCTTAAGAAGCTTCTAAGGGGGGGCTTCCTTAACCCCCCTTCCCACGACATCTTCCCAAAGGTCCATTCATACCCCCCTCCCCGGGACTTTGAAGAGGAGAAGGTGAAGCCCATAAAGACCTCCCACAAGACCCTTTGAAAAAGGCTTTCGCAAAAAGACTTTGAAGCCACAAGCCATCCAGGAATCAATTCTGTACCAACTCGAGTTTTTCCTAAAAGAACTCCTAAAGCCTTTGCCGCGAGCGCCATCCCGCAAAGGAATCTTCTGTATACGAGGAAAAAGGCCAAGGACGGAAGGCTGCATTCCGAGGCAAGTAAATCCGTAGACCACAAAGGCAAATCAGAAGCCGACTCTACACCTACGATGGCCCCAAAAAGATCACAAGGTGCGACTGCGGGAGGTTCATCTCCGAGTATACAAGTGGATATCTCCCCGAGTCCACAAGTCCAGGTTTTATCTATTTGGATTCCACACAGAAGTATTGGATTAATCACGATAACTTCATGGATTAGGAGGCACTCATGCATGTCAAATGCAACTAGTCAAGTTAATTGCAATTGGAAAATGAATTGGCTATTTGAACATTTATTAGAGATAGCTTAAGATATGAAAATTGATCATTGGTACGTTCAATGGAGTTAATGAAAAGAGCATAAGGTGTCTATGCACTTGCAGGACCTTATTAGTAAGTTTCCGTTTGTGCATTCAAAAGCGACGAGCCTAGGACAACTGTTGCCTCATTACAAGGTTGAAATTATTGAGGCACACCTTTTTACTAGGCATGGAAAGATTAATGGCATGTCCCATTTTTAGATAGATCTTCCTTGTAATGATTCAGGAGGAAAAGTTAACACCCATAAGATGTTATTCGAAAAGGAATAGAAGGGCACGAAAATGATCTATGGACTTGCAAGTGGCATGATTATTTGATGTAAGTCCTAGTAGGACCTAGGAAAGTTAGTGTCCGGATTATCAGGCATTTTTTTTACTTCGCCAAGGAAAGATAGGGTTATTGTGAACCATGTGATGCGTAGAAGCAGTGAATCGCATGTTTACACGTATTGGTGAAGTTGTATCTATTGTTCTCCTTTAGATCTAGTTTATTACCTTTGGGAAAGGTTCATCCGTGATGCAAGACAAGTATATTGAGTTGACTAAGTCACCTAAACCACAAGGATTCTTATGGCATGGTTGGGTCGATATGATAGGTATCCCAAGTGCTAACTAGGGTTTAGTGCAATAAGAATTCGACCTAGTTTTACACTGGTTGCCAAGTCAAAACCCGCAAACCCAAAGATCTTATTCACATTCACTAAATGTTGAGTCAATTGGATACTCATGCATAAAATGATCTAAGGTTTCTACCCTAAGGATCACTCGTTCATATGATGAAACTCGGGTTGAGTTGGAATTCCTAGGACCGAACGTGGTCGGCCTAATATAATTAGGAATGAGTTGGGTAAAAAGACACCCTAAACCCTGCTACTTGGCTGGAGGTAATTCCGCGACCAGAAAACGCCATTCAATGGGTGAAATGATCCCGAGGAATTGATGCAACACATGTGCAAAAGGTTGCAACATCGTATAGACTTGAGATTTGTCCACAAGAGAGAGTTTTGTCATTTCTCGAAATGAAGTTGGCAAGTTATTGAAAGAATTTAACTTACAGGAGGATGAGTAATCATCCTGTCACTTCACCTTTCTTGGGGAATAATTACCAAGAAAAAGGAGAGTTAGGTATTTGCCTAAAAGCAAATGACCAATCAATAAATTGAAGCGACATGGTCGCCAGGATTTACTATTACCTAAGGTATTGATTAAGTTGGGTTAACAGGGTATGGCCCTAACCCAAGGATAAAAGGGTGAACAAACAAACCCTTGGGGATCTTGCCAAGTCGCAATTTGATCCCAGGTCGAATGCTGGATGCATTCGGAGAGAATGATTCACTTTTTAACAGTTGGCCAAATAAAACGACCACTGGAATTGATTGTGCTTGTAATAGTTTAGAAAGCACTGTTTGCATTGTTTGCTCAAGGAACTAAAGGATGAAAAGATATCTAAAGCTTCAGGTTGAAGCCTGAAGGGAGAGGCAGCTTCAGTTACCCCCGACTGCCTGCCTGACCCTAACCAAGGGGGTTGTTAACCGCGCCGGGAACGTGGACCGAATCCGCCGTGAGAGGTCTCTCCGTTGAGTTCTACTTGGAGCAGGAGGACGCTTGGGTGCCAGGGGGGGCTCTGGCCGTAAATCCCTCGCCTTCCGGGCCCTGCACAAGAGACTAACGTGACTCGGGATTGGATCTCGAGGCCCGCATACTAGTCTACGGGCGGAAGCTTAGATTAGTGATCCCTGGTGGATTACTGGATAGCCTTCGAGCGGATTATGAATACGCCTACGGGCGGAAACTCCTTGTATTTCAAAGATAAAAGGATAAAATGATAATAAAGAAGTTGTTTGGCATTGTTTTCTTTATGTCCTGTGATAAGATTACGTGAAGGAACCAGTGCATAACAGGGTTAATCAAAGAAGCTGTTTGTATATGTCAAACTAATGTGGTAGGTAATTACATAACTAAAACAAACCGAGGAAAGTGCGGAGGATGGACCATGGGTCCGTCCTACGGATGGGTGGTCCCGGTTAGCCGGGAACTTTTCTCAAAGTCTTCGATGAATAGAAGGATGATCAACATCACTGAAACAAGTAATGAGAACGATGACTTGGAATTACCGATTACCCGATTCACGCTGTTTTAGGGGAACGGAATGGGGCTATGCCTTGTGGCAGAGAGGTCGAGCCTTGCATCCCTCTCGTTTCCCATTCTCCTTGAACCAAGTGCAGCGTGAATCCGCTTCGGACCTGGCGTTTCTGTGTAAAGTAGTTCGCTCGGTTCCGACGCTAGTTGTTGCTAGCTAATGACCAAACAGGAAAACCCAAATTCAGGTCGATCCTAAGTGGGAACGGCCAGGATACTTCCGCTACGTGGCAGACGCGGGAAGACCTAGATCGCAAGTCCCGTAACATTCCATGGGAGTGCCGGGCGGAGCTTTCTAGACATCCTTCCCGGTGGACTGCTAAGACGTGTCCGGGATGATTCTAGTGGACACGTTACATGCAGAGATTTGTGGGAGCTTGTGTATTTTACATGATTTGGATTCCTCATTTTGCTCACATAGCAGATGTTCTCTATCAGCTGCTTCGAAAGGGGTAGAAATTTCATTGGGATGAGAAGCATTCGAAAGCCATGCGTAAACTCAAGAAGCTATTGCAGTCAGCTCCTACTCTTCGCAAGGCAGATTATCAGTGTGGATGGCCAATCATATTGACAGTTGATACCAGCCCTATTGGCATAGGATGGGCAGTGGGACATGATGATGCTGATGGAAACAGATATGCAATCCGCTTTGGAGCTAAAGTTCTTAATGAGCGACAGAGGAGATATCCGCAGATTAAAAGAGAGTTGTGGGGAGTAGTCACTGCATTGAAGTGTGATAAAGGGTATTTTATTGGTGCTTCAGTTGTTGTGGAAACAGATTGTTTGCCTTTGCTTAGCATGATTACTAGCTGTTCGACTCCAGATATAGCGATGCTTCGGTGGATTGCCTACATCAAATCATTGAATCCAGAATTTCGACACATAGCAGGAAAAGATAATTGAGTTGCTGACATGCTGTCTAGAGCGAGATATGAGGATGAGGAGTCAATGCTTGCAGAAGATGATGAGATAGAGTTTGCAGCTTTTGTCCTTGTTCATGATTGTCATGTATCTATTGTTGAAGCCTTTACTGAAGAACTCTATGTTGGCGAGTGGCTGCAAATTGGACAGTATCTGAGTTCATTGACTCGAAGAGCTGATTGGACAGATGATGTATTCAAGAAAATTAGAAGAAAGGCTTATGGGTATTTCTTGAAAGATGGTTTTCTTTGGAAGCACCCAAAGATGAGAGGCAGCCTACCCTTGAGAGTAGTTTGTGAGGGAGCAATGCAGATACAGATTATGCGAGAGTTTCATGAGAGTTCTTGGGCTGGACATAGAGGTGTGTGGGCTACCTATGAGAAAATCAAAGAAAGATACTGGTGGAAAGGGATGTATAAAGATGTTTCCCACTTTGTGGAGACTAGCAGGGACTGTCAGCTTTACTCTTTAGTACGGTATCGTGATGAGTTCCATCTGACCTATCCGCTATGTATGCATTATAAATGGGTGGTTGACTTGGTTACTTTGCCAGTGGGACTTTGGCAGATGAGATATCTTATCTTGGCCAGGGAGGCTCTTACAAACTATGTTGAAGGCAGATCTTTGCGGACGAAGACCACCACTATAGTATGTAAATTCTTGTTGGAAGAAATATTTTGCAGGTATGGATGTATAGGCAAGATTACTACTGATCGTGGAGAGCTAGATGCAGATGAAGCTAGAGAGTTTTTCTCACAGCTTGGGATTAAGTTGGCTCTTACTACTGCCTATAATCCAGTGGGGAATGGCAAGAGCGAAAGAGGACATCCGCCGATAGTTAAGGCATTGGAAAAAGCTTGTAGAGGTCAGATTGGAGATTGGCCGAGATTATTACCTTTTGCAATATGGGCAGATCGCTCTACACATAGCGTGACTACTGGATATATGCCTGCAGAGTTGATGTATGGGCAAAAACGTGTCATGCCTACTGAAATTTGTGCTCTCACATGGAGTGCTCTTCCATGGCATGAGAATTTATCAAGAGAGGAGCTTCTAGCTCTTTGGATTCGTCAACTAGAGAGAAGTGCAGAAGATGTACAGCTAGCACTTGATCATTTGAAGGCAGCCCAACTCAGAAACAAAGACAGGTTTGATTTGAGGCATCGCTTGCGGCCTAGAGCCATAAAAGAGGGAGATTGGGTTCTAGTCTACGACAGTAGCCTAGAGAATCAGCATAGTAGCATGAGAAAAATGGTTCAAAGATGGTTTGGACCATATGAGGTGAAACAGGTTTTTGATAATTCTACCTATGAGTTAGCTGAATTGGATGGGATGGTATTAAGGGTGCCCATTGCTAAAAAACGAGTCAAGATTTTCAAGAGAAGAGAAGATGAAGAGTATGCACTTGAAGCATTGGCAGAAGAAGAGCAGTCAGAAGAAATTCTAGCAGAAGAAGCAAAGAATATGGATGATGAAGCTTATGAAGAAAGAGGTCTACCGAAAACGGATGAAGGACTAGACCTGTTTGTGGACTTGGATGATCCTGGATAGTTGGCTCATCCGGAGGATGCACAGGTTTAGAGGGGGTGGATGTCGTGATGCTGCGCATCCGAGCCATAAACACCTCCATTTTTGTTGTGCATCTGTGTTATCTTTTCGCGTGTGTTTCATTGTGTGTGATTGCTGCATTATCTTTCCGTCCTTTTCAGTACCCGCATCCAATGTACATACTCCACTTGTGTGTTTTTGTTTGTGTGTGTTTCAGTTTGTATGCATGTTGTGTGTGTGTCAGAAAAATATGAAAAACTGATGCCAAAGAGTAATATTATGTTGTCAATTTCAATGATGAATTCCAAGAAAAGTGCAGGATACCATGGAATCAAAGGAAGCTTCTTTCTAAAGAGAGGGTTTCAGAACGTTGTCAATGAGTGGTCAAAGCATCCAAAAATGCAATTGGTGGCTGTGTAATTTGCAAGAATGGTGACTTTCTAAAATCAGGGTTCGGTGCCAAAACCATAATGTTATGTGATCAATGCGAACGAGAATATCATGTGGGTTGTATGAAGAAGAAGAGTGTGGCAGACCTACATGAATTGCCTGATGGGGAGTGGTTTGTAGTGCGGAATGCAATCTCATTCATAATGTTTTAGAAGGAATGGTTTTAGGTGGCCCAGAGCTTGTTTTTGAGTGACACAAAGGAAGGCTCGCGAATTCGCTGTGGATGCTGCAATGAAGTGATTAGCTGTTCATCATTTGAAGCTTATGCTGGTATAAGCCCCAATGATAATGATGACATTTGTGCAAAATGTGGTGATGGGGGAGATCTTGTTCTCTGTGATGGATGCTCAGGACCATATCACATAGAATGTGTTGGTCTATCCTGCATATCGGAGGGAGATTGGTTCTGTTCTCTCTGTCAAAACAATCTTGGGTAAGATAAAAGACAAGTGTCTAGAACAAGTGTAAGAGGTGGGATAGGCTTCCTATTTCGAAAGTTGGAGGGAAAGATCAAAAGCTTCGCATCCTCAATATAGCCTTACCAATGCTATGTTGAGATTGGGGCGCATTGCTATGGGAATTATGGACCAAGCTATGAAAAGGTTGTGGTCATGGTTGATGTCATCGACGAGAACAGGGCTCGAGTGGACACCCCAGACATGATGCGTGGAGCCAGGAACTTTAGGCCGCTTTTTCACTCGCCGATTTAGAGATTGACATTCCTGGAATAAAAAAAGAGAAAAAGCAGTTGACAGAGAGGACTGAGGTGGCAGATGATCGATATGAGGATCTGAATGATCGGGGGGGGAACTTCGCCATCGCCTTTACTGGGAACCTCTCGATCCTGAATCGTTTGAAATCTAGCAAACTACAGGGAATTTTCCATTCCAGAGAATATCTCTGGTTTCTGAGAAGTTTAATTCATCGAATCCTATTCGCTCCCTCACCCATCCTCCCCTTTGTACATTCATGCGTTCTAAAAGGCGGCAGATGATCGAGATGAAGAGCTTGATGCGAATGAGATGACCTCTGGATCGATAGAGAATGTCGAGTGGAGAGGGGAAATTGAATCCGCAGTTTGATGCAGCAGTAAACGACATCACGATCTCAGCTAATGGTTTGACGCAGGCCTGATTCGGATGTAGGGAGTTTCGGGGGAAGAGGAAGTTCTTAATCGTAGGCGGAGCTCTTAGTCTCAGCGACCATGGATTCAAGGAACAGGCCGCACATGCTGGCGCACATCAACAAGTTGCTCACCACCACCATCTATGACACTCTCTGGGTGCCTAACAGGTTTATGAGCTCAATGATGCTGATTTAAACAAGGTGTTGGGTTGTCTTGAAGCAGGCATCAACAGCACCTGCCTTTTGGGCTACTTATTTGCCTCAGTTGGAGGTGATATTGGGCTGCTAGTGCTGTTGATATTTAAGCTGATGTAATTGGTATTTATGGGGCTAGTTTGGCTAGGAAAATATTGGGTTTCGTTGCCCCCAAACAGGAGGTATTGCTAGCCACAGTCAAACAGGGTTGCTCTCAAAAAGCCTGCTATCCACTGCTATTGCCTTCTCCTGTGGCAATCTCTTGCTGAACTTTGAATGCTGAGAACAACCTTGAACTGGTGCTGAATGTTGGGTAGACTTATGGGTTGATTGCTCAAACGATTAGATCGAAAAAAGACTCAGAATTGTTTCCCACAGACAAGAGAACTCATCAAGCCTATGTACCAATGGCAAAACTGTTCTCGAACACCTGAATGCAAAGCTGGTTATGAGATACTACAGATTTTTCTGAACATGGACCTCATGTAAATTACTGGACAAGCAATATAGTGAACTTTGGCATCAAAAATTTGATTTCTTCTTGTTAGCCTCTTTCCTTCCTACAATCCTTGTTCAGCAGCTCTTACACGAAATCTACGACAGCCTGTCATACATACATGTGAATCCAAATTTTGGATTGATATACAAAAAGAACTAGTCATAGATATAGATATTTTCCTTGGATTCTCTATCTTTTAAGCCCAATAATTCTTCTCTTCCTTTAGATGAATATCCTCTTCTCCCTTTGGCTCATTATGTTTTTCTTTTTGTCAATCCACCTATACATGAGGCAATATAGCTATTAGCAACAATTAAAATAAAATATATATAGATTATAATTTCATCGTCCTATATTTTGTTTTTTATGCCTTAGTCTTGGTAGTACTCTATGATTAGGTGCTCTATGCCTAGATTCTCCTAGCACTTTGCACTAATGTTCTTCTAGTGCTTGGCACTAGGATTTGAAAACAAGTTTCATGTGGCAAGAGGGATCATGGGAAGTTCTTTACCTTGCCCTATCTTTTAAGGGAATACGTGCAAGACTGGCAACCAGACCCACAAATAACCTAAGAAAGGAGGTACAAGTATGATGCAATTTTAGAGTCATTTCACAACAAATTATACCTCGTATGCCAAAGAAGGTCCTAACTAAAGGTTTCGTGACATAGGATGATTGAGCAGCTTGATGATCATCAACATTTTGTTTAAATCATGATCCCTTCTTCGATACACCTATTGGAGACCTTCGAAGTTATTGAGCCTTCTACTAAAACTCCTTCATACTGAGAAGTTTGAGGTAAAATCTTGTCACAATTCTTGATGTGAAAAACAAATGCTAGCTTTATATTGAGAAGTTTATAATTAGATCCATGCATAGATTAATGTGCATACCAAGGTTGCTCGGTCAAGGCACTCATGGTAGAGATTGAGAAGAATTGATGGAAGAAATCTTCATTATACTATGGAAAGAGACATGACAAGTCTAGATGGAGTTGCATGGATCATCTCACTTTAGATTAGACGGTATCAAAACATAAACAACCAAGCTGTAAGTATCTAATCATGATGTCAAGTTTATACATTTATGTTGTGATTGATTCTATCTAATTCTTATGAAGTGTAATTTTACAAACTTAATGTATATTCTCAATATATATACAAAACGTTTTAGTGGGGTGACATGTGGCGGCTCTATGCTCCCCCCCACAAGAAGCCACTTGCCCTTGTGAGTTGTTGAAGAATGGGCTAGTTGAGGAGATCCTTGCTCTCTTCTCCTATTAGGTTCAATAGGATTTTTCCTTGAGAATGTCCTCTTGATGTGCAAGATTGATGGGATCTTACTTTGTCTCCCATTTGTTAAGACAACTCACATCCTTGGAATGATAATATGCCGTATGCATAGCCTTGATGGTTCCTTGGAATGGGAACACTTCCTATGCATCACCTCGATGTTTCTTTGAGCACATTTGGATTTTTTTAAATTAAGTAAAAGGAGAAATGCCTAATTCTCATGCATTATGAAACACAAATAGTTCATCATTCCTGTCTATACATTTACCACTTTAGTTCACCCTTATTAGGTATGATCTAGTCTTCTCATGAAGTGATGTTGAAATTGAAGATATATCATCACCCAAATAGAGTCTCAAGTATCCTCTATATGATTTTTCTCTCACCACTTTAAGGACATCCATGACTACCACTGCCACTCTCTCTTGTATTTGCATTCATCGAAAAAAGACATGGATTACATTGTACTCTTGTTTGCATTATAAGTGAAATATGACTTTACATAAAGCCCAAGTTTTGTATGCATATTGTACAATGAAAATTGAAAGCCACTCAAGCTCATCTTTGATTCTTAAGCACAAATTCTAGAAAATCCCAATGAGCATGTCTTATTGGTGCACATGGGACTCGCTTCCTAGGAAGTGCTTGTTGTGAATGAGGATTTGGATCTCCTTCATGAGACAATGTATGTATCATGCACGGAGTGAGTGCAGTGTTTTGATTTTTGACACATGCCTCCATCCTCCTTTACAATTCTTTGCTTAATAAGCAAGCCATTACATCATAAAGGATTATGACTCCTATGACCATGTAGATAAGGATATGTGCCTCCATCTATTTAAAAAATCCAAAAGAAATAAAATAAAGCTTACTAATATTTTTTTTTAAAGGAGATTGACTAAAACCCATAATGTAAGATCAAGTAAAAATAATGATTTTTTCATATATAAGAAAGAGAAAACAAATACCAAATTCTGAAAAGCCTTTCTCATTGTTATTCTCTTTCTTTTTGTTCTCTCATTGTTGCCCTTTGTGTGCGTATATACAAAAATAAAGTGACATAATTGAAAGTTTAAAAAATAAAAATTTAGGCTCAAAACTTCCTGCAAATGGTTTCAAAATATATCTAATTATATTTGAAGTTCACTAAACAAATATCCACACAACTTGAAATTCATATTTTATGGAGTTGATGCATTAGCATATGGATGACACTTCATGTTTCACTTGCAACTTACCTACATGCCCTGTAAAACTCTCTGTTCCATCATAGTACAGAGAGTTATTCTAACACAAACGTGATCTGCACAATATGGAGATATGTTCTTATACAAACGTGATAAAACCAATAGGTGCATTTGTGGATGCATAAAAAAGGTTGCTTTAGTTCATCTCTATAGACTATGCATCTTGTCACACTAAAATACACATAGTTCATGCTTCATTATCATAGTAGAGATCTCTTTTAAGCTCATGATAATAAAAAATCGATTAAAACAAGTATAATAGTAATACATAAAGAAAATAGATATAACATAGAGAACCTAAAACAAAAGGAGAAGAAACTATGCCTGAAGATGAAATCACCTTCCTTAAAACCAAACTTTCTTTGCATACTTAAAAATGTATATGGATTGCCTCCTTTAACAAAGAAAGAAAACAAGAAGAAGAAAAATAAGATTTCAACGAAGAGAGATAAAGAGGGAAAGTATTAAAAATGAACTCGCCTTTATATGTGTTGAGAAGAATAGGAGATGAGGAGTCAAATGTATTCTTCCACGAAACCTCTCAACCATGACATCTCACATGAGAGCTTGTAGTCTTGTCTTGTGTCTCATCTATCATACAATGCTCTCTCAACCCTTCTCTTATTGTGCTTCACTCAAAAGAGATATTCAAATTGAAATGAAAAGAAGATGGGATATTTTATTTTAGTTTTTGGTGTCTTGTTAAAGTGCATGTTTGTAGAAAATTCAAAATGCATAGTGTTTTGTGTGAAAATGTGTGTTTTAAATGAGTAATTTTATTTCATTTTCACATAAACTTAAGTACAATCAACACTTGTCATGGTTGTTTTTGCATTTTTTGAGGTTTGCAAGGCCTCAACTAGTCCCACAAACTTAAATGAGATTTCTCATGGGTTTATAAATGCACTCATAAAACTGCAGCATCCATCTACATCTCTACTTTGATTTTTTTTACTGAAAGCTCTCTAGTAGAAGCTCTCTCTGTTTTTACAATGGTGGATACTGTTGTGCTACATTACAATGACAGAACATAAAGGTAAAATCAAGGTCTAGGAGGAGTTATCACATCAAATAAGGTATCATCTCATGGATAGTAATGACCAAGGACCCTCAAAGGATGCTCAAGTATATTGAGAGCTAAACCAATTGAATAGTATAATGTGTGAACATAAGAACTATCTGTTGAGATATCGAGCTCCACTCGTGATATACCAGGGTGACCGTTGTGCATTTATGTCACTGACTTGTGAGATGCAGATGCCGTTGGTACACCGCCCATGAATAATAGCTAGATGACAGCTATCCTTATCTACTCTATTTCGTGGCTCAGTTAGTATGTCATCTTATTTAGTTGAGTATGGTTTGAGACCCATATATAGGGTTCTTCTATTTCTCTGTATGAGTGTTCTTTTTTGCTTACACAACTAAGAAGAGGAAAATTGTTTTCAGCCTCCACCTATGTGTGTATTCCCCCATTGTGCAAGTAAGAAAGCTACAAGTGAAACTCCTTCCTTCTCTCCCACAATCTTGACATGGTATCAGAGCCTGGTTCGTGGTAAGGAGCTCAAGAAAGCAAACCAAGTTCGCGGTGTTCTAGTAAGAGGACCAGTGTTGCTTTCATTTTTCAAGTTTGGGAGCAAGTCTCTGCAGGTAGCACAGCCGGAAAGTGCAAGAGTGCATTGTCTCAGATTGAGACGCCCTTCGCAGTGTAGCAAGAGGGCAGTATATGTTGCGAGAAAGGGCTTTAGCCCTTGGTTGCCCTATTTTTTTTATTCGAGGCCATTTCGGGGCTTGTTTTAGAGGCGAAAGTTTTCCGCATGCACTCAGGAAAATGCCCTTTTTTTGCTGTGCGACCACTGTTCTACATGTCGGTGAAAAGTTACCATAGAAATTGAATCGTATGCCTGTGCACAGAGACATTGGGAGTTATAGAATCATCCTTGTTGCCTGTTGATGCAAAATTGTCACTAGGAAGTGACTGTGTGGTCAAATACCACTTTCGTCAGTTTTGTAGATTTGCCCTTGTGAGGTTGAAGCTGTGTTTTTTGAAGTGATAGAATTCTTTGCAGTGTTTTGTAATGGCGTCTGATTATCTTTCACAGATTGTCACTGAAAAGCTTGACAAGAACAACTTCCAAGCATGGAAGTTTAGAATGACAAATTTCCTTATGGGAAAAGGATATTGGGAATTCGTTGCAGGAAATGAAGAAGAACCAGTTCTTCCTGATGTTTCCAATCAGCAGCAAATGCAGGCATTTAAAGGATGGCATGAGAGAGCCAGAAAAGTTATGTACTGGCTGTCTATAAGTATTTCAGACTCTATGATTGTGCATATTCAGGATGCAAGTACGCCAAAGGAGGCATGGGATACTTTGTCAAAAATGTATAGCACAAATACGCAAGCCAGGAAAATGCAGCTCAAGCAAGAGTTGCACAATGTGCAAAGAGAAAGTATGAGCATCAATGACTACCACATGAAGGTGAATAAGATTGCAGATGCACTTGCTTCCATTGGGTCACTAGTAGAAGATGATGATTTAGTTTTGTGACTTTGAATGGTCTAGGAAAGGATTATGCACAGTTCCGAACATCCATTTCTGTCCGTGAAAGATTTCCTGATTTTGAGGAGTTGATTGCTCTTCTAATTTCTGAGAAGCAGAGAAACGGCGGTGCATCTTTTTCAGGAGGAAATTCAAATGTTGGAAGAGGTAGAGGCAGAGGTAGAGGAGGCCGATCTGGAGGCCTAGTAGAAATTAGAATATGCAGCAAACTCAAGAAAACCAGTCCTATGGAGGAGGACGTGGTAACTCTAGAGGCAGGGGGAGCCAAAGAGGTTGTGGTGGATGGCAAAGAGGCCAAAATGCAAACAGCAATGTTGAATGCTACTATTGTGGTAAAATGGGTCATATGGCTAAAGACTGCTATAAAAAGCAGAATGACATCATGAATGGAAAATTGCAACAAGGGAATTATGCATCTTCTAGTAGACAGGGTCATGACAAAAATGAGCATTTGTTTATGGTGCAACACATAACCAATTCTGTGATAAGTGCAAAAGAAAGCAACAATGTGTGGTATGTTGGCTCAGGTGCATCAAACCACATGACAAGTCATGCAGAATAAATGCAGGATGCAAGGAAAATGGAAAAACCAGGATTTGTGGAGATTGGTGATGATATTGCACATCCTATTGTGCAGATTGGAAAAATTCCTTTGTCTATGCAAGATGGAAAAAAGAAATACCTGTTGGATGTATTTCATGTCCCGAATATCACCAAGAACCTGGCTTCTATTGGTCAAATGGTTGAGCAAGGCTTGCAGGTCAAATTTAATCCTCATGGATGCTTTGTTGAGGATATGAAAAATAAAGGTCACTTGATAGCAAAAGGAAAGAAGAAGGACAAAATGTTTACATTGGATGCAGACATGCCTCAATTGAGTGCAGCAATGTTTGCACATGGGACCGGTGTAGTTGCAGATATTGATATCTGGCATAAACGCATTGGTCATGTTAATGTACAATCACTTAAATCAATGCAAGCCCAAAATATTGTTGCAGGATTGCCTAAATTCAAGGTTGCAGAAATGCGTAAGGTATGTGAAGACTATCAATTTGGAAAACAGGCAAGGAAACCATTTCCTAGACATGTTCAAGAGAGTAAGAATCCATTGGAATTAATCCACTCTCATGTGCGGACTACTAAAGCTGCATCTCTTGGAGGCTGTCATTATTTTGTCACTTGTATTGATGACTATAGCAGAAAAGTTTGGGTGTATTTTATGAAAAAGAAAAGTTTTTGGGCATTTCAAAACTCTTAAAGCTATGGTTGAAAAAGAAACAGGCTTGCAAATAAAATGCCTAAGGTCAGATGGAGGGGGAGAGTACCTCTCAAATGAGTTTGCAAGCTTCTTGCAGGAGCATGGCATAAAGAAGCAATATTCATGTAGTCATACCCCATAGCAAAATGGAATTGCAGAAAGAAAAAACAAGCATATTGGAGAGGTATCTCGTGCCATGCTCAATGAAAAAGACCTGCCAAATTTTTACTAGGCTGAGGCAGTTGCTACAGTAGTCTACATAATGAACAAGACTCCCACTGCAGCAATACATGGCATGACTCCAGAGGAGAGGTATACTGGTAGGAAACCAGATATTTCTCATTTGAAAATTTTTGGTTGCATTGCCTATGTTCATGTGCCAGATGATTTGAGATCCAAGTTGGATCCAAAAGCTGAGAAGTGCATCTTTATTGGTTACTCTTTGCAGTAGAAAGGGTATAGATGCTATAACCCTTCTATTCGTAAGTTTACAGTGAGCAGAGATATTGTTTTTGATGAGATGAGTAGCTGGTATAAACCAATCAATGTGATTGATAATGTAGATGCACAAAATGGTAATGCTGCACAGAATTCACAGCAGCAGTCACAAGATATTAGTGGACTTGGAGTGTTCTCTAGCAGTGGTTCACATTCTTTGCCATGGACAGACAGATTGAGATCAGGAGAATATCCTCAAAGCAATGCAGATAGTGGTATGCAGGTATCATGAAAAGGAAAAGAGAAGGTAGATCAGCCCATGTTTGATGTGAATGCAGGTCACTCTTATGTGGATGGTGAATCTAGTGGCTTAGAACATAGCATTGATGATAAGTTGGGTATTCCTTCTGTTTTTACACCTAGAGTAAGGAAGACCAGGGATGTTTTGAGAGCATCTAGAAGTGAGCCTACTTTGCGCAGGTCTATCAGAGCTAGGTATCCTATGGATAGGCTGAAATATGATGGACTTATAGCCATTCACTATGCTTATATAGTCAAAGTGATACAAGAACCATAACCCACTTCTTTTGAGCAAGCCATGGGAAAAGAAAAATGGGAGAAAGCCATGGATGAAGAAATTGATGCCTTGGAAGCAAATGCTACATGGGAATTTGTACCTTTGCCTAAAGATAAGAATGCAATTGGTTGTAAGTGGGTTTATAAGGTGAAGCACCACTACAAGATATAGACCTTATAGCGATGAAAATACAAACAACAAAATTTTCCCCCGTCGTCACAAAAAGTGTCGTTATTGACGACGCCATAGAATCGTCGCTATATGCGTCGCTATATGCATCGCTATATGCGACGCATATAGCGACGGTTACAGAGAATTTGCGACGCTGATAACGACGACAATAGCGACGCGTGCAGTAAATTTGTGACGCAAATAGCGACGGTAACAGAGAAAAAAAAAATTTGTGGCAGAGCAGCAAGCTGCCCTGCCACATATAGCACTGTGTGCTGTATGAGAGCCATACAAAATAGTTTCTGCACTGCTGCATACAAAGCGTTTGCAAACAAAAAGAATGTATACTGAAATCATAAAACTGATAGATGAAATAAATACATGATATCGCATAAAATGCGATTGGTACAATCATAAAACAATATCACTAGTACATAGAAAATGTCTACATAGATCGGGTGACTAAAAACTAAAGGTATGTGAGCTCTAAGGATCCAAGGGCGAGCTACAAATCGTCGTCCCCCAAAAGCTCTTCCCGCTGTAAAGGAGCATCAAACGGATTCTACAGAAAAAGAAACAACATATCAATCCACCATACAATAATGCATTCAAATATCTCATGGTAACTACGGACAAGAAAGATGAGTGACTTACTAGGCCGCCGCGTCTATACAATCGGTCGATCAATGATCTGAGACCGTGCCTCTCTGCATATCGAGTCTCAAGGCCTTGCGGATCGCGATTTGTAATGGAGTGTTGCAAAGAAAACAAAATGCTAGCTGTTAGAAACATGATTGTCAGTACAAAGAATATCTCAAAAAAACAAATAAGCAAAACAAAAGAGAAACTTACAAAGTCCTCCAAATATGTCCTGTGGCCGCCACTCCCAAGATGATGTACCGATCCGGCCTCGATTCGTGCCCTCGCCGCCTCCCGCTGCTGACTCCAACGTCCTGGTGAATTTGTAGCCTCCTCCCTCAATCGGCGCCAGTTGTCTACATCTAACCACTCGGGCTTTGGAGCCCCACTCTTGATTGCCTTGCGTGCGTCGGATCGTCTATGTGACATGTATGCACGCATGCAATCCATCATCCAGCCCGTCGAGAATCTATCCACTGCGGCTGGCACCGGGAACTCCTCGTGCAAGGATGCTACTATGTACTCCTTGCTCCCCTCCGGTATGTTCCTCCAATGATCCAGGACGTTGTGCCGAAAAACTTGTTGGCACAACTCCCTCATGCGAGCCATCACCCTTCTCCCCTCATCATTCATGATGATGGCTCCTGACCTGCCATCCACTAGGTATCCATAATCCCTAGGAGTGTGCCTTGTATGGGCCCTCTCCCATCTCCGTCCATGCTCCTGGGCATATCCAGGAG
The DNA here is from genome assembly GCF_053477565.2 of Lygodium microphyllum. NCBI lineage: Eukaryota > Viridiplantae > Streptophyta > Polypodiopsida > Schizaeales > Lygodiaceae > Lygodium > Lygodium microphyllum. The sequence goes on along the minus strand of NC_141141.1, from coordinate 82,091,122 downwards.
ACCCCTGAACATCCGGTGTACCGACGGGGGTACCCTCTCTCGGAGTGCCACTCAAAGGGGTGCCACCAGAGGGGGTGCCACCAAAAGGAGTGCCACCAGAGGGGGTGCCACCAAAAGGAGTGCCACCAAAAGGCGTGACATCTGCCGACGGCTGCGCAAAAGCCGGAGTAACTGGAGTGGACGTCCCCACAGGTGTGACAAATCCTGGAGGTGACCAAGCTCCAGCTGAACGACGAGACAGGGACACCGCGTCCGTGTCTCCACAGCAGCATCCCCCTGATCCTCCTGCAATCGCAATCCCTCCCTCTGGCCCAAGTCGCGAGCGTCGAGATCGTCTGCTCGAAGCTGAAGCATCTGATCGCGCTGAAGCTGATCTAGCAGAGCGCCCTGACGAAGAACGAGACAGCTCCTGATCTGCAATCTCTCTGAATCTCGCGAGCTGATCTGGAGACATACGTGCCATCATCTCCTGAAACTCCTCATCGCTCATCCCTCGACTCATCCTGAAAATGTCGACACCTGCACAGATAAAAAATAATGTTAGAATAATCAATTTAAACTATACAAAGCACATTAATATAAATCATTTTTGAAAAATCCCTCTTAAAATGCATATCTTATCTACCTTTATGGAAGATCTAAACAACGAATTGAGTAATACAATTCTCCAAGAATGAAGTATTCTATGGCCCCATGTTAATCTCCTGACACAACTTTGCATACACTGGAAGGTCGATAAACATGTCACCACAAAAGAATGAGTCTGCCTCATTCTCAAAAAATTCTACGACTTCTGTATTTCCATCATTGTTAGCCGATGCGTGCTCCAAGCTTGCGGTGGCCTCCACCCCTTGTAATTTCGATCCCTCTATTTGCATATTTTCTTCATCTATGCCTGGAACATCGCTTTGATCGTATACTCTCGCACCTCGAGGAGTTGAAGGTATAACATACCACCATCGAGGTTGTCGGGGATTTGGATAGAAGATTACCTATTCACAAACACTTACAAACTATCTTCAAACCATTGTGACATAAACCATGTCGTATTACAATTAGCAAGCAAATGACTAGTTATACCTGTTCATAATGGGCCGGCAACACAAAGGTGTCGCGCAAATCTATCAATTTTTTTTCGGAATCTATTTCGAGAAATCCAGATGGACCTCGTCGAACTGTTGCACCAGCTCCTCCAAGTTCCACTTTGAACCACTGCACATCGAATATTATCATGGAGAAGCTACGGTAATCCACCGTAATAATACTTTGCAAATTTTCAAAATACTCCATCTCATCTACAACCGTGTTCGGATCCGTTGCTCGTCGCCAGCTCTCTTGCTCAAACCTTGCCATGACACCACAGTCCATTGTGGAGCGCATTTTGTCAATACACTCCACCCGAAAATGCCGTCCGCGCGACCACGCTGCACTATATATTTTGTACTGCACATTGAAACACTCAAATTAGATGTAGCAAGCAAATTTAGATACGACACATTCTAAACCCCTCATTACCTTTGGACTACATCCCCTCGAGAACTCCCACTCCTCCATTGAGACCTCTGTCCCTTCGCTGGATGCTACGGTCAAGGCTCCATGCAACCATCGTGTTGACATAAACCGCGGCATCTCCTCCATGCCTTCGGGATATCGAATCGGTCGGTGACGCGTACTACGTCGGAATTCAGCTCGCGCTTCCTCTCGATCTTGCCTTTTAATCTAGTACTTGGCGAGCCACGTCTCCATGGAGGCATGCTGCAATATACAAAAGTGATTCACCTTCTCTTCCATTGAGGCATCCATTCTTTTTTCTACCCCATTTCCAACCACCACATCTCCAGTCAGCCTGTCATCGTCCTTCAACGTCCATAGCATTTCATTGTCTGGTTCCACCATTGGTAGCCATTGTGAGATATGCACTAACGCCTCTGACAACAACCAACCTTCCGCCATGCTACCTTCCGGACGAGCTCGTTGTCGCACAAAGCCTTTCAGGGTTTTCATGAAGCGCTCCAAGAAGAACATCCATCGTGTATGGATAGGTCCAGCAATCTCCACTTCCTCCACAAGATGCACAAGAAGGTGAACTTGTATCGTGAGCATGCTAGTGGGCAGGTATTTCTCAAAGAGGCAGACCGTCTCAACTGCTCCCCGCCTTGCGGATTCAATAGAGGACGTCTTAATCTCTTTCTATGAGATCCATTGCACCAAAGTTGACAACTTGTAAATGGCCCCGCGAATTTCTGGAGTTAGGCATCCCGCGATCGCGATCGGTAGGACAAACTGCCACAAATGAGAAAGCATTAAGAATAATGGTCACTTTTCAAATTTCAAAATGTCCACGCTAATTAAAATCCATTCTGTTCACAAACCTGACATATCTTATGCCAATCATGGGATTTTAGCCCAGACATTTGGTCATCTTTAGAAAATGCGGACCTGAGAGAACGCATCATACCCGTCGGAGTGCGGATAGACTTGATTACTTGCTTCACAATGCACTCTTCTTTGGTAGACAAAACCCAGGGAGCGCGAGGAAGCTGCACTCCCCCTTCAGCTCTCGACTGCGGCCAAAGCGCCTCCATCTTACCTACCTCCTTTAAATCCATTCGTGACCCTATATTGTCTCTCTTTCCTGTGATGTGGTCCCATAGCAAGCTGCCCACATTTTTGAAAATATGCATGGGATCCAATAAGTGGTTGACCTGTAAGTGGGTCCAATATGGCAACTCGTAGAAAACTGAGAGCCGTCGCATTCCATTTGGATGTGATTCCGGGTTTACCATTTTCAGCTCGTACCAGCTTGCAGCGTTCATACGTGCTAGAGGTCATCCAAGAAAACCTTCCCTGAGTTCATGATCCTCCGACAAGAAAGCGGCGTGTCCTTGATATACCATCTTCTTCATGGTTCGTGACCTTCGGGAGTCTAACTGTGGCCCACACAATGGACATGCATGATAACCTGAGGTAACGAGACCTGCAAGGCGATCCACGACCTAGTGAATACTTGATTGAATGAAATAAAACATAGATATTACCGGCGAGAACAAAGGTCGGCTCACCTGAGCACTCTCCCAATCCCAGAAAGTCATGCATCGTCCACATGAAAATGGCTCGAATGTTGGCTGACCGCCACCCATCGCGCCTGCTCATATCTTGCACCGTGACCCCCTCCTCCCACAAAATCTTAAGCTCATCGACTAATGGACGAAGATACACATCCATATTTTTTACTTTGTGGCGGCCTGGGACGAGCAAGCTAAGGATGAGATGTCCTTTCTTCGTAGAAAGCCATGGAGGAATGTTGTAGTTGGCAAGCACTATAGGCCACACACTGTAAGAAGTCGAGCGTAGACCGAATGGGTTCACACCATCCATGGCGAGACCGAGCCGAAGATTCCTTGGCTCTCGCGCAAAGCCTGGGAAGGTAGAGTCAATGTGGCTCCATGCGCGCGAATCTGCTGATATTTGTTGCACTCCATCCGTGGACCTATTCTGCACATGCCACGTTGTCAAGCTTGCCATGGCAGACGTGCGAAACATGTGGTTTATGCGGGGGATGAGCGGAAAGTGTCTGAGGACTTTTTGAGGGATGGTCTGCCCTTGCAAGTCCTGTCGATACCTGTGAGCACCACACTTTGGACATGTCTCCATAGTCTCGTATTCATCTCGAAACAATATGCAGTCGTTGATACATGCATGGATGTTATTGTAGTCCATGCCAAGCTTCCGTAAAACATGTCGCGCATCATCACGAGACTCAGGCATGGTGTTTGCAGGTGGCAATATATGATATTTCAATAACCTGAAAAGATCATAAAACACCTTGAAAAATCCATCCATGTTTGCAATAATACTATTTTTTTAAAAAAAACAATGAAGTCTGTGTGCAAGGTACCTGAATAACTCAGTCACACTCGTATCGCTCCAACCGTATTTTGCTTGCACACTTAAGAGTGCAAGCAATGTCTTCAACCGAGATACTCGGCACCCATCATATAATAGTATGGATGCTTCCTCTCTAAGTGGGTCAGATGTCTCAACATCCATGGGAATCAATGCATCGATCGTTGCCTCCATCTCAGGCTCCAAGATTGTAGGCAAGTCGGGAAGGTTGTCTGTCTCCTCTGGCATTGACGGTATAGATGGGCCTTGCGAGTGGTCGATTGGCTCTTGCAATCCATCCATCGCACATCCATGAACTCTTCTAATTGGCCGCAAAGGGTGCACTCCCCCTTGGGTCGAGACATCACCCCCCTGGATACAAAATTTGCCAACAAGACCCAATCTTATTGTGTATGGTTTTCAATTAGCTTGAGAGTATAATGCATGAAAAATGCTAACTTCAAATTACCGTTTGCTGAAAATCTGCAATCGCCTGATCAATGATCTCAGATTGAAACTCGCCAAATCGTCGTACGTGTTCTATAGACAATCGACGTTTTCGTCTAATTGCGAACTTGCATTGAGAGCAAGGACATGGGACACGCTGATTAAGATACGACTCGCGGTCTTGAACAATAGGACCTTCTTCGTTTGCCATCTTATCTACATTACAGCAAACAAGGCTTAAATGGATAGCTTTATGGAGATGTACGTCAAGTTGCAAGTTGACCATAAACCTTGCATTGTGTATAGTAGTGGAGAGATTTTCCGATGTTATATCTCGGCCTTGTATCATGCTCAACGATTTGTTTGTCCCGGTAGATAATTTTTTGTTATATCTCGGCTTTGAGTATAAGTAATCCATTTTAAAATTAATGCGCGCCATCTATGAAATTTTATAACTATAGTAATAAAATTTATTTCAATCAATTCTACTCATAGTCATAAGACCTGAGAGAAATTATCCTATACTCAATTTAAGGGTTTCTTCTTCTATAACAATAATTTTGGGTTCATTTTGATGAAGTACGTGGCCGTATGCAAAGCACATTGCATACCATTATCAATACGTATATTATCTTAAATTTCCTTCCCTTCCCTCTCCCTCTCTTTCTCTCCCTCTCCCTCCTTTCCTCTCTTTCTCTCACCCTCTCCCTCTCCCTCTCGTTCTCTTTCTCTCGCTCTTGATCTCATTTCCTCCCTCCCCCTCCCCCTCCCCCTCCCTCTCCCTCTCCCTCCCTCTTTCTCCCTCTCCCTCTCCCTCTCCCTCTCCCTCGCTCCCTCTCCCTCCCCCTCCCTCTTTCTCTCCCTCTCTCATTTCCTTCCTCTCCCTCTCCCTCTCCCTCTCCCTCTCTTTCTCTTTTTCTCCCTCTCCCTCTCTATCTCTCTTTCTCTCTCATTTCCTAAACAAGCAAAAAATAAAGTGATTTAAACATCCTCCAAGCAAAAGGGAGAGGGAGAGATACAATGCACTCTCCCTCTCTTTCTCTTTCTATCCCTCTCTCATTTCCTTCCCCTCCCTCTCCCTCTCGCTCTCTTTCTCTCTCATTTCCTCTCCTAAACAAGCAAAAAATAAAGTGATTCAAACATTAAACAAGCAAAAGGGAGAGATAGAATGCACTCTCCCTCATTCTCCCTCTCTTTCTCTTTCTCTCCCTCTCCTATTTCCTCCCCCTCCCTCTCCCTCTCCCTCTATTTCTCTTTCTCTTTCTTTCTCTTTCTCTTTCTTTCCCTCTCCCTCTCCCTCTCCCTCTCTTTCTCTCTTACTCTCTCGTTTCCTCTCCTAAACAAGCAAAAAAGAAAGTAATTTAAACATTAAACAAGAAAAAGGGAGAGAGAGAGAGAGAATGCACTCTCCCTCTCTTTCTCTCCCTCTCCCTCTCCCTCTCCCTCTCTTTCTCTCCCTCTCCCTCTCCTTCTCTTTCATTTCCTCTCCTAAACAAACAAAAGAGAACGATTTAAACCTTCAACAAGTAAAAGAAAGAGAGAGGGAGACTCACCAATGAGATATGGCGAGCGTGGGCGGTTCTCTTTGCAACGAGGGCTCCTCCTCTCCTTCCGAACAACGACGGTGGCGATGGCGGCGGCGGCGGCGGCAGCAAGTCTCTTCCTCCTCTTCTCTCACAAAGCCTTGGCTCTCTCCCTCGCTCTCGCTCTCAAAAGGCGAAGAAAAGAAAATGAAAACGGCGCTCTGGTTTCGGCCGCGCTTTTTTTCCCTGCGGCGTCGCAATTGGCGTCACTATATGCGTCGCAAATGCGACGCAAATAGCGACGCATATTGCGACGCCAATTGCGACGCCAATTGCGACGCCAATAGCGATGCCTATAGCGATGCCGATATCCGCCGTCGCTAATTGGCGTCGCTATTGCCCCATTCCCTTGTAGTGCATAATGCAGATGGTTCTGTGAACAGATACAAGGCAAGATTAGTAGTCAAGGGGTATGCACAAACATATGGCATTGATTATGAAGAAACATTCAGTCCGGTTGCAAGGATGGCAACCGTAAGAGAAGTCATTACTATGGCTGCATCAAAGGGATGGTCTTTACATCAGATGGATGTAAAGAATACCTTCTTGCATGGTGATTTGCAAGAAGAGGTCTATATGGAGCAGCCACCAGGTTATGTGCATGTTGTTCACCCTGAGTTTGTTTGCAGGTTGAAGAAAGCCTTCTATGGCTTGAAGCAAGCACCTAGAGCATGGTATGATAAGATAGAACAGTATCTTGTCACTATTGGCTTTCAAATTTCCAAGGCAAATTTCTCACTTTATGTGAGAAAAACATGGAAAGATATTATCATGCTTGTCATTTATGTTGATGATTTGATTATCATAGGTGATAGTGATGAAGATATCATTCATGTGAAAATGCTATTGAAGCAGAAGTTTGAGATGAAGGATTTGGGAGAGCTACGTTATTTCTTGGGCATTGAGGTGATTAGATCACCAAGTGGGATACGGATCTTGCAGAGGCAGTATGGATTGGACATGCTGTCCAAATATGGGATGATAGGCTGTAAGCCTATTTCAGTTCCTTTGGAGCAGAATGTGAACCTGAGCGCAGATGCAGGTGAGCTTCTCGAAGACCCTACTATGTACAAATGCATAGTAGGAAGTTTGATTTATATGACTATTACCAGGCCAGATTTGAGCTATGCTGTTGGATTGGTAAGTCAGTTTATGCAAGCTCCAAGGAAACCGCATTTGGATGCGGCTAGATGCATACTTAGGCATGTGAAGTCCACATTGCAATATGGACTATTTTATGAGACTGGGATTTAGATACAGTTGCATGGATACACTGATGCTGATTGGGTTGGTAGTATTTCTAATAGACGATCTACCAGTGGATATGTGTTCTCTTTTTGGAGTGCTGCAGTCACTTGGAGCAGCAAGAAACAGCCTAGAGTTGCCTTGTCGAGCACAGAGACTGAGTATAGGGGTGCAGCAATGGCTGCATGTGAGGTAGCTTGGTTGCATAAGCTACTTTATGATATGCATCAGTCTATAGATGGGCCAGTTGTCACTTATTGTGACAACATGAGTAGTATACACTTGGCAAATAACCCAGTCTGTCATGCTAGAACAAAGCACATTGAGGTGCATTATCACTATGTGTGGGAGAGGGTTTTACTAGGTCTTATTGATCTAGTTTATGTCAGCACAGAGGATCAGGTAGCTGACATATTTACGAAGGCATTGGGCACACAGAGGCTACGCAAGTTCAGAGACCTGCTTGGTGTGCACGAATTGGGATTGAGCTTGAGGGGGAGTGTTGAGATATCGAGCTCCACTCGTGATATGCCAGGGTGACCGTTGTGCATTTATGTCACTGACTTGTGAGATGCAGATGCGGTTAGTACACCGCCCATGAATAATAGCTAGATGACAGCTATCCTTATCTACTCTAGTTCGTGGCTCAGTTAGTATGCCACCTTAGTTAGTTGAGTTTGGTTTGAGACCCATATATAGGGTTCTTCTATTTCTCTATATGAGTGTTCTTTTTGGCTTACACAACTAAGAAGAGGAAAACAGTTTTTAGCCTCCACCTGTGTGTGTATTCCCCCATTGTGCAAGTAAGAAAGCTACAAGTGAGACTCCTTCCTTCTCTCCCACAATCTTAACACTATCATGCTACAAGATAATGATTTGGTGGTAGCCATGGATCAAACTAAGTCAACCACATTGATAGGCTTGTGAAGTCCAATGCTTATCTTTCATCTCAAAGTACACAATCTAATGTCGATTGTTTGGCTCAATTTACACAATGGATGACATTTAAAATGGGGGATAAGAAGGATAGAGAAAAATCACAAGTAAATGCGGATAAAGTACCTTTTAAATCACTTAATTTAAATTCTCATAGTATCATAGGAAATGGCGAATTATTAAAAGTCAACACAAAATTGGAGAGCAATCCCAATAGAACAAAGAGCATTTTAGAAATCAAAATAGTTTAAATTTTCATGGGAAAAGAGGATTAATCCTTGCAATAAGATTTCCACAATCTCTTGAAAGAAAATTTTCAAGAAATAAATGCAAAATGGATAGTCAACATGATTATCCATATAGTGCACAATTGGTCTCCAATGATTGAGAGTAAGAGATACGGTAACATTGTCAAAATAAATCATTCAATCACTATCTCCTTGCAATATTGAGGATTTCATTATGAAATTTTCCCATGGAGCAATGAATACAATATAGATTTTGGAACCCTACAAATTGAAGGATTTATTCATGCTTGGTGGCCCTATATGAAGAAACAAAATATATGGAGACTTGGAAAGAGTTTAAGGCACTTAGAGTGCAATTTTTTGTCTCCATGGTGGAAAAACAGAGACTTTCTCAAAGATGACTTCAGCCTATAGCAAGGAGGACTAACTGTAAGGGAGTACACCAATCAATTTCAAAACCTTACAATATATGTGGAAAGTATAAGTGATGATGTTAAGTTTCATAAGTACATATGTAAGTTAGAACCAAGTTTATTCACTAATGTAATGGCTAAATCTCCTACAAGTTTATTCAAGGTGATTGAATTAGCAGAGAGATATGCTGGGAGATACTCGAGGGAGTCTACTTTTTGGCCATCTATGGGACAACCAAACACTATTATAAAGGAAGGAGAATTTAGAGGAACTTTTGGAGGAAGTAATGTATCAAATAGTAGCTCTAGGGTAACAACTTGCCCATCTTTAAATATGTCAAGGAAATAATAAATATTTAGGATGCCCACTAGATCAGACTACAATACTTGATGTTGAGTAATTTAAACATAGGTATATAAGCGAGTGACACTTCACCTAACTTAGTGTACTTAGTTTGAAGATGAAGGTTATATGAGAACTACCCATTTCACAAGTAGTGCAAAAGTTCAAAGTTGAATATGAACAAATGCTCAATATTTCTCACTATATTACAACCATGAAATTGTAGTAGTATTTTGAAATGCTTGTAGGAAGTAGCAACATTGGGTGGCGCAACATAGGTGGCCAAACCATGTTTGCCATAAAAGCTCATGGAGGAGCTAGACCCTATATATATAACTTACATTTGCTAAAGGTTTGAGAATGTTGCTTCTAGGTCAAAGCTCCAAGGCAATATGTGATTCATTCCTTGGTAAGATTATAATGACTTAATTAGACCCTCGCTCTATTTCATGACACTATTTTTATGTAATTATGTGAGATTTTTCGTGATATGTGAGTGAAGACTTTACATTCATTGTTTGAACATACTATAAACATCACATTGGGAAGGGATTTCATATGAGTCTCCCTTCTATATCAACTAGATGTTGTTTTTTCATCATTTACAACTAATCATTCTTTTATTGTCATTTTTAACTTTGCTATTTAAAGTGAATCTCTGCATATTCCTAAAAACTTAATGAGAAAATATCTATACGTTTTTTTCTAAGGAGCAAGGTACACTCATGCCAATAGTTTGGCAAAGAAATTCATTTCAGTAATAGATACAACACACTATTTCTCCATTTTTTTTTTTTTGTTTAGCATCTCTTTCTATCATAATTCCATGGGATGTTGATCAAATTGCAATTAACCACATATTCATGAAATTTGGAATTTTCATAAATTTTGGAAGTTCCTAATGTGATTAATGTTTTGACACATGGTCAAATCTTATCCCCTTACTTAAAGGTGAAATTTTCCCTAGATACTATATAAGGAATTCCCCCAAATCCCTCTCTTAAATATGGGGTTAAGATTTAGCCACTTGGTCAAATCTTTACTCCTTATGTCAAAGTGGAACTTGGGAGCTTTCCAAATTCTCTAATATGATATTAATTCCTATACTAGCCTAAATTCTCAAAATACATTGGTGAGCTAAATTACATCTGATCCAAATGGACTTTATAAAAAAATAATCTATTCAAACATTGTACTTACTAATTTTCTAATCTAGAAATTAATTTTGTCTTGAAGGATTGGTGGTGTTTCAAAAAAGACTTATTCAAGAAGTTCTCAGTGCCCTCATTGATAATAGTATACATGGGTAGCCCATGAACGATGTGAATAATAGACCTTACAAATCACGCTTTTAATAAAAGGAAGGAAAAGAGGGCTAGTTTTGCGAGAGTTTCCTTGAAAATTGGGTTGATTATTTAGGTCATTCCATTATTGTGGTGGGTCCATCCAATTCTTGCACGAATGCAAATTACCCTAAGAATTGTTGATAGATCTTTTTCAAGAATTTGTAATTTGTATATGGTTATCCCCCAAAACTTTCAATCTTCAATTACTAGATTTTATAACAAAAGTAAGATCATTCCTATTTGTGGTGAGCTTTTCATGGTAGCAAGGCTTCATTTATTTTGGAGTCCAATATGTCCAAGATTTTATATGGCCAAAATGCCATTGTTAATGAAGGACTTCAAGTGACCTAAGGCTACCTCAACGAGCTTGTCATACCAAGCTTCAAAGAGTAGGTTTGGTAAACATCCATTTATCATCAAACCCTTCATCCACAATAGCTATGGGGTGTGTGTGTGTGTGTGTGTGTGTGTGTGTGGAGAGAGAGAGAGAGAGAGAGGTGTGTGTGTGTGTGTATGTGTGGAGATATATATATATATATATATATATATAGAGAGAGAGAGAGAGAGAGAGAGAAAGAGAGAGAGTGTGTGTGTGTTTTTATGAGTGAGAGATTAAAAATTATCATTTTATCATATCAAACAATGCATATCCTATCTTTACATGCTAAAGGAAGTTGAAGCTTCCCTATATAAATGAATTTATTTACCAAAGACTTTTGAGAATATTAATCAAAGTTAAAGAATTATTCAAGCTTGAGTTTGTTTATGAAAGATTTACAAAAGGTTCTATTGTCCCTAAGGACATTCATCCAAAAGTTTTATGTAGACAAATAGCCTTAAAAAATACACTCAACAGTATTTCAACCCTCAAAGAAAATGCATCTTATTGTTGAGACAATATTTCAACCCTCAAAGAAAATGCACCTTTGGTTAGTGTGTACTTGACACTTAGCTATTGTCTAGCTATCTCCATATGCGAACATTGAATAAGTCGGTGACTTTAGGTTTAATCAGAGTTAGTGTAGATGGTCACTTAGAACTAAGTGTTGTATTCACTTCAGTTTTGTGTGATTATGGAATAATGAGAAATGAGAGGAGATATCACACTACTATATGTTTCCTCAACCCTTCTTTGACTTTCAACATGGTGTCAGAGCCATCTTGGATGGGCTCTCCACAACTTAACAAAGTGAAGAAGCCTTGAAGATTGAAGAGACATTATCTCTCTGAAGAGGAGCAGGCTACCATTGTTCATGCTGAGTAAGTGTTAGGTCATTTGTGTTTCTCTTTTCTATTGGAGTGTGCATGTGTTTTGCCTAGAGCATTTGGAGGCTTCATTGACCACATTAGAGAGAGCATTGATCATCATTATCATGGGGATATGCTGAAACATACTCTCGGTTGCCAGTGTGATTGCACCTCTTGGGAAAGTTACTATATGTATATCCTCTACATCACGTGATTTTAAGGCCTATTAATAAATATCATTATCTGTGAATTTTCCCTAAATAAAGCATAACCCTTTTCTATTCAATCTGTAAATAACCCCTTTATACTACATCCTTTTGTATGTAAAAAATGTATAAATATAGTATTTTAAAAATACCCTATTTTGAATCCATGTGATGCACACATATATTCATAAGTAACATACCCGAGTTGCACCTACTGATGTAGGAGATTCCCTTCGCTACAAATAAAGGTAAGAAGCATTGGTTGAGCTATCAAATGCTTGTAAACATACCTTGGAAGGTTTTTGAAGACCATGGAGCTCTAATGCTGGCCTAGGAGCTTAGCTATGGACTGTGAGATAGAGGTACAAATCTGAAAGTAAGTGCAGGCACGTTATAAATAGGGAATAGGCAGCATACGCTTGATCTTGGATGGAAACTTGAGCTATTTCGCATGCCATATATACCTCATTAAAGCATGCATACATCCTGGAAGACATATGCATAATTTTCATGCCTTTGAGTTGCAATTTCTTGAAGAAAATACACACATATGAGAGTTCATGATAGGCTAAAAATCTATCATAGATTGTTGGCATCAAGCATTGGTTTATGTTGAAGCATTCCATGAGTTTGGTTGGCTTCTGTGAGATGTATGACATGGCATATGTTTGGTAAATGTCTTGTGGATTGAGAAGGGGATTGAATATTAATGTTTGGAGCTGAAAACAAATGTATTGACATGGCTCTGGCTATTTATGAACAATAAATGCATTGTACGACACTAGATCTTGAAGACAAAACCTCTTTGGATGAGGAAATGATCATGTATTGATTTCCAGCTGTGGTGGCATATTTATATGACACTTTGAAAAGTTTTTTGGGCTACGATACACCTTGTTTTGATTGTGTTTGAGCTAGGTGCAACCTCTAGGAAGGTTATTTGACTCTTGTACTTACTATAGATGAATTACATTGTGCCCAGATTGACATGTATGGACTCCCATATGCAGAGGTAACTGTCTCAAGTGTTGTAGGGGTGTTTTGAGACATATATACTCAGTTTTTGGCTTGAAAAAGGCTACTTGTCACTAAAAAAATTTGCTCATAGGATGCTTGTCTCAATTAGCTTGAATGAATGTATAATATGTAGTGAACGTAGTTTAAGTAAATGGGTTGTAATAGCTAGGTGGTTTGTCAATTGACACAGATGTATGTGACAAGTATTTTGGACAGAAATATCACTGATTTGAGTACATGTTGATGTTGAAAACTGTCATTGCATTGGAAGGCTGAAACTCATCAGTTTGAGAAGACTTGGTTTGTAGGTAGTCAAGCGATGTTTGTAATATGGAAAATGTAGACAGAACCGACAACATAACCCACAGAGTGGGCAAAAAGCTTGATAGCAATAACTATGCCATATGGAAGTTCCGCATGGAGAACTTCCTGATAGGAAAAGGATATTCGGATTTGGTAATGGGTGTTGAAGTTGAACGCAAGCTCCCAGAGAGGAATCCTATAGCTGATTAGAGATGAGCACACCGATCTTGGATGGAAAGAGCACGCAGGGTTTTACCTTGGTTGTCACTATGTATCTCAGATGCTATGGTGATGTAGATAATGAATTGCAAGTCACTAACAGATGCATGGAACATTTTGATCAGGTATTATGGCACAACCACAAGTGCTAGAAAGATATAGTTGAATTAGAAATTCAATAATATGGACAGAAAGGGTAGATCTATTTAGGACTATGTCACTGAGATCAAGACCATTGCGAACCCATTATCATCCATTGGCACATAGGTGGATGATGGAATCACGGTTGCAGTGCCATTAAATTGCTTGAGGATTGAATATAAATCGTTTGATACTTTCATATTTGTGCAGGCTGAAATGCCGGATTTTAATGAGCTTGTTGCATTGCTCATTCATGAGGAAGTTAAACAGGGATTGGCTATAGGTTCTAGAAGCTCTAAGAGCAATGATGTTGTTTTTTATTCGAATCAATGTGGTTATGGCAGCTGTGGTAGAGGTTTTGGCTCTGGCAAAGGATCTCAACAGAATGTTTCCTATGGCAATAATAACAAGCAGGGTTCAAATGCAGGAGGAGGTGGAAATTTTAGAGGCAGGGGGAGATCTAGCCCTAGAGGCAGAGGCTCATGGCAACTATAGAGGATCTCTGACAATCCTAACAAGGATAAGGATTGTCACTATTGTGGTAAGTACGATCACATTGCCAAGGACTTCTAGAAGAAGCAGAATAATCAAAAGGGCAAGCAACATGGAGATTATGCCTCCATTATGCATCGTCCAGGTAGATAGAAGATGCGTCTAGGGATACATTGTTTGCCATGACATATGTGAAAGAGAGGGTTGTTGAGAAGTCTACTAAGGATGCAATTTGGTATATTGATTCACGAGTGCCGAATCATATGATGCCTCATGGTGACTAGTTTACTGACATGGTGCCTGTCAGGAATGGCTATGTATGCACAGGAGATGATACGCAGCATAGCATTGAGCATAAAGGCAGAGTACCTGAAGTGATTCATGATGGTAGAAAGAAGAATCTGCATGATGTATTGCATGTCCCATCTATTACTATAAAATTACTATCTATGGGCTAGATGATTGAGCAAAAATCTGTAGGTTCATTTGAATAAGTATGGATGCTTCGTTGAAGAGTTTGGTAATGGCTACATATTGATTGCTTGCTGTCATAGACAAGGTAGGATGTTCACTTTGGTTGCCACTTTACCACAATTGAAATCAGCCATGTTTGCTCATGGATCATGCATAGTTAGAGACTTAGAAACATGGCATAAGAGAGTGGGGCATATTAATCTTTGGCGGCTACAAATGATGCAAAAAAAAAACTTGTGATAGGTCTACCCAAGCTTGCATACATTGATATTGGTCATGTTTGCTATGCTTGTCAATTTGATACAAATAGTCAAGTTTGCCTTTGGTCAAGCATGTACAAAATAGTATGCAACCGTTGTAGTTGATTCAGATTGATGTGTGGGGGACATCCCATAAGCATCTATGGGAGGTTCCAAATACTATGTGACATTGATTGATGACTTTAGCCACTATACTTGGGTGTACATATTGAAAACAAAAGATGAAGTTATGGCTCTTCTTAAGTAGTTTAAGAAGCAAGTTGAGAAAGAATTTGATTGCTACATATCTTGTTTGAGATCGGACAATGGTGGGGAGTATGTATCACATGAGTTTGACAAATTTTTGGCTAAAAATGGCATACATAGGCAGCTTACATGCAACTACACTACACAACAAAATGAAGTATAGCTGAATAGAAGAACAAGGTGTTGATGAAAGTTTATGGTGCAATGATGAATGAGAAGAATATGCTACTCTATTATTGGGCTGAGGCTGTTATGACAACCATGTATATCTTGAAGAGGATTCCCACTGTAAGCATTCATGATGTGACACCCGTTCAGAGGTTGTATGGTTACAAACCTGATGTGAGTCACATGAAAGTATTTGGGTGTATTGCTTATGTGCATATTCTTGATGAGAAGTGAAAGAAGCTAGATCCAAAAGCAAATAAGTGTGTATTTATCAGTTATGTGTTGGAAAAGAAGGCATATAAATGTTATAATCCCTTTACACACGCAATGCTTGTGAGCATAGATGCTATATTTGATGAGATGGCTACTTGGTATGCATCTCCTACATCAACACAATCTGATATGCCTTTTGCACATGCTTCTACAACTAATTTGCAATAGAGTACTACATTGACAGGTCCTAGTGTGACAAATGTATCTTCCTCTATATCTCCATGGACAGGAAGATTGTGTAGTTATAGCTCACTGTCCACTAACACCACTATGTCAATGAGGGGGAGATATGATGTGATGGACATCAAGAAATAGAAAGAGAAAGTCTTTGAGGATGCATCTGGTATGATGACACCTGGCATGATTACTTCAGGCTATGACTTAGCTTGTAGTTTAGATAGTGAACTTTGTATTCCAACTATTTATATGCCTGATACTAGGCAAAGCACGTACATTCTGCCTCATGAGAGAGGGGAATCAAGTAGGCTCTGCTACTCGTAGAGGGTAAGGTATCACGTGGATAGATTGACTTACAATGGTTACTATGCGAAGCATTATGCTTATATGACAAAGGTTATGGAAGTTAAGGAACCTGCCACTTATGCTAAAGCAATGATGGATAAGAATTGATGCACATCTATGGATGAGGAAATAATTGACTTGGCTAAAAATAATACTTAGGATCTTGTTCCACTGCCAGATGGAAAAAAGACCATTGGCTGCAAATGGGCCTATAAGATTAAATGCAAGTCCGATGAGAGTGTAGATAGGTACAAAGCCAAGCTCGTTGCTAAGGGTTATGCTTAGCCGTCTAGACTAGACTACAAAGAAAATTTTAGCCCTATTGCCAAGATGGCAACCATACAAACAATGATTACATTGGCTACTGCTAAAGGCTAGAAATTGCAGTAGATCGATGCCACGAATGCTTTCCTCAATGGTGACTTGGAAGAGGATGTTTATGTGGATTACCCCAAAGGATATGTACACCCTAAATTTCATCATTATATATGCAAGCTAAAGAAATCATTGTATGGGCTAAAGCAAGCTCCAAGAGCCTGACATGCAAGGATCAATAATTACTTGTAGAGTTTGGGATTCATAGTGTCAAGGCTGATCATAGTTTGTTCACAAAAAAGACAGAAAAAGGCTTGGTAGTGTTGGTTATTTATGTGGATGATTTGATAATCACAGGTGATGATGACTTTGGGATACATAATATTATGAGACAGCTGAAATTTGAATTTGATATGAAGGACTTAGGTGAGATGAAGTATCTCTTGGGTGTTGAGGTAAACTAAGGTAAGTTACTCATGCATATATGTGTGTATCACGTGGGTTCAAAATTTTTACATTTTTTACATACACAAGGGTATAATATAAAGGGGTTATTTACAGATTGAATAGAAAAGGGTTATGTTTTATTTAGGGAAGTTTCACCAATAAGGATATTTATAAACAGGTCTTGAATGCACCTGATATAGAGGATATACATATAGTAACTTCCCCAAGGAGGTAATCATGCAAGGTTAAAACTAGTTTGTGGCTGATGTAGAAACACTATGCCATGAAAATGGTAAAGAAATATGGCATGACTGAATGTAAACCGCTTGATACACCTCTTGATCAGAATGTCAAGTTGGACATTGGCAATGAAGTTGAAATTGATGATGTGACTATGTATAGGTAGATGGTTGGAAGCTTGATCTACTTAACCATCAACAGAGTTTTTCTATTGGGCTCATAAGTCAGTTCATGCAAAAGCTCAAAAGCCACATTTGGGTGCTCTTAGATGAATTATGAGATATGTAAAGTCCATTGAAGATTATGGGCTATTCTATGGAAAGATAAGGCCCTAAAGCTAGTTGGATACACGGATGCAGATTAGGCAAGATGCTCATATGATTGCAGGTCTACAACTAGTTATGTTTTTGTCTTTGGAAGTGGAATGATCAGCTGAAGCAGCAAGAAGCAACCAACAGTTGCATTGCCTAGCACTGAGGTAGAGTATAGGGGTGCTACATTGGCAGCATGTGAGATTACATGGCTACTCAATCTTATGGATGATTTGGACATATAGGTGGATCCTCTAGTGACTTTTGTGACAATATCAGTAGTGTACTTGTTGCAAGAAATCAAGTATACCATGCTAGAACTAAACACATTGAGATACACTACCATTTTATCATAGAGATGGTTCTTGTACAGGCAGAATAGATCTTATGTATGTGAAGACGGATGAACAGGTTGCAGATATCTTTATCAAGTCTTTGGGTAAAGATAAGTTCAATGTTAAGACTACAAGCTCTTTCATCATTAGTTAGTGTGTGCCCGACACTTAGCTATTGTTTAGCTATCTCCATATATGGACATTGAAAAAGTCGGTGACTCCAGGTTCAATCACAATTAGTGTAGATGGTTAGTTAGACTTAAGTGTTGTATTCACTTCACTTATGTGTGATTATGGAATAATGAGAAATGAGAGGAGATAGTTCACTGCTACTCTATGTTGCTTCAACCCTTCTTTGACTTTCAACACTTATATCATGAGAACTTTTAAGACATTTCTAGTGGAATTGTTCTTCTATTGCTTTATCTTATTATCTGTTTATTAAAATTCTAAGATGCAAACTAAATGCTTATTCTTCTTATGTGTGAAATGTGTCCTATCATACTTTCTTAAATATTATTAATTTATTCATATGTTTTATGAGTACTTAATATATAGTTTAATATGATAGAACTAGTGGTAATGAGTGAAATAGCTCATTATGTCCCAAGCTCTCTAGATTTAAAGATTACACTTCATGTGTATATCTGTGATGTATAAAATAAAGTAATGAATGTTATGGACCAAAAACATGTTCTTGTTATGATTATGTGTGAAAAATTGTCTTCTTTTTTTTAAATACCAAGTATAGTCTTTGTTTTTATTTTATCGACCCCAAATGTCTAGTGTTTTCTAAAGAGGTCCATTGGGTGAGATCATATGAAATTTTAAATTAGGAGTTACATATTTTTCCATTGACCCATTAAATCAAACAAGTTACCTTGTATATAGGTACTTTATCTATACTATTATTCTTGTCTCCAATACTTCTTTTAATTAATTGTCTTTGTGTACTAAACATAAGTTTTGGTAGGTCTTAAATGAGGGCAATCATTGTGATGGTCAAAACAAATTTTCATTATGGGTTGAAATTTTGAGTTTATTCCTACAATAGATTCCTTTAAATAAGGCACATTGCTACTTAATTACACAAGTGCAAAACCCTAACTATATCATATACGAATGATCATATAAGAGACCCAAGGAGTTAATATTGACTAAAGTATTAATATTTCATTTCTTATATAATTCTTACATTCTTATTTATCAATATAGAAAACATGAGCACTATTTTTTTAATTTTCTCTTTGAGTAATTATTAGTCCTCATTCTAGGATAAAAATAGTTTCATTAGTGTGTCTTTAGTCTCATTATATCACCAATCAATGTGATCTAGGAGTTACTATAAGTTCACAAAAAATACGTGTGATGAAGCATGTAGAGAGGCAACAAGACCACCCAGAATATGTGGTGACTACCTATGAGGGTAGACACAATCATTATGCCATGGACATTCAAGGGCATCGAGATAACTAGCTACAAACATTCTCATGTAATCATGTTCATACCTTTAACATCATAGGTGGTGCTCTAGAATATCATCGTAATACTAATCAAGTTTGTAACAAACCAACAATCATGCTATCCAACCCATTTCAAAAGGTATCCAAGGATGTAAGCACGTACTTGGATAGTTTATACCACATCCATATGCAACCCTCAACTACCTATCACTAGCTTCTATACCTTTGATGATAATGAATTCTCCATAGTAGACCTATGCACAACCAGGTGTATACTTTCAAGGGCTCTAGAAGATGTCATTTAGGGTATGGCCCACACACGCACACACACGCACACACACTTATGTGCACATATATTAGCCTTTTCAATGCTTATTGTTTCCTAGTAAATAGCGAATTTAACAAAATTTGGATTCTTTTGAATTTGCGGCCATTTTCCTTCAAAACTTGATCACTTTTGGCTAAAATTATTTTTAGATGTTGGGCCTTTCCATTGAAATATGTGTCTATAAAATCATTGATCTCATTACACGAGTAATACCATCGGTCTAAAATCAAAATACATGTCAGAAAATTTTATCACTAGCACACACTACCAATTTTACTGACATAAGAAAGAAATTTCTTTCCATCTTTGTCTCTTTGTTTTATCCTTTATCTTTTTCTAGCTCCCGCTCTCCTTTACTTTCTTCTCTCTATCTCTATCTCTTCCTCTTCCTCTTCCTCTCTTAATTTCTCTCTTTCTCTCCCTTTCTATCTCTTTTTCTTATTCTCTGTACCTCCCTCTTTCTCCCCTTTTTTTTTAGCTCTCCCTCTCCCCATCTCTCCCTCTTTGTCTCTTAATTTATCTCTTTATCTTCCTCTTTCATTATTCCTTGTCTCTTCCCCATCTCTTTCTCTACCTCTCTGTTTTCCTCTTTTCCCCCCTCTTTCTTTCTTTCTTCCCTCTCTTTCACTCTCAATCCCTTTCTCTAGCTTCCTTTTTCACTTTTTCTCCCTCTCTTTCTCTTTCTCCTCCCTCGTTTTCACTCCTAGTTTGTGAATATTCCTCTTTATCTCCCTCTCTCTAGCTCTGTCTTTCTCTTGATCTTCTCTATCCCTCTTTGTCTCTTTCTCTATTAATGTCTCTATTTCTCTCTCTCTCTCTCTCTCTCTCTCTCTCTCTCTGTCTCTCTGTCTCTCTCTCTCTCTCTCTCTCTCTCTCTCTCTAGCTATCTCTTTCTCTCTCCCTCATTCTTCCTTAACCTCTCCTTTTCTCTTGATATTTCTATCTTAACATCTCTCTTTCTCTAGCTCCCTCTCCCCCTTTCTCTCTTCTCTCTATCTCCATTTCTCCCTCTTTCTTTCTATTTGCTTCTCTTTTAATTTCTCTTTCTCTCTATTCCTATATATATATGTCGTTCTTTCTCTCTTTCTCCTCTCATTCTAGCTCTCCATAATTGATAAACCACAAGAGAGACTAAACAAATATAGTGAAGAAAAGCTCTATTCTTCTTCTATTTCTCTCTCCCTCTCCCTCTACCTCTATCTAGTAAACACTTGAAATGATTTTAACTTAAGAAAGAAATCCTAATCTCCTTTTAAGTTTACAAACTTTCAAAGTAATTAAACAAATACATAGAAGAACAAGAAGGAATACAAAGTAGAGTTTTGAAGCTTACCTCTTAGCTTCAGTATAATGTGTGTCCTTGAGGTCATGTATGTATCAACATTGCAAAACATTAGAAGGAGAAGGGAAAAAAAAAGAGGAAAAATGAAGAAGAAGAAGCTATGGAGGTTACCTTGTTTAAATGAATGCACAACGAAATGACTAGCGTAAAGATAAGTGTTTCTTGAGTCTTTTTTACTAGAGTCAAAATAAATTCTAGTATATTTTCTAATCTGAATTGGTATATGCATTAGTATGTGCACCAATGATGTTTTAAAACCAATAATTTTTCAATTTATATATGTCATTTCATGTGACTATAAATATACTTTATGTAGATTTTTAAAAAATAGATATATTACAAGGGATGAGAATCATAGGTTGAGACATTGACTCATTTTCTGAAATAACAAAAAAACTTATGGGCAGTCTACACTCCTAATAAATAGCACATGACTAGCTCTTAAATTACATTTATAACTTAGCTTATAATGTGATTTTTTATTATTTTTTAATGAAAAGTTTCCACAAATTTCATGAATTTATAGATGGATAAAATCTAAACATGCTTTTCTTGTAAATTTCATGCATTGTTTCATGGAAACTTAAATGCACTATTCGCAAACAAAAAAACTAGGGAGCTATTGGTTGTAGACTTGTGGCGCCAACCATAGCTCTACAACCAACAACTCCCTGGCTTTCCCCCTCCCCCTCATTGTGTACTCATGGGGCATGATCTTTATGAATGCAATATTTATGTAGCTTGCACAAATGTGAGGGTTACCATTGGTAACATGCACCATGATAAATATTTATATCTAGAGGGTACTTCTACTTATCCGATTCTTTTGGGATAGCCATATATCATTGTTGTCTATATGGAAAAAAAAGTGTTGGACAATGGGTCAAGTTAGGCATGAATTAGAAGTAGAGATAGAAAATTTAGCTATCTAGTTCTTAGCTATGTGTGTGAATCATGCTAGAAGTAGAGACATGGTATGGAACCATCACTGGCACCAAACGTGAAAGAGTTTAGGGAAGCGAGTTTTCAATGATTGGTACTACTGAGGTGGGACTATAGTGGTGTTGCATCGAGAAAGCTCTTGTTCATATTATTATAGTGTCATGGCACTATCTGTCCACTCACAAAAAACCCAAGAGGACTATGGTTTCATAGAACATATTTGCAAACCTTTCGGGTAAGCTACATACTTCTCCAAGGGAGATTCGTCTTAATTCTCTAAAAACCTTAGGAAAATGACTCCTTTTGAAAATTTGGGTGAAAAATAATATAATATTTCCAAAAATTTTAATGTTATAAGGTTTTAAATAAAAACTATCATGGTGTTGTGATTTTTTAAATTAAATCACTTTTGAAGGATTTTTAATAGACAAGCTAGTATCTTGATATCATAAAGTTTACATAATATACATTAATTTTTTTAAAACTTAATAAATAATTAGACATGATACATGATAATTATCTTAAAACTTGAAAAATTAAATCAAGAGAACTTTGATGCTTAATTGGCAAGAAAGATTTCCTTGTACTTTTTTAACAAAATATACAATCATTAACCAATTCATATCTTTGATCAATAAAATAGACCATTAACATGCTATCATTTCACAAATATATTGTCAACTTGCTTTTACATAAGTAAAATTTTATATTATAAAATAAAAATTAATATCTACATAATAATATTGTATGACAAAATATGAAAATTAAACTTTTCAAATCCTAGTATGAGTTAATAACTCTACAAGTATTATTTAGTTTGCACATAGTTTAAGAGATCCAGCTTTTGTTTCATGGTAGGCTCAGGTAGGTCGTCTTCAGCCATAGGATCATCCATATGTGGTTCCGTCATCCTGTAAAACTCAAAAGACCTTTCTCACTCAAAATCAGGTTAGCGGGATGAGCGTAGCGCAAATTCGGGGTTACAAGGCTATGTGTTTTTTGGGTATTTCTTTCTCAATTTTCAGAAAATCTGCGATATTTCCTTCTTCGTATGCTGAAAATACTTCAGCGGACTTGCGTATTGGTAGAATACCTTGCCACGAACAACTTTGCAGTTCGGAGTTTTTGCACAGGAACAACCCTTCTAGGAGTTTTGAGCACAAGTCAGTTCTGACTCCAGTTGACTAGTCTGACTTGCAGAGTTGCAGACTTAGGTGACTTGCAGAGTTGCAGACTTGCAGAACTTAGGCCGACTCAGTGAACTTGCAGAACTTGATTACAGTCGACTTGCAGGACTTGATTTCTGGTACGCAGGACCTGAAGTTTGTTGACTTGCTGGAGTTAAGAGCTTTGATTGACTTAGCTTAGTTATGGAACTTATGGCTTACCAAGCCAAATCTGATTTTCGGGTATCGCAGTATGTTGACAACGTGACTGAACTCGGCGAGATTATACTGACGCCGCCCGAGATGAATTTTCGAGATTAAGCTTATTAAAGCTTAACTAAGCTTTAATACTTTTGATTTTTTTAAGCTTTTAGGCTTGTAATTGAAACTTAGCTCTGGTTTTTGACGACTTGATGAAGGAGATGAATGCGTGGTCCTCCGCCTGTACAGCCTGGTCCTTCGCAATCTGATAGCAGAAACAGGGGTTCTTGATCGCCAGAAGTCTGCCTGTATCGACAGTTCGCAACGAGATTGACTATAGAGCCCGATCGTTCCAGGAGCTCCGCCTTCGCACGAGATGGGTAGCGATTGGAAGCTCTTGATCTCAGCTCCGCTCTAATACCACTGATGTGCAGATCGGTTGCAGTATGCTCACGTAGTGAATCCCGGAAGGTCCCCAAGAACAATGAACTCTACCTTTTTGCACAAAAAACAATGTAAAAAGCATGAACGACAAGAGAAAGAGACCAATTGGGTTCAATCTTCCCCTATGCCTTGTGTGAGCGCTTCACAAAGCATGTATTTTTATGTATATTTCCATCTTCATGGTCAATAACAGCCCAATTTACAAAAATATGACAAGCTTTTAGCTTTTGAATTTGCCTTTTACAAAAATAGGAAATAAAGCTAATGGACGGTGCCCATAGAGTCTGGCATGCCCAATCTCAATGTCCAAATAGAAATAACATATCCGTGCGCATAGGCGCATACAAAATAATAAACAATAATCAATGCCTCAATAGACATAACAAAATATAGGCGTGGCGCCTATCAAAATATAATCCAAAGGTCGAATACTCGCTAGACTCCAATGCTTTCCTCTGCCACTGCTGCTATCTCTACACATCAATTGAAGCATTCACAATCGTTAGTAAAATATTACAATTAAACCAACAAAAGTGAATACCTAGCAGTCTTCAGCTACATAAATAAATCAACTGGTTAGAAATAAATCCTAACCTTAATTTATTACGAGTGCGCACTCTAAACTCATAAACGTTTATTAATTTAATATGTATTTTGCAGAATCACCCGCTATGGAATCACCCATGTACACACTAAATTAATGAAACGCCCGAAAAGGACAGGCGTCCCATCAACTTCTCGCACAAAGAATCCACTTTGTGTATGAGCCCCAGTCATCTAAGTTTACAGAATCCACCGTAAAACCTCACGGAATCCGTGGAATATGCCTCCTGGCATCAGCTCTCCCTTAAAAATTGGCAATGGGACCACATTTGCTGGCCTATCATCAATATTTCCAGGATGGATCTGACTAGGAAGGGGACCTTGAGTCACCATGGGGACTTCTGTAAAAAGTGCTTTTAGGGCGTCAAAGGAGGCTTCTGCTGTTGCAAGCTCGTTCTCAACTTTGATTTTGGCCTTCTCTCTTCTCATGTATCTCTAGACTCGTTCCAACACTTGCCTCTTTATTGCGTCATTCATCAAGGGTTGGCTTCAACCAGTTGGTCTAGACTCAATAGGATAGTATCAGAGAGGGCTTCGTCTCTGATGGATTCTCTGGCCAACGTCTCTTCTACTTCCTTCTTTTCAACATCTCTGAATTCAGCTTTCAAACCACTACAGAGGGGGAGATATTCTGTTCTGAAAGTATCAAAACTCATTCTTCTTAGGATTGTTGTTGCATCATTATAATAATGCCAGCTTCTGAGGGTTTCATCAGTGTACATTGTGAAAATCACTCTCTCTACCAACTTCCAGTGGGTTGCTAATTGGACAAACAGAAGATTGTCAGTGCACCAAGCATCCCATGTATCTTGTTGTTGAGCATCCACGAACAAATTCCAACTCTTTCCCTTCTTGTCTTCGTGAACCTCCACAGACCAAGACTCCTGAAGCTTTTTCATAATCTCCCACTTGATGATGTCTGGAAACTTCTCAATGAATACCAAATCTTCCATGGATGGTCATACTCTCTTTTTCTGCTCTTCAGTTTGTTCCCAAAAAGTTTGCCACCAAGATGCAAGTTTCTGCTACTTCACAGGAAGAGGAAACAATCCACCATGACCATGCATCATGATGGTGATATGTTTCCGCCATTGTGGGATGAACTTCTTATGGAAAGTGGCTTTGATAATGAGAAATTCCAACTCTTTAGTGGAAGAAGGAACTTTGCAAACATCCATTGAATTCTCCTCTTCTTGGCAATGCAATTTCATTCATTTTCAGCCTCTTCTAGTGCTTGTGGATGGCAAGATTCCCCGGCTGCGCACCAAAAACATGGAGCCCCAAGAGGAACACCAAGGAACAGAGAATTCTCTTGCAAGAAAATCTATCTTTTAACATCAACAAGCTTTTATTTCATTCTTCTGATTATCAAAACAAAGAAAACAACAAATCTTCACGTAGCATCATAGTAGATATCTCCCACGGATTTGATAGAATCAACCATAATCTTCAACATCTTCATAAAATTCTTCAATAGAACAAAGAACACAAAATAATACACCATCTTTGAATGGAAATAAATCACATATTATCCTTCTTCAATGTCTTCATAGTTCTCTCTCTCAATCTCTCATATACATTTACACTGTTTTGATAGAATTGACTATCTCTGGCTCTCTCTCTCTCTCTCTCTCCATCAATAGTACATCATCTTCTCACTAAAATACTCTCTTAATAAATCTCAATAATCCTTCTTAGGTCGGGATGCACCTCCCAAGAGGTATGTCTGATATGAAGAGTCACCAGAGCCACTACAGTGTCTTTTCATAGCTCACTACTGTCACTGTCACTTAGTCTCCTCTTCAGTCTCTTCAGCAGTTGCTTCTTCCACTTGTTTTAGCTCTTTTGAACTTAGATTCATCCTTTCCAAAGGTTAGAAAACTTTCCCAAAGTCACACATACATTCTACAAAACACTTACAGAAGGTCTATAGAAGAGTTACAATATAGAACCAGAACAGCTACAGTACAGTTACAGTACAGAGACAGATCAGAGACAGAACAGAGACAGAGGCTCTATAGAAGGTCTACAAAGGGTTACAGAAGGTCATTAGAACCTCATAACTCATACTCAAACCATTCCAAACTATCAAAAACTATTTAATAATCTTTCAAAAGATCTCAATCTTCATCAATCATCAATCCATGCTTCATACAGAAGAAAATCAGAACAAAGCAGAAGCTATACAGAACCAAGTAGAACCTATCAGAACATCACAAAACCTCATATCTCCACTGAGAATCATCATGAACTTCCAAAACATAATCAATATTATCCAAAACACTCTCAAATACTTCCATTAACAACCATACATCACTCTGAATCCATAAAAACTCAATCATTCAAACCTCAAAAACAACAAAAATCAGTCAAAAATTCAGTCTTTTTCCACTCTCAACATTCACATAAAACCCTACGCTTAGTAGCATGAATCTTGAATGCATGTTCTACAAGAATCAATAGAAGTTATGCCCTAACTTAGCATATGCTTTGATCTTAACCAGAAAAGTTAGGGTTTGTAAATCTACTCATATGTAGGCAATGAATCATGTGGTTACGAAAATAGTATCGTAAATATCTTCAAGAATAGATAAGTAAATTAGTTTAACCTAAACACCTAGACTGCGAGGGACTCATTTAGGAAGGGTTAAATCGATGCAACATATCCCAAGTGCTAACAGGGATTTAGCACATTAAGGACGTGACCTAATCGCTCTTATTGTCAAGTTGAAACTCTTATAAACCTAAAGACCTGCCCACATTCATGGAATGTAGGGACAATAGGACATACTTGCGAGAAACGATCTAGGGTTTTTACCCTAAGGATCGCTCGCTAAAGAGATAAAGCTCGGATTGAGTTGGAACCCTAGGACTGATAATGTCGGCCTAATGCAATCGAGAACAGATTGTTATGAAGACTCCCTAACCCTATTCCCTATCTAATCATGACTCTGTGATTAGAAGATGCCATTTGATGGGTAAAATAGTCCCATAGATTGGATGCGACACTTGTGCAACAAGTTGTAGAGTTGCATGATCTTGTGATTTGATCACAAGGGAATGGCCAATTCCCGGGAATGAGATTGGCAGATTCTTGCGCAAGTTTATCTTGCAAGAGGATGAGGAGTCATCCTGACATAACACCTTTCTTGGGAAAAGTGACCAAGATAAGGGAATTAGATATTTGCTTGGAAGCAAAGGACCAATTAGCAAATTGGAATAACATATTAATTGCTAATAGAACTTAAGGTATTGGTTAAGTTCGGTTAATAGGATACGACCCTAACCCAAGGATATAGGGTTAAAAAATAAACCTTAGGGATCTTGCCAAGTTAAAATTGATCTCGGATCGAGTGCTGGATGCATTCAAAAAGAAGGATTCACTCCTTAGCAATTGGCTTGCGTATTTGTACTATACATTTTTGACAAAGTATCCCATGCCTCCTTTGGCGTACTTGCATCCTGAATATGCACAATCATAGAGTCTGAAATGCTGATAGACATCCCATACATAACTTTCCTGGCTCTCTTATGCCATGCTTTAAATGCCTGCATTTGCTGTTGATTGGGAACATCAGGAAGAACTGGTTCTTCTTCATTTCTTGCAACAAATTCCCAATATCCTTTTCCCATAAGGAAATTCGTCATTCTAAACTTCCATGCTTGGAAGTTGTTCTTGTCAAGCTTTTCAGTGAAAATCTGTGAGAGAAAATCAGACGCCATTACAGAACACTGCAAAAAATTCTGTCACTGCAAAGAACACAACTTCAGCCTCACAAGGGCTAATCTGCAAAACTAACGAAAGTGGTATTTGACCACACAGTCACTTCCTAGTGACGATTTTGCATCAATAGGAAACAAGGATGATTCTGTAACTCCCAATGTCTCTGCGCACAAGCATACGATGCAATTTCTACAGTAACTTTTCACCGACCTGTAGAATAGTGGTCGCATAGCATAAACTGGGCCTTTTCCTGAGTGCGTGCAGAAAACTTCCGCCTCCAAAACGGGCCCCGAAATGGCCTCAGATCAAAAAAACAGGGTCGCCTAGGACTAAAGCCCTTTCCCGCAGTATATACTGCCCTCTTGCTTCACCGCGAAGGGCGTCTCAACCTGAGACAATACACTCTTGCAATTTCCGGCTGTGCTACCTACATGAAAGCAACACTTCTCCTCTTACCAGAACACCGTGAGCTTGGCTTGCTTTCTTGAGCTCCTTACCACGAACAAGGCTCTGATACCATGTCAAGATTGTGGGAGAGAAGGAAGGAGTCTCACTTGTAGATTTCTTGCTTGCACAATGGGAGAATACACACAGAGGTGGAGGCTGAAAACAGTTTTCCTCTTCTTAGTTGTGTAAGCCAAAAAGAACTCAAGTACATAGAAATAGAAGAACCCTATATATGGGTCTCCAACCAAACTCGACTAACTAAGGTGGCATACTAACTGAGCCACGAACTAGAGTAGATAAGGATAGCTGTCATGTAGCTATTATTCATGGGCGGTCTACCAACCGGATCTGCAACTGACACATCGGTGACATAAATGCACAACGGTCACCCTGGCATATCACGAGTGGAGCTCGATATCTCAACAGATGCCACCTGGATGGAAAAAAGCACTCTCAACCATCAATATCCCCAGTTTATCTCGAGATGAGGACATCTCGATTCCTCCAAGCCTTGCCTTCAAGGCCTCTTTCAGAGCTCTCACCTCCCTAGTGTATGCCATCATTTGCCTTGTTTTTTCCACTCAAAAGGCTGCAAAAGCCTCCTTTTTTTCTTCTATCTTGGCAATCATAGATTTTATTTCCTCATTCATCCTCTCACATTAGCTCTAGAGCTCTTTCACCAACTCATTATATTTCTGTGTTGTGCATTGTCGACGAGACTGAAGTGGTCGATACCTCAAGTCTTGGCACCTTTAGACCTTGGCCAGATTCTGCATCTGTTTCCAATCTCTTGGCTCCTACCATTAGGACCCATTATGATGTCATGGGTGCCATCTCCTACACTTTTCTTAGTAGGTATTGCCATCATGTTACATTCAATGACCACCACTTCTATGGCTCCTTGTACTAGGGTGGTTGTGGTGGCCATGACTAGTGATATTGCATGCATGGAGGCCTTCCCTTTCCTTCTACCATTGGTCTTTTCTTGGTCTCCTCTATAGCAGCACTTATGCCAGGCATGTCCTCATGTGTTGGGCTCATCATGGCT
The DNA here is from genome assembly GCF_053477565.2 of Lygodium microphyllum. Taxonomy (NCBI): domain Eukaryota; kingdom Viridiplantae; phylum Streptophyta; class Polypodiopsida; order Schizaeales; family Lygodiaceae; genus Lygodium; species Lygodium microphyllum. The sequence goes on along the minus strand of NC_141141.1, from coordinate 82,061,751 downwards.
AGCTCCTAAGATTGAGAGGGTTGTTCCACTCATCTTCCGATAGCAATGGCCACCTACTCCTCCTCCTCTCCTCTTAATCTTTCTTCCTCCTCTTCTTATCTCTTTTTACGTTACTCTTTGAGCTTCCTTGAATTTTGAACCCTCTGCAATTCTCTACTTTCTTTAGTGGTGGATATGGCTCTCTTGATGGAAATATTTAGCATGATTATTTGATTGTCCCCTTGGCTAGATGGTGTTGAGCCTTGCTGCCTATGCTCGCTCACCATTCTCCTGCTTCAGATTCCTAGTCATTTAGGTTGATGGTTAGCCTCCCTTTTCTTAGTTGCTTGCTCCAATTCTTCTTATTGAAACCTATTAACTTCTTCTTCCCCAAGGTTCCCTATAGAGTATTAGATAGGAGGGCTTGTTGGAATGGGTATGTGGAGCTCATGGATTGGCAGAATGTTCTGGTGTTTCCTCCCCTTTCTCTTCTCTTCCCATCTCCCCCCACAATATCTTAGATTAGTGTTGTTAGCACTCCTCAAAAACCCATGTTTGATGCCTTGGATATGGGTTTTTTTCTTTCTAACTCTCGGGCCTCCTCATTGCTAGGGATTCTCTACCTGTGGATCTTAGGGCTAATGTGAGTACCTTAGCTAATGGCATGAATTTTTATTCAGACAAAGGAGTTCATGCTTACTTCATCCAAGGCCTTCGCTGCAATGCTCTCAAGACATGGTACCCCTATCCTGCTCATGCATCCATTATACCTCTAGCTCCAGAAGAGAACATGCACCATCTTTGCTTGCAATCTGATAGTAGGATTGGGGATGTCTGCTATATTGATTCTATAATTTGTGTGCACTTGCTACTTATTCATCCCTAGCATGCCATATATATCTCTTTTTGGCCTCTTTTCTAGCTTGCTAACCAATCCTAGAGCTTTCTCAACCAACTCCAAGCTGAGCACATCTTCCACACTCTTGGTTTTGTCTCCTTGTTTGATTGCCACTATATTGCTATTCTTCATGGCATCAAAGGATCCGAGGAACTCTGTGCACCTATTGTGACTATGTATTGGCCGACCTTCTCTAGGTACTTGGCTAGATTGCATTGTTTGACAATCTGCCTAGCCACATCCTCAATTTTGCCATGAGCTCTTCGAGGTTGTGTATGCTTTGGTATCGTAACAATTGGTTGAACACATGCATTTCTATGGTGAGGTGATATTTTTTTTGTTCTTCTTTGGAAAATGGTAGTCCTTCCATTTGGATCCCTAACATAACACAACAGCTCTTAATGAGTTCTCTTTGAAGGACAATTTTTGGTTAGGACAACAAAGTAGTTAGAAGGAAACTTTATCAAATAGTGAAATGTATAGGCCAACGAATGAAAAAAAATTACATATCAACAATGCATACATTCCATGCAATAAATGCATGCAGAAAGTTTCATTGAATGAAATTCCATTCATCTTTCCTCTTGGAGTTCAATCATATTTTGAATCATATTCACTTTTCACCTTACTCCCTCCCCTCTTGGAGCAATGAGAAACCTTCCTATGATTTGAGAATGAGGGGATAAGAGAATTTAGGATGCTCTTGATGGGCTCTAGTGTTTCATGAGGCCAATTGTATAAGTTTGGGTTAAGTATGGATTTGACATGATATTGTCCTCTAATGGTCTCTTTTATATCAAGACCGGTACTCTAAAAAATTGAGGCCACGTAGATGGGGTCATATTCAAAAGTCTTGATGCTGCATCCTTGCTCTACATTGGTCATAATTTGACAATCCACGTGCTCCCATTGGATGTGAAGAGAGTACTATTTTCATAGGAAATCGGACTCGGATTTAGCTAGCTTTTTCAACTCATCTAGTTCATCGGGCAACATTAGAACTTTACTTTTCTTGAAGGATGTGATTAGCCATTGGTTTAAAGCTTTTTTCTTGAGAAATTTTAGTGGCAAATTACTACTTTGTGATCGTGAAGCTTTTGTGAATATGAATTCAAATACCTTCCAAGAACAAGGCAAAGAGCATACATCATTTTCTCAGGGAAGTTCATAAAGGTATATCCTCTACATCATGTGCATTCCAGGCCTATTTATAAATATCCTTATCGCTGAATTTTTCTTAGATAAAACATAACTTTTTCTATTCAATCTATAAATAACCCCTTCACATTACACCCTTTTGTATGTAAAAGATATATGAAAATAGTATTTTAAAAAATACCTTATTTTGAACCCACTTGATGCACACATATATTCATGAGTAACTTACCCAAGATCATTTGCGATGTGTTCTTTAAGCATGTTGAGGTCCAAGCATTCATAGCTTGTAGCAAATAGGGTGAAAATGGAGTCTAATCATCTCATACATGTTAGTAAGTCATCTCCCATGTTCATTTCCATATCAAGTGCCAATTTGAGAATTGTTCATTGTTGATAAGATGGTTTAAGGTCTATGGATGGTTGGGGTTTGATTGGACTAGACTACTAAGCTATAGTAGCCTTTACTATGAGTTGGTGATCGAAGTGTTTGTTATTTTTTTCTTCTGATGGAGCTTGCAATTCATGGACCATGTGGATCTCTATCTATGTAGTGGGTGGTGCATTAGAGGTATTCAGGTAAGTCCTATTGGTATTGGGTCTAACTTTTAGGCCATAGAACCACTCAGTGTTCATGGGTTGAGCATTTTCTTGCTCACTCTAGTTTTTACCTCCTGTTGGCTCTCACGAATACCTCTCGAGGGGGGGTGGTCACTCATGAATATATGTATGTATAACGTGAGTTCAAAATAAAAGGTTTATAAAATACTATTTTTATACATTTTTTACATACAGAAGGATGTCATATAAAGGGGTTACTTACAGATTCAATAAAAAAGGGTTATGTTTTATTCAATAAAAATTCACAGATTAGGATATTTATAAATAGGATATGAATGCATGGCGTGATATAGAGGATATATACATAATGAGCCCCCTTGAGATGGGTACGTGGATGTTGGTTGGAAGATTGCGGTGGATGTGAAAGTGTGTGGATCTTGGATCTAGGCAAAAACACCAAGGTGTTGTTGTCATAGAAGCCTTGGGCACACAATAGGGATTTTGGTACCCATCTTGTCATGGTCCTTTGTCTATTTATGTAACGCCAAATTTTTCTCTCAAGTCTGGTGTATAGGATACAAGAGCCATGAAATCTTGCAGATGCGCCCTTGGTACGCTAGGATTTGCATTTTGAAACCCACTTGGTTACTTGCATTGTAGCTTTGGTTGGTGCTTCTAAGTGTTATGAGTATTTCCTAGTGGATGTTTGTGCGGGTTCACTACCCCTCTACTTAGTGTTGACACTATGTTTAAATACCAGTGGTGCTGTGGGCTTTCATGAACCCACATTACCCTTGTTGAAAGTTGTGACTATCCTAACATTGCTTTTGGAAAGGTGGATGTGGTGAGACTTGTATGTCAGCATTGCAGTGATTCTATTTCTTGAAAGCATGATCCAAAAGTGATTCCTTGCCAACACGTTTTTTGTTAGGTAGTACATAAAAGATAATTGGGAGGCTCTAAGTCTTGATAGAAACCGTTACTTTGCACTTTCTTGGTGATAGATAGGATTACCCCCAAATGGGCTAAGCTTGCCATTAGTTGGTTGCACTTGGGACTAACTAATGAGGGTCCAATGGTCATAAGTGAGGATATTGTTTTCGGCTCCATTGTCTATTAATGCATTAAATATGTGTGTCTTTTGGGCGTTTACCATTATGTGCAAGTAGCTAGTGCTACTGTTTCTTTGTTCTTCTGTCTATGCTTGTGATGGTTGCCACTCACATTCATGGGTGGTATTATCATTGAAGGCTCATGTAGTGGGTGTGATGGAGGGTGGTACTTCTTGATGTGACTTCCATTAAAAAAGCCTATACTCTCTCCTTGCATGATTTTAAGCTCCACATTGTCAATCTGACTAATGTTACACACTTTGAAAGGTCCCAACCCCCTAAACTTCATCTTTTTTTTGTTACCCTTTATAGAGTACAAAAACACTAAGTCTCCTCATTCAAAGTCAAAGTGTTTGCTTGCTTGTCAAACCAACGGTTACGCTGTGCTTTTTCATAGAGTAGGACATAGGTTGCAATGAGCCAGATTTCAAATAGTTTTTCTAGTTCGACTAAGCGATTTGTCCATGCTTCCTTGCCATCCCATCTCTCTTAGATTGCTAATTTCAAGCTTTGAATGAAGAACTCTACTGGTAAGATTGCTTCAGTCCCATAGGCTAGCTTGAATGGTGTTAATCCTACGGTTATTTTATAGGCTATCCTCTGTAAGCCCATAATGCTACCATTAGCTTATTGTCCCATTCATTGCAAGAGGTAGAGACCACCTTGGTTAGGACAATCACTAGGATTTTGTTTGTAGCTTTAGTTTGACTATTGGTTGGAGTGTAATACGGTGAGGATTAATAATGGATTATCAAGGTAGGCAATAAGTAACACAATATTAGTGAGTTTGGGAATCTCCCAATTCTCATTTTTTTGAATACTAAAAGAGTGGCACCCGGATAACATGCCCATAAGTTTCTCAAAACCATATGATATGACCTATCATTGGAAAGCACTTGAAAAATGGAATCTATTGAGCTACAGAGAACTTGATTTAGAATTATAGTGTTCAAGTTATGAGAAATCCAAAGATTTGTTGAGATATCGAGCTCCATTCGTGATACGCCAGGGTGACCGTTGTGTATTTATGTCACCGACTTGTCAGTTGCAAACGCGGTTGGTACACCGCCCATGAATAATAGCTACATGATAGCTATCCTTATCTACTCTAGTTCGTGGCTCAGTTAGTATGCCACCTTAGTTAGTTGAGTTTGGTTTGAGACCCATATAGAGGGTTCTTCTATTTCTTTGTACTCGAGTTCTTTTGGCTTACACAACTAAGAAGAGGAAAACTGTTTTCAGCCTCCACCCTTGTGTGTCTTCCCCCATTGTGCAAGCAAGAAAGCTTCAAGCGAGACTCCTTCCTTCTCTCCCACAATCTTGACATGGTATCAGAGCCTTGTTCGTGGTAAGGAGCTCAAGAAAGCAAGCCAAGCTCGCAGTGTTGTGGTAAGAGGAGCAGTGTTGCTTTCATTTTCTATTTTGGGAGCAGATCTCTGCAGGTAGCACTGCCGAAAATTGCAGGAGTGCATTGTCTCAGGTTGAGACGCCCTTCGCGGTGAAGCAAGAGGGCAGTATATGCTGTGGGCGAGAGATTTAGCGAGCTTTAGCTCTCGGCGACCTTGTTTTTTTTATTTGAGGCCATTTCGGGGCCTGTTTTGGAGGCGGAAGTTTTCTGCACGCACTCAGAAAAAGGCCCAGTTTTATGCTGTGCAGCCACTGTTCTACAGGTCGGTGAAAAGTTACTATAGAAATTGCATCGTATGCTTGTGCGCAGAGACATTGGGAGTTACAGAATCATCCCTGTTACCTGTTGATGCAAAATCGTCACTAGGAAGTGACTGTGTGGTCAAATACCACTTTCGCCAGTTTTACAGATTAGCCCTTGTGAGGCTGAAGCTGTGTTCTTTGCAGTGACAGAATTTTTTGCAGTGTTCTGTAATGGCGTCTGATTCTCTTTCACAGATTGTAACTGAAAAGCTTGACAAGAACAACTTCCAAGCATGGAAGTTTAGAATGACGAATTTCCTCATGGGAAAAGGATATTGGGAATTTGTTGCAGGAAATGAAGAAGAACCAGTTCTTCCTGATGTTCCCAATCAACAGCAAATGCATGCATTTAAAGCATGGCATGAGAGAGCCAGGAAAGTTATGTATTGGCTGTCTATCAGCATTTTAGACTCTATGATTGTGCATATTCAGGATGCAAGTACGCCAAAGGAGGCATGGGATACTTTGTCAAAAATGTATAGCACAAATACGCAAGCCAGGAAAATGCAGCTCAAGCAAGAGTTGCATAATGTGCAAAGAGAAAATATGAGCATCAACGACTACCACATGAAGGTGAAGAAGATTGCAGATGCACTTGCTTCCATTGGGTCACCAGTGGAAGATGATGATTTAGTTTCTGTGACCTTGAATGGTCTAGGAAAGGATTATGCACAGTTTCGGACATCCATTTCAGTTCGCGAAAGATTTCCTGATTTTGAGGAGCTGATTGCTCTTCTAATTTCTGAGGAGCAAATAAATGGTGGTGCATCTTCTTCAGGTGGAACTTCAAAAGAAGATGTCTTCTACTCAAATCCTGGAAGAGGTAGAGGCAAAGGTAGAGGAGGCCGATATGGAGGCCGTGGTAGAAATCAGAATATGCAGCAAACTCAAGAAAACCAATCCTATGGAGGAGGACGTGGTAACTCTAGAGGCAGGGGGAGCCAAAGAGGTCATGGTGGATAGCAAAGAGGCCAAAATGCAAACAATAATGTTGAATGCTACTACTGTGGTAAAATGGGTCATATGGCTAAAGACTGCTATAAAAAGCAGAATGACATCATGAATGGAAAACTGCAACAAGGGAATTATGCATCTTCTAGTAGACAGGGTGATGACAGAAATGAGCACTTGTTTATGGTGCAGCACATGAACAATTCTGTGACAAGTGTAGAAGAAAGCAATGATGTATGGTATGTTGACTCAGGTGCATCAAACCACATGACAGGTCATGCAGAATGGATGGAGGATGCAAGGAAAATGGAAAAACCAGGATTTGTGGAGACTGGTGATGATACTGCACATCCTATTGTGCAGATTGGAAAAATTCCCTTGTCTATGCAGGATGGGAAAAAGAAATACCTGTGCGATGTATTTCATGTCCCGAATATCACCAAGAATCTGGTTTCTGTTGGTCAAATGGTTGAACAGGCCTTGCAGGTCAGATTTAATCCTCATGGATGCTTTGTTGAGGATATGAAAAATAAAGGTCGCTTGATAGCAAAAGGAAAGAAGAAGGGCAGAATGTTTACATTGGATGCAGACATGTCTGAATTGAGTGCAGCAATGTTTGCACATGGGACCGGTGTAGTTGCAGATATTGATATCTGGCATAAACGCATTGGTCATGTTAATGTACAGTGACTTAAATCAATGCAGGCCCAAAATATTGTTGTAGGTTTGCCGAAATTCAAGGTTGCAGAAATGCATAAGGTATGTGAAGCTTGTCAATTTGGAAAACAGGCAAGGAAACCATTTCCTAGACATGTTCAAGATAGTGAGAAGCCATTGGAATTAATCCACTCTGATGTGTGGACTACTAAAGCTGCATCTCTTGGAGGTTGTCATTATTTTGTCACTTTTATTGATGACTATAGCAGAAAAGTTTGGGTGTATTTTATGAAAAAGAAAAGTGAAGTTTTTGGGCTTTTCAAAACCCTTAAAGCTATGGCTGAAAAAGAAACAGGTCTGCAAATAAAATGCCTAAGGTCAGATGGAGGGGGAGAGTACCTCTCAAATGAGTTTGAAAAGTTCTTGCAGGAGCATGGCATAAAGCAGCAATATTCATGCAGTTATACCCCACAACAAAATGGAATTACAGAAAGGAAAAACAGGCATATTGGAGAGGTATCTCGTGCCATGCTCAATGAAAAAGACTTGCCAGATTTTTATTGGGCTGAAGCAGTTGCTACAGCAGTCTACATAATGAACAGGACTCCCACTGCAGCAATACATGGAATGACTCCAGAGGAGAGGTATACTGGTAGGAAACCAGATATTTCTCATTTGAAAATTTTTGGTTGCATTGCCTATGTACATGTGCCAGATGAGTTGAGATCCAAGTTGGATCCAAAAGCTGAGAAGTGCATCTTTATTGGTTACTCTCTGCAGCAAAAAGGGTATAGATGCTATAACCCTTCTACTCGTAAGTTTACAGTGAGCAGAGATGTTGTTTTTGATGAGATGAGTAGCTGGTATAAACCAGTAAATGTGATTGATGATGTAGATGCACAAAATGGTAATGCTGCACAAAATTCACAACAGCAGTCACAAAATATTAGTGGACCTGGAGCGTCCTCTAGTAGTGGTTCACATTCTTCACCATGGATAGGCAGATTGAGATCAGGAGAATCTTCTCAAAGTAATGCAGATAGTGGTATGCAGGTATCACGAAAAGGAAAAGAGAAGGTTGATTAGTCCATGTTTGATGTGAATGCAGGTCACTCTTATGTGGATGGTGAATTCAGTGGCTCAGAACAGAGCATTGATGATGAGTTGGGTATTCCTTCTATTGTTACACCTGGAGTAAGGAAGACCAGGGATGTTTTGAGAGCACCTGGGAGTGAACCTACTTTGCACAGGTCTACGAGAGCTAGGTATCCTGTGGATAGACTGAAATATGATGGATTTACAGCCATTCACTATGCATATATGGTCAAAGTGATACAGGAACCAGAACCCACATCTTTTGAGCAAGCCATGGGAAAAGAAAAATGGAAGAAAGCCATGGATGAAGAAATGGATGCCTTGGAAGCAAATGCTATATGGGAGTTAGTACCTTTGCCTAAAGGTAAGAATGCAATTGCCTGTAAGTGGGTTTATAAGGTGAAGCACAATGCAGATGGTTCTGTGAACAGATACAAGGCAAGATTAGTAGTCAAGGGGTATGCACAAACATATGGCATTGACTATGAAGAAACATTCAGTCCAGTTGCAAGGATGGCAACTGTAAGAGCAGTCATTGCTATGGCTGCATCAAAGGGATGGTCTTTACATCAGATGGATGTAAAGAATGCCTTCTTGCATGGTGATTTGCAAGAAGAGGTCTATATGGAGTAGCCACCAGGTTATGTGCATGCTGTTCATCCTGAGTTTGTTTGCAGGTTGAAGAAAGCCTTGTATGGCTTGAAGCAAGCACCTAGAGCATGGTCTGACAAGATAGGACAGTATCTTGTCACTATTGGCTTTCAGATTTCCAAGGCAGATTTCTCACTTTATGTGAGAAAAACAGAGAAAGGTATTATGCTACTTGTCATTTATGTTGATGATTTGATTATGACAGGTGACAGTGATGAAGATATCCTTCATGTGAAAATGCTATTGAAGCAGAAGTTTGAGATGAAGGATTTGGGAGAGCTGCGTTATTTCTTGGGCATTGAGGTGATTAGATCACCAAGTGGGATACAACTCTTGCAGAGGCAGTATGGATTGGACATGCTGTCCAAATATGGGATGACAGGCTGTAAGCCTATTTCAGTTCCTTTGGAGCAAAATGTGAAGCTGAGCACAAATGCAGGTGAGCTTCTAGAAGACCCTACTATGTACAGACGCATAGTAGGAAGTTTGATTTATATGACTATTACTAGGCCAGATTTGAGCTATGCTGTTGGATTGGTAAGTCAGTTTATGCAGGCTCCAAGGAAACCACATTTGGATGCGACTAGACGCATACTCAGGTATGTGAAGTCCACATTGCAGTATGGACTATTTTATGAGACTGGGGTTCAAATACAGTTGCATGGATACAGTGATGCTGATTGGGCTGGTAGTATTTCTAATAGACGATCTACCAGTGGATATGTGTTCTCTTTTGGGAGTGTTGCAGTCACTTGGAGCAGCAAGAAACAGCCTACAGTTGCCTTGTCGAGCACAGAGGCTGATTACAGGGGTGCAGCAATGGCTGCATGTGAGGTAGCTTGGTTGCATAAGCTACTTTATGATATGCATCAGTCTACAGATGGACCAATCGTCATTTATTGTGACAACATGAGTAGTATACACTTGGCAAATAACCCAGTCTATCATGCTAGAACAAAGCACATTGAGGTGCATTATCACTATGTGTGAGAGAGGGTTTTACTAGGTCTTATTGATCTAGTTTATGTCAGCACAGAGGATCAGGTAGCTGACATATTCACGAAGGCATTGGGCACAGAGAAGCTGCGCAAGTTCAGAGACCTGCTTGGTGTGCAGGAATTGGGATTGAGCTCGAGGGGGAGTGTTGAGATATCGAGCTCCACTCGTGATACGCCAGGGTGACCGTTGTGTATTTATGTCACCGACTTGTCAGTTGCAGACGCCGTTGGTACACCACCCATGAATAATAGCTACATGATAGCTATCCTTATCTACTCTAGTTCGTGGCTCAGTTAGTATGCCACCTTAGTTAGTTGAGTTTGGTTTGAGACCCATATAGAGGGTTCTTCTATTTCTTTGTACTCGAGTTCTTTTGGCTTACACAACTAAGAAGAGGAAAACTGTTTTCAGCCTCCACCCTTGTGTGTCTTCCCCCATTGTGCAAGCAAGAAAGCTTCAAGCGAGACTCCTTCCTTCTCTCCCACAATCTTGACAAGATTTGATGACGTGTCCCAAACTTATGGGAAATTCCCATATTCCCCAATATGGTGTTAAGTGGGAAATTACTTCATTGATGAAGTGTATGCCTTGATCACTGAAAAATTATATGCGACATTCAAACTTTGAAATCACTTGCGCCCAAAGAAATTTGACAATGGTCCTAATGTCATTTTTTTGAGTAGCTCAAGCTTCAGTCTACTTGGTGAAATAGTCTATGGCTATGATTATGTACCTTGCCTAGGCTATGAGTATTGTGCTACAGGGCTGATTGGATTGATGAAATCAATCCCCATTTTTCAAATGGTTGGCATGCTATTGTTGGGGTCAAATCCATCTTATCCTTATGAATTGGGACCTTGGATTGTTGGCACTTATCACAATGCTTCTTCACAAGCTTGGCTGCATCACAAAATAGTGTAGGCCACCATAATTGAGACTCAGGAATCTTACATGTTGTTAACCCTCAAAGGAACAAAGGTGGAAAATCTGAAAAATCTAAAGCAGAAGACAAGGCCAAGGCAAAAGCAAAACAGAAGGTGAAGGCACGCCAAGAAGAATCCAAACACGCAAGGAGTGAAGAAAAGTCCTAAATCAAGGAGAAAGGCGCACAAGAGAAGAGCAAGTTAATACTCTTATAAAAGAGCACAAGGTGCACTAGGATTTATTTTAAAGAGTGGCGGGCTCTCACCGGTGAAAATTGTAAAGGTAGATGAGCGGTAGGGAGGAAGCTAGGAAGATGGGAGGATAGTGGGAAAAAGGGCCTAGGCCATGGCCTTCCATGTAAAAAAGGGGATAAGAGGATGATTGCCCAAAAGGGATTTAGGGTTTTGTATATAAATTTGAAAAGTGAATGAGAAGATCATTCTTGTGTGTGGCCAAAAGGCAATCTCTTCTTCTTCTTCTTCTTATTCTTATTATTATTATTATTATTATTCTTCTTCTTCTTCTTCTTGAGGGAGTCCCTTTTTGCTCTCTCTAAGTCCTCCTTCTCCTTTTTGCGGCCTTCATCCTGCTTCTTCTTTTGTGTCATCCTCTTCTTAGGTTTCTTTGCTTGATTTTTTCTTGATTGTTCCTTATGTTCTCCCCCTTCTTCGTCACTTTCGGTCCTGTCGCTAGACAACTCTTGGTCCTGGTGAGAGGGGGCGACCTGTTGGGTGTTTCTCCTTATCCTTCCTCTGCATCCTATGCCTCTTTTACTGCCTCCTAGATGAGGGCAATCAAAACACTTCCATAGCCAACAAAAGAGGCTTTGGATGAGGCTTTCTTCCTCTCAGTGCTTTTGGAGGCTGGGTACTCCCCCCTGCTAGCTTGCTCCCCAAGGCTAGTGCTTTTGCTGCCTGGTATATAGTCTTGCGCACATAGCCATTCTAGTCAACCTCATCTAGGGTGTGAGCTACTATGTTCTCCAGCATAGGCACATTGATCCAGTGCATGAGGAAATTGTAGTGCTAGTTGGAGGACAGTGCATGCACAAGTTTTGCTTGCATGCAGACTTTAGCATCAGGGATATCCTGGATGTTGATGTCATCGTTGGTCAGCACCTCTTCCCTCTTCATCTTAAGCAAGGCATAGACATATCTTTTCTACTTCTTCTCCACCTTAGGACCTAACCCTAGTGCCTTTTGCACCAAGGTTGGGTTCAAGGGTACGTGTACCTGTTTGGCCTTCTCCCCCCTTCCCACTATTACAGTTTCACATTCATGATCTGGGTTGTATGTTCTGAGGAATTCCACACATTTTGTGTGGTTACGCTCTTGTGCGAACTTCTCGAGGTACTTAGCAAAGTTGCACTGCTCTACGACCCTCTTGGTTGCTTCCTCCTTGGCTACTACTTTCTCAATATTATGGATGGTTTGAAATTTTAGTTGGTTGTAGGAACGACTTTCCAAGGAGATGTCGTACTAGGTCCTCTCCTCTTCTGTGAAGGGGAGTCGATGTGGGCACGGTCTTGTTGTGACATCTTTTGTTCTTGTCATGAACCATAATTCCCATTAGTGCTTTCAAAAATAATAATTTGTTGAAAAGAAAGACTTTATGTTTGTTGAATGAAAGCAGTAAGATCCAACATAGATTCTTCCCTTTAGACTTTTTGCCTTTTATCTCAAAGCTTTTGTGACATTCCTCCTACGTCACCAGTTTCTTATGTGTTTATGCTTTTGCTTGATCTTGATTGGTTTTAATTTGATTCACCTTACCCCCTCCCCTTCCAGATTGAGAAGAATCCTTCCTAGGATTGAAGGTTAGGAGGTCAAGGGCAGTTAGCATTCAGATATAAGGGTTACTTGCGCATGAGCCAAGTATAGAATTGTGGGTTATACTCCAACTGAGTCTTGTGGTCTAGATCGAAGGGTCAGGCACTTACATGTGTGATATAAGTGTGGACATCTGTTAGGAAATCTCTGGAGTCAACACGGCTAGCAATGTGTAGCTCATCTTTGGTCAAGAGACGATCAAGATATGGGTGTTCTTTGACGTGCTATTCCATGGGTCGGCCACAAAGAGTGGTTAACACTCTATATGTGGTGGGTGACACATAGGTTGGGTCATACTCCAATGTCTTGATTACGCAACGTTGCTCAGCGTTGGTCATGATTTGACATCCTTTGAGTTCCCACTGCAATTGCCAAGTGTACCAGTTTCGTAAAAATGGGAAGTCGGTGTCAGCTATTGCTTTCAACTCCTCGACTTCTTTATCAGTGATGGAAGAAGTCACTTGCTTATTGTAGGATGTAATGAGGCACTGTTTGATGTCTTGTTCTCTTGATTTTTCAGTGCATAGCAACTCGGCAGGAGCTAAGTGGGGTGTTTTGACAAATGTGAATTCGAATGTTTCCCAGGAATAAGGCATCATGCAAACTTCAGTTGCTAAAGGCTCTTGCAATAGGCCTAAGTCCAAACGGTCATAGCTGAGAGCCAGTGACATAAATGTGGCATTTAAGCATCTAAGACAAGAAATAACGTCATCCCCTCTGTCTTCGGCTAGGTCTGCGGCTAGAGTTAAGAATGATTTTCACTCGTAGGAGGGTTTAAGGCCTGCAGGTGGCTGTGGTTTGATAGGGCTAGAAGGCTTGGTGGCAGATGGTGGTAGTTACCCATGAAGCAGTGGTTGAGCCTCGTGGATGAGCATCGGAGTAGTAGCTGCTATGGATGGGCTGCTACATTCGGATTGGGTTTGGAAAGTCTTATCAGCACTAGTAGGGGTTGAAGTGTATAAAGGCATTTGTGGTTTGGGCCGATAGGCTTGCTCAACACTTCTGGGCTTATGCACGGGTGATCTTGTAGGTGGCAAGTCCTGGAAGCATTGCGAATTCTGGTTATGAGGTTCTATGGGGCTTCGGGTGATCGAGCTTGAGGGTGGTGTGTGAGTAGAGCCTTGGACCATTCGGGCCTTAGGGATCCATATCGAGGCATTTCCCTCATAGTAGCCTTGCGCTTGCAAGAGGGATTTAGGAACCCATCTTGGCTTGATCATGCTTTCATTTCTGTAATTGCATTTCAACCTCCTGGGTTTTGATTTTCTTGTGTTACGAGGACGTGAATGTCTTCTCCTAGGCAGTGATTGCGGTTGTTTAGGCCTCCATTAAAACTTAGGTTGTTGGGCCTTAGCTTTTACTGCTCTGAGTGACGGTTTGTGAGATTCGGTGGATGGTGGCTCAGCACTATCCCGCTCCCTAGACTTGGCTACGAGTACTTCTACTGGTGGCCTTGCGGACTTTGATGAGGTCACGCAGCCCTTGCTAAAGGCTGTAACAATGCGGACGTTGCCTATGGCGAGGTGGATGCGCTGCAACTCATAATCAACATTACAGTGAGTTTGCTTCTTGAAGGTTCACCCTAGCAATGACTCCTGCCTGTGTCTTTAGTGTTTGGAAACATGTAAAGGATCATTGGTACATTCTCAGACTCGATAGCAACATCGCCCTTGCACTTGCCAAGAAGTGCATACGAGCGGCCCCCATATGGGCTAATTTGGCATTAGTGGGCTGTAGTGGTAATTTACCAAGTTGAGTCCAATGATCATGAGTTAAGACATTGAAGTTTGCTCCCTCCTTGATCAAAACATTGAAAGTGCATGTTTGCTTAGTAGTGACCATGATGTGGAGGTATGCGGGTTCTACGGCTTCCTCATCCTCATCATCAATTTCCATGATTGTGGCAACTCGTACTTTGATAGGGGTTCTAACATTGTTGGCTCATGGAGCGGATGCGTGGGAGGGTAGTACTTCTTAATGCAACTGCTATTGAAGAAGTCTATGCCCTTGCCATCTAGAGTCTTGAGCTCAATGTTGCTAGTTTGGCTGACTGCATGAACTTTGAAAGGCCCAAGACCTCTAAACTTCATTTTCTGCTTGTTTTCTTCAAGTGAGTATAGGAGCACTAAGTCGCCCTGTTCAAAGTCACGCTGCTTGACATGCTTGTCAAACCAGCTCTTATGTTGTGCCTTCTTGCATATGAGAGCATGAGTGGCTAGAAGGAGAGTTTTCGAGAGGCGTTCAAGTCCATGCTCCAGAACTTGGACGATGTCATCTGTCCAATATGGCATTAGATCAGCCTTGAACAAATCTCTCTCACTGGAAAGGTTGAACAGATGGGTGTTTAGCAATTCATCGACAATGCCTTGGGGAGGGGAGCTATGGAGCTCTACTCCAAGATCTACGGACCGCTTATTGATCAAGCATTCCAAGCCAAGCGGCCATGGCTACCTCTCACATAGCTGATGCACAATGCCTACCTTACGGGTGTAGTGAGCTTACCTTGATACTCGATTGAGTTCCCTCCTCTCTCTTGCACTCCGGTAGCTCCAGATCCTTGTGGCAAGATCAAGCAAGCTCAATCCCCCTTTGTAAGGCTCCATCCTCCATATCCGCGCAAGAGAAGAGAAGAGAAGATGAAGAGAGAAGATGGGGAGCTTCTTCTCCACGATCCCTCACTCTCACACCCTCCCTCCCTCACACTCCCTCACTCCCTCACTCAAGCACAAGCAAGAAGGCAAGAAACAAGAGAGGAAGAAGAAGAAGCTTTGGCCACACACAAGAATGAGCTTCTCATTCACTTTTGAACTTTATATACATGCCCTACTTTTTGGGCGGTCATCCCCACTTTTTACATGGCCGGCCATTAGCCTAGGCCTGCTTTTCCTATTTCTCACCCTTCTAACTTATCCCATTCACAACTAATGTATACAGTTTGCACAAGAGTGAGCCCAGCACTCTTTTCACAAGGATTTGGGAGCGCCTTCACATTTAATGGCGTGCTTTTACTCTTTTCTTTTCTCGAGGCGACACTGAAGCCTTCTGGAGAGGTCATCATTCAAATTTTCGGGGTCTAATCTCCATCCGGGGTGCCTTTTCCTTTCTTTGTTCTGTTCCCTTTCGGTTATCTCCTTCTTCCATTTTTTCTGCACCTCTACTCCATTTTTCGATCCTCTGTGTTGTGGTAAACATCACCCCCTCTTAGCTGAGTGCTAGTCCCATGGCACTGGGGTGGGGAGCAGTAGGGTAGTTGGGGTTGCTGCTAGGTGGAATTGGTGGGTAGATGACCACAATCAAAAGGTGTTGTTGTGAATGAGAGATGATGGAGTTTGAATCCTGGTGATTGGGAGAGATTCCGGCGTGCTTTGATCTTCATGAAGATGCTCGACATTTGTCACACAATTGTAGCTTCCCTTCTGCGACGACTGTCAAAATTGGGGCTTTGTAATCATTTGGAGAATATGTGGTTCCAAGATCTATGCCAATGGTGGGTCCATCACTGAGTTTTCTGTCTGCTTGATTTGGTTGAGTCATGGTAGCCATCAGTAGGCAGATGGTCGGCCACATCAAGCATGTTGGTCCATTTAATTGTCGGAGTATGCAAAAGCTCCTAAAGCTGATGTAGTGGTGTTTGTCCGACTTATGGAAAAATTCCTGGTTATTAGTAGATGTCATGGATGGTCCTCCATAGTTGGGTCGTCAGTCACTGAGTCACGATCATAGCCTGCAAGAGAAATTTGTGCACTCCCTAAGGGGTGTGTCTGTCTCACGGTGTGGTGTAAGTGCATGTGCAGTGGAGCTGGGAGATGGGTCTAACCTTTGGTAGGCCCTTGGTAATGTCCCAGACTTAAGGACCTAGTTCGTGTGTTGTTGGAGGTGTAGTGCAGAACTTAGGGTGACAGGTCTAGAAGTCCTAACCTTGATGTGTCCTAAGCCTAAAGTGGGGGGAGGGGCTAGGGGTAAACCCTAGGTGTAGTGAGCAAAGTGAGCCCTCGTGCTTTTTTTTTTTTTTTTTTGAGAACTGCATACAAAGAAGGCGTTCTGGCTAATGCCTATCACTTTCAGCGAGAGTACGGGGTGGTCACAAGCATTGGGATAGAAATGCACAACTTTGTAGATATTCTTTAATAGCGGCCAATGCCTTCAGAGGTGTGGATGACAAGAAGGGATGATTACACCTTGTGAAGTGGGTATCATTCATATTCTCTAAGATTTTTAGGAAAAAGGAGGGAAGCACGGTTTCCCTCATCATTAATCTAGTCATAGCCCTACTATCTATCCCTAGGTTTATGTCAAAAAAGAGGGGAGGGAGATGGGCTTCCTCGGCTGTAGGTCTCTATATTAATAGGAATTTGATAAGAATAAGATAATTACAGGTGGTTAGGAAGGTTGGATCCGGGCAAGAAGAAAAATCCGCGAGAAAGTGGTTGATGGATGGGAGGAGATCCTCTATTCTAAAACTAGGCATTCCTTGAGACTCCGGGCATTTACGTTATATATTCTAGGGAAGTCAAAATCCCCATGAATGGTTCGGTCATAATCAACTCCATGCTTATAGGGGTAGGGCATGTAGATGGGGTCGTTGCGTTCTTCAGGAAGTGAGCTGCAGAAGGCGGTCCAGACATCAAAATTGGCATCCCAAATTCTCCTCTACCACTTCGGTTGTGCCTCGTAGCCTTGCACGGTTTTGGGAACCCTGTTTACCTTGTCCTACCAGTAATCTGTAGGCTCTTGCCTCCACCTAGTTATTATGAGGCTCCTTTCTTCTATCCACCTGTTTGCAAGATCATTGGCCAGGTCCTTGATCTTGGCTAGAATGCCTAGAGGCAACGCATGGTCTAGAGAGCATGGATAAGCAAATGAAAGCTCAAATGGTCTCGTTTGTAACTCCCTGTCACGCCATATGATCAATTCCTGAGGCCAATCGATAGGGTTGGGATCCCCTTGTAGTGGCACCGGCTCTTCAGGGAATTGTCTGGGCAGTGACAGTGCTCTGCATTGTGCTTCCTCTGCCAGTTCCTGCCTTCTTCTTTTGGCTGCCACAATGCACTCGGGCATGTGGGCATCTTCGAGCTCTTCAAGTGGGAGATATGGTAGAGGCGGACTGGGCATTCTTCGTTGTTCTTCTTCAGCATCTTGCTCCAAGTCTAGACTCTCTTCGACATTCTGCTCAGCCAATGCTGGGGCCACTTGTGGTGGTGGTGTTGGCTGCTCCTGTTCTTCGAACCCAAGTTCCTTAAGCTCATCAGTTGAGAGGCCGACACGGCGTAGATAGTGAAATTTCTGCTCTTTCATGATTCCTATTTTTGTTGGAAGCTCCCACTCTTGGAGGCCATATCTTAGTGCTCAAGTAGTCAGTTCTAGCTTCCCTCTTACCTTCTCCACTGAATCATTGCCCTCTGCTTGGGTGACATGTAGTATTGTGCTGAGAAAGGCTTGCCTTTGTGCGTTGGCGCATACATCGGCTGCTTTTGCCCTGGATTCGGCAAGCACTCTCTCGCACTCAACCTCTACTAAGTGTTCCGTTAACTGCCTAACCCTTTCAAAGTTGTTCTTTTCCCACTCGTTGTCTCTCTGGACCATCTTCATTCTTCCCTCTTCCATCTCACTTGCCAAGGTGATTACCACCTGCTCTGCTATTCATTTGTTAAGATCTAGAGTTGGTTCCACTCCCTGGATTTCCGAGCTAGCTGTTCTTCAGCAAAATTTTTCACTTCATTTGCAATGCTGAATCTCTCAACAATTAGTTCTGACTTTTCTTACGCTAGCTGTTCGTGGTTTTGGATCTCCGCAAGGTGCAATCTTCTTTGTGTGAAGGCCATGGCCATGAGGGCCTCTGTGTCTTCCTTGGCAATCTCCGATGCACCTTGCAGCCGTTGTGCCTCCTGTTGCAGCCCTTGTGCTTCTGCTGCGAGGATTGCCAACCTTTCCTGTGCTAGGAACTCTATCTCTCTCTCTAGTCTGTCTTGTTCCTTGAGTTCATACCATAGCTTTGCTATGGTATCCTCTTGCCGCTCGCTTGGCTCGCCTTCTTGAGCTGCTAACTGTCCATACCATTCTAGTTTGGCATTTCTCTATTCCAGGTCAGCATATTGCTACACTAGCAACTTTAAGCTCCACTTCTCTGCCACCATGTTTTTCTCTTTTTCCTCCAGCCTTTGTCTCAGGTGGCTCTCTTTTTCCTAGGCTTCTTTCATTTTTGCTTCTAGTTGATCTTGTAGTACTTTCACCTCCCTTTTTCGGTTGGCTCCTTGCCTTGAAACTTCTAGCCTCAAGGCTGCAAAAATTTCATTTTCCTTATCCAACTCCACCAAGGCCACCTTTTTTTCTTCCTTTGCCTTGTCCAAGTGTGCTAGGAGCTTAGCCACATAAGCGTCGTAGTCCGCACCAGGTGGCATGGGAGTAGGGGTTGTAGTGGTTGATGCCTCTAGCTTTTGCCGTTTCGGATATTTCCTGGACTCAACATCTGCAGCAGCAGCGGGTCTTTTCGCTCTGGTTTTCGGTACAATCTCAGCCACTTTACTGACAAGCATCTGCATCATGCTCATCAGTTGGGCCGTGTTTAGAGAGGGCGTGGGTTGCGGGGCAATTGTGGTGTCGGTTGGCACTGGCACAAAGGAGGAAGGCAGGGGGTGCAACATGGATTTTCCCTTGCCTACAATCACTGGGGCCGCTTCCACACTACCACTTTCTTCAGCCTCATGGTGGGGACTCAAAGGGTTGATCTCTCCTATTCCATGGGTTTCTTCAACAGATCTACGAGTGGCCTTTGCTAACTCAACTAGTTCTTTCATTCTTAGCTCGTCGGCTTCCTCCTCCGTCCTTCTTTGCCTCTCTTCTTCTGCCCTTTTTGACTCTTCTCTAACTCTTTTGATTTCTTCCTCTTTCTTTTTCCTTCATTGCTCCTCCACCCTCCTTGACTCTCTTTGAGCCCTCTTCACCTCGGCCCGCTCCTCTTTTCTTAGTATTTGCTCCTTCTTCTTTTGGCTCTTCTCAGTCTTCATTTGCTTCTGGGTTTGGCCGTTTGAGTGGGTGGTATTTTCGGCTCTCCTTCGTCACTTACTGTCTTTTCGCCCGAGCTGTCTTCCTCATGGTGAGGTGATATTTTGTGCATAGCTTGCTCTTCCTCTATGCGGGCATCCTTGATAGCCTCATTGATGATTGCCGTGAGGACACCTCCGTATCTGATTGTAGAGGCTTTTGTGGTAGGTTTTTTTCTTGTCGATTGTGTGGTAGAGGCTGGAGATTCCCCAGCAGGCGGTGCTGCAGCTGGAGCTAGGAGCGCATCTAAACTCGTGATAGTTTTTTGGACAAAGCCATTCCAATCCACCTCCTTTGGAACTCCTACTGCGATGCTTTCCAGCAATGGCACCCCAATTCTATTCATTAGTGCATTGTATCTATGGCTCGAGAAAAGGGTGTTGACCATCTTAGCTTGCATCCTTGTCGTAGGGTCTAGAATGTCAGCCAAACTGATTCCATCCACCGTGTGCACACCCTCTTTTCTGATTCCCATCATGGCATACACATCTCTTTTTGGGGCGCCTCTCTTTCTTGGGCACAAGCCCCAGGGCTTTCTCGACAATGTCTGCGTTAAGGGGCCCTTGCACCCTTCTTTCCTGGTCACCCGCCCTTACTATGACTATGCCACAACTCCTTCCTTCATCAAAGCTCCTTAAGAAGTCCGTGCATATGCTGTAGTCTACAGTCTGTCTGACCTTTTCCACGTACTTTTGGAGGTTACATTTGTCCACCAACTTCTTCACGGTTGGCTCTTCCAGGATGGCTTCATCTAAATTCATGGTATACTTGAACGTGAATTGGCTAGATCCATGCATCTCGACGCTGATTCCATACTTTGTTAGCTCCGCTTCAGGGAATGGGAGTTTACTTTGTCCAGCCATGGTAGGTATCAGTCATCACACCAAGTCAACATTAGCGTTATAACTTGACTCATCACTAACAAAAACCCAAGAAAGAATGCATGTGACAATTTGTCGTGCTGATTCAGAGGAATGAAACTTGGAAATAATTCACAACCAACATCTATTTCCTCCTTTCATTCTTTCCTATTTGAATTCAGTTGATCATTTTCATCCATTATACATCTTGCTACATCACTTGGCTCTCATTTTCTCCCCCCCCCTTTCCTCAAGTGTTAAGGGAGTCCTTCCTAGGATTAGCAAGGGGAGGAGGAAGGCTCGCATGGGCTGTGTGGGGCGAGTTACTTGGCCAACATCCAAGTATAAAGGTTAGGGTTATATTCAAGATGGGCATGACGATCAAGTTCGCATGGTCGTATGGAAGCTTGAGTGATGTAGGTCAAGACATCATGAAAGATGTCCCCGGAGTTGAGGTGACTAGCAATGTGTAACTCCTCTTCCATGAGGAACTGGTCAATGTAAGGGTGGACCAACACCTGGTCATCTAAGTGTATGTTGCATGTAATGTCCAAAACCCTAAATGAAAGAGGTGCCACATAAGTAGGGTCGTGTTCAATTGTTTTGATTGCCCTCCTTTGCTCAGCATTGGTCATGATATGGCAGTCTTTTTTCTCCCATTGGAGTCATAAGGCATACCACAGTTGTAAGAATGAAGAAGTAGAGTTGGAAAGCTGTGCGTGAGCTCCTCCAGTCCTTGTTCAGGTGTAGAGCGAGCAAGCTTGCGGTAAGAGGTGATTAGTCTTCTGAGAGCAGCTTGCTCCTTTGAGATTTCTCCATTAGCAATTAATTCGGTGGCAATTTTGGAAAATTTGATGGTCATAAACTCGTAGTCTTCCCAAGTGCATGGCAATGTATGAATATCAGAAGCAAGGGGTTCGTCAAGAAGTCCTAGGTCAAGCCTCTCATAGCTCCTAGCGAATGTGGTGAAGGTGTCATCCAACTCCTTGATGCATGTCACTACGTCGTTTCTCGAGGTCTCAGCAAGATCCTTGGCCACTGAAAGGAAAGATCATCTTTCGTACGAAGGCTTAAGACCTGCTAGTGGTGATTTTAAGCGTCAAAGTGCTTTAAAGGTGCCCGAGCAACACTTGTTGATTTTTGATAATTTTTCAGACTGACATGCGGGTTGTCAAGAGTTATCGGCCAATGTGGATGTCAAGCCGGATGCCCAGGATTTTTGAGAGCTCAATCCGGAGTCCGGACGGGGAAGGAGCCAAGAAATTGTTCAAGATTTGAAGAGGTGGACATTAGAGTGGTCAAATGGGTAAGTGACCCTTGGGGAAAATTTTTAATGCCACATGAAATGTTGGGATGAAGGAAAAAAACATGAGGAGAGAGAGAGAAGGATGGCGTGAACAGTATGGCGCCGAAAAATGCGCCTAGATCTTGGGGATGTCTCCTCCTGCCTGTGAACAACCATACATAATGACTATGGGGCTTCATTTCCCTCTGGATCCTGGTCATTTCGCCGTGCTTCACTCGCGTAATGGTGGTCTCTATGGAAATCTCTGATTTTAGTCTTTCTCTCTCCTCCCTCTCTCTCTTCTAGAGGCAGATTCATGTGGGAAGAAGAAGGATTGACGGATGCTTGTCCAACCGAGATGGGATTGCTCTGTGATGCAAGAGGAGGGTAGATTGCTAATTCCGGACTATCATGGACATTAATGGCTGCTGGAAATCAGTCCCGAGACATGGCAAATAAAAACCCGCAAACCGCAAAGAACGGTAATTTTATTTTTACAAAGGGAATTGATGTTTTTATGCAATTTTCTTCGTGAATATTTGTTCCCATGGGCTGATTATGCATCATAATGTTTTTTGCTATGAGTTTGATTAGTTTATGCTCAGAAAATCAGAAAATCATAAGTGTTATGACTGAAATTAATGGTATAAAACCCGTAAAACACGCGTTTAAGAGGCAAAATGGGAGTTTTTTGCAAAATAAAGGGGAAACATGAGACATAACATTCATAAAACCTGAAATTTTGCTGTCAAAGAACTAAAGGGCCATAGCCCATAATCAATTTCAATTTCTAGTCATTTTTTATTCAAAATAATAGAGGAAAAATGCCTAAAAATGGTGAAAAATGGGTTTTAAATGGGGGAAAATTAGGAAACGATAAAAGAAAATTTCCAAAAAATTACATAAGTGTTTGTGCAATGTATAATGAAGGTAGAGCATGAGGTTAGCCTGGTTTACCCTCATTTCTATGTTTTTGTCCATATTTATTGCTTTCTCTACAAAGAAATACACATAAAATGACTCTTACACCTATCAACGATTGCAAAACATTAAACGGTAGGGTGAGAGGAGAGTTTGAGTATCAAAGTACAATCTTAAATCTGATTTATGTGTTGCATCATGGTTATAGGACATCGTTTTAAAATAAAGGAAAAGGCAGCATGAGCGTAAGGCTCGGTGTCTCTCCTTGTTTCAACACATAAACGTTAGCATGGAAATCATGGAAAGATTGGTTTCGCACGATGCACAATGCTGATTTTCTATTGTTTGTGCACTAAACCATTCACATTATGCACTATGCATGGTTCACAGTATCGAAGGAAAATCTCTTGGACTGCATAGCAATTGTTTTCTTAGGACTTTGACCCACGATTGAGAATGTGAGATTATCCCTTGCTGTAAGGTAGAGGGTCGGTTTCCTAAGGGACTGTGAAGTGAGAAAGCATAGTATATCTCCTGGAAATACAAGAAATATAAAAGAGAGGAGTTTGTGTTCGTTTGTGTTATATATTTAGCAGCGCATCAAAGGGCCAATCCCTGAGATGTAGGAGAGCTGCAGTGGGGCTCCGACTATTAGTCGGTGGAGTGCCTCCTACGTGTGTGTAATCAAGGCGTTATGCCTATGTATAAGGGTTCTCCCACTGAGGAGTTTAAGGGAAATGTTGCACTATAAACTATAAACGCGAGAATTAAGCTTTAGGGTAGTTTGTCCTTCAGCCTTAGATTGACGCTCCTGGTCTGCGAGGCCATGAGGGTGTTTGTGTGTCATGAGCATGAGGTCCGGCTAGTGCTATAGCCAGTGTCGACTGGTTTTAGATCCCATCAATGGTGCGTCTGCCGGGAGACACTTATAAGTGGTGGTTTTCGGATCTAGGGTTTTTAGGGACCAAAAGAAAGTTGGTTTATGTCCTCTGACAAGGACCATCAAGCTAAAATCCAAAAAGCCGAACGTGCTGAGAGGGCTAGACGGCGGTTAGAGATCGTAAGCCGTTATTCTCCTCAAAGGAGTAGTCAAGTACGTATATGAAGCAGTGGTCTTAGTCAAGCAACTACTCCACCTATTCCATTAGGTGCAGGAGGAAGTGTAAGATCTTCTTCTCCTCCACCAAGTTTACCCACTTCAAGTGGGGGTGTGAATCCGTCAATTCAAGCTCCTATTGCTAATCGGATTGTCACCATGGCACAGAGTATTGCAACTTGTGCAGGGATGCCGGATTTACCAGCCTTAGGAGTGCCCTTGCCCATTTTTAATGGGTTAACGGAAGAGGATGCAGAATTTCACATTTGTGAATTTCAGAGATTGATGTTCAATTATCACATCCAAGACGAGGAACATCTCATGATGTTCTTCAATATGACGTTAAAAGGAAGGGCTGCGGTATGGTATCACAGCATAGAGTCTGGAACCATAACTACCATTGATCAATTCTATGCAGCTTTCTGAGCAGAATATGCCCCTGAAAGAGGTGGCCAATATTGGTTGCGGGTCTTGAATGTGACACGTCAAGATCCTCATGAGAATGTAAAAGCATATGCCAAGAAGTTGAAGGAAGTATTCCATAAGTTGCAAACTTACATTCCCATTCCACTAGCTGCCCAATTGCAATACTTTTTGCATGGGTTAGATTTTAATATCCAAGTACAATTGAGTAATGTGGCCTTAGCAGATATAGACACCGCTATTACGCGGGCAGAGGGAGTAGAAGCACAATTACAAACGGCCTACTCCTCTCAAATGAATGTTAATGGGGGTTTAGCACCTAGTGGCAATCCATCATCGACGAATGGAAGTCAAGGGATGCCTATGACTAATCATATTGGGAGAGGGAGTATGGTTTCGAATGTACCTTTACTACTGGCTCCTCCCAGTGTGACTATGCCTATGGCAAGTCAGTTGGCTCCATCAAATGTTGGAGGCCAAGTTTCAAATTCTAACGTTGTTCTTGTGGGTCAACAGCCAATGCCAAATCAGATTGTTAGGCCAATGGAACAACAAGTTGACGATCGAGACTACGAGTCGAGTGCATCTAATGTCCTTGGCGAACTTAAGGACATGATGAAGCATTATACCGATATGATTTCCAAACAATATCGACAAATAGCCGTCAACGTTAATTTCTTGAGAAGAAACAAAATTTGATAGGGAGTCGACGCCCTGAAGAGGGTGGACCCTCTAGATTTAGTTGTAAATGGTGTGGTGGACAGCACTTCCCCAGAAACTGTCCAAATGTGAAATGTGACATTTGTGAGAAGTCAGGCCATTTAGATGCTACCTGTTGGAGTAAGATTAGTTCCCTCCAACAAGGGAGTAAATAGCCAGGCCCAGTGAATCATTGAGCGCAAGGAAATAACTTGTAGCAAAATGATGCACCTAGGCAAATATTGCAGAGGGGAAAAACAAATATAGAAGAGTTGCCACAAGGCAACGGAGTCAGCCTTATTGAGGCTGTACGAGTCCATGATGCTGAAACCTCTAACTTAAGAGCTGTGACAAGAGGCCAAAAGGCTAAAGAGGTTGACAAAGATAATACAAAACCGGTTCAGGCAAACCCTACACAAGGGGATAAGGGGACGCAGTCCAGAATTCTAGCATAGAAGGGGGACAGCTAAGGCCGGTTGATAAGAAAGGTGACCCTAAGAAGGATGAGGAGAGGATGGTTTGGCAAGAAAAGAGAGCTTTGGCTACTTATCATGACTTCGATTTAGCGACGTCTCTTTGCAAAGTTAAACCAGATGTGAACCTCTTGCAGTTGATCAAATTATCTCCAGGAGT
This sequence comes from Lygodium microphyllum, assembly GCF_053477565.2. Classification (NCBI taxonomy): domain Eukaryota; kingdom Viridiplantae; phylum Streptophyta; class Polypodiopsida; order Schizaeales; family Lygodiaceae; genus Lygodium; species Lygodium microphyllum. Next base: position 82,036,272 of record NC_141141.1, on the reverse strand, counting down.
ACGCAAGGAATTTAAGAAGATCCTGTGTATCGGGCATATTGTGGAATCTCTAGGCATAGCACGAGTAGGGGAAGATTGGTTTGACCATGCTGAAAAGAACTGCCCTAGGGTTCCAGCTTATGTAGATGGAATATTAGTGGAACATGCCATTGTAGACACTGGATCCTCTTTCAATATCATGAGTTCAGAGTTGATGGAGAGGTTGGGTCTAGGCATCCAGAAGGATAGCTCCACCCTTCTGAGAATGGCTGATGATAGTCTAAGATAACCAGAAGGTTGCGTTACTAAGGTCCATGTTACAGTTGTGAGTGTAGAATGTTTCTTGGACTTTAGGGTGATAAGATTTGCAGGACATCCTAGCTATCGAGTTTTGCTAGGTAGGCCTTGGATCTTACAAACAAATTGTCAAGTCGATATACCCGCCGGTCGAGTGGTTCTAGGTAGAGGTGCTAATCGAGTAATAGTTGATGCTTATCCTGAGTCTCCTCAAAGTGAGAGAGCTCCTTTATCTTCTACTGAATTAGAGATAGCAGATGATCCATCTGGTAGTGAGACATCATCCAGTGATGAATCTAAAGAGGGGTCCACTACAGAGGATATCTATCATATAACTCTAAATGAGCCGATAGAGCTGCAAGATAGGATAAGAGATGCGGATGTGATTGAGTTAGACCTTCACACGTCGAATGATTCGCAGCCAATTAAATTTGGTTCCATGCTTAGTTCAGTAGAAAGGGAGGACTATGTGTCCCTGATTCAAGAATTCCGCGATATCTTTGCGTGGAGTTATGATGAGCTGAGAGGTATTCCTCCCAGCCTAGCTGTTCATAATATTCCTGTAAAAGAAGGCAGTCGTCCTGTGCATCAGAAGGTAAGGTGCATGCCTTTTGAATTGAGGGACGGGCTGTTTGAAGAGTTACAGAAGTTAAGGAAAGCTGGTTTGATCTTCCTTGTTCAGCACACAGAATGGTATTCACCAGTTGTTATCAGGAAGAAGAAAAACAACCAGATTCAATTATGTGTAGACTTTAGAGAGCTGAATAAGCAGACAATTAAGGGTTACTACCTGTTGCCATTTATTGACCAGATTTTGGATCGATTAGCAGGTAGGGAGAAATATTCATTCATGGATTGCTTTGCAAGATATAACGAGATGGCAATTGTAGAGGAAGACAAGTTGAAAACAACTTTTATTACTGTCTTTGGTACTTTTGCGTACCATGTGATGGCCTTTGTTTTATGCAATGCACCTGGATCGTGGCAACAAACAACAGATAAGACCTTTGGTGACATCTTCCCATATGAGTTGAAAGTATTTATTGATGACCTGGGGGCAGTCACTGTAAGGGAAAGGATGTTGATTATTTTAAGAAAATGCTTTGAGCACTGTAGACAATTTTGTATCGCTCTTAACCCACGAAAGTGTGTCTTTGGAGTACCTTATGGGCTATTACTGGGCCATGTGGTCAGTTCAGTAGGGATAGCAACTGACCCTAAAAAGATCAAGGTCATAATTGCTATGAGTCCACCATGCACTTCGAAAGAGGTACATAGCTTTCTGTATCAATAGGGTACTATCGAAGGTTTATAAATGCCTTGGCAGAAATAACGTTGCCATTAATGAATTTATTATCCTTTAGCTGTTCATTTGAATGGAGCGACCCTTGTAAGGTAGCTTTCGAGGATGTGAAACAGGAGCTAGTAAAAGCACCCATTTTAAAAGCACCTAAAAGAGGCAAGGTGTTCTATATATTTTCAGCAGCCACCATACATAGTATTAGCTGCCCAAATCTGGGAGGAAAAGTGGTATCATCTGATAGCTTTTGCGAGTCGGAAACTGGGCATTTCAGAGATCAATTATACCTACATGGAGAAGTTGTGTCTTGCGATGGTCTTTGGGACTAAGAAATTCAGGCACTACATCCTCTATGAAAAGGTAATGTTCTATATGAAGGCGGAAGTACTTAGATTGCTTATGAACAAGCTACAACCGCTTGATCGTTTGGCAAAGTGGTTAATCACTTTGCAAGAGTTCGATTATGAGATTAAGAGTAATCCACCGAGGCTGCAGGGTATTGTGGAATGCCTTGTGGATTTCGGGGAGCTGAAAGAGATTTTGGCTGAAGAAAGCGATATTGAGAAAATGTTTAAAATTGATACAGCTTCTATCCCATCTTGGTATGCTGCTATTACTCATTATCTATCAACAGGAGAGATGGGAGTTGGTTTGTCAAAGTCTGAAAAGAGGAAAATCAAACAACAAGCATTGAAGTTTTCCTTGATCGCAGGGATGCTATATCGGGCAGGTGTTGATGATATCTACTGCCGATGTGTGATGCCTGACGAGGTTCCTTTTATTTTAGAAGGGTGCCATGACTCTGCATGTGGAAGGCACTTTGCAGGATGTTTGACAGTGCAGAAAGCTTTACGAGCTAGATATTGGTGGCCATCTATCTTCCAAGATTCTTTTGAATATGTAAAGAGATGTGATACCTGTCAAAGGCATGACATCAGAGAGAATAGGAAATGTCCACTTACGCCTATCATGGCTATTCTTCCATTTGACAAGTGGGGCATTGATTTTGTGGGTCCTATTACCTCGTTGTCCACTACCCAGAAGAGGTACATTATAGTCGCCACTGATTATTTCACAAAATGGTCAGAAGCGCGGGCGACGAGGCAGAACAATGCAAAAGAGACTGCAAGTTTCCTTTTAGAGCAGATTATCTTCCGTTTCGGTCCCCCGAAGGAACTAGTGTCGGACCATGGAACCCATTTCCTGAATAAGGTGATCAAAAGCTTGATAGAAGCTTGGCAAATCAAGCACAATAAAACGACTCCTTATAATCCCCAAGAAAATGGGCAGGTGGAAAGTACTAATAAACAGCTTATGGGGATCTTGTCTAAGATAGTCTCTGAGAAAAAACGAGACTGGGACAAGAAGTTGTATGTGGCAGTATGGGTGTACAATACAACGTTCAAGCGAGCTACCGGCCATACTGCATTCAAATTGGTTTATGGGGAAGAGTGTGTGTTGCCCCTCGAGATCGAATTGCCAACCATACGATTTGCAATTAACCATTCCTTGGGAGATAAGGATTCCCTTTTTGAACATTTCATGACCTAAGCCCACTTGGGTGAGCTAAAGTTGCAGAGCTTAATACACCAGGAGGTAGCCAAGCGTTGGATGAAGCAGTTGCATCACCTCAGAGCGAAGAAATACACCTTTAACAAAAGGCCAATTAGTCCTCTACTACGATGCGCGTAGGGAGCTATTTCTAGGGAAGCTGGAACCTAAATGGGATGGTCCCTACAAAATTGTCAGGTTAGGGAAAAATAGGTCTATGGCTCTATTAGCTGATCTACAGGGAGTAGAGTTTAAAAATAAGATTAATCTTAATAAGATTAAACCTTATTATTTCTAAGTATGCTAATACAAAGAAAATGCATTGCAGGTCCATGCTCGGGATGATTTGAGACCTGCAAAAGAGTTTAAAAGTCGGTGCATGGGGCGGTTAATCCCTTATTTGGAGCACCCATATCTCGAGCAGAGATACCATCAGGGGAAACTTATCTGGTGGAGCAAAGGATATAAAGTGATTGAGCAAGAAGACGGAACCTTTGTGTGGGAGATTAAAGTCTTCTGCCATCATTGCTTACGACTGTTGACAAGTATCCCTGTTGAGTTCAATGAAGAAGGTGGGATGGAGTCGTCAGTTCATCCTCTTAATCTGCTAAACTTTGATTACCATAATTATGAATAGAGGGGTTTGTGATGGCAGGTTGTGTAAACCCATTGTGGACGTATACATTATATTTTGACGGAGCGTCCAAGGGCCCTAATAAAAAAGGGAGTGTTGGAATAGTAATCTGAGATCCCCGATGTAGAGTTACGATGAAGTTAGCTACTTATCTCGGGGTAGGATTCACTAACAATATGGCAGAGTATAAAGCCTTGATCATGGGACTGCATATTGCCAAACAAGGTGGTATTCATCGGTTGTTAGTAAAAGGGGATTCCCAGTTGATCCTGAATCAGCTAGATGGGACATACACAGTGCGGAATCCCATTCTTTGTATGTATCATCGGACTGCGATGACCCTACTTAAAGAGTTTGAGAGAGTGTCTTTTCAGCTAATTCCACGGTACTGGAATCAATTTGTGGATTCATTGGCAAATCTTGCTTATGGGGAAGACCTTTTCTTTAATTATGGTCCTAGTCTGGATATTGTTATCAATGATGAAACAGGATCCGGTCGCTTGTGGGGTTTGTTATCAGAGCATGCAATATATGGCAGACAATGGTTGATATGGGTGATGCAAAGGGTAGCCGAGACCAATCTACCGTTCCTGGACCCATAAGTTAATTAGACAACATGTTATGCGTACGCCTCTTGCTATTTATGTAGGAGGGATGGATCATAACCTTATGCATTTAGTTTAGGACTAGGAGCTTGTTTTTCCTCCTTGGAAAGGAACCTATTATTGTATATCTGGATTCTTCCAGGGAAGGATGTGTAGGTGTTATTTTATTTGATCTCATTAGGCCAAGAGGGCCCGTGTTGCAAGGTTTTGAATGTTTTATTTCATTAGGCCAAGAGGGCCGATTAAGTTTGGTAGTGAAGTGCTTTATTTAATTAGGCCAAGAGGGCCAGTTTTCTGTTTAGTGCATGTGCGGTTAATGGTTTTTGAGTTTTGTGCGAGACAGGTTCGGAAGAAGAGCTTGGAAGGAGCCTTTTGTTGTGCGGAAGCTTCTCGTGGCCCTATCCAGATGATATCTCTCCTTTATGAGTACTTTGGTTTTTATGCTATACGTGGTTGTGTACTTGTAGGGGTTTTTCATTTCGTGTTGGGGACCGACGACCAAGGCATGAAGTCCCGAGGTTTTGGTTCAGTATGTTTGAGGGAGGTCTGAGTAGTCGTTGCCTCCTGTAAAGACATTGTTAGGCATTGAAAGACATGTTTTAGAAGGGAGTCTTGGTGACCCTGTTAAGCTAGCCTGCTAGGCAGCCGTTCTAGGAGTTCTTGCTCAGTTGTGAGGCAGTTAAAGAAGCCTACCGAAGGAAAAATAATGATGATAGAAGGAAAAACCTTGAATATCTTAAAGGAAAAATATATACAAAGGTGTGTAAAAAGGGGTTCTAACCCCTATAAATACAGAAGAAGAAAAGAAAGGAAAATTTATAAGCAGTTGATCATTGCCTTGCGAAGGCTTGGTAGGTTCTTGGGGACGAGTCAGACCCGGGGCCAATGCCTTGTCTTCCTAGGGGTGGCTTCTTCCTGGAAAAGAAGAAAATAAGGAAGGTTGGAGTGAAAATAAAAGTGAGCATCAGAAAAGGATTAAGTGTCACCTTGCGAGGGCTTGGTAGGTTCTTGGGTACCGAGATAGGTCCTGAGGCCGATGCCCTGTTCTCCTTGGGTCACTACGCTCAGCTCCCTCCTTTTTACATACCTGAGTATGTCAATAAAATAAAAATCCTAAAAAAAGGAAATGTGCTAAAAGAAAATACTTCTTGATCAGGCTATAGGAGTCCTCGTCTAGTGGGAGCTCGTGGTTGTGTTGTCCTTAGTTAGGTAGGTAGTTCAGACCACCACTTAGGGCAACCTCTTTGATAGTTCTTTTTTAGTTTGGCCGTGTTGGAGCGGTTGGTTAGTGACTAGCTTTGGACTTTTTTTCAGATTATGCTAGGTCTACTCCTTGTGGATGTCATGCCTTGGTTTTGTTAGGGGGTAGGGTGAGCATTGTGCTGTCTTTTGTATGTATCTATTTTGTATCAGCTTGATGCTTCCTTTGGTTGTTTTGTGCAGATATACTGTGGGATTCGACAGGCTGAGTTGCCCTATCCCGTGGTCGCCAATGAGAGCGGAGTTTTGATGCAGAGAAGTGCTTAAAAATAGCTAAAAATTACGAATATCAAGGGAAAAATATTCAACATCGAAGGCGGGGGCTCGATCTAGGACGATTTTAAGCGTCAAAGTGCTTAAAAGGCGCCCGAGCGACACTTGTTGATTTTTGATAATTTTTCAGACTGATGTGCGGGTTGTCAAGAGTTATCGGCCAATGCGGGATGTCAAGCCGAACGCCAGGATTTTTCAGAGCTCAATTCGGAGTCTAGGCGGGGAAAGAGCCAAGAAACCGTTCAAGATTTGAAGAGGTGGACATTAGAGTGGTCAAATGGGTAAGTGACCCTTGGGGCCAATTTTTCATGCCACATGAAATGCTAGGATGAAGGAAAAAAACATGAGGAGAGAGAGAGGAGGATGGCATGAACAATATGGCACAAAAAAACACGCCTAGATCTTGGGGATGTCTCCTCCTGCCTGTGAACAACCATACATAATGACTATGGGGCTTCATTTCCCTCTGGATGCTGGTCATTTCGCCATGCTTTGCTCGCGCAATGGTGGTCTCTATGGAAATCTCTGATTTCAGTCTTTTTCTCTTCTCTCTCCCTCTCTTCTAGAGGCAGATTCATGTGGGAAGAAGAAGGATTGACGGATGCTTATCCAATCGAGATGGGATTGCTCCGTGATGCAAGAGGACGGTAGATTGCTGATTCTGGACTGTCATGGACATTAATGGCTGCTGGAAATCAGTCCCAAGACATGGCAAATAAAAACCCGCAACCCGCAAAGAATGGTAATTTTATTTTTACAAAGGGAATTGATGTTTTTATGCAATTTGCATCATGAATATTTGTTCCGATGGGCTGATTATGCATCATAATGTTGTTTGCTATGAGTTTGATCAGTTTATGCTCAGAAAATCAGAAAATCATAAGTGTTATGACTGAAATTAATTGTATAAAACTTGTAAAACACGCGTGTAAGAGGCAAAATGGGGGTTTTTTGCAAAATAAAGGGGAAACATGAGATATAACATTAATAAAACCCGAAATTTTACTGTCAAAGAACTTAAGGGCCATAGCCCATAATCAATTTCAATTTCTAGTCATTTTTTATAGAAAATAATAGAGGAAAAATGCCTAAAAATGGTGAAAAATGGGTTTAAATGGGAAAATTTTAGGAAACGATAAAAGAAAAATTCCAAAAAATTACATAAGTGTTTGTGCAATGTATAATGAAGGTAGAGCACAAGGTTAGCCTTGGTTTGCCCTCATTTCTATGTTTTTGTCCATATTTATTGCTTTCTCTACAAAGAAATACACATAAAATGACTCTTACACCTATCAACGATTGCAAAACATTAAACGGTAGGGTGAGAGGAGAGTTTGAGCGTCAAAGTATAATCTTAAATCTGATTTATGTGTTGCATCATGGTTATAGGATGTCGTTTTAAAATAAAGAAAAAGGTAGCGTGAGCATAAGGCTTGGTGTCTCTCATTGTTTCAACACATTAACGTTAGCATGGAAATCATGGAAAGATTGGTTTTGCACAATGCACAATGCTGATTTTCTATTGTTTGTGCACTAAACCATTCACATTATGCACTATGCATGGTTCATGGTATCGAAGGGAAATCTCCTGGACTGCATAGCAATTGTTTTCTTAGGACTTTGATCCATGATTGAGAGTGTGAAGTTATCCCTTGTTGTAGGGTAGAGGGTCGGTTTCATAAGGGAATGTGAAGTGAGGAAGCATGGTATATCTCCTAGAAATACGAGAAATATAAAAGAGAGGAGTTTGTGTTTGTTTGTGTTATATGTTTAGCAGTGCATCAAAGGGCCAATTCCTGATATGTAGGAGAGCTGCAGTGGGGCTCCGACTATTAGTCGGTGGAGGGAGTGCCTCCTACGTGTGTGTAATCGAGGCGTTATGCCTATGTATAAGGGTTCTCCGTCTGAGGAGTTTAAGGAAAATGTTGGACTATAAACTATAAACGCAGGAATTAAGCTTTAGGGCAGTTTGTCCTTCACCCTTAGATTGACGCTCCTGGTCCGCGAGGCCGTGAAGGTGTTTGTGTGTCATGAGCATGAGGTCCGGCTAGTGCTATAGCCAGTACCGGCCCGTTTTAGGTCCCATCAGTAGGTAGGCGGGTGATATTGTTTCTTCATCTTGATCTATTAGTTCGGTAATTGTGGCCACGGAGACGTTGATAAGGGCTTCAAGCATAGGTGGCTCGTGTAACAGATGGGAAGGAGGATAGTACTTTTTCATGCGACTGCCATTGAAGAAGCCTATTCCTTCCCCTTCGAGCATCTCCAACTCGACATTGCCCGTTCTACTAATTGCACATACCCGAAAAGGTCCTAGTCCTTGAAATTTTATTTTTTGTTTGTGCCCTTTCACAGAGTATAGTAGAACGAGGTCTCCCTTATCAAAGTTGCGCTGGTTGACATGCTTGTCAAACCACATCTTTCATCGTGCCTTTTCACAAATCAGAGCGTGGGTGGCTAAGAGTCGAGTCTCCGTGAGACGCTCTAACTCCACTAAGCGGTCAATCTAAGCTTCTCTTCCTTCCCAGCACTCTTGAGCTGCTATCCTTAAGCTAGGGACAAAGAACTCTAAGGGTAGAATGGCCTCTGTTCCATAAGTCAGCCTAAGGGGCGTCTATCCTATAGCCATCTTATAAGCTGTACGATAGGCCCACAAAAGCACCATCAATTTATTATCCCAGTCTCTTTGTGATGTGGATACTATTTTAGTAAGCACATTGACTAGGATTTTATTCGTGGACTCTTCTTGGCCATTTTCTTGAGGGTAGTAGGGCGAGGACCTACCATGATTGATTAGGAAGGTTGAGAGCAGGTGGGATATCACTTCATTAATGAAGTGTGTGCCCTGATCACTCACTAGTTGGATCGGACAACCAAACCGTGAAAAGACCTGCTCCTAGAGGAACTTCGCAGAGGTTGTAGCATCGTTCTTTCTAGTGGCTCTTGCCTTCGCCCTCTTCGTTAGGTAATCAGTTTCCACAATGATGTAGCATGCCTGGGAGTACTGTGCTGCAGGACTGATTGTAATGTGTCCGCATGTAATCTTCAAGACACGTCTTAGCAGTCCATCGGAAAGGATGTCTAGAAAGCTCTGCCCGGCACTCCCATGGAATGTCACATGGTTTGCGATCTAGGACTTCCCACGTCTACCACATAGCGGAAGTATTTTAGTTGTTCCCATAGGATCGACTTGAATCAGGGTTTTTCCCTAATGGTCATTTCCTAAACGGCAACTAGCGTCGAATCCCAAGCGAACTACTTTACGCAGAAACACCAAGGTCAAAGCGGATTTATGTTGCACTTGGTTCAAGGAGAATGGAAAACGAGAGGGATGCAAGGCTCGACCTCTCTACCATAAGGCATAGTCCCATTCTGTTCCCCTAAAACAGCGTAAATCGGGATTATTATAACTTAGACTCTAGGCCAGCACCCTTGCTATTCGTATCCTTTGAACGATCTTCTTGCTGTCCATCATGATTGAGAAAAGTTCCCGGCCAACTGGGACCACCCATCCGTAGGACGGACCCATGACCATATCCACCGCACTTTCTTGAGGTTGTTTTAGTTGTCTAATTACCTACCACATTTAGTTGGACATGCATCAAACAGCTTCTTTAATTAGTCCATTAGGCACCGGTTCCTTCACGTAATCATAGCACTTGACATAGAAAAGCAATGTCAAACAAGTTCCTTTTCAGCAGGTTATCATTTTTATCTTTGAAATACATAAATTCCAGCCCGTAGACTTATCCATAATCCGCCCGAAGGCTATCTAGCAATCCACAGGGATTACTAATCCAAGATTCTGCCTATAGACTAGTATGCGGGCCTCGAGATCCAATCTCGAGTCACGTTGGCCTCTTATGTAGGCCTCGAAAGGCGAGGGATTTATGGCCAGAGCCCCCCTTGGCACCCAAGCATCCTCCTGCTCCAAGTAGCACTCAGCAAAGAGACCTCTTGCGGTGGGTTTGGTCCACTTCCCCGGCGCAGTTAACAACCCCCTTGGTTAGGGTCATGCAGACAGTCAGGGGTAACTGAGGCTGCCTCTCCCTTCAGGCCTTCAACCTGAAGCATTAGATATCTTTTCATCATTTAATTCTTTGAGCAAACAAAGAAAACAGTGCTCTATACAACTGTTACAAGCACAATCATTTCCAGTGGTCGTTATTTTTGGCCAATTGCTAAGGAGTGAATCCTTCTTTCTGGATGTATCCAGCTCTCGATCCAAGATCAATTGTGACTTGGCAAGATCCACAAGGGTTTGTTTGTTAACCCTATATCCTTGGGTTAGGGTCCTACCCTATTAACCCAGCTTAACCAATATCTTAATTTCTATTAGCAATAAATATGTTATTTCAAATTACTGATTGGTCCTTTGATTCCAAGCAAATATCTAATTCCCTTATCTTGGTCATTTTTCCCAAGAAAGGTGTTATGTGAGGATGACTACTCATCCTCTTACAAGATAAACTTGCACAAGAATCTGCCAGTCTCATTCAGAGGAATTGGCCATTCCCTTGTGATCAAATCACAAGATCATGTGACTCTACAACTTGTTGCACAAGTGTCGCATTCAATCTGTGGGACTATTTTACCCATCAAACGCTGTCTTCTAATCACGGAGTCATGATTAGATAGGGAACATGGTTAGGGAGTCTTCATAACAATAAGACTTTCCTATTTTTCTACCAGACAAAGGTCTAATAAAATCCAAACCCCACTTCTTAAATGGTCCATAGGCAAGAATGGCTTTAGTAGGTTCTAGAATTAGTACCGTTTTTGCATATGACTGGCAAGTATGACAACTTTAACACCAATGAGCAACATCAGTACTAAGACTAGTCCAAGTAAGTCCTACTAGTAGAATTTTCCTTTTAGTAAGCTCAAAACCAAAATGACTACCACATGCTTCCTCATGACAGGATGATAAACAAGCAGGAATCTCGAAACTATCTAGAACCCTTCTCAGTACATTATCAATCCCCTTCATATACAACTGATCATTTATGGGCACATATGCCCTGGCCTTTCTGAAAATGGCATACCTTTTGTATTTATTAGCCAATGACTTTAGCTTCCCAGTTTTTAGAAACTCTTCGAGCATATGAAGGCTCTGCTGGCCCTCATATCTAGGATTATCCACCCTCATTGCAGTAACATACTGGGAAAGAGCATTTTCAGCCAATTCATGAGCTCTATGGTTGTTCTCCCTACCAATATGCCAAATTTCAAATTTTTGCAGTTGCCTCATGAGCACAGGGGGTTCACTAATAGTAAAGAAGACATGTCACCTGCATGCAAGGAATTCTAGAAAAACCCTTATTAATGAAGCTTTTAAGACTAATATATCCCCCTATTTAAGCTTATAAGTTATATACATGTATGACTTTTTATGTATCCCCTTTCTTAACTGTAAGTCTTCATAGAACATATACTAACTTTCTTTTTCAAAGTTAGAGTTATCCTAAGAAATTAAAAGTATCAAAATGGTCATATCACAAAGTGATTTATATAGTGGCACTTGGATACCATTGAAGTATGTGTTGCAATGTTTTTGAGTGCCCATGCCTCCTTACCACATGAGGAGAGAGAGTAGGGGAATTGAACCCCTTTATACTTAAAGTGACTACACTAAGTGGACACCAAGCTCTCTTTGGAAGAAGGGGAGTTGAATCTCTCTACCAAAACCATGGGAGAGTGCCAACTCACCCCATCCCATACTATGATTAGTTCAACAACCCTACTATGTGAGGGTTTAGGGTTTTAACCTTACTTGTCAAGGTCTCTTGTATGCCATGGAGAAACCAATCTATGGAGAGAGGTGATCAAATGCATCCCCCCCTTACTTTTTCCCTCTATCCCCTCCTTAAATTTAAGTTCAATACAGGAACTTAAGAGGGGTCTATCTCTAATGTATACGCTTAAGTCTCCCCTTCCAAAAAACCCCTCCCTTACACTCATGTGATACCATACAACATCTATAGTGAAGCCCCCGGGCTCATGAGGCCTTTTATCTTAAACAACCAGTCCTTCAAAATATCTTTATTGGCTTTTCAAACATTTTGAAGTTGTCTGACCACCAACATAGCATCTCCTTTTGCAACTATCTTTTTATATCCCAATTGAATACATTGTTTTAGACTAGCATGTAAACTCGCATATTCAACTTCATTGTTACTTTGTATCTCTTTACTTTCTTGAATTTCAAAAAAGACTTATTGATTTTCAACATCCATAATGACAAAGCCCAATCCTCCCTTTTTCAACAATCTTCTATAGCTGCCATCAAAAAACAAGGTAGCATTTTTATCCTTCATCTCCTCATGAATTTGTGGATGCAGAATCAACTTCCGTCTTATAACGACTGCACTTTCAATAGGTTCTTTATAAGTCAAGATATCAGCTAGGCTAGCTCTTACAGTATCCTCCTTCAAACATTTAAATTCAAATTCTTGCAAAGCCAACAACCACTTAGTAACTCTTGGAGCATTTTCATCAGATTGCAACACCTGTGGAAGCAATTGAGAACCAGTAAGTACTACAAATGGTTTCTGAATCAAGTATGATTTCCATCTTTTCACTGCATATATACCAACCCCCATACCAACAATTCTTCTTCCATCCAATATTTTTCAGTCGCTCCAATGGATCTCCTTATATAAAACACGGGCCTCATATAAGACATCCCTTTTCTCTTCTACATTAAAATGGCTCCCATTGCATTTTTCCCAACACCGATACTAATGAAGAAAGGTTCATCCCAGTTTGGAGGCATAAGAACTGGCAAAGTGCTTAACTTTTTTTTAATTTGCAAGAATACATCCTCTTCAACTTGCATCCACACTAAAGGATCCTTTTGAGTTGCATTCTATAAAGGATGTACATATTTAGCTAGCATATGGAATGACCTTGAAAGATACCTCAACTTTTGAACAAATCTCATAAGTTCTTTTATAGTTTTGGGAGAATCCATTAGAAGTAAAGCCTCCACTTTACTAGGCCGAGGTGAAATATCATTAGTAGACACTTCATGAACCAAGAGTATCACTCTAGTTCTTGCTATTTTACATTTATCAGGGCTTAACTAACCACCATTCTCATCAAGTCTGCAAAAAACTTCATCAAGTTTTTTAGAGTGTAATGCCCTTGAGTTGTACACACAAAAGTCATCCATAAACACCTGCAAAGATTTCCCAATGAAAGGGGAAAATACCCAACTAACCCATCTTGAAAAACTAGTGTATACATTCATCAGACCAAAAGGCATCACTCTATAATAGAAGCATCCCCATGGGGTAATGAACATTGTTTTCTTTTGATCTTCTTCCACTATTCTGATTTGGAAATATCCAGAGTATCCATCACACACACTATAAAAATTCATGACCAGTCACTTGATTCAAGATCTCATTTCCACTTTTCATTCTTCTTTGGTCTAATTACAACAAGAGACACCCACTCTGCATCATCAACAGGATAGATAAATTCAGCATCAAGCAACTTGTGAATTTCAGCTTTAAGCACATTTTCCTGAATTGTACCAAGTCTCCTAAGTTTTTGAGCCACTAGTTTACACCCTTCTTTCAATTTTATATGGTGCACAATGCTATTAGTACCCCTCAATTGGTGATATTCTATAGCAAAGAGTTTGGGTATATCTAAAAAATGGTTGAATATTCATCTCTTTCATCATTATTCAAGTCATTTCCCAGCATATTCATAAGCTTAGGTAGTCCAACATTCATTTCACATTGCTGATCACATGTTTCCTGCATGAATTTTGTACTTCATGTAGCAATATTTACAACTTTTTCCTCTCTTTTTGAACCCTGGATTGACAACCTAAAGAGGTCAACATCTCTAGAGAGTAGGCAAGCTTCACATTCTCTATCTTCCTCATCAAGGCTGGAATTTTTTTAATCACTACTTTCATCACCTCCAACATCACTTTCATGTCCATTTTGAATGATGGACCCTATTTTCATGTTAAAGATTACCCTCTTATGAACTAGTTTCTCTAGATAAAGCTTCAATTGACCTCTATACCAGTCTTGTCTGGTTCTCATACCAATCAACCACAGTCATCCCAAAATGAGAGGATATGCCCCAAGTTTTGTAGGCATAACATGGAAACCTAAACATGCTCTTTGGCTTCCAATGTTGATTTCCAAGTTCTCAGTGACTCCCAAACATTTCACTTTTGAGCTATTTATCATTTTAACCTTAAATAGTGACTTTCCTATCATTTTAAGATGCATTTGCAGCATTGCTTCTTCAGTGATTACACAAACTTGTGCATCACCATCAACATAAAGTTTAACAATTTTCCTTCCATGTATCCATGTGTCCATGACAAGTATAATGTCTTTCACATCTGACAAGTATACCACTCCAACATGCCCAGTTTGGGTTTTTCCTTTCCTGATGCTAACCAAACCATGTCATTGCCTCCTCAGACATGAGTTCATTTGCACCAATTGACCATATGTAACATCAGCCTTTTTACCTTTTAAGTCTTCAAGTAAGTTGTAAGGAACTTCATTGACTCCCAAAGCAAAGTCCCCCATGTACACTGCTTGGGAATGCACCCAAGATGGTAGAAGATTGTAAGGAGTTAGCACCAGTGTCTATATTGAAAGAGAGGTTAGCCTTCTAGAACATGAAGTGAAGAGAAGAGATGGCATGCTCAAAGCGAGCAAAGGAATTGTATGGGGCAACCTCTCTACCAAATTGTCTAAAGACCACTATAAATGCAAGTCCCAGTTTTAGTCTTGCAAGGCTGAGAGATGATCCTTCAGGGGCACGAACTATGTTGCACACATTGAGAAATCAAGAATGCATGCGAATGATTGGTAGTACTTATTTTCCTTTACATTTAACATATTGTGCCAAAATGTACAAGGGCTTCAACAATGCTAAGTTGGAGCAATTCCAAGTGGATCATGGGATGCAAAAGGCCAATGCATCCATTGTACGATGCATTGCCTTTACTTATGAGCACCCCTGGGTTCCGGTATTTCCCTTTTTCAATGGTGGTACAATAGATGATATGTTGATGTGGGGCCCTTTTTAAGAATGTAAATATAGGAAAACCATCTAGTGCCTCCATAAGCCATCAATGGGGTTGAGACATGATCCTGATAGGGTGCCTAGTGCAGAGGAGAGGGCTATGATTGTAAGTGTCATCATTAATATGCCAAAAAATATTATTCATGCATTGGTGGATGGGATGAAGGGTGTGCGTAGTGGTGGTGTCATCCATTTGGACTTACTTACCAAGAACATGGTGTTTGATTTCACCAGAGATAACACCCCCAGGGTGGGCATCATAGATTGGGGTCTCATGCTTATTTTTGGTATGAGAAGATGAGCTCTCAACTACCCATGTGGGGGACCAAATGAGCCCATGCACATCATAGATGAGCGTCAATAGAAAGGACTGTTGGAAAGGAAAAGAAGGCCATGAATTGCTCCTGAGATCTACAATCCATTGTGCGAGTCTACTTACAGCAATGAGTCAGATGCATATGAGGTTGGCTAGCTCATTGTCTGTCTTGTTGAGTTTTTGCACTTAGGCCAACATTTGTGGTTGTGTAGGGATCTGAGAGATGCCCTAGATGAATTCATCATGCACCTAATAGAGCTCAAGGCAAGGGATCACATGTTGTTAGATGACTCGGGGAAGTTACTATATGTAGAACGTCAACATCATGTGTGTTCAAGGCCTATTTATAAATATCATTTTTTGTGGTTTTTTTAAAATAAAACATAACCATTTTCTTTTTTAAAAAAATATCCCCTTTATATTACACCCTTATGTATGTAAAATAACCCCTTCATATTACACCCTTCTGTATGTAAAAAATGTAAAAAATAGAAATGTTAAAAATATCTTATTTTGAACCTACATGATGCACACATATATTCATAAGTAACTTACCCGAGTTGGATGATAAAGCCATGAGAATTTCCTTTGCAGATCTCAATGACTTTTTGAGGGTATAGTGTAGCACTGATCTTGCAAAGGCACAAAGACCACTTGTAGAGCTTGGCCCTATTCTAGCACAATGTTTTTGAGTAGCCCACCTCTTGTAATCTCTTCTTGTATTTTGTAAAACAACCTGTCAATTTTTGGAGTCTCTATGACTCGTGAAACTAGGGATGCCTGGAAAAGTTGTACTTTTTTTATAAAACTCTATGCTCTGTACACGTATGAAGTCTCAGGCAAAAGACAATGCCGGCATTGTGGTTGCGAACGATTTGGTCATTAAACAGTACACTCTCCATGGCCAATCAAGGCTAGGGACTAGGAAACCGCATATGCTCATGTGAACCTCCTCTTGGGAGGAGGTCAAGAGGATAAGGATATATTTTATGGCAAAAAAATTTTCTTTAATTATCCCTTCTTCCTCAGCTGAAGGCCGTGCTAGAGGAGAGGGTTATGGAAAGGATGATTAAGCTCCTTGTTGGAGCTCGCGGAAGGTTAATGCTCATGCATCATGCCGCGTGGGTGAGGGAGGTACCTCTCCCTCTCCCTATAAAAACCACCGCCATGGGAGCTGGAAGGGGCAGCGAATGCTGACGGAGAAGGAGAGGGGGGATCACGCTGCATATTGAGGAGAGAGAGGGTAACGCTACAGTCACCATAGATCGTGAGGAAGGAGGAGTTGAAGCAACGACATACTACGCCAGCTGCTTCTGAAGGAGGGGCCGTGTGGTAGTTGTGAAGGGAGGAGGATGGTCACCTGAAGCCGTGAAGTCGCCGCTAGTTGCTGCCTTCATTCCCCTCCACGTGGGATTCCCACGACTCCCAGAAGCTTCCTGGAAGATTCTTGGAAAGCTTCCAAAGCCCTTAGGAAGCCCCCCTTCTTGTGGGCTTCCTTAAAGCCCTTCCAAGTGGGTTTTATAACCCCCCCCCCCCCCCCCCCCCCGCGATCCAAAGCCCCCTTCCCGTGGGCTCCCATTCAAGCCCTTTAAAAGCTCATTAAGCCTTCCCCCCCCCCCCCCCCCCCCCGGGTTCCCCACAAGCTCCCATTAGCCGGAGTTCTAAACCCCTTCCCGTGGCCCTTCCCTATTGCCCTCTCAAGCGGGTTCTTATTACCCCGGGTTCTTTTAAGATCCCCTTTTATTTGCCTTCCCAAAAGCGATCTTTTACACCCCTTTTCCTGTGAAGTTTAAGGCCTTTTTCTTCCCTTATATCCCCCGAAAATTAAACCCTTTCGGCCCTTGGTTTCCCCAAAAGACACCATAGTCGGGTTCTCTTTTCCCCTTCTTGTGGATCCACAATAGCCAAGATTAGAACATTTTTTTTCATTGTCCCTACAAAGCGGTCTTTGCATCCTCGCTTTAAAGCCTTCTAAAGCTCGATTCTAAAAGATGGTGGAATCAATCAAGGAAGTCGAATCACAAAGGGTGTTTCGCATGCGAAGGAGACGGCCAAGATCATAAATCTGCATCCAAAGAGAAAAGGCCAAATTCGCGATGGCCCCTAAGAAGGCACAAGGCGCAACCGCAAGAGGATCATCTCCTAACATCCATGTGGACATTTCACCACAAGTCTAGGTTTTCCTTCCTAATTTTGATTAACATCGTAATATTTCGACTATGCATGGATCATTTATGGAACTAGGATGCACTTCTTCGATTGAAATACCTTGGCTAAAGTAAAGGAAATAAAATCGGTCAAAGAATCTTTCATTTGTATTAAACGAATGAAAAAGAAGAGCATAAGAACTCTATGCATTCCTTGCAAGTGGTTTTTATGCATTACAAGTAACGAATTTAGATCAATTAAAGATCATCTTTATAAAGTCAAAATTATTACTATACACTTCAATTATGCATGGAGATAATAAATCGCATGTCGCATTATTAGGCATCTTCTCTTCGAAATGATTCATTAAAAGAAGGTTTCTAATAATCGGTAGGAATTTGCAAGGCATGGAAATTTTTCTTGAGCTACATGAAGTAGATTAAACTCTAGTCAATTGGCATTAAATCTCAATCAACAACGTAAATAGTTACGAAAGGTTATGTAATGCTCATTCAGCGTACGAACACCTCATTTAGAAATGAAGATAGAAAAAGGTTGCATGGTTCACATAAAACCCTAAAGCTTAGTAGCATGAATCTTGATTGCATGTTATCAAAGGATCAATAGGAATTATGCCATAACCTAACATACGCTTTGATATTAACCAGAAAAGTTAGGGATTCTAGATCTACTCATACGTAGGCAATGAATCATGTGATTATGAGAATGGTATCAAAATGCAACTAGTTTTTCCCCTATTTGATAAAGACAATATCTTCATGAATACACAAGTAAATTGGTTTACCCTAAATACCTAAAACCATGAAGGAATCACTTAGGAAGGGTTAAATCGATGCAACATATCCCAAAGTACTAACTAGGGTTTAGTATGTTGAGGACGTGACCTAGTTGTGCTTATTGTCAAGTTGAAACTCTTATAAATCTAAAGACCTGCCCACATTCACGGAATGTAGGGACAATAGGACATACTTGCGAGAAACGATCTAGGGTTTTTACTCTAAGGATCGCTCACTAAAATGATGAAACTCGATTTGAATTTGGAACCCTAGGACCGATAATGTCGGCCTAGTGCAATTAGGAACGGATTGTTATGAAGACACCCTAACCTTGTCGCCTATCTAATCATGATTCCATGATCAGAAGATGTGGTTCGATGGGTAAAATAGTCCCATGGATTAGGTACAACACTTGGGAACAAGTTGCAGACTTGCATGATCTTGTGATTTGATCACAAAGGAATGGCCAATTTCTCTAAATGAGATTGGCAGATTCTTGCGCAAGTTCATCTTGCAAGAGAATGAGTAGTCATCCTGACATAGCACCTTTCTTGGAAAAAGTGACCAAGCTAAGGGAATTAGATAATTGCTTGGAAGGAAAAGACCAATTAGTAAATTGGAATAACATATTTACTGCTAATAGAACTTAAGGTATTGGTTAAGTTGGGTTAATAGGGTACGGCCCTAACCCAAGGATATAGGGTTAACAAACAAACCCTTGGGAATCTTGCCAAGTTGCAATTGATCCCGGATCGAGTGTTGGATGCACTCGGAAAGAAGAATTCACTCCTTAGCAATTGGCCAAAAATAACGACCAATGGAAATGATTGTGCTTGTAACAGTTTTAAGAGCACTGTTTTTCTTTGTTTGCTCAAAGAATTAAAGGATGAAAAGATATCTAATGCTTCAGGTTGAAGGCCTGAAGGGAGAGACAGCGTCAGTAACCCTCGACTGCCTGCCTAACCCTAGCCAAGGGGGTTGTTAACCGTGCAGGGAAGGTGGACCGAACCCGCCGCGAGAGTGGTGCACAGATCGGACGCCGTATGCTCGCGTAGTGAATGCCGGAAGGTCCCCAAGAACAATGAACTCTACTTTTTGCACAAGTTACAAGGTAAAAAGCATGAACGACAAGAGCAAAAGACCAATTGGGTGCAATCTCCCCCCATGCCTTGTGTGAGCGCTTCACAAAGCATGTATTTTATGTATATTTCATCTTCATGCTCAATAATAGCCCAATTTACAAAAATATAATAAGCTTTTAGCTTTTGAGTTTGCTTTTACACAAAAATAGGAATAAAGCTAATGGATGGTGCCCAAAGAGTCTGGCACGCCCAATACAATGTCCAAATAGAATAACATAACCGTGCGCCCATGCACATACAAAATAATAATAAATAATCGATGCCTCAATAAATAGGCATGACAAATATAGGTGTGGCGCCTATCAAAATATAATCCATAGATCGAATACTCACTATCCTCCAATGCTTTCCTCCGCCCACTGCTGCTATCTCTACACATCAACTGAAGCATTCACAATCGTTAGTAAAATAATACAATTAAACCGACAAAAGTCAATACCTAGCAGTCTTCAGCTACATAAATAAATCAACTGGTTAGAAATAAATCCTAACCTTAATTTATTACGAGTGTGCACTCTAAACTCATAAACGTTTATTAATTTAATATGCATTTTGCGGAATCACCCGCTATGGAATCACCCATGTACACACTAAATTAATGAAACGCCCGAAAAGGACAGGCGTCCCCATCAACTTCTCGCACAAAGAATCCACTTTGTGTATGAGCCCCGATCATCAAAGTTTACCGAATCCACCGTAAAACCTCACGGAATCCACCGTGGCATGGAATCCACCGTGAAATATGCATCCTGGCATCATACCCCCGGGGTGGGATAGCAATTGACCTCAATTGCTATTAGCTCAATGTGGAGCTAACAGAGTGGGGAAAGCATTTAAGTCTCTAGCGTGCATCCATTGTGCTTCCTCTACATGATGGTTCTTAAATTTAACTAGATATCTAGAATACCTTCGGCCAGTTCTAGTGATCATAAAGTCAGTATCTATGATAGTTTCTGGTTCAAGTATTTCAGTCTCTTCCTCTAATAAAGGTGGGTTTTCATAAACAGGGTGTACAGGTAATTGGCCTCTAAATGGTCTCAATAAACTAATGTGAAATGTGTTGTGAATTTTCCAATGAGGTGGTAATTCTAACTTGAATGCATTGTCATTAATTTTATGAAAGATCCTAAATGGTCCATAGAATCTGGGGGCTAATTTGACAACTGGATGTCTATCTACACTTTGCAGTCTACGTTTTTCTATTCTCAACCAAACATAATCATCAACTTTAAAATTCATTGCTTGTCTTTTCTTGTTGGCTTGTTTGGTATATGATTGCTGGGCTTTAGCAATCATATTTTTAACCTCATCAAAAATAGTGTTATGCATACTAGCAATATCATCAGCACTTTGAATTCTATTTGACAAAGATGCAACATGTGTAGATAATCTATATCCATAAATGACTTCAAACGGTGTTTTCTTTGTAGATGTGTGTGGGGTATTGTTATATGCAAACTGTAATAAATACAAATGTGTGTCCCATGTCTGTGGTTTAGAAATAGTATATGCACGTAAAAGATCTAGAATTGTGCTGTTAGTGGCTTCTGTTTGTCCATTAGTTTCTGGATGAAATGCAGATGAGAAATCAATCTTTGTGCCTAGGTTAGCAAACAAAGTAATCCAAAAGTTGTTACAAAATCTAGAATCACGATCTGAAATAATAACTTTTGGCAATCCATGGTTAGTAAAAATAGTTTTCAAAAACAACTGTGCTGCCTGTGATGCTATTAAAGTTTTCTTACATGGAATGAAATATGCTTGTTTATTAAATCTATCTACAACTGTCCAAATCATATCATGGTTAGATTTAGTATTAGGTAAACCAGTAATGAAATCCATAGAAATTTGTTCCCAAGGTTTAGATGGAATAGACAAAGGCATAAGTAATCCATACTATTTACCATGATGTCTCTTAACTCTTTGACAAATCAAACATTCAGAAACAAAGTTAGATACATCAGCATCCATATGCGGCCAATAAAAATCTTCAGTTAATATACGTAAGGTAGATATGATACCTCTATGACCTTGATATGGGGGACAATGAATTTCATTCAAAACAAAAGATCGGAATGGAATTGTAACACACAATCTCTTTTCACAAAACATAAATCCATTATTATATGACAATGAATCAATAGGAATGACATTATTTTGAACTAATTTATTCCAATCAGCATGAAAAGTAATATCCTGATGATATGTATCTTTCATAGCAATCAAAGAATCAAAAGATATGACAGAAATATTATGAATGGCAGGTCTTCTACTCAATGCATCAGCCACTACATTTTCTTTTCTGGGTTGGTATTGAATGATAGGATGGAAACTTTGAATAAAGGAGGCCCATTTGATATGACGGTTAGAGATTTGGGGTTGGCTAAGTAAATATCTAATACTTTGCTGATCGGTCTTAATCATAAATTCTGAAACCATTAAGTAGTGTTTCCACTGTCTTAATGCGTATACAACTGCTAATAGTTCTTTGTCATATGTGGAATATTTTAGCTCAGAGGGTTTCAGCTTACAACTAGAATGGGCTATAGGATGATTGTCTTGCATAAGTATAGCTCCTATTCCTGATCCACTAGCATCGGTCACTACTAGAAAGAATGGTCTATTAAAGTCAGGCAATTGTAGAACAGGGGCATGGGTTAATGCATGTTTCAGTAAGTCAAAGGATTTCTGTTGATTTTGGATCCAATGATAAACAATTCCTTTCTTCAGAAGTTTGGTTAATGGTAAAGTAAGTAATGAAAAATTACGTACAAACTTCCTATAGAAACTAGCAAGACCAAGGAATGAGTGTAACTCATGCACGTTTTTAGGTACAGGCCAATTCAATATTGCATCAATTTTCTTAGGATCAACTTTAATTCCATCAGATGATACAATATGACCTAAACACTCAATTTTTGTTTTAAAGAATTCACTCTTTTCAGGATTTGCATACAGTTGATTTTCTTTCAATAATTGAAAAACTAATGACAAATACTCATAATGCTCTTTCTCATTTTGACTAAACACCAAAATATCATCAAAGAAGACAATTACACAATACTGATATTTTAGAAATATACGGTTCATCATTCTACTAAACGTAGCAGGTGCATTAGTCAATCCAAATGGCATGACTAAAAATTCGTAATGACCAAACTGTGTTCTAAATGCAGTCTTGAATATGTCAGACTTATCTAGTCTCACCTGATGATAACCAGACTTAAGGTCTATTTTACTAAATATAGCAGATCCTTGCAGTTTGTCCATAAGGTCATCAACTCTAGGAATAGGATACCTATTCTTTACAGTGATCTTATTTAAAGCTCGATAGTCAATGCACATACGATAGGTATTATTATTTTTCTTGACTAACAGAACAGGTGCACCGAATGGAGAACTGCTAGGTTGAATCAATCCTCTATTTAGTAACTCCTCAACTTGACTCTGGATTTTTTTTTTCTCTATCTGGTTATGCCTATATGGTGCTTTGCAAGGTGGTTGTGTGCCAGGGATCAAATCTATCTTATGGTCTTCTAGACGTGAAGGAGGTAAACCAGGTGGTAGGTCTTCTGCAAAACAGTCCTTAAAATATGCAAGAAATTCTTTATGCCTAGGATGCATATGATTTTCTTTTACTTGCAATTCATTCACCCAAATGAGATAAGATTTACTACTCTTGCGTAATGCACGTTTAGCTTGAGTATGCAAAAGCAGTGGAAAAACATTAGATGCATGCATACCATATAATGTAATAGATTTTCCTTGAAAATTAATATTCATTGAATGTGTGGAATAATCTATATTTGGGTTATGCTGGTGACGCCAAGGCATACCTAAAATAATGTCACTCGACTGTAATGGAACAACTAAGAAATTTCTTCTTTCAGTGTATTGACCAATTTGAATCTCTAAGTCTTGCACTTCCTGTGTAGCATTATACCTAGTGCCTAAAAATGCAGCTTTGATATGATAATGCGTAGGTACAGTCTGTAATTTCAATTCTTTTACTAATTTTGCTAAAATAAAATCATGAGTGCTACTGTCATAATGCAAAATAGTCTTTTCCTTTCCATGCACCAAACATTTCATAGTCAATAATGAATGTGGAGTAGGCATACCTAGTAAAGTATCGGAAGTAGTAGTAGTGTCATCCTCATCTTCAGTGAAATCAGGCATATCTTCATGTTCATCTTCGTCCATTGCTCCAAGGTAGTTGATATGGACTGGTGGCTTCTTTGAATGACAATTTGCTGCTAGATGTCCAGGCTGGTGGCATTTATAGCATACTATTGGCTTGGCTTTGGTTACATTGTTTGCAATGGCGGGAAGTCTAGGTACATTAGGATTTGGCTGTGGAATAGGCTTAGGGTTTTGATTGACATTGGATGGTAATGCAGGTGGTTTTGCCCAATTTTTGCGGAAAGATGATGAAGAGAAATGACCTGGATTAAATCTTCTAAAATTGGAATTGAATTGTTTAGATCCATAGTTACCATTGGCTTGGAATTGTTGTGGATGTCTATCTCTACCTCGTAGCTTATCTTCAGTGTCGTGAGCTAGTGAAATAGCGTCTTCAAGGGTAGCAGGCTTGAACATGTTAACTTCAGTGTAGTAATGCCCAAGGAGTCCAGACATATACTTACGCTTGTGTGTTGCTTCTGGTACGTCTTCAAGCATGCGTAGCTGGAGTAGTGCATTCCAAAAACGCTCTGTATACTGAGGAATAGGCTCACGATTCCGTTGTTGGAGAAGATCCCATTGCTTAATAGCTTTCTCATGAAATTATGGTGGAAGGAAATTCTGCATGAACTTCTTCTTGAAATCCTCCTAAGTAGCAAGACAATCTATGCTCTTGCGTACTACAGTCCACCAAAGAGATGCTCTATCTACTAAATGATTAGTAACACACTTGATTTTATCTTTTTCTGTATAGGTTTCCTCATGGAAATAGTCGTCAAACTGATTGATGAATGCTAGAACAGTTTTTCCTTCTCGTATGCCATTGAAAGTACGGAATTTGAAACTTCTTTTACTTATCTTTGATTCCTTGCGGATGGTTTGAGCTTCAAGAGTTGCATCAATGGTACGTCGAATAAGATCTTCAGCTTGAGGTTCTTCTTTGTCGGTAGATGCTCTTTGTAAATTTACCAGTTGAGCTTGCAATGCTTGCCTAGCCCTTCGTTCTTCTTCCAATTGCATCATGATTAAGTCTAGCTTTTGCTCCATCGTAGGCTCAGGTAGGTCATCTTCAGCCATAAGATCATCCATATGTGGTTCCGTCATCCTGTAAAACTCAAAAGACCTTTCTCACTCAAAATCAGGTTAGCGGGATGAGCGTAGCTCAAGTTCGGGAATACAAGGCTTATGTGTTTTTGGGTATAGCTTTCTCAATCTTCGGAAAATCTGTGATTTATCCTTCTTCATATGCTGAAAATGCTTCAGCAAACCTGTGTATGGGTAGAGTACCTTTCAATGAACAACTTTGCAGTTCGGAGTTTCTGCGCAGGAACAATCCTTCTAGGAGTTTTGAGCACAAGTTAGTTCTGACTCCAGTTGACTTGTCTAACTTGTAGAGTTGCAGATTTATGTGACTTGCAGAACTTATTCGATTTATGAAACTTGTAGAACTTGATCAGAAAATAATTGCTGAACTTGATTTTTGTGGTGTGACTTGGAGTTTGTGACTTGCAGAGATGACTTGCCTTAGATGACTTAGCTTAATTGATTAAGCTTAGGGAGGCTTAATGAAGTGAAAACGGCGCAGATCGTGGGGGGGGACCATTTTTTCAGCCGTTGTGCAAATTTCGGAGATCTTTCGATACCTCACAGACCGATTTTGAAGCTATTAAGCTTCTTTAAAGCTTATAAGCTTTACTATTAAGCTTTTGAAAAGAAATAGCTATGGAAATTGTAAAGCTTATCTCTGGTTGTCCACGACTTGATGAAGGAGATGAAGGAGTGGTCCTCCGCCTCTGTAGCCCGGTCCTTCTCGATCCAATAACAGAAACAGGGGTTCTTGATCGCCAGAAGTCTGCCTGTATCGACGGTTCACGACGAGATTGACCATAGAGCCCGATCATTCCAGGAGCTCCGACTTCGCACAAGATGGGTAGCGTTTGGAAGCTCTTGATCTCAGCTCCGCTTTGATACCACTGGTGCGCAGATCGGACGTCGTATGCTCACGTAATGAATGCCGGAAGGTCCCCAAGAACAATGAACTCTACTTTTTGCACAAGTTACAAGGTAAAAAGACCAATTGGGTGCAATTTCCCCCCATGCCTTGTGTGAGCGCTTCATAAAGCATGTATTTTATGTATATTTCATCTTCATGCTCAATAATAGCCTAATTTACAAAAATATAACAAGCTTTTAGCTTTTGAGTTTGCTTTTACACAAAAATAGGAATAAAGCTAATGGACGGTGCCCAAAGAGTCTGGCACGCCCAATACAATGTCCAAATAGAATAACATAACCGTGCGCCCATGCGCATACAAAATAATAATAAATAATCGATGCCTCAATAAATAGGCATGACAAATATAGGCGTGGCGCCTATCAAAATATAATCCATAGATCGAATACTCTCTATCTTCCAATGCTTTCCTCCGCCACTGTTGCTATCTCTACACATCAACTGAAGCATTCACAATTGTTAGTAAAATAATACAATTAAACCAACAAAAGTGAATACCTAGCAGTCTTCAGCTACATAAATAAATCAACTGGTTAGAAATAAATCCTAACCTTAATTTATTACAAGTACGCACTCTAAACTCATAAACGTTTATTAATTTAATATGCATTTTGCGGAATCACCCGCTATGGAATCACCCATGTACACACTAAATTAATGAAACGCCCGAAAAGGACAGGCGTCCCCATCAACTTCTCGCACAAAGAATCCACTTTGTGTATGAGCCCCCGTCATCAAAGTTTATGGAATCCACCGTAAAACCTCACGGAATCCACCGTGGCACGGAATCCACCGTGAAATATGCCTCCTGGCATCAGAGAGGTCTCTCCGTTGAGCACTACTTGGAGCAGGAGGACGCTTGGGTGCCAAGGGGGGCTCTGGACGTAAATCACTCCCCTTTTGGGTCTTGCACAAGAGGCCAACGTGACTCGGGATTGGATCTTGAGGCCCGCATACTAGTCTACGGGCAGAATCTTGGATTAGTAATCCCTGTGGATTGCTGGATAGCCTTCGGACGGATTATGGATAAGCCTACGGCCTGGATTTTATAAATGTATTTCAAAGATAAATATGATAACCTATTGAAAAGGAACTTGTTTGACACTGTTTTTCTATGTCAAGTGCTATGATTATGTGAAGGAACCGGTACCTAACAGGCTAATTAAGGAAGCTGATTGATGCATGTCCAACTAAACATGGTAGGTAATTAGATAACTAAAACAATCTGAGGAAAGTGCGGTGGATGTGGCCATGGGTCCGTCGTATGGATGGGTGGTCCTGGTTGGCCAGGAACTTTTCTCAATCATGATGGATAGCAAGAAGATTGTTTCAAAGGACACGAACAGCAAGGGCGCTGACCTAGAGTCTAAGTTATAATAATCCTGATTTACGTTGTTTTAGGGGAATGGAATGGGACTATGCCTTATGGCAGAGAGGTTAATCCTTGCATCCCTCTGGTTTCCCATTCTCCTTGAACCAAGTGCAGCATGAATCCGCTTCAACCCTGGCATTTTTGCTTAAAGTAGTTTGCTTGGGGCTCGACGCTAGTTGCTGTTTAGGAAATGACCATTAGGGAAAACCTTGATTCAGGTCGGTCCTAAGTGGGAACAGCCAGAATACTTCCACTACATGTGGCAGACATGGAAAGTTCTAGATTGCAAACCCCGTGACATTCCATGGGAGTGCCGGCTTTCTAGACCTCCTTTCCAATGGACTGCTAAGACGTGTCCTAAAGGGAATAGGTGGACACGTTACAGTTGGTATCAGAGCAAACCAACGAAGGATTTGTTTTAAGAAATCATTATAAAGAGGTAAAGCAAATATTGATGTTCCAAACATTTTCTTACTTTCGATGCTGTCTTGCAGAATTAAGAAGCATGGAACAAGTTCTTAATGTTTCGAGTCATGTTTATGACTATGATGCATTCCTCGGATTATCAACAAAGGGTTGAGATGATGAACATCCTAGATTGTATCTATAATACATCGCCTTTATACGTGGAATGAAGATGGATGGGTGCCTCAGGAATCTACTATATAGCTGCCCACCGGATTGCATACCTTCAAACTAACCTAAAGAGGATCAAGTGGTTGGAAGACCTGAAAATCATGAAGTTGTTCATTTTTGTGGAGGCTCACATAAACTCAACTTTACATATTTGAGGTTGGAAGGTTGAGCTGAACTCATATGTATATGAGGAAGTAACCCGTGTAATCCCCGCTGACAGGATCAAGGTGTTGGGGCGCTATGAGAAGAATGGGTTCCAAAGAAAAGGATACCCTGATCTTCCAATGACTTACTGATTCCTGAAGATCCATGACCCAAAACCATACTATTATCCAGTTCCCATAGATAAATGTAATACAATATTATTCTACCCAAACTAAATGTAACAGTTGCTCTATTATCTCAGGAACTGATGTACTCCAAAAAGGGCTATGCCCATATGAATGCAATAAGACTTCTTTTTATCAATGTCTTTTGTCGATGAGAATTGATAAAAAGTTAAGTGGCTAAGATTCTTAGTTGATAGCTAAAATGGAGATGAAATATAAATCATAACGATTAATGAGTAATAACATTAAGAAACCTTTATCCAAGCACAACCCCAGGTACAGATTCCCAGTTTGTGTCCTACATCAAGTACCGCCGTAATCGAGGAGAAGAAGTTTCTTCTCAAGTAGATTAAGCCACCTGAATTTGACAGGAAAGGAAGCACTATCCAAGCGGAGGCTGAAATTTGGATTGAATCCATGGAGGATTACTTTGAAACAGCCGGTACTGCACCTGCCAATCAGGCTATGCTCGCCAAGCTGAAGCTCACCGGCGAAGCGAGGCTTTGGTGGAAGCAATGATGTAGAGATCAAGGGATCGCAAAAGGATCTGTTATCTTGGAAAAAATGAAGAAGGCCGTGCAAGGAAGATACTTACCACCTGCATATCACATGCAGATAATGAACGAGTTCTACGAGCTAAAACAACTGGGACTCACTCTAGACGCATACTACGTCTCTAAATTTGCCTCACTTCTTAAGTGTGCGCCACAGATGGACATGACACAGCAGGTGTCAAAATTTAGAGCCGGTTTAAACCCACCAGTGAATACCTGTCTCGAATCTATGTGCCCATCAGATCTTTAGGACACACTCATTCGAGCTGCGCCTATAATTCAGGAGGTGCAGGCTAGACCAAGAGGTAACAAAACTTGGTCTTATAATGACCCGAACAAAGGAGCATATATGCCACAAATGAAGAGAGTTCAAGGTCAGAATCGGGGACAAAGAAAGAGAGCAAGGACTAACAATGCCAATAGCTTTGTCCCTACCCAAAGAAATGGCTGAAACCTCCGTTGTTTCCACTGCAACGAGCCCGGTCATTTCAAGAGGAAATGTCCCAAGCTTGGAGGAGGACATCGACAAGCACCTTTCCAAGGAATTGGCCGTGGCCAAGGAGCTGCTACCAGAGGCAGAGGAAGAACTGCGTGCGTTTCCAATAGGCAAATGTGCAAAGAAGAAGAAGATCGGACCATGGAAGCAGAGTTTGAAAGGGTGACAGTCCATGCCGCTCTTCACAAGAAAGGGCTGAATCGCCAGTTCTAGGTGATTCAAACACCGTTGGACTATTAAGATAAAGGTTTCAAGACCTTGATTGATTGTGATAGTACACATTCCTTTATCTCACAAGCTTGTGCAAAAAGATTAGGAATAGCAATAGTAGAAGCACCTATCTTGCTTGTGGAATTGGCAAATGGTCGTGAGGTCACTTGTACCATGCAAACTGCTAAGGTGGAATTCTTTCTCGGAGGAAATGCAACTTCGAATTCAGAGTCATGAGCCTAGGCATCCATGAGTTTCTACTCGGAATGGATTGGCTTAAACCTAATAACGCCCACATTCATTGTGGAAAGGGCCAAATTTCCTTTCGGAACTCTGAAGGGGATTTAGTCACAACTCAAGGTGAGGCTAGAAAGCCAAAAATTCAATTGGCCAAAACATCTTGATTATAAAGGGAGTTAGAAAGGGACTACCTGTCTACTTAATTAAGCTCAATAAGTTAGATTAGAAACATGAGTCTAGTGAAGGACCTGCATGGCTAAAGGAATACGCGGACGTATTTCCTGAAGAGTTAACAAAATACGCGCCTCAAAGAGAAGTGGATCATGAGATCAAGCTAGTGCTAGGAGCTACGCCAATTGCAAAGAGACCTTATAGAATGTCCATTCTAGAAGCAATTGAGCTGAAGGAACAACTCAAGCAACTGCTACATCAGGGCTGCATCCGTCCGAGCAGTTCATCATGGGGAGCTCCAATACTATTCCAGAAAAAGAAAGATGGAACGCTTCAACTATGTATTGATTACAGAGGGTTGAATCAATCAACTGTCAAGAACAAGTATCCTCTTCCTAGAATAGATGAGCTTCTTGATCGTCTTCAGGGTGCGAAGATCTTTTCCAAGATTGATCTCACGTCTGGTTACTATCAAATAAGGATCAAGGAAGAAGATATCCCAAAGACGGCCTTCAACACAAGATATGGACACTTTGAGTTTCTAGTTATGTCATTCGGGCTTACGAATGCGCCTGCCACCTTAAACAGGTTAATGCAGGATATCTTTAGGCCATATCTTGATGACATTGTACTCGTTTTCTTCGACGGCACTTTAGTCTATTCCAAATAGGAGGAAGATCATGAACCCCAACTTCACATTTTCCTTGAGATAATGAGGTCACACAAGCTATATGCTAAGATGAAGAAATGTGCATTCTTCAAGCGTCAGATTGAATATCTAGGATTCATCGTATAAGCAGAAGGAATCTCAGTAGACCTAATCAAGGTCAAAGATGTGCTAGAATGGTCAATACCCACAACTATCAAAGAAATACGGAGTTTTCTTAGATTGACAGGATGGTATAGGGTCTTCATAAAAAACTATGCTTTGATTGCAGCACCTCTGACGGATCTACTGAAGAAGCAAACATCCATTGCATGGTCAACTCCTGAACAAAATAGCTTTGATAAATTGAAGCAAAGTTTGGTATCCACACCTATCCTAAAACTTCCAAACCTCAGTAAGGAATTTGAGCTAGTAACTGCTGCTAGCATGCTTGCCTTAGGATGTGTGCTCATGCAGGAAGGTCATCCTATAGCATACTCTTCAAGGAAATTGAAGAGCCATGAAAAGAATTATGCTACCCATGATCTAGAACTTTTAGTTGTCATCCATGCCCTAAAGCTTTTGAGACACTACCTATTGGGTAACAAGTTTACTCTAGTGACTGATCATAAGAGTCTCAAGTGGATCTTTACCCAGAACGAGCTCAACATGAGGCAACGTCGGTGGATTGAAGTGCTGAAGGAGTATGATTTTGAAATCAAATACCAACCTAGAAAGGAGAATGTAGTTGCCGATGCACTCAGTCACAAGGCATTCCTTAATTCTCTAATCTTGCAAAACCCATCAACAGCTAGATCACTAGCCACAAAGGTGTCCATGCGAACCCAATACTTGAGCTAGCTAGAGAAGAAGCATGCCATGATACAACCTATCAAAAGATGCTAAGGGAAATCTCTATCAAGGATTAGGACCAAAAGCTACAGGCTAAGTATCATGAATTCTCTATCAATAGTGGACTTGTCTACTATAGGACGAGAGTATGTATACCGGCAAGCGAGTCACTTAAGTAGAAGATATTGTGGGAAGATCATGATTCCCCTTTCTCAGGACATTCTGGCTATGCCAAGACCCTCAATGCAATTAGGAAGAGCTACTATTGGGAGAGGCTTAAAGGCGACGTTCTCAAATATGTCATTGAGTGTTTGTCTTGTCAACGTATCAAAGCCGAACATGTCAAAATGCCAAGAAAGTTACAACCACTCGACATTCCCCAAATGAAATGGGAATTCATCAGTATGGACTTTGTTGTTGGCCTACCCCAAGTTCAAGGAGGATACAACTCCATTATGGTTGTGGTTGACATGCTGACTAAGGTTGCATACCTTATTCCAATAAAGACAAACTATAAAGCCTCAGACATTGCAAGGTTGTTTATCAAGGAGATATTCAAGCTATATGGGCTACCCATAAAAATCATTAGTGATCCTGATTCTCTCTTCACATCACACTTTTGAGGATCTATCTTTGAAGCCATTGGAACTCAACTCTGTTTTAGTACAGCTTACCATCCCCAAACTGATGGCCAAATGGAGCGGGTCAATCAAGTTATCGAGGATATGCTTAGGGCACACTACTATCGTGAGCCAAAAAGGTGGATTCAATACTTGCCTTTGGTTGAATTTTCCTACAATGCTTCTTACCAACAAAGCATTCAAATGACCCCTTTTCAAGATTGTATGGTCATGACTGTCGAAGTCCCCTAAGCTTCTCAGATCCAACCTTGAGGGTTGAAGCTTCAAGGTAGATGTTGGAAGAGATGGATGACCAAGTAAAGTCAATAAGACAGGACATCCAAGCCGCCAAGGATAGACAGAAGGCATACGCAGATTTGAAGCGTCAAGATAGAATCTTCGAGGAAGGAGACATGGTCTTCATTCGCGTACGCCCAAAGAAGAGTTCTCTATCCTTAGGAGATTGCAAAAAGATAAGTCCAAGGTATTGTGGACCATACAAGATCCTCAAGTGCCTAGGACCTAATGCTTATAAACTTCAACTCCCCAAGAACCTAAAGGTTCATAATGTATTCCATATTAGCCTATTGAAGAAGTATGTACCTAATCCTAACCATGTACTTGATGATCAACAAGTTGTAATGCCTAGTCAAGGAGTCCTTGAACTACGGCCTGACAGGATCTTAGATGTTAGGGAGAGACAACTGAGATCCAGAACCTTGAGAGAATGCCTCATCCAGTGGAAGGATTATCCCGAGGAGGATGCCACTTGGGTAGATAAAAGCACTCTCAACCATCAATATCCCCAGTTTATCTCGAGATGAGGACATCTCGATTCCTCCAAGGGGGAGAGAATGTAATATTCATGCGGAAAATTATTACGTACACGTGTGAAGTCTCGGGAAAAAGTCAATGCCGACATTGTGGTTGCAAACGATTCGATCATTAAACAGTACACTCTCCATGGCCAATCAAGGCTGGGGACTAGGAAACTGCATATGCTCATGTGAACCTCCTCTTGGGAGGAGGTCAAGAGGATAAGGATATATTTTATGGAAAAAAAAATTCTTTAATTATCCCTTCTTCCTCCATCCACTGTGTTGGAGGAAAGGGTTATGGAAAGGATGATTAAGCTCCTTGCTGAAGCTTGCGGAAGGTTAATGCTCATGCATCATGCCGCACGGGGGAGGGGAGGTACCTCTCCCTCTCCCTATAAAAACCATTGCCATGGGAGCTGGAAGGGGGAGCATAACGCTGATGGAGAAGGAGAGAGTGGATCATGATGCAGATTGAGGAGAGAGAGCATAATGTTGCAGTCGCCACAGATCGTGAGGAAGGAGGAGCTGAAGCAACGACCAATTGCGCTAGCTGCTCTGTTGAAGGAGAGGCCGTGTGGTAGTCATGAAGGGAGGAGGATGGTCACCTGAAGTCGTGAAGTCACCGCTAGTTGCCGCCTTTATTCCCCTCCACGTGGGATTTCGATGACTCCCAGAAGCTTCCTGGAAGCTTCTTGGAAAGCTTCCAAAGCCCTTAGGAAGCCCCCCTTCTTGTGGGCTTCCTTAAAGCCCTTCCAAGTGGGTTTTATAACCCCCCTTGATCCAAAGCCCTCTTCCCGTGGGGTCCCATCCAAGCCCTTTAAAAGCTCATTAAGCCTTTTTTTTTCTCCCTTGGGTTCCCCACAAGCTCCCATTAGCCGGAGTTCTAAATCCCTTCCCGTGGCCCTTCCCTATTGCCCTCTCAAGTGGGTTCTTACTACTGCGACTTCTTTTAAAATCCCCTTTTCTTTTCCTTCCCAAAAGCGATCTTTTACACCCCTTTTCCCTTGGAGTTTAAGGCCTTTTTCTTCCCTTATATCCCCCGGAAATTAAACCCTTTTGGCCCTTGGTTTCCCCAAAAGACACCATAGCCGGGTTCTCTTTTCCCCTTCTTGTGGATCCGCAAGAGCCAAGATTAGAACCTTTTTCTTCATTGGCCCTACAAAGCGGTCTTTGCATCCTCACTTTAAGGCCTTCTAAAGCTCGATTCTGAAAGACGGTGGAATCGATCAAGAAAGCCGAATCACAAAGGGAGTTTCGCGTGCGAAGGAGATGGCCAAGATCATAAATCTGCATCCAAAGCAAAAAGGCCAAATTCGCAATGGCCCCTAAGAAGGCAAAAGGCGCAACCGCAGGAGGATCATCTCCTAACATCCATGTGGACATTTTACCACAAGTCCAGGTTTTTCTTCCTAATTTTGATTAATGTCGTAATATTTCGACTGTGCATGGATCATTTATGGAATTAGGATGCACTTTTTCGATTGAAATACCTTGGCTAGATTAAAGGAAATAACTTCGGTCAAAGAATCGGTCATTTGTATTAAACGAATGAAAAAGAAGAGCATAAGAACTCTATGCATTCCTTGCAAGTGGTTTTTATGCATTACAAGTAACGAATTTAGATCAATTAAAGATCATCTTTATAAAGTCAAAATTATTACTATACACTTCAATTATGCATGGAGATAATAAATCGCATGTCGCATTATTAGGTATCTTCTCTTCGAAATGATTCATTAAAAGAAGGTTGCTAATAATCCGTAGGAATTTGCAAGGCATGGAAATTTTTCTTGAGCTGCATGAAGTAGATTAAACTCTAGTCAATTGGCATTAAATCTCAATCAACTACGTAAATAGTTACGAAAGGTTATGTAATGCTCATTCAGCATAAGAACGCCTCATTTAGAAATGAAGATAGAATAAGGTTGCATGGTTCACATAAAACCCTAAAGCTTAGTAGCATGAATCTTGATTGCATGTTATCAAAGGATCAATAGGAATTATGCCATAGCCTAACATATGCTTTGATCTTAACCAGAAAAGTTAGGGATTGTAGATCTACTCATACGTAAGCAATGAATCATGTGATTACGAGAATGGTATCGAAATGCAACTAGTTTTTCCCTATTTGATCAAGACAATATCTTCATGAATAGACAAGTAAATTGGTTTATCCTAAACACCTAAAACCACAAATGAATCATTTAGGAAGTGTTAAATTGATGCAACATATCCCAAAGTGCTAACTAGGGTTTAGTACGTTGAGGACGTGAGCTAGTTGCGCTTATTGTCAAGTTGAAACTCTTATAAACCTAAAGACATGCCCACATTCACGGAATGTAGGGACAATAGGAGATACTTGCGAGAAACGATCTAGGGTTTTTACCCTAAGGATGGCTCGCTAAAAGGATGAAACTCGATTTGAATTTGGAACCCTAGGACCGATAATGTCGGCCCAGTGCAAGCAGGAACGGATTGTTATGAAGACACCCTAACCTTGTCTCCTATCTAATCATGATTCCGTGATTAGAAGAGGTCATTCGATGGGTAAAATAGTCCCATTGATTAGGTGTGACACTTGGCAACAAGTTGCAGAGTCACATGATCTTGTGATTTGATCACAAAGGAATGGCCAATTTCTCTAAATGAGATTGGCAGATTCTTGTGCAAGTTTATCTTGCAAGAGGATGAGTAGTCACCTTGACATAGCACCTTTCTTAGGAAAAGTGACCAAGATAAGGGAATAAGATAATTGCTTGGAAGCAAAAGACTAATCTGTAAATTGGAATAACATATTTACTGCTAATAGAACTTAAGGCATTGGTTAAGTTGGGTTAATAGGGTACGGCCCTAACCCAAGGATACAAGGTTAACAAACAAACCCTTGGGAATCTTTCCAAGTTGCAATTGATCCCAGATCGAGTGCTGGATGCATTTGGAAAGAAGAATTCACTCCTTAGTAGTTGGCCAAAAATAACATCCAATGGAAATGATTGTGCTTGTAACAGTTTTAGGCAGTCTCGATTACCCCCGACTGCCTGCCTGACCCTAACTAAGGGGGTTATTAACCCCGCCGGAAAGATGGACCAAACTCACCACGAGAGGTCTCTCCCTTGAGCGCTGCTTGGAGCAGGAGGATGCTTGGGTGCCAGGGGGGGCTTTGGCCGTAAATCCCTCGCCTTTTGGGTCCTACACAAGAGGCCAACGTGACTCGGGATTGGATCTCGAGGCCTGCATACTAGTCTACACGCAGAATCTTGGATTAGTAATCCCTGTGGATTTCTGGATAGCCTTCGGGCGGATTATGGATATGCCTACGGGCTGGATTTTATAAATGTACTTCAAAGATAAATATGATAACCTATTGAAAAGGAACTTGTTTGACACTGTTTTTCTATGTCAAGCGACAAAGAAGAACCTCAAGCTGAAGATTTGATTTGACGTACCATCGACGCCACTCTTGAAGCTCAAACCATTTGCAAGGAATCGAAGATAAGTAAACAAAGTTTCAAATTTCGCACTTTCAATGGCATACGAGAAGGAAAGACTGTTTTATCATTCATTAGTCAGTTTGATGACTATTTCCATGATTGGTAGACAGAGCATCACTTTGGTGGACTGTAGTACGCAAAAGCATAGAATGTCCTGTTACTTGGGAAGATTTCAAGAAGAAGTTCATGCAGAATTTCCTTCCACCGCAATTTCATGAGAAGGCTATCAAGCAATGGGATCTACTCCCGATCTACTTCAACAACGGGATTGTGAGCCTATACCACAGTATACAGAGCGTTTTTGGAATGCACTCCTACAGCTACGCATGCTTGAAGACATACCAGAGACGACACATAAGCGGAAGTATATGTCTGGACTTCTTGGGCATTACTACGTTGAAGTAAACATGTTCAAGCCTGCTACTCTTGAAGACGCCATCTCACTAGCTCACGACACTGAAGATAAGTTACGCGGTAGAGACAGATGACCACAGCAATTCCAAACCAATGGTAATTATGGATCTAAACAATTTAATTCCAATTTTAGAAGATTTAATCCAGGTCGTTTCTCTTCACAATCTTTCCGCAAGAATTGGGCTAAAACACCTGCATTACCATCCAATGTCAATCCAAATCCTAAGCCTATTCCACAAGCAAATCCAAATGTACCTAGACTTCCCGCCATTGCAAATAATGTAACCAAAGCCAAACCAATAGTATGCTATAAATGTCACCAGCTTGGACATCTCGCAGTAAATTTTCATTCAAAGAAGCCACCAGCTCATATCAACTATCTTGGAGCCATGGATGAAAACGAGCATGAGGATATGCCTGATTTCACTGAAGATGATGACGACACTACTACTACTTCCGACACTTTACCAGGTATGCCTACTCCACATTCATTATTGACTATGAAATGTTTGGTGCATGGAAAGGAAAAGACTATCTTGCATGATGACGGTAGTACTCATGATTTTATTTCAGCAAAATTGGTAAAGGAATTGAAATTACAGACTGTACCTACGCATTATCGCATAAAAGCTGCATTTTTAGGCACTAGGTATAATGGTACACAAGAAGTACAAGATTTAGAGATTCAAATTGGTTTATACATTGAAAGAAGAAATTTCTTAGTTGTTCCATTACAGTCGAGTGATATTATTTTAGGAATGCCTTGGTGACACCAGCATAATCCAAATATAGATTATTCCACACACACAATGCATATTAATTTTCAAGGAAAATCTATTACATTATATGGTATGCATGCATCTAATGTTTTTCCACTGCTTTTGCATACTCAAGCTAAACGTGCACTACGCAAGAGTAGTAAATCATATCTCATTTGGGTGAATGAATTGCAAGCAAAGGAAAATCATATGCACCCTAGGCATAAGGAATTTCTTGCATATTTTAAGGACTGTTTTGCAGAAGACCTACCACCAGGTTTACCTCCTTCACGTCCAGAAGACCATAAGATTGATTTGATACCTGGCACACAACCACCTTGCAAAGCACCATATAGGCACAATCAGATAGAGCAAAAAGAAATCCAAAGTCAAGTTGGAGAATTACTAAATAGAGGCTTAATTCGACCTAGCAGTTCTCCATTCGGTGCACCTGTACTCTTAGTCAAGAAAAAGAATAATACTTATCGTATGTGTATTGACTACTGAGCTTTAAATAAGATCACTGTAAAGAATAGGTATCCTATACCTAGAGTTGATGACCTTATGGACAAACTGCAAGGATCTTCTATATTTAGTAAAATTGACCTTAAGTCTGGTTATCATCAGGTGAGGCTAGATAAATCTGACATATTTAAGACTGCATTTAGAACACGGTTTGGCCATTACGAATTTTTAGTCATGCCATTCGGATTGACTAATGCACCTGCTACTTTTAGTAGAACGATGAACCATATCTTTTTGAAATATCAGTATTGTGTGATTGTTTTCTTTGATGATATTTTGGTGTTTAGTCAAAATGAGAAAGAGCATTATGAGCATTTGTCATTAGTTTTTCAATTATTGAAAGAAAATCCATTGTTTGCAAATCCTGAAAAGAGTGAATTCTTTAAGACAGAAATTGAGTATTTAGGTCATATTCTGAAGGAATTAAAGTTGATCCTAAGAAAATTGATGCAATATTGAATTGGCCTGTTCCTAAAAACGTGCATGAGTTACGCTCATTCCTTGGTCTTGCTAGTTTCTATAGGAAGTTTGTACGTAATTTTTCATTACTTGCTTTACCATTAACCAAACTTCTCAAGAAAGGAATTGTTTATCAATGGACCAAAAATCAACAGAAATCCTTTGACCGATGCTAGTTGTGACCGATGCTAGTGGATCAGGAATAGGAGCCTTACTAATGCAAGACAACCATCCTATAGCATATTCTAGTTGTAAGCTGAAACCCTCTGAGCTGAAATATTCCACCTATGACAAAGAACTATTAGCAGTTGTACAAGCATTAAGATAGTGGAAACACTACTTAATGGGTTTAGAATTCATGATAAAGACCGACCAGTAAAGCATTAGATATTTACTTAGCCAACCCCAAATCTCTAACCGTCATATCAAATGGGCTTCCTTTATTCAAAGTTTTCATCCTATCATTCAATACCAACCTCGAAAAGAAAATGTAGTTGCTGATGCATTGAGTAGAAGACCTGCAATTCATAATATTTCTGTCATATCTTCTGATTCTTTGATTGCTATGAAAGATACATATCACCAGGATATTACTTTTCATTCTGATTGGAATAAATTAGTTCAAAATAATTTCATTCCTGTTGATTCATTGTCATATAATGATGGATTTATGTTTTATGAAAAGAGATTGTGTGTTACTATTCCATTCTGATCTTTTGTTTTGAATGAAATTCATTGTCCCCCATATCAAGGTCATATAGGTATCATATCTACATTACGTATAACTGAAGATTTTTATTGGCCGCATATGGATGCATATGTATCTAATTTCGTTTCTGAATGTTTGATTTGTCATAGAATTAAAAGACATCATGGTAAACAGTATGGATTACTAATGCCTTTCTCTATTCCATCTAAACCTTGGGAACAAATTTCTATGGATTTCATTACTGGTTTACCAAATACTAAATCTAACCATGATATGATTGAACAGTTGTAGATAGATTTAGTAAGCAAGCATATTTCATTCCATGTAAGAAAACTTTAACAGCATCACAACCAGCATAATTGTTTTTGAAAACTGTTTTTACTAACCATGGATTGCCCAAAGTTATAATTTCAGATCGTGATTCTAGATTTTGTAACAATTTTTGGATTACCTTGTTTGCTAATCTAGGCACAAAGATTGATTTCTCATCTGCATTTTATCCAGAAACAAATGGACAAACAGAAGCCACAAACAGCACCATTCTAGATCTTTTACGTGCATATACTATCTCTAAACCTCAGACATGGGACACTCATTTGCATTTATTACAGTTTGCATATAACAATACACCGCACACATCTACAAAGAAAGCACAGTTTGAAGTCATTTATGGATATAGATTATCTACACCTGTTGCATCTTTGTCTAATAGAATTCAAAGTGCTGATGATATCACTAGTATGCATAACAGTATTTTCGATAAGGTTAAGGATATGATTGCTAAAGCCCAGCAATCATATACCAAACAAGCCAACAAGAAAAGACAAGCCATGAATTTCAAAGTTGATGATTATGTTTGGTTGAGAATAGAAAAACGTAGACTGCAAAGTGTAGATAAACATCCAATTGTCAAACTAGCTCCTAGATTCTATGGACCATCTAGAATCATTCATAAAATTAATGATAATGCATTCAAGTTAGAATTACCATCTCATTGGAAAATTCATAATACATTTCACATTAGTTTATTGAGACCATTTAGAGGCCAATTACCTGTCCACCCTGTTTATGAAAACCCACCTTTATTAGAGGAAGAGACTGAAATACTTGAATCAGAAGCTATCATAGACACTAACTTTATGACCACTAGAACTGGCCGAAGGTATTCTAGATATCTAGTAAAATTTAAGAACCATCCTGTAGAGGAAGCACAATGGATGCACGCTAGAGACTTAAATGCTTTCCCCACTCTGTTAGTTCCACATTGAGCTAATAGCAATTGAGGTCAATTGCTATCCCACCCCGGGGGTATGATGCCAGGAGGCATATTCCACGGTGGATTCCGTGAGGTTTTACGGTGGATTCCGTAAACTTAGATGACTGGGGCTCATACACAAAGTGGATTCTTTGTGCGAGAAGTTGATGGGGATGCCTGTCCTTTTCGGGCGTTTCATTAATTTAGTGTGTACATGGGTGATTCCATAGCGGGTGATTCCGCAAAATACATATTAAATTAATAAACGTTTATGAGTTTAGAGTGCGCACTCGTAATAAATTAAGGTTAGGATTTATTTCTAACCAGTTGATTTATTTATGTAGCTGAAGACTACTAGGTATTCACTTTTGTCGGTTTAATTGTATTATTTTACTAACGATTTAGAATGCTTCAGTTGATGTGTAGAGATAGCAGTAGTGGCGGAGGAAAGCATTGGATTCTAGCGAGTATTCGACCTTTGGATTATATTTTGATAGGCGCCACGCCTATATTTTGTTATGTCTATTGAGGCATTGATTATTGATTATTATTTTGTATGCGCCTATGCGCACGGATATGTTATTTCTATTTGGACATTGAGATTGGGTGTGCCAGACTCTATGGGCATCGTCCATTAGCTTTATTTCCTATTTTTGTAAAAGGCAAACTCAAAAGCTAAAAGCTTATCATATTTTTGTAAATTGGGCTATTATTGAGCATGAAGATGGAAATATACATAAAAATACATGCTTTGTGAAGCGCTCACACAAGGCATGGGGGAAGATTGAACCCAATTGATCTCTTGCTCTTGTCGTTCATGCTTTTTACATTGTTTTTTGTGCAAAAAGGTAGAGTTCATTGTTCTTGGGGACCTTCCGAGATTCACTACGTGAGCATACTGCGACCGATCTGCGCATCAAGAGCACAATGAAGATCTTGATCTTCATGTAGCAAAGTTTATGGTAGCATGTGTGGCTAATAATGCCAGAACCCCTGAGCATTGGTTAGCAATATTCCCCGCCACTTTCAAGGGCACGACGTTTCAGTGATATGAGAGACAAGCAGCAGGAACTTTTGGCACATGGGACAACCTGAAGTTGGCCTTCCTCACTAAATTCACGCGTGAAGGTTTTAAAGAGCGGATGCGAGAGTTCCCTTGTCGGTGAGGAGCGCTTTCTTCCCCCTCCTCGGCGCCTCCCTCCTCCTCCGCAGCGCCCCTCTCGGCGGCCCAAACGCCCTCCCGGCGGCCCGAAATGCCCTCCTGGCGGCCCGCAGCACCCCTCCACCAACCATTCCTTCCTCCACCTCCTCCTACTCCCCCTCCACCATCGTCCGCCGCCGCCACCACCTTATCCACGTGCCCTCCTCCCCTTCACCTCCTCTTCCTCCCCTTTCTCCACCTCCTCCTCGTCCCCACCACCTCCACCTCCTCCTCCTCCAACCCACCTCCTCCCACCCTCTAACCCACCCCAGGTTAGCAACTAACCTAAGGTTAATTTAACACTAACCTAATTGTGATTAATTACTAACCTAGCTTTAGTTAACCTTAACTAACTTAGGTTAAAAACTAACCTCACTAGGGTTAGGTTAAAAACTAACCTAACTAGGGTTAGGTCTCTTAATCCAACTAGGATTAGGTTCACCCTAACCTAACTGTAGTCAGTTAACTAACCTAACTCAGGTTAGTCCCCCCCCACTAACTAACCCTAGGTTAGTTAGTCTCACCTAGGTTAGTTAGAACTTACCTAGACTAACTTACCTAACCTAGACTGACCCCAAACAAACCTAATTGACTTAGTCAACCCTAGACTAACCCAATCAACCTTGACTAACCTGACTTGACTTAGCCTGACTTACTTGACTTCTCCAGACTAACCTGACTTAGTTGACTTGATTTGACCCTACTTACTTAATTGAACGGTCAAACATTTCAGCTCAACAACTTTGCTCGAGGAATCTAATCTAGCGCATAATACTAGTCACTCTGCCTAGGCAAATGATAAGCAAAGAATACTCACCAGCTCAGCATCTTTCTTCCACGCTACTCCTAGTCAAAATTTCGTGGAGAGAACCTTGTTATTCAGTTATCCCACATATCGCTAGAAAAGCGACCAAAAGATAGGGGAAAACTCTATAGGATTCCTAATCGGACACCCATACAATGAAATTCACTATATTATGCACACACATCACCCCCCTTTTTAATCACTCCCTAATGCTAAGTCCCATCCCTTGTGAGTGGACTTCATATAGAGAGAATTGTATATATATATCATTCATATTTGTTTAAAATATTTATTTATAATTCCTATGTAATTTACTTAAGTGTTTGTTTTCTTTTTTTTTTCTTCTTCGACATCTCTAATTTCATTCCATCAAATTTTTTATTCATGTATTTGTTCCAAAATGAATATGAAATAAAAAGTTTAGGTATGAAACAACCTTGTATGTTCGTGGATATTGCAACTCCAAGAATCAACAGAAACATACAACAGTGTGTAACGCAAAATCATAGTCAAATCTGCACATGAAACATACACTAGCCAGTACAATGTTAAAGGGTTAGATAATTAATAAAACTTTTCCCTGTACAAAAGAATTGTCAAATACTCATGTCACAATCTCGATCAACTAGACTGTCGTAACACTTCCACTGCTTGGTTGTTTAAGAAGCAGTATATTTCTCCACTTGATAACCATTCTTGCATATAGAACTGTTCATCTTACTAACTTAAATATCCCAAACTCCAGCACTGAGAGGAATACCCTGACCGTGCGTACAACTAACTACCTAACTACGTGGAAAATAAAACTAAAGTGCATGAAAATCTACAGGATATCAATAACTCAAAGCATTGTATATATATATATATTTTTTAAAACGATATATATTTGTTTGTTTGTTTGTTTTTTTTTTTTCAAACTGTAGAATAAAAGAAAAACATAAAAGACTAAGAAAACAAAATATCTAGACTAAAATCTTCAAAGTCTCTGAGATCTTCTAGTGAAAACAATAATCCTAATCCGAAATCATCAACACTATCTAAGTCAAACCTATTAACTAAACTATCATCTATAGGATGCTCAAGAATAGCCTCTAATGTAGACATATTAGAAGTCACAGATCTGCTATCAGATGCATCGCTAAGAACCTCCATCACATCATGGAGCGAAGCCGAAGCTGCATCATCATAGTAGGGCATAGGGGCCACTGGTAAAGCATCTAAAGAATGCCCCTCGGTCGCATCCATATACCAACAAATATAATCCCAACATGGGCAGGGAACACTAGTCTGCAAATCATGGTAAGATGGAGTAAGGCGGTAGACAGTGGAACGATATCTCGCAAATTCTGCCTGCTCTCTACCTACCCTAGACTGACCAGCGCTGCGCTCAGGAGAAAAAACACTATTATAATCATGACGCTGGTAGGTATAACCAATCATATCCTGCATGGCAGTGGTACCATAGCGGCGAAAGTATGTGCGACACTGCCAACACAAGAGCTGAGCACGCACAAATAAATGCCGCTGACAGGACCTACAACCAAAAGGTGGATGATACTGTAAACAAAAAATAATCACAAAAGAAGAACCACAACAGGCCTCCCCTCTCGGTGCATACAAAAACCTGTCATGCGTCTGAAAACGCGGCATATCGTAAGGTCCAGCATAAACAGGATCAGTACTATCGGCATCAATACGAGGGTAAAGCGCATCCATCCACAAAAAGGCCATACCTGCATCCCATTTAAAAACCCCCAAAGAAAGAAAAGACATCCAAGGGTGGATTAGTCAAAATATTATTGTAACTACTAACCTAACTATACCTAGCTAGCCTAAGTCACAAAATGTTTAAGGCGCAAGCTTGACCCTAAATATCTCATTTTCAGCATTAATATCCTGCACATCAAGAGAACCATTATCATAAACATTAATCACCTTAAAAGGTCCCAACCAACGAATTTTAAGCTTCCTAGGAAATTTATAATAACGACTGTCATAAAGTAAAACTAAATCACCTTCTTTAAGCTCCCGTACTTTAATATTCTGGTCATGCCATGCTTTACGACGTTTTTGCATTGCTTCTAGACTTTGTAGAGCTAATAATCTTTCCTCATCCAACTTTACCAATTGTAAAATCCGTTGTTTCAAAGATTCAACCTCACCTAGTCGTAATGATAGAGCTACTCGTAAAGTGGGCAACTCTTGCTCAATAGGGAATATAGCATTAGTACCATAAACTAAATTGAAGGGTGTATTTTGCACTGTCACCTTATAAGTAGTTCTATAGGCCCATAACGCTTCATATAAACGTTCATCCCAATCTCGCCTGTGGGAAGCAACCATTTTAGTTAAAATCCCACAGATAATGCGATTGGTTACTTCAACCTGACCGTTAGCTCTGGGATAATAAGGTGTTGATTTGCGATGTTTAATTTTATAGATTTCCATTAACTCGCTGATAAGACCATTCAAGAAATGGGAACCTCGGTCACTTACTAATTCTAGTGGGCAACCAAAACGCGT
Source organism: Lygodium microphyllum (assembly GCF_053477565.2). NCBI lineage: Eukaryota > Viridiplantae > Streptophyta > Polypodiopsida > Schizaeales > Lygodiaceae > Lygodium > Lygodium microphyllum. The sequence continues at coordinate 81,991,621 of NC_141141.1, read as the reverse complement.
AATAATATTCTCATACATAAACTTAGCCACATCAATGGCTTTATCCGTTTTAAGCGCTTTCGCTTCCACCCACTTTGTAATATAGTCAGTACAGACTAAGATATAACGATTCGATCGATATCTAGTAGGCGGATCAATTGGGCCTACAAAATCAATTCCCCATTTCTCAAAAGGTGCTAATGCTAGTATAGGTGTCAAAGGCGTAGCAAAACTCTTAGAAGGACGACCAGTCCTTTGACATACATCACATTTTCGACAATAATAATAAGCATCTTTAAATAGAGTAGGCCACCAATAACCAGCTAATAGAACTTTTCTTGCAGTCAATTCACCGGCAAAATGGCCACCACACGGCTCATCATGCAATGCCTTAAGAACAACTGGCACTTCATCTTCCCTTACACAGCGTCGATAGATACCTTCGAGTGGAAAAAAATTATAAAGATAACCCCCTAATAATCCATAGGAGCGTGCTTGCATTAATATCTGACGTTTCCTACGCTTATCAGCACCAGGTGGATATCGAGCAGTACTAAGAAAATTTGCAATATCAGCATACCATGGAACTTGTGTCTCCATAGTAAAAAGTGATGCATCCGGCAAATCATCTTCCACACCTTCCTCCTTGTCTGATGTTAATAATCGTGATAGATGATCTGCTAGAACATGAGCCCTACCAGGACGAGTAACTATTTGAAAATCAAACTCCTGGAATAACAACATCCAACGAATCACACGTCCTGAAAGTTCTGCTTTATTAAGCAAATACTTTAACGTCTCATGATCAACATATATAGTAAACTTATTCCCTAATAAATAATGACGAAATTTCTCCACCGCAAATACCATCGATAGGCATTCTTTCTCAGTGGTGGTATAATTCCTTTCTGCATCACTTAAATTTCGACTCGCATAATAAATTGGATGATCCACCTTATTATCATCTGCTTGGCACAAAACAGCTCCTACAGCATACATAGATGCATCAGCATGAATATGGAATTCTTTTGTCCAATCTGGGGGTGCGAGTACTGGTCCTTCAATTAACTTATGTTTAAGAAATTCAAATGCTTTCTGGCAAACATTATCCCAAATAAAAGGAGTATCCTTTCGTAGTAGATTTGTCAAAGGTGATGCCACCTTTGCAAAATCGGAAATAAATCTCCGATAATAATTTAGATGTCCTAAAAATCCACGCAATTGCTTAAGATTTGTTGGAGGTGGAAGTGCAGAAATCTTAATAATTTTAGCTAGATCCATGCCAATACCTTCTTTAGAAACGATATGCCCCAATAAGGTTCCTTTTGGTACTCCAAAAACACATTTATCAAGATTCAAGGATATACCTACTTCATCACTACGTTCAAATACTTGCGTTAGTAGCTCAGGCATTTCTTTTGCCGTACCATAAACACAAAAATCATCCAAGAAAACTTCCATCCACTGACGTAAAAAATCTTGATAAGCTGAAATCATAACTCTCTGAAATGTTGCGGGTGCATTGCACAAACCAAAAGGCATTACTCTATAAGCAAATGTACCCCATTCAGTAGTAAATGTAGTTTTGGATTGATCTTCAGGATGAATTAGTACTTGGTTGTAACCGCTAAATCCATCCATGAAAGAATACAGCTCATGACCAGCAACCTTATCAAGTATCTGATCAGTAAATGGCAAAGGAAAATGATATTTACGTGTTTTGCTATTCAGCTTTCTATAATCGACACAAATGCGAATCTTCTTACTATTCTTCTTGGGTACTACCACAATAGGAGATACCCATTCACTGTATGCAACAGGATAAATGAATCCAGCATCTAGCAGCTTAGTAATTTCAGCTTTCACTAACTCTGCATACACAGGATTTGTTCGTCGTTGACGTTGACATACAGGTTTTGTGCCTGGTTCTAGATCAATAAATAAAATGCTGACATAATTCAGCTTTGATACCCTTAAGGTCCCTATATGACCAAGAAAAAGCGTCAACATGCACTCATAAGACTTCTTCGAATCTTTCACGATGTGGCGATTCCAATTGGTCTCCTAAATTTAAATATTTTCCTTCTGCCATTTTAAGCTTAACTACTTCAACTTCAGGCTCTTCAATAAATAGAGAGTCTATTCTTCGTGTCTTAATTGTGGGCACATCTTCGGATACCTGCATCAATACATTTTCAAGCAGGTTATTCTTAGTACTTGATTCCGGTGCTTCTTCTCCCACATTCACAGAATTTACTAAGGGTAAAGCCCTATAAGGAATAATAGCCAGGTTATCTTGCGTAGCACCATCAACTTCTACTCCATAGACATTTACTAACTCAGGAAAGGATTTTTCAGTATATCTCTTCCCATATTTATCTAAATCGCCATTATTGACATTTACATTTTTACGAGATTTCATGGTAAATGAGGTTCTTACAGAGTCAATTACGCTAGGTATCTGCTCTGAATCACATGGATATTGAGCATGTAACCTACGACGATATCGACGTAAAATTTCGTTATTCTTTTCTAGACATTCCTGATCATCTAAACTCCAAAACCATTGATTATCTTTAAGCTTGAGAATTAATGAATGTAGATTCTCATCCTCCTCGCCCTGAATTTGACAGCCTAAATAATGTATAACTTGTTTCAGTTCCACAAAATTCCTAGGTGCTGCAGGTTCAAACCATCTAAGTTGTGGCTCTTGCCCATCCCCATAAATAGTAAAATCCATTACTCTTTCTTTTGGATGAGGCAACACCACCGCTTGCATATTGTGCAATTTAACCTTAGTAGGTTCAGATTGGACTCGTTGATAATCAATTATCGGTCCCCTAGAACAACGATAAATCTTCTGCGCAATTCCGGTCGAACGCCTAAAAGAATGACACAACCAGGGAACATTTGTAGGGTTTTTCTCTTGAGTCTCTGGTTCAAAAGTATTCTTAGATTTATTTTTTTCCAAAAACCTATCAGTGTTTTCATGTTCTTCCCAATAATTTGTATCCATAGATAACGCTTGGTCCATCTGTAACTCACCCCTACTGAATTTAGATTTCTCTTCTTCTAAATAAAATTCTAAAAGCGAGATTTCATCTAGATATCACCTTTCTCTAAACTGAAACTCTGCCTTTTCCTTTTGCAACTCAGTAATCTTCTTCATTGCTTCATTTACAGCAGTCAACGCTGCCTCACGCTCTACTTCCAATGCCTCTTCCAATTCTCTAATAATCCTAGCATAATTACCATGATGTTCACGAGAAGTCTGTGAAAACCTATTAAAAGCCGAAGCTGAATCATCTTCATCCTCACGAGATAGTGGTCTTTGTAAGGGTTTGCACCTATGCCTACTTCTCCTTTCTCTTTCCTTCGCTTCTAGCTGGTAGTAATAAATCCTTTTAGCTCTATCTGGCAGTTGTCCAAATCCAAAGGGTAAAGCATTTTCCCCATAAGGAAGAGCTTCTAAAATCCTACTCTCAAGCATACTATTATGATTATCAGTAACATCATCTTCTCCCATACTTTCTGAAGAGGTTATTGAAATATCAGCCACATCAGATATCATTAACTCAGGCATTTCTTCCTCCCCTAATTCATCCAAAGAAACCGCTTCCGACCTATTGTAAGCAGAAAATACATCTTCTTGATTATTTCCTTCTTGATCCGTAGATAATTGAAAACATGTTTCAAGCGAATCATCAAGATATTCTGCTTCCTCTGCTGAAAGCATTAAGTAGTCGAGGGTTGTATCTTCGCATGTGGATAACCACTGAGTAATATCACTATTCGAATCATTGTCAGATGAAAACGCTACAGCATATTCACCAATACCCATCTGTTCTGCCTTGTGAGGCTGATGTACTATATTGACCTCTACTTTTTCTGCTGTTGCTGCATATGGTGTTTTAAATATCCAGGCATAAGGCCCTTCATGATCAGTCCCCTCCATATCTGAATCATAAAACTCACTATTGGATTTCTCATCCATTTCACTAACTGCCTCATCTCCTGACTCTTTCAAAAATCCTTTTGAAATAACTTGTATTTTAACCCTATCATTTCGAGGACCAATCACAATTGAACCTTTATACCAGTCTTGAATGCATCTTGCTTGGTATAACCAAGGTCTTCCCAGCAGCACAGAATATGATGAAATATTTGTTTGCGAACGAACGATCAAATAGTTCACATGAAATTCTAATCCAGCTACTACAGATTTCACATTTCGCAGTAACCCCAAAGGAGTTACTTTCCTTTGATCAGCCACCTGTAAAACAATATGAGTAGGTTCTAGAGCTTTCAACCCTAATTCTTGCATTGCCTGTTCTGTCATCAAATTAACTGCTGAGCCACCATCTAACTGCACTTCATGTAGCAAGTGGCCATTAATAGTAGTATCGATAACTAGAGCTCCTGGGTCCACAAATAAATCTACTATTTTTACATCCTTAGTTGTTTTTCCTTTGGAAGAATTTTCACTAACTTTAGAAGCATTTATCTCAATCCTCTTCCTTCAATGCCGAACTAATTTATGGTAAAGTTGTTTCTGACAAACAGGCGCTATTTCTAGTAATTGCCGAAGGTTAATAGTCAATGATATTTCTTCTAATGCAGCCCAAAGATCATAGGTCTTATTTACGGATTCTGCATAATCTTTACTCCTTTCCTTAGGAGGAACCAATCTTTCGGGAAAAGGAGCTACTCCCACTTGAATCTTAGGATTTACTAAGGGCACAGGTAATAACGGATGGTCAGAGGAATGGTGCGGAGAATCCGATTCAGGTAGTTCTATATTAGGATCTATGTCCTTAGACTTATCCTTCACTGCTCCGTTTAATTGTGGACTCTCTTCCTCTAAACCTTGCTCCTTCTGTTGTTGCTTTTGTGCCCTCATAATGACACCAATCATCGGGTCAGCTCTAAAAGTCACCTTGCAAGGTATAAATTTTGACTTAACTCCAGTATCTTTCCTTATTGTTTCTACTTCAACTAAATTTGCAGCAGACGTTGAAGGTTCGTTAGAGGTTTGTTTCCCTTTGCCAGAAATTTTATTATCCTCTCGCTTAGGGCAATTCTCTTCATAGTGTCCTTCACCACTGCACCTCCTGCAAAGAGGAGTATAGTCTTGATTTTTACGCGCATTTGGACAATATGTGGCTATGTGACCTTCTTGTTGGCATCGATAACAAATTACTGGTCCCCTAGGTCTTTGTTGACCACCTTGTCCCATTGGATTACGAAAATTTCCATTATTTCTTCTAAAAGGAGAATTTCTCCCTCGATTGCTATCACTGTTGTAATTGGTTCGAGGCACTGGGGGTCTACCCTGGGTGGGCAATCCTCGTGGCCTAAAAGGTTGATTGGGTGGTCCAATCTCATAAGTCCTATTATTACGATCCATGTAATTGTAATTCGTTTGCATTGAACGAGCTTGTTGTTGCTCTTGACCTAATTTATGCCAACAATTTGTATCTAAATGACCAGTTTTGTGGCAAAAAGAACAAAACGGTGGATGATCAGGCATTAACCTTGAAGGCGTCGGACACTCTGTAGCCACATGGCCGTAACCATGACACTTACCACACCAGATATTAGATTGAGGTGGGTTTGAAGTCGAATTTCCCGACGATTGTGGAGCACTAGATTCTTGTGTCGTTATCGAATAAATTTCCATCAAAGGCGCTTGTACTGTAGTCATAATTTCCTCCTTTAATTTTCCTAGAGATTTCGCAATAATATCTGCTACTTTTGCTTCATCTAGAGGAGATTGAGATTGCGGCATAGAAGGCATTCCTGTCTGCATCATATAGGCTGGAATTGAAGTGTACGGATTTAGAGGTACACTCAACATGTTTGAACTTGCGGTTACCGAGGGATTTAAAGGAACGGTCACATAAGACACGTTCTTAGGTACCCCGCTTGAAGTGCTTGGGTATTCTGTCTGAGATTCTTTGAATAGATCTCTCCGTCGTTGTTGACTAAGCTGCACTTCTTCCCACCATCTAGCATGTGTTTTAGCATCTGCCAACGTAGCTGGTCGTTGTAAACTAACATGCTGATGAACTTCAGGATTAAGTCCATCAATAAACTTACATTTTTGTGTGGGATCGTCAGGAGCAGGATTCATCTTACGAATGATTGTCTCCATGCGCTCAATATAATGTTCAACACTTTCAGTTGCTCCTTGGGACAAATAATCCAGTTGAAGAGCCAATCTATCTTGAAAACCTTGTCCTCTAAATTTTTCTAGAAAAGCTCTTGATAAGGCATCATAGGTCCCTTTATGTTGAGCATCTAAATTCCCATACCATTTCGCTGCTTCATCTTTTAATGTTGCAGGGAAGATATAAAGCTTCTGGTCGTCATCTATTATCTCATTGGCGACGCAAGTCACCTCAAATCTTTGAGAATGGGCATCGGGATCTTCGTCCCATAGCCCCCCGAATTGCGTGAAATCAGCTAATCTGACTGGGTTACGAGCCATTGTTTCTCTAAATAATAGCCCTAACCCTAAATCGTTGATAGTATCAAACCACGGAGGTTCCTGAGGTTTCTTAAATAATTGACGCAATCCGAAATTTGACTCTAAATCCCAGTCAAAGAGCAATTCAATACTCCCGACTGTAGCATTAGCTTCACTCTCCCTAGTTTCACTATTTTGCCTACCTCTTTCCCCAGTGACACTGTTAGTACTGGAGACAACTTGATCCCATTGATATGAAGCTGCTTCACTTTCTTTCGATGGTGTTCTATCAGTTGATAAGCTAGGCTGAAGGGGTTCTACCGTTGAGTTAGACACAGCGTCTACTCCCAAATTCAGCAATGTGTTGACCCTCTCTAGCCTTTCTAATAACCAAGCCTCTTGCCGCACTGCTCGTTCTCTAACTCGTTGATCCCTGGCTTCGTTTTGCTGCTTCCGTCTCTCTTCTGAATTCATCCACGAGTACTAAACTAGCTCTTACTGTCATACTCCAAAATTACGCTCGTTTTATTGGAAGCTATAAAATTAGGTTGTCGCTTATATGCGCACTTAGAAGGTTCAAAATAGTCGGCAACTCTGGGTCTATCTCCCCAAAAGGTAACTTTTCTTCTTGCTCGGGGATTAAGCCTAGAATTTCAACAATCTCTCTAACGTCTTTCGTGTCGAAAGTAATTTTTAAACCTCTGGATACACGTATCCAAGGCAACACATCATCCCACACTACTCTTCTAAACGTCCGATAAGCTGTGCGGTGATACCAATCAAAGTGATACGATACACTGATTGTATTTATCTCTACCGCGTCTATTAACCCAAAGTGTGTCGCTAGTAGAACTATGGTTTGCGCACAGTCGTTATAACCCCAGCTCCAAGAGGACAATTGTTCAACGTCCACAGTTAATTGTGGCCCAAAATATGTGCCTCCCTCTACTAACTCTGTATCCCTCGCCCTATCTAGCACTTTTCTTTGGCACTCTTGGGGCAAATTAGGAAAATAGTCCCTTAGAAAAGAGACTGCGTATTCACTCATAAGTAACACCTAGGGTCTGAATACCCTAGGAAAATTAATCACCCGCTAGAGTGCATTCGACTCCCGGCAGACGCACCAAAAAATGACTGGCCAAAGACCAAGCCACTTTTACCCAAGTCAACAAGCCAACTCCTAAGAGTTGTTGCACTAACAGATGGTTGGTACTACTAACAATGCTAATTTGATTTAGTCTTCCATTAATTGTATGACATTTTATTTGCAGTAGTCCAACTTCAAGTATTCTACACTTCAGTAAATTGTATTAGGCACTAGATTGCTAAACCTAAGATAACTACGGTTTCCCTCCATCTTTCGGGAGCAGCTTCTCATAAATTTCTCCTGCCAACTAGTGGCGGTTTATCCAGGAAGTCTTGATATTTGACTTTAAGAAGTGTGTTTCATGTAACAGATCCCTTAGTCCATTATTCATTTAATTAACAACAAACATTCAAATCAAACAATCTAACGTTCTAAAAACCCATAACTTTTATCCCTTGATAAACGTCTCCCCACTTCGTACCGCGATTTCGTCGTTGCTTATTAATTTTTAAGTACTTAATTCATTTTACGAATATAACGTCCTTTCCTTCTTTTCTATTATTAAACATCAACCAGAATAAAACAAGTTCTTCCATACTCTCACATGTCCACATTCATAATTTATTTTAAATTCCCATAGCACCCTTTAATTTATCAATGAGTCCTAGTAGCCCTCCACTCCGTGTATTTAAGAAATTGGTTGTAAAATGAATAACATGTAAAAATTTAATATAGATGCTGAGGCTTTTTCCCCCATGCCATCCGATCATCAAATTGTTTGATTTTATTTTTTTTAATTTAAACTAAATTTTATAACTGCAACCTAACATTATTAATTATTAAAAAGTGTTGTCAAACTTTTTATTTGTAACTTCCCATGCTTCCTAAATGTTCACATCGCGTATAATCTCTCCTTTCAAAACCAAAACACCATATCTTTATACGAGCATTTCTTAAGTAAAATATTATTAAATTATTATTTCTTTTCTTTAACCCTTACAACAAAAATGCACTAATAAGTAAAAGATTATCTTTCCAATCTTTCACTAGGAATCTATAATTTATATCAGTAAATAACACATTTTTTAAAAAGGAAAACTATGCTTTTTCTCTAAATATAACTCTTTTTGAATTTTTAAATATAGCAAACTAGCTTTAAAAATTTTGATAAAAATTCAGTAAGTTATCTGACTTATAAGATTTATAGAAAAAAATATCAGAACTTATAAATTTTCAATCAGACATTTTATGAAAATTTATTTATGACAATTTTAAGTCATTTTTTAGCGTTTTCGATTATTTTTTATTTTTAATAAATAAAAACAAGTTCAGATAAATGAAAACAACCATGTAGCATGAGAAAAGAGGTTTAAAGACATATTTTAAAAATATTAAACTAAAGAAATTATCATGCCATATCATTTACTTTAGATAAACGAATTAAGACACTTACGTGTAAAACCACGGGTCGTCGTCACGTCCTTGAAGACCGTCCTCTTGCAGTCGAGCCAAGGAGAGTCTTGTGTCCCGCCAATCGTCTCAATTGTTAGCTCGTCAATTTTTCTCTCCCTCTCCGACTCTCGCACGACTTTTGCTCTATGACAATAGGAATGCCCCTTTTTGTTTCTTAAGTTTTAAGTTAACTCTTAATTAAGAGTTAATTAAAACTCTAGCTATGGTTTTGAATTGAAGAAGGCGTCGACTCTCAATGGCCAAGGAGACTATTGCAATATCTTTCTGATGTGTCTGCCAAATCGTACGCGAGCCCAGGCGATAGAACGAGAAGACAATCTTCATCCAACCTACCACTTCAGATTAGGCAAGTATATGGAAGCTCCGAATTCTCATAGGGAGATATGGCGTCGTGTGATGAAGGCATTGATGGAGCAATTCATCTTTCCTGCTCTTCTTGATTGTGCTCTTGCTTTAGAGATGCTTTTATCTATCTCTCTCTCTCTCTCTCTACACGTTCGCCATGAAGAGGAGATAGGAAGTTAGGAGGAGATTTCATCTGGACCGCTCTCTTTTTCTCTCTCTCCCTTCGTGCCTCCCTCCATCCCTCATGAGGGATGGTCCTACGTAGGGACAGACCTCACGAGAGCGAGATGGAGCTTGCTAGCATGTGGCAGTGGAGTCACCAAGCAAGTGCGGAAGCGGAGTCTCCCATTCGACATCTGGAGGATGATCAAATGCACAGGCTAAGGTACTCTTGAGGGAAGGAACGAGGGCACACTAGCCATGATCAACAAGGTCGGAGGGGGTTCTCTTGCCTATTCGTTGAGGCCTCAGCCTGTCGTGGCAGCCACGTGCGAATCAGCCATCAACAAGCCCTCGTCTCCATGGCAGTCCTGTTCGCACCCCTCTCTGAACAATATGCAAGATGGAGCCTTATCTCAGAAGCGCACGCAACTGCCATTTTGCCCCCCCCAAATTTTTTCGAGACAGAGAGACGTCACCCGAATGTAACTGCCCCTCCTTCCCTTGATATCAAGAGCCCACATAGGGTAATATAGGCACCTTTACACCCTTTGGGAATGTCAATGTGTGAGGTATTACTACTAGTCGATGACCTCAATGACACAAGGACAACCCTTGCTCATCTAGTCCAACCAACTTTACCATATGCATGGTAGCCAACAAACTTTTGTATTTCCTCGAAGGTTGCCGCAAAAGTCATTGACATGATGATGTCCATTAAAGACCATACGAACATGTCTTGCTTCATGCAACGTTGACCAAAAGCCAGAGTTCACTTGTGCACAACTAATTCCCTCTTGCTTAACTCTAATTATTGAGCAAAGACTTGCTATACGTGTCTCAACTAGAGAAATGTGAAAATAAGCCAAGGCAGGAATCTTATCCATTGATGTAAATGCATTGATTTTGTTTCGTTCTTGCAGTTCGATGTTTGATAGATAGCTTTTTAAACCATTTCTTTTGGCTTTCTTGAATCCACCCATAACCATATATCCTCTTCACCTTGGAGTAGTCCCTACTATCAAACATGTAAAGATTTGGGACACTTCTTCTTTCATCCTCCGATCCCAATGGCCTTGTACCTCTAAGTGGTAGTTACCAAACCCATCTATGTGAGTAACTAGTTTGTTGCTTGAATTCTCCATCCCCCTACTACCCTGTACATCATGGTGTTTAATTTCTTTTGGATATACTTGTGACAAGGTGTAATCCATGGTGGTAATGTATATTATTTTTTAAATAATAATAAGGATCGTTGAAATATGAAGAGACTACCACATGTGTTGTATAAGAGTGTTAGTTGATGAGGACCACAATACTTGGTAATCAATCGTAGATAGATCATGATCATCAAGTCGTTTCCAAGTAGAAATCTGCCCTACTCCTAGCCACTGCATATCTTGGATTGATATTGCAAAATTTCCTTTGGCACCCTTTGGGATGTCACAAGGATGAATTCACATATGACATAGTGTATCCTTATAACCTTTAACACCAAGAGTACATCCTAGGTGGTACATCCGATCTTTCTTTTGCAAGTAAGTCCCTTTGGATCACATCATCCTTGCCAAGAGTCATCCTCTTGAATCTAATATTCAACACCTCCCCAAAGAAATCTTCATGATAATCACCAATGATCTAATGATCACCCCTTGATCGTCATTGCAGTATTACTATCAAATTTTTATCTAAAACTCCACCTCCCTCTCGTACAAGAACTTTCTTGTACCAACATCTCCTAGCTAGGCTGCAAGGACACAGCCTCCAAAGACAACAACAACGAACACCGCATCTGCATTAAATTCATGTAAAAATTTAGTAATAAGGTATCAATTGTATACAGTTTTGCCAAAAAATTGGTGCAATAAATGGCATGTATTTAGGTGTTGTCAAGTGCCCAAAGAGTCTGGCGCGCCCAATACAATGTCCAAATAGAAATAACATATCCGTGCGCATAGGCGCATACAAAATAATAATAAATAATCGATGCCTCAATAGACATAACAAAATATAGGCATGGCGCCTATCAAAATATAATCCATAGGTCGAATACTCGCTAAAATCCAATGCTTTCCTCCGCCCACTGCTGCTATCTCTACACATCAACTGAAGCATTCACAATCTTTAGTAAAATAATACAATTAAACCGACAAAAGTGAATACCTAGCAGTCTTCAGCTACATAAATAAATCAACTGGTTAGAAATAAATCCTAACCTTAATTTATTACGAGTGCGCACTCTAAACTCATAAACGTTTATTAATTTAATATGCATTTTGCGGAATCACCCGCTATGGAATCACCCATGTATACACTAAATTAATGAAATGCCCGAAAAGGACAGGCGTCCCCATCAACTTCTCGCACAAAGAATCCACTTTGTGTATGAGCCCCGGTCATCAAAGTTTACGGAATCCACCGTAAAACCTCACGGAATCCACCGTGGCACGGAATCCACCGTGAAACATGCCTCCTGGCATCATACCCCCGGGGTGGGATAGCAATTGACCTCAATTGCTATTAGCTCAATGTGGAGCTAACAGAGTGGGGAAAGCATTTAAGTCTCTAGCGTGCATCCATTGTGCTGCCTCTACAGGATGGTTCCTAAATTTAACTAGATATCCAGAATACCTTCGGCCAGTTCTAGTGGTCATAAAGTCAGTGTCTATAATAGCTTCTGGTTCAAGTATTTCAGTCTCTTCCTCTAATAAAGGTGGGTTTTCATAAACAAGGTGTACCGGTAATTGGCCTCTAAATGGTCTCAATAAACTAATGTGAAATGTATTGTGAATTTTCCAATGAGATGGTAATTCTAACTTGAATGCATTATCATTAATTTTATGAATGATTCTAAATGGTCCATAGAATCTGGGAGCTAATTTGACAATTGGATGTCTATCTACACTTTGCAGTCTACGTTTTTCTATTCTCAGCCAAACATAATCATCAACTTTGAAATTCATGGCTTGTCTTTTCTTGTTGGCTTGTTTGGTATATAATTGCTGGGCTTTAGCAATCATATCTTTAACCTCATCAAAAATACTGTTATGCATACTAGCAATATCATCAGCACTCTGAATTCTATTAAACAAAGATGCAACAGGTGTAGATAATCTATATCCATAAATGACTTCAAACGGTGCTTTCTTTGTAGATGTGTGCGGTATATTGTTATATGCAAACTGTAATAAATGCAAATGAGTGTCCCATGTCTGTGGTTTAGAGATAGTATATGCACATAAAAGATCTAGAATGGTGTTGTTTGTGGCTTCTGTTTGTCCATTAGTTTCTGGATGAAATGCAGATGAGAAATCAATCTTTGTGCCTAGGTTAGCAAACAGGGTAATCTAAAAATTATTACAAAATCTAGAATCACGATCTGAAATAATAACTTTTGGCAATCCATGGTTAGTAAAAACAGTTTTCAAAAACAATTGTGCTGCTTGTGATGTTGTTAAAGTTTTCTTACATGGGATGAAATATGCTTGTTTACTAAATCTATCTACAACTGTCCAAATCATATCATGGTTAGATTTAGTATTTGGTAAACCAGTAATAAAATCCATTGAAATCTGTTCCCAAGGTTTAGATGGAATAGACAAAGGCATAAGTAATCCACACTGTTTACCATGATGTCTCTTAACTCTTTGACAAATCAAACATTCAGAAACAAAGTTAGATATATCAGCATCCATATGCGGCCAATAAAAATCTTCAGTTAACATACGTAATTTAGATATGATACCTCTATGACCTTGATATGGGGGACAATGAATTTCATTCAGAACAAAAGATCGGAATGGAATTGTAACACATAGTCTCTTTTCATAAAACATAAATCCATCATTATATGACAATGAATCAATAGGAATGAAATTGTTTTGAACTAATTTATTCCAATCAGAATGAAAAGTAATATCCTGTTGATATGTATCTTTCATAGCAATCAAAGAATCAAAAGATATGACAGAAATATTATGAATGGCAGGTCTTCTACTCAATGCATCAGCCACTACATTTTATTTTCCAGGTTGGTATTGAATGATAGGATGAAAACTTTGAATAAAGGAAGCCCATTTGATATGTCGGTCAGAGATTTGGGGTTGGCTAAGTAAATGTCTAATACTTTGCTGATCGGTCTTTATCATAAATTCTGAACCCATTAAGTAGTGTTTCCATTGTCTTAATGCTTGTACAACTGCTAATAGTTCTTTGTCATATGTGGAATATTTCAGCTCAGAGGGTTTCAGCTTACAACTAGAATATGCTATAGGATGATTGTCTTGCATAAGTACGGCTCCTATTCCTGATCCACTAGCATCGGTCACTACTAGAAAGAATGGTCTATTAAAGTCAAGCAACTGTAAAACAGGGGCATTGGTTAATGCATGTTTCAATAAGTCAAAGGATTTCTGTTGATTTTCGGTCCATTGATAAACAATTCCTTTCTTCAGAAGTTTGGTTAATGGTAAAGCAAGTAATGAAAAATTACGTACAAACTTCCTATAGAAACTAGCAAGACCAAGGAATGAGCGTAACTCATGCACATTTTTAGGAACAGGCCAATTCAATATTGCATCAATTTTCTTAGGATCAACTTTAATTCCATCAGATGATACAATATGACCTAAATACTCAATTTCTGTCTTAAAGAATTCACTCTTTTCAGGATTTGCATACAGTTGATTTTCTTTCAATAACTGAAAAACCAATGACAAATGCTCATAATGTTCTTTCTCATTTTGACTAAACACCAAAATATCATCAAAGAAAATAATTACACAATACTGATATTTCAAAAAGATACGGTTCATCATTCTACTAAACATAGCAGGTGCATTAGTCAATCCGAATGGCATGACTAAAAATTCGTAATGACCAAACTGTGTTCTGAATGCAGTCTTGAATATGTTAGACTTATCTAGCCTCACCTGATGATAACCAGACTTAAGGTCAATTTTACTAAATATAGAAGATCCTTGCAATTTGTCCATAAGGTCATCAACTCTAGGAATAGGATACCTATTCTTTACAGTGATCTTATTTAAAGCTCGATAGTTAATACACATACGATAGGTATTATTCTTTTTCTTGACTAAGAATACAGGTGCACCGAATGGAGAACTGCTAGGTCTAATCAATCCTCTATTTAGTAATTCCTCAACTTGACTCTGGATTTCTTTTTGCTCTATCTGGTTATGCCTATATGGTGCTTTGCAAGGTGGTTGTGTGCCAGGGATCAAATCTATCTTATGGTCTTCTGGACATGAAGGAGGTAAACCTGGTGGTAGGTCTTCTGCAAAACAGTCCTTAAAATATGCAATAAATTCTTTATGCCTAGGGTGCATATTATTTTCCTTTACTTGCAATTCATTTACCCAAATGAGATAGGATTTACTACTCTTGTGTAATGCACGTTTAGCTTGAGTATGCGAAAGCAGTGGAAAAACATTAGATGCATGCATACTATATAATGTAATAGATTTTCCTTGAAAATTAATATTCATTGTGTGTGAGGAATAATCTATATCTGGGTTATGCTGGTGTCGCCAAGGCATACCTAAAATAATGTCACTCGACTGTAATGGAACAACTAAGAAATTTCTTCTTTCAGTATGAACCAATTTGAATCTCTAAGTCTTGCACTTCCTGTGTACCATTATACCTAGTGCCTAAGAATGCAGCTTTTATGCAATAATGCGTAGGTATAGTCTGTAATTTCAATTCTTTTACTAATTTTGCTGAAATAAAATCATGAGTACTACCATCATCATGCAAAATAGTCTTTTTCATTCCTGCACCAAACATTTCATAGTCAATAAAGAATGTGGAGTAGGCATACCTGGTAAAGTATCGAAAGTAGTAGTAGTGTCGTCCTCATCTTCAGTGAAATCAGGCATATCCTCATGTTCGTCTTCGTTTATGGCTCCAAGGTAGTTAATATAAGCTGGTGGCTTCTTTGAATGACAATTTGTTGCGAGATGTCCAGGCTGGTGGCATTTATAGCATACTATTGGCTTGGCTTTGGTTACATTATTTGCAATGGCGAGAAGTCTAGGTACATTTGGATTTGGCTGTGGAATAGGCTTAGGATTTGGATTGACATTGGATGGTAATGCAGGTGGTTTAGCCCAATTCTTGTGGAAATATGATGAAAAGAAACGACCTAGATTAAATCTTCTAAAATTGGAATTAAATTGTTTAGATCCATAATTACCATTGGCTTGGAATTGCTGTGGTCGTTTGTCTCTACCGCGTAGCTTATCTTCAGTGTCGTGAGCTAGTGAAATGGCGTCTTCAAGAGTAGCAGGCTTGAACATGTTAACTTCAGCGTAGTAATGCCCAAGGAGTCCAGACATATACTTCTGCTTATGTGTCGCCTCGGGTACGTCTTCAAGCATGCGTAGCTGGAGTAATGCATTCCAAAAACGCTCTGTATACTGAGGAATAGGCTCACGATCCCGTTGTTGGAGTAGATCCCATTGCTTGATAGCTTTCTCATGAAATTGCAGTGGAAGGAAATTCTGCATGAACTTCTTCTTGAAATCTTCCCAGGTAGCAGGACATTCTATGCTCTTGCGTACTACAGTCCGCCAAAGTGATGCTCTGTCTACCAAATGATTAGTAACACACTTGATTTTATCTTTTTCTGCATAGGTTTCCTCATGGAAATAGTCATCAAACTGACTAATGAATGCTAGAACAGTCTTTCCTTCTCGTATGCCATTGAAAGTGCGAAATTTGAAACTTCATTTATTTATCTTTGATTCCTTGCGAATGGTTTGAGCTTCAAGAGTGGTGTCGATGGTACGTCGAATCAAATCTTCAGCTTGAGGTTCTTCTTTGTCAGTAGACGCTCTTTGTAATTTTGCCAATTGCGCTTGCAATGCATGCCTAGCTCTTCGTTCTTCTTCCAATTGCATCATGATTAAGTCCAGCTTTTTCTCCATCGTAGGTTTAGGTAGGTCGTCTTCAGCCATAAGATCATCCATATGTGGTTCCGTCATCCTGTAAAACTCAAAAGACCTTTCTCACTCAAAATCAAGTTAGCGGGATGAGCGTAGCTCAAATTCGGGGTTACAAGGCTTATGTGTTTTGGGTATTTCTTTCTCAATCTTCAGAAAATCTGTAATTTTTCCTTCTTCGTATGCTGAAAATGCTTCAGCAAACCTGCATATGGGTAGAATACCTTCCAACGACCAACTTTGCAGTTCGGAGTTTCTGCACAGGAACAGCCCTTCTAGGAGTTTTGAGCACAAGTCAGTTTTGACTCCAGTTGACTAGTCTGACTTGCAGAGTTGCAGACTTGCAAAACTTAGCGGATTTAATGAACTTGCAGAACTTGATCACAGATTACTTGTAGAACTTGATTTCTTTGGTGTGGAACCTGGAGTTGTTGACCAGAGATGACTTGTCTTACTTAATTTGAGTAAGCTTAATGGATTAAGCTTAGTGGGGGGGCTTAATGAAGAAAAACGGCGCAGATTCATCAGGGGGGGCGTTTTTTTTTCGCCGCGGAAAAATCGGAGATACTCCTACACCTCGATGACGATTTTTGAAGCTATTAAGCTTCTTTTAAAGCTTATGAAGTTTACTTTTAAGCTTTTTGAAAGGAGTTATGAAAATAATAAGGCTTATCTCTCTGTTTGACGACTTGATGATGGAGATGAAGGAGTGGTCCTCCGCCTGTACAGTCTGGTCCTTCACGATCTGATGACAGAAACAGGGGTTCTTGATCGCCAGAAGTCTGTCTGTATCCACAGTTCGCGACGAGATTGATCGTAGAGCCCGATCGTTCCAAGAGCTCCGCCTTCGCACGAGATGGGTAGCGATTGGAAGCTCTTGATCTCAGCTCCGCTCTGATACCACTGGTGCGCAGATCGGTCACTGTATGCTCACGTAGTGAATCCTGGAAGGTCCCCAAGAACAATGAACTCTACTTTTTGCACAAGTTACAAGGTAAAAAGCATGAACAACAAGAGCCAAAAGACCAATTGGGTTCAATCTGCCCCCATGCCTTGTGTGAACGCTTCACAAAGCATGTATTTTATGTATATTCCATCTTCATGCTCAATAATAGCCCAATTTACAAAAATATATCAAGCTTTTAGCTTTTGAGTTTGCTTTTACAAAAATAGAAATAAAGCTAATGGACGGTGCCCAAAGAGTCTGGCACGCCCAATACAATGTCCAAATAGAAATAACATGTCCGTGCGCATAGGTGCATACAAAATAATAATAAATAATCGATGCCTCAATAGACATAACAAAATATAGGTGTGGCGCCTATCAAAATATAATCCATAGGTCGAATACTCGCTAAAATCCAATGCTTTCCTCTGCCACTACTGCTATCTCTACACATCAACTGAAGCATTCACAATTGTTAGTAAAATAATACAATTAAACAGACAAAAGTGAATACCTAGCAGTCTTCAGCTACATAAATAAATCAACTGGTTAGAAATAAATCTTAATCTTAATTTATTACGAGTGCGCACTCTAAACTCATAAACGTTTATTAATTTAATATGCATTTTGCGGAATCACCCGCTATGGAATCACCCATGTACACACTAAATTAATGAAACGCCCGAAAAGGACAGGTGTCCCCATCAACTTCTCACACAAAGAATCCACTTTTTGTATGAGCCCCGGTCATCAAAGTTTACGGAATCCATCGTAAAACCTCACGGAATCCATTGTGGCACGGAATCCACCATGAAACATGCCTCCTGGCATCATTAGCTTTTGGAAGCCAAGGCCAATGTTAGCCTTTAGAAGGCTAATTTTGGGGAGCATGTAGGTGTAATTTTTTATTATTGCATGAGATGGAATGATAGGGAATGCTATGAATAGAAGAAGGTAACTTGCTACTATTGAGAGGGTAGTAATCTCAGAGTTAGAGATTTGGAATAAGATTGAAGCTATCAATGCATAGAGAAAGCATCCAATGTGGCAATGATCTATTAAGGAAGACATTTAGCATAAAGAGATGGATAAAGGTGGCAATGTTGCTATAAAGAGCTTTCATGAAGAAGTATAAAAGACGATCCCCACACCATTGGCTAGCTTGAGAGTGACATGGTTTTAGGGAGGCAGCTATTGAAATATACCGCTAATTAATATTCAAAAAACTTAATTGAAATGCCATCACAAAATGTATATATACATAAGAAATTAATACAGAAATACATATTGCCTATTCACCTCTCTCTCTCTCTCTCTCTCTCTCTCTCTCTCTCTCTCTCTCTCTAGTGGCTCCATTCTTCTATATGATTCATGACATCAGTATGTAAAATCATAAATTATCCCCCTCATTAATTCCTACATGGTATCATTCACCAACATGTTCCTCCCTCCACACTCATTATCTCCATATTGCCTATGATTCTCTCTCCTTGTTTCCATTTTTTTGTTCAAAAATTTTCTACCTTCTTCCTTATAATATAAGCTTTACATTACCTTATAATCTTAATTCTCCTACATGATGCTATTCCTATGCATCAAGCATTCTTCAATCACTCTCCCAGCAATGAAGGCGTATGGATGCATGTGAGGATGGACATGCGAGGATGACTATCTTTTCAGCACACATGGACATTAGCAATCAACAAAAAATAGGGAAAACAAATACCAAATTGTGAAAAGATTTTCTCATTGTTATTCTCTTTCTTTTTGTTCTCTCATTGTTTCCCTTTGTGTGTGTGTATACAAAAAAAAGTGGTATAATTGAAAGTTTAAAAAATAAAATTTTAGGCTCAAAACTTCCTGCAAATGGTTTCAAAATATATCTAGTTATATTTTGAGAAAACCGAAGTGGAGGGAGTCCATGAGGCCAATCAAATGGGAAGTCAGGAGCTCAATGTCTTCTTCTCCTCCATTATTCTTCTCTATTTCACACAGTCCACACCCACAAAAATGGTATCCTCAAAAGATAGATACCCCAAACTTAAAGACACTTTACATACGGTTGTACTTTAGATACATACAACCATAGGATATGACATATTTATCAACACTCCCCCTCAAGCTCAGAATAAGCTTGCACACATAAGACTCCAAGTGCACTCCTAAAGTACTCAAATTTATCTTTACCTAATGCTTTGGTAAAGATATCAGCAACTTGGTCATTTGTTTTCACATGGACCAAGTCAATCTCTTCATCAATGACTTTTTCTCTAATGAAATGATAGTGCACTTCTATGTGTCTTGTTCTTGCATGGTAGACTCGGTTCTTTGCCAACATAATGCTACTAACATTGTCACAATACATAATGACTCCACCATCAATCTCTATCCCAATGTCATATAAGATCAATCTTAGCCATGTCTGCTCACATGCTGCCAATGCAATGCCTCTATATTCTGCTTCAGTGCTTGATAAAGCAACTGTAGGTTGCTTCTTACTGCTCCAACTTACCATGGTTGATCCAAATGAGAATGCATAGCCACTAGTAGATCTTCTATCCATAGAGCTACCTGCCTTGTCTGCATCTGAGTATCCAAATAATGTAGGCTTGATTCCTTTTTCATAAAATAGCCCAAATCTAGCTATCTTCTTCACATATCTAAGAACTCTTCTCACTACATCCAAATGTGATTTGCATGGTTTCTGCATAAGCTGAGTTATCAATCCAACAGTGTAACTCAAGTCTGGTCTTGTAATGGTCAAGTAGATAAGACTACCAACCATCTTTCTGAACATAGTAGCATCCTCAACATAAGATCCATCATCCATCAACTTAGCATTTTGATCTAATGGTGTATCAATCGGTTTGCATCCTATCATGCCATATTTTTCCAACATCTCCAATGCATGTTGCCTTTGTATCATCCATATACCATGAGGTGTGTCAATAACCTCAATACCCAAGAAGTATCTCAACAAACCAAGGTCCTTTATATCAAACTCTTTATGTAACCCATGCTTGACTTCAGTAATCTCCTTCTCAAGTGTGCCTGTAATAATGAAATTGTCAACATAGATGACCACAATAACCATACCATCTTCTGTATGCCTCACATAAAGTGAATAATCAGCTTTGCTCTGCTGAAATCCCATACTGCATAAGAATTTGCTGATTCTATCACACCATGCTCTTGGTGCTTGCTTCAATCCATATAAATCCTTCTTCAACCTGCATACATAATGTTGGTATTTTGGATCCACATAGCCCTCTGGTTGATCCATGTACACTTCCTCTTCTAAGTTACCATTCAAAAATGCATTTTTCACATCCATTTGATAAAGCCTCCAACAATAGATAGAAGCCAAAGAAATTACCAATCTCATTGTCATCATTTTAGCTACTGGACTAAATGTTTCTTCATAGTCCAAACCATAAGTTTGTGCATATCCTTTTGCAACTAGCCTTGCTTTATACCTTTCAAGAGAACCATCCGACTTACATTTGACCTTATAAACCCATTTACATCCAATGGACTTCTTGCCATAAGGTAGTTTCACCAAATCCCAAGTCTTGTTTTTCCTTAATGCATCCATCTCTTCATCCATTGCTTGTCTCCACTCTTTGCTCTCTACTGCTTCTTCAAAGCAAGTAGGCTCCACATGTTGTACATAAGAAACCATGTATGCATAATGCATCTTCATGAACCCATTATAAGTCAATCTATCAACTGGATACCTTACCCTTTCTGACCTTCTCAATTGAGGTGCACTACCATGTGTCTCATCTCATCTAGCATGTGGTGGCACATACTTTCCTGCACTTTTAGTGCCAAGTGTTTTAACATGCTGAATGCCATACTCGTCATCTATAGATTCATCTTCTGAACTTTCAATCATTGGTCTCTTACCTTTTGCAACTTCTGCACTCCTTTGTGTATTTCTCAATCTACCACTCCATGGACTGTAGCTGCCACTGCTTTCCACATTCTCTTGAGGTCCTGAAGCATCTTCTACATGCTGATTTTCAGCCTTGTTGTTTGCTGAAATTTTCCTTCCATAGCCATCATCATCATTGCTTTCATAGGAATCAACATCCACTGCAATTTTGGGCTTGTACCATGATTCATATTCACTGAATCTGACATCCCTGCTTATGTATACTTCCTTACTCACTCGATCATAGCATTTGTATCCCTTCTTCTCATTAGGATATCCAAGGAAAATGCATTTTACAGCCTTAGGTTCCATCTTCTTTCTCAAATCATCCGGAATATGAACATAATAGACACATCCAAAGACTCTAAGGTATGCAGCAATGGGTGTCATGCCATACATTCTCTCATATGGTGACATATTATGAATCAAGGCTGTAGGTGTTCTATTCATAATGTGAACTGCAGTATGCACTGCTTCTGCCCAATATAACAATGGCATGTTCATTTGGTTCATCACTGCCCTTGCAACCTCTGCAATAATCCGATTCTTCCTTTCAGCCACACCATTTTGCTGAGGTGTATACATGCATGTCGATTGCCTTTTGATACCATGATGTCTCAAGAAGTCACAAAACTCATATGACATATACTCTCCACCATTATCTCACCTCAAACATTTTATGTAGCATCCAAACTGCTTTTCAGCCACCATAGATTTAAATTCCAAGAACTTTTCAAATGCTTCACTTTTATGCTACATAAAGTACACCCAAGTCATCCTACTAAAATCATCAATGAAAGTGATATAGAGTCTACACTTTCCGCTCATGGAAACATTCTTACATGAGCCCCAAATATCTGAGTGTATTATTTCCAAAGGATAGCTGCTTATTCTCCCCCTCTTTGGAAATGGCAATCTGGATTGCTTGCCAAATTCACAAGCCTCACATACATGATGAAAATTCACATATCCTAAATGCAGTAGACCACGGACTATCTGTTTTGATTGCATTTGCTTCAATATTTGCAAATTAACATGACCAACCCATCTATGCCATAATTCCACATCCTTATCTTGCCCATGTCCTCTCTCAATATACATAGAGTTTTGAATATTTGGAGTACCTGCATCCAAAGCAAAAAATCTCCCTTTCTTTCTACCATGAGTAATCACCCTGCGAGTTCTCCCATTATGGAACTCTTCAATGAAACATCCAAACTTATTGAATCTCACCTGCAATCCTTGATCTATCATTTGACCAACCGATTCTAGGTTCTTAGTTATTCTGGGCACATAAAGTACATCACCAAGCTTGTTCTCAATCCCATCTTTAGTAACAAGTGGCACAGTACCAATATGAGTAATATTGTGTAAAGTATCATCACCAGTGGCAACATATTCATCATTCTGCATTTTCTCCTTGCTATCAAACCACTTAGCATGATGAGTCATGTGGTTTGTAGCTCCTAAATCCAAAAACTAGTCATTCTCACGAACAGGATGAGTCATGCTCCCAAGCACATGCTCCATAGCAAATAAGTGACCTCTAGGCGATCCACCTCTAGGTCCATAACCTGTACCACCATAAGTGCCTGTATAGTGGCCATATTGGGTCCTTCCACGACCCCTAGACATGGCATTCTATTTCTGATAACAATCCCTCTCAAAGTGACCAAACTTTCCACAATAATGACAAGTGTCATCTCTTTGTGAAGAAGGACTAGATCGTCCTCTACCTCTAGGGAAAGATCCCCCCTTGCCTCTATGCATGAAGTCACCACGACCAAAGTTACCTCTTCCACGAGCAAAATCATAATTACTACGACCAAGTGAAGAGCCTCTAGCTCTAGATGAGCTGCCACGACCTCTGTGGTGATAGAAAACACTATCTCCACCTGCATTTTTGCTGCTGCTAGATGCATTCAATCCCAACTTGATTTCTTCTGTAAGTAGCAATCCAATAAGCTCCTCAAAGTTAGGCATAGAGCCTCCCTTAATGGAAATAGAGGTATCCAAAGATTTGAAAGTTGGTCCAAGCCCATTTAGTGTCACTGACACTAAATCATCATCATCAACAGGTGCATTAATGGATGCAAGGTCTTCTGAAATTTGCTTGATTTTTGCCACATAGTCACTGATACTGCGATTGCCTCTCCATGCACCATGTAATCTCTGCTTAAGTTTTATCTTACGAGCCTCTGTACATGTTCCATATATTTTTTCTATGATTTCCCATGCATCCTTACAAGTACTTGCCTTTTTGATATGAGGAATCAATGTTTTTGAAAAATACATATGGAGATCCAATGCAAAACCTTCCTGTTCTTCCCAGTCCAATCCTTGTACGCTTTCTTTTTTTCTCTTCAGTTGGATGTTTGGGAACTTCTGGACTTTCATCATCACCTGTTATGAGGTCCCATAGACCTCTACCCATCAAAAAATTCTCCATCCTATAAGACCAAACACTATAGTTGTCTTTGGTCAATTTGTCTCTCGCGATCTGAGTGATCTGTGCCATGTCAGACATTATGACTGTTGCAAATTCAGAAGAAAACAACAATACAACCTGTCCAGAAATGGTATTCAGCAATATGAATGTCATACATGTGTCCAAAAACTGCCATATACATCCATCCATGATGCCAACATGTCATACATTTAGTTCCCAACAAGAAACATCCAAATCCGATCCCACACGATGTCTGCATGACCCAAAATGCATCAAAACATGGGTCTAAAGTTGACCACTTTTCCTGCATTTTTTATGCAATTTTTTGTGCCAAGCTAAAAGTAGTTGTCAAGTTGAAGTTGCAGAAGATTTCCTAGAATTTTCTAAGCAAAAAACCATCTTCCAAATAGTCTTCCATAAGATGCATACGACCTAACACCATAGCTTAATCATATTTGTAAATCATAACACACATGTTCCCACAGTCTCTAAAACTAAGACTGTGTTCCTTACCCAGTTCAGCAAACCAATTCCTAGCATCTATAATAATGTCATTCAAGAGCTGATTGTCCAATAGCACTTGTTGCGATATAACCAGACGTATGAATATGACGGTGTCCTTGCCTTCGTGTCATCTGTCCATCCTCAGACCTCTCCTCCTTACCAGACGGCTCCTTACCAGGCAGCCTTCCATCGATTGGAATTGAATATTCTCATACTGTAATAACTTACCTCAATCCCTGGCATAGCAAGGATGATGCCATCCGCGCTCTACACCAATTGCCTCCTGCTTGGCCTTGATGCTTCGGTGCTCGGACAAGGCGGCGTCCCTAGATCAGGATTTTTTCGGCATTCTAATCTGCGTATGGGGGAGGCCCTTCTTCACTTCCTGCTCTGTGCACTGCGTGGTCCTGCTCAGTCAGCCAAGGACTTTGCTGGGCTCTGGCCTATTTTTGATGCAGCACAGTCTAGAGATTTCCGAAAGATTGTTTAGAACCTTATCAACGAACTTGAGGCACAAGGAGCGTTACCTTGCATCAATTCTCGTGTATCTTCACTCGCCACATGCTGCAGACAAAGATTTGTGGAGTTACTATGGAAATTGTCTACACACGCATTGCGAAAAGTCCATAAATGTAGTTTTGCAGCTGATGTGGCTGCAAATCCTTTGCCAGCATCCCTGACAGAAGTTGTGGCTCAGAATACTCATGTTGCTTCTTGATTGGATCGCATCACAATTGTTGCTCCTACTGCCTTGCCGATCCTCCAGCTTTCACCGTTTTTATCCTGCTGACTCAACCAGTCTTCGAAGGGTCCATCAGAGCAGAGATGGCATGAAGTCCTATTAGTCGTTTTAGCCAACGACGTAGAAGCTCCCTCTTAAACGACTGTCCACAGCATCAATGCAGATGCTTCGATGATTGAGATGCCCGAAT
Organism: Lygodium microphyllum; assembly: GCF_053477565.2. Classification (NCBI taxonomy): domain Eukaryota; kingdom Viridiplantae; phylum Streptophyta; class Polypodiopsida; order Schizaeales; family Lygodiaceae; genus Lygodium; species Lygodium microphyllum. Next base: position 81,966,376 of record NC_141141.1, on the reverse strand, counting down.
TCAATTGCAAAATTTCTCATGCTAATTATTGAAGCAACAAGCACATGTGACAGTCTGGATAATCATGGAGTTTGAGCGCCCTCCTGCCTCATACATACGATTCCATTTAGATGGATTAACCCTTGTTTCAATTATTGCAATCTATTCTGGAGACACTCCATATCTCTATTTACTATTTACTAGTTCTAATAAAGGCCACCCTGCCTGCGTATTATTGCAGCATACCCTGCATTTGATACATAGAGTTCTCCCTCGGTTCTGATATTCCTCCTATGCTCTAATACCAAATGAGAAAACTGAAGTGGAGGGAGCAGGTGAGGCCAATCAGATGGGAAGTCAAGAGCTCAATGTCTTCTTCTCCTCCATTATTCTTTTCTATTTCTCATAGTCCACACCCACAAAAATGGTATCCTCAAAAGATAGATACCCCAAACTTAAAGACACTTTACATATGGTTGTACTTTAGATACATACAATCATAGGATATGACATATTTATCAACATATTTGAAGTTCACTAAACAAACATCCACACAACTTGAAATTCATATTTTATGGAGTTGATGCATTATGCTTGAAAATTTGTGTTTCACTTGCAACTTACCTACATGCTCTCTGACACTCTATGTTCCATCATAGTATAGATAATTATTCTTACACAAACCTGATCTACACTATATGGAGAGATGTTCTTATACAAATGTGATCAAACCAATAGGTGCAGTTGTGGATGCATAAAAAAGGGTGCTTTAGTGCATCTCTATAGACCATGCATCTTTTCACACTAAAATGCACATGTTTCAGGCTTCATTATCATAATAGAGATCTCTTTTAAGCTCATGATAATAAAAAATAGATTAAAACAAGTATAATAGTAATACATAAAGAAAATAGATGTAACATAGAGAACCTAAAACAAAGGAGGAAGAGACTATGCCTGAAGATGAAATCACCTTCTTTAAAACCAAACTTTATTTGCATACTTAAAAATGTATATGGATTACCTCCTTTAACAAACAAGGAAAACAAGAAGAAGAAAAATAAGATTTCAACGAAGAGAGATAAAGAGGGAAAGTATTAAAAATGAACTCGCCTTCATATGTGTGGAGAAGAATAGGAGATGAGGAGTCAAATGTATTCTTCCATGAAACCTCTCAATCATAACATCTCACATGAGAGCTTGTAGTCTTGTCTTGTGTCTCATCTATCACGCAATGCTCTCTCAGCCCTTCTCTCATTGTGCTTCACTCAAAAGAAAGATTCAAATTGCAATGAAAAGAAGATGGGATATTTTATTTTAGTTTTTGGTGTCTTGTTAAAGTGCGTGTTTGTAGAAAATTCAAAATGCATAGCGTTTTGTGTGAAAATGTGTGTTTTAAATGAGTAATTTTATTTCATTTTCACATAAACTTAAGTACAATCACAACTTGTCATGGTTCTTTTTGCATTTTTTCAGGTTTGCAAGGCCTCAACTAGTCCCACAAACTTAAATGAGATTTCTCATGGGTTTATAAATGCACTCATAAAACTGCAGCATCCATCTACATCTCTACTTTGATTTTTTTGTATTGAAAGCTCTCTAGTAGAAGCTCTCTCCATTTTTACAATGGTGGATATTGTTGTGCCACATTACAATGACAGACCATAAAGGTAAAATCAAGGTCTAGGAGGAGTTGTCACAGTAAATTAGGTATCATCTCATGGATAATAATGACCAAGGATGCTCAAGTATATTGAGAGCTCAACCAATTGAATAGTATATTGTGTGAACATAAGACATATCATGCTACAAGATAATGATTTGGTAGTAGCCATGGACCAAACTAAGTCAACCACATTGATAGGCTTGTGAAGTCCAATGCTTATCTTTCATCTCAAAGTACACAATCTAATGTCGATTGTTTGGCTCAATTTATACAATGGATGACATTTAAAATGGGGGATAAGAAGGATAGAGAAACAGAACAAGTAAGTGCAGATAAAGTACCTTTTAAACCACTTAATTTAAATTCTCATAGCATCATAGGAAATGGGGAATTCCTAAAAGTCAACACAAAATTGGAGAGCAATCCCATTAGAACAAAGAGCATTTTAGAAATCAAAATAGTTTAAATTTTCATGGGCAAACAGGATTAATCCTTGCAATAAGATTTCCACAATCTCTTGAAAGAAAAATTTCAAGAAATAAATGCCAAATGTATAGTCAACATGATCATCCATATAGTGCACAATTGGTCTCCAGTGATTGAGAGCTAAGAGATAAGGTAGCATTGTCAAAATAAATCATTCAATCGCTATCTCCTGGCAATCTTGAGGATTTCATTATGAAAATTTCCCATTGAGAAATGAATACAATATACATTTTGCAACCCTACAAATGGAAGGATTTATTCATGCTTGGTGGCCCTATATGAAGAAACGAAATATATAGAGACTTGGAAAGAGTTTAAGGCACTTATGGTACAATTTTTTGTCTCCATGGTGGAAAAAGAGAGACTTTCTCAAAGATGGCTTTAGCCTATAGCAAGGAGGACTAATCGTAAGGGAGTACATCAATCAATTTCAAAACCTTACAATATATGTGGAAAGTATAAGTGATGATGTTAAGTTTCATAAGTACATATGTAAGTTAGAACCATGTTTATTCACTAATGTAATGGCTAAATCTCCTACAAGTTTAATCAAGGTGATTGAATTAGCAGAGAGATATGTTGGGAGATACTCGAGGGAGTCTACTATTTTGCCATCTATGGGACAACCAAACACTATTATAAAGCAAGGAGAATTCGGAGGAACTTTTGGAGGAAGTAATGTATCAAATAGTAGCTCTAGGGTACCAACTTGCCTATCTTTAAATATGTCAAGGAAATAATGAGTATTTAGGATGCCCACTAGATCAAACTACAATACTTGATGTTGGAGTAATTTAAACATAGGTATATAAGCGATTTACACTTCACCTAACTTAGTGTACTTGGTTTGAAGATGAAGGTTATATGAAAACTACCCATTTCACAAGTAGTGCAAAAGTTCAAAGTTGAATATGAATAAATGCTCAATATTTCTCACTATATTACAACCATGAATTTGTAGTAGTATTTTGAAATGCTTGTAGGAAGTAGCAACATTGGGTGGTGCAACATAGGTGGACAAACCATGTTTCCCATAAAAGCACATGAAGGAGCTAGATCCTATATATACAACTTACATTTGCTAATTTAGGTTTGAGAATGTTACTTCTAGGTCAAAGCTCCAAGGCAATATGTGATTCATTCCTTGGTAAGATTATAATGACTTAATTAGACCCTCCCTCTATCTCATGCCACTATTTTTATGTAATTATGTGAGATTCTTCTTGATATGTGAGTGAAGACTTGACATTCATTGTTTGAACATACTCCAAAAATCACATTGGGAAGGGATTTCATGTGAGTCTCCCTTCTATATCAACTAGATGTTGTTTTTTCATCATTTACAAGTAATCATTATTTTATTGTTATTTTTAACTTTGCTATTTAAAGTAAATCTTTGCATATTCCTAAAAACGTAATGAGAAAATATCTATACATTTTTTTCTAAGGAGCAAGGTACACTCATGCTAATAGTTTGGCAAAGAAATTCATTTCCTTAATAGATACAACACACTATTTCTCCAATTTTTCTTTTTTGTTTAGCATCTCTGTCTATCATAATTCCATGGGATGTTGATCAAATTGCAATTAACCACATATTCATGAAATTTGGAATTTTCATAAATTTTGGAAATTCGTAATGTGATTAATGTTTCGACACATGGTCAAAGCTTATCCCCTTACTTAAAATTGAAATTTGCCCTAGATACTATATAAGCAATTCCACCAAGCCCCTCTCTTAAATATGGGGTTAAGATTTAGCCACTTATTCAAATCTTTACTCCTTATTTCAAAGTGGAACTTGTGAGATTCCCAAATTCTCTAATATGGTATTAATTCCCATACTAGCCTAAATTCTCAAAATACATTGTTGAGCTAAATTACATTTGATCCAAATGGACTTTATAAAAAAAAAATCTATTGAAACCATGTACTTACTAATTTTTAATCTAGAAATGAATTTTGTCTTGAAGGATTGGTGGTGTTTCAAAAAAGACTTATTCAAGAAGCTCCCAGTGCCCGCATTGATAATAGTATACATGGGTAGCCCATGAATGATGTGAATAATAGACCTTACAAATCACATTTAAAATAAATGGAAGGTAAAGAGGGCTAGTTTTGTGAGACTTTCCTTGAAAATTGGGTCGATTATTTAGGTCATTCCAATATTGTGGTGGGTCCATCCCATTCTTGCACAACTGCAAATTACCCCAAGAATTGTGGATAGAGCTTTTTCAAGAATTTGTAATTTGTATATGGTTATCCCCCAAAACTTTCAATCTTCAATTACTAGATTTTATAGTAAAAGCAAGATCATTCCTATTTGTGGTGAGCTTTTCATGGTAGCAAGGCTTCATTTATTTTGGAGTCCAATATGTCCAAGATTTTATATGGCCAAAATGCCATTGTTAATTAAGGACTTCAAGTGACCTAAGGCTACCTCAACTTGCTTGTCATACCAAGCTTCAAAGAGTAGGTTTGGTAAACATCCATTTATCATCAACCCTTCATCCACAATAGCTATGGGGTGTGTGTGTCTGTGTGTGTCTTTGAGTGAGAGATTAAAAATTATCATTTTATCATATCAAACAATGCATATCCTATCTTTACATGCTAAAGGAAGTTGAAGCTTCCCTATATAAATTAATTTATTTACCAAAGAATTTTGAGAATATTAATCAAAGTTAAATAATTATTCAAGCTTGAGTTTGTTTATGAAAGATTTACAAAAGGTTCAATTGTCCCTAAGGACATTCATCCAAAAATTTTATGTAGACAAATAGCCTTAAAAAATACACTCAACAATATTTCAACTCTCAAAGAAAATGCATCTTATTGTTGAGACTTCAAACTCTTTCACCTTTGGTTAGTGTGTACTTGACACTTAGCTATTGTCTAGCTATCTCCATATGCAAACATTGAATAAATTGGTGACTCTAGGTTTAATCAGAGTTAGTGTAGATGGTCAGTTAGACCTAAGTGTTGTATTCACTTCAGTTATGTGTAATTATGGAATAATGAGAAATGAGAGGAGATAGCACACTACTACTCTATGTTTCCTCAACCCTTCTCTGACTTTCAACATGGTGTCAGAGCCATCTCGGATGGGCTCTCCACAACTTAACAAAGTGAAGAAGACCTAAAGATTGAAGAGACATGATCTCTTTGAGGAGGTGCACGCTACCATTGTTCATGCTGAGTAATTGTTAGGTAATTTGTGTCTCTCTTTGCTATTGGAGTGTGGCTGTGTTTTGTCTGGAGCATTTGGAGGCTTCATTGACCACCTTAGAGAGAGCATTGATCCTCATTGTCATGCAGATATGCTGAAACATACTCTAGATTGCCAGTGTGATTGCACCTCTCGGGGAAGTTACTATACGTATGTCCTCCACATCACGTGAGTTCAAGGCCTATTTATAAACATCCTTATCTCTGAATTCTTATTAAATAAAGCATAACCCTTTTCTATTCTATCAGTAAATAACCCCTTTATATTACATCCTTCTATATGTAAAAAAATGTATAAAAATAGTATTTTAAAAATACCCTATTTTGAACCAATGTGATGCACACATATATTCATGAGTAACATACCTGAGTTGCACCTACTGATGTAGAAGGTTCCCTTGGCTACAAATAAAGGTAACAAGCATTGGTTGAGCTATCAAATGCTTGTAAACATACCTTGGAAGGTTTCTGAAGACTCTGCTTGAGTTTGTTTTTGAAGATCCTGCTTGTAAACATACAAGTATTTTGGACTGAAATATCATTGATTTGAGTACATGTTGATGTTAAAAACTATCATTGCATTGGAAGGCTGAAACTCATCAGTTTAAGAAGCCTTGGTTTGTAGGTAGTCATGCGGTGTTTGTAATATGGTAAATGTAGAGAGAATCGACAACATAACCCACAGAGTGGGGAAAAAGCTTGACAGCAATAACTATGCCATATGGAAGTTTCACATGGAGAACTTCCTGATAGGAAAAGGATATTCGGATTTGATAATGGGTGTTGAAGTTGAACGCAAGCTCCCAAAGAGGAATCCTATAGCTGATCAAAGATGGGCACACCGAGCTTGAATGAAAAGAGCACGCAGGGTTTTACCTTGGTTGTCACTATGTATCTCACATGCTATGTTGATGTAGATAATGATTTGCAAGTCACTAGCAGATGCATGGAACATTTCGATCAAATATTATGGCACAACCATAAGTGCTAGAAAGATACAGTTGAATTAGAAATTCAATAATATGGACAAAAAGGGTAGGTCTATTTAGGGCTATGTCACTGAGATCAAGACCATTGCGGACCGGTTATCATCCATTGGCACACAAGTGGATGATGGAAATATGGTTGTAGTACCTATAAATGGCTTGAGGCTTGAATATAAATCGTTTGATACTTTCATAATTGTGCAGGCTGAAATGCCGGATTTTAATGAGCTTGTTGCATTGCTCATTCATGAGGAAGTTAAACAGGGATTGGCTATAGGTTCTAGAAGCTTTAAGAGCAAGGATATTGTTTTTTATTCGAATCAACACGGTTATGGCAGCTCTGATAGAGGTTTCGGCTCTGGTAGAGGATCTCAGTAGAATGCTTCCTATGGCAATAATAACAAGCAAGTTCAAATGCAGGAGGAGGTGGAAATTTTAGAGGCAGGGGGAGATCTAGCCCTAGAGGCAGAGGCTCATGGCAATTGTAGAGGATCTCTAACAATCCTAACAAGGATAAGGATTGTCACTATTGTGATAAGTATTATCACATTGCCAAGGATTGCTAGAAGAAGCAGGATAATCAAAAGGGCAAGCAGCATGGACATTATGCATCGTCTAGGTAGATAGAAGATGTGTATAGGGATACATTATTTGCCATGACATATGTGAAAGATAGGGTTGCTGAGAAGTCTTTTGAGGATGCAATTTGGTATATTGGTTCAGGAGTATCGAATCATATGATGCCTCATGGTGATTAGTTTACTAACATGGTGCTTAACAAGAATGGCTATGTATGCATAGGAGATGACACACAACATAGCATTGAGCATAAAGGCAGAGTACCTGAAGTGATTCATGATGGTAGAAAAAAGAATCTCCATGATGTATTGCATGTCCCATCTATTACTAAAATTTTTCTATCTATGGGCCAGATCACTAAGTAGAATTTGCAGGTTCAATTTAATAAGCATGGATGCTTCATTGAAGAGTTTGGTAATGGCTACAAATTGATTGCTCGTGGTAATAGACAAGGCAGGATATTCACTTTGGATGCCACTTTACCACAGCTAAAATCAACCACGTTTGCTCATAGCTCATGCACAGTTAGAGAATTAAAAACATGGGATAAGAGAGTGGGGCATATTAATCTTTGGCAGCTGCAAATGATGCAGAAAAAATAACTTGTGACAGGTCTACCCAAGTTTGCATACATTGATATTGGTCATGTTTGCGATGCTTGTCAATTTGATACAAATAGTCATGTTTGCCTTTTGTCAAGCGTGTACAAAATAGTATGCTACCGTTGTAGTTGATTCACTCTGATGTGTGGGGGACATCCCATAATGCATCTATGGAGGTTCCAAATACTATGTGACATTGATTAATGACTTTAGCCACTATACTTGGGTGTACATATTGAAAACAAAAGATGAAGTATTGGCTGTTCTTAAGTAGTTTAAGAAGAAAGTTGAGAAAGAATTTGATTGCTACATATCTTGTTTGAGATCGGACAATGGTGGGGAGTATGTATCACATGAGTTTGGACAAATTTATGGCTGAAAATGGCATACATAGACAACTTACATGCAACTAAATGGCAGAACAAAATGGAGTATAGTTGAACAGAAGAACAAGGTATTGATGAAAGATTCTCATGCAATGATGAATGAGAAGAATATGCTACTCTATTATTGGACTAAGGCTATTATGACAACCATGTATATCTTGAAGAGGACTCCCACTATGGGCATTCATGATGTTACACCCTTTCAGAGGTTGTATGGTTACAAACCTGATGTAAGTCACATGAAAGTATTTGGGTGTATTGCTTATGTGTATATTCTTGATGAGAAGTGAAAGAAGTTGGATCCAAAAGCACGTTGTCATCGTGTTGGGATTGAAGGTGTACCACTGGGGTATGGAGCAAAAGAGGAGTGAAAGATTCAAGGTAAGAATAGAGAGAAAAGAATGGGGTTTGATAAGTATTGGGTTTTAGAGATGATTCAGTTGGAGAAGAAGACCTCAAGATTTTTCATATACTTAGCATACATGAACGGCATGAAAGACTTTGACTCGATTACATCAAATTCTTATGAGGTTAATAGACCATTACATGTAGAGATTTTATCTCAGATTTAATCCAAATACATATTTCAAATGCAAGCCCAAATGGTTACAATTTCATGAATGCCAATGAAGAACAACTCCAAGATACAAGTATTTGAGTTGTAGATTCCACTACTTCCAAGTCACAGACCAAAAGCTCTTGAAATGCACTGATAAAGCTCTAAGTACACTTCAGCCCTATTTTATGACAGAAATTTCCAGCCCATTAACAAGCCCCCAAAATGTATATAAACTCAACAATATGCCTCTCTATTCACTCTCAAATGAAGCCCTGATGTTTAGAGGTCAATACCAACACTTGCAACCACACAGATCACTTGATTTCCCTTCACGAAGGCAAGAACAGTGGGCTACCTTGTTAATGATAGGTTTAAGCAGTCGAAATCACTACCATACACCTCCAAGGTCTCACCTTTACTTGCCCCAAAGGTCACAAGAGTACCCGGGCACAAGAAGGCATTAAATGGTTACAAGAAATGGCAAGAGAATGGAGACGAAAGCTCAAGAGAGCATGCTAGACATTAAATCCTTATTTTCCCCTGGTTCCCACAACCACAAAGCTCTTCTTCTCTCTCTCCAAATGCATGGTCCAAAAGACACATACCTTCATGAGAGTTGTTTGCACTATTGCCCTTGCTCTTGACTTGAGTCTGCATGCTCCTCATACTCTCCATGTGGTCCATTTGGCGCAGCCATCTCCAGCCCTGTTTCAGTCAGCATTTTGTGTTTAAAAAATGCGTTAGCCCTTCTCTTCATTCAATCTCATCCATTTGAAATTCGTATGACTTATACAAGTCACTTAAACCCTCAAAAAGACTACATACTAGGTCCCATGATAGAAACTTAATGGACTTGGCAAAACTTGGCTTCATCCAAGCAAATGAACTTCATGAATTAATGTGACATGTCTTGCAAATAGTCAAGTAACACCTATAGACCTAGTTGGATAGCCTCATGTACTCTAACATTGCCAGTTGTCATACAACAAACTGAAATTCCCATATGAAGTACGAAGTAGAGTTATCAAACTAAGTGACAAGCAAGGCCAATGAAGTAAAGCAACAACTAATTTATGTATGAAATTATGTCATATGGATGCTCTTGAAGTTCATCTAAAAGAAAAAGAACTCCATGTTTCATGCTATGGACTGCAAACCCTTTGACATTCACCCCCTCCTAACTTGTACATTCTCCGGCATGTGCCACTTCATGAAATTGCAGATTAAGGAGACTCTTCTTCTGACATATTTTCAACTTCCTCTTGTAAGTCTTCTTCTTCTTCCTTGTCTTCAAGTAGATGGCTCACATCCAAGTCATCAGGCTCATAAGTAGAAGACTCTCTTCGTTTGAAAAGCTTGATACGTTTGCCGGCTATTGGTATCTTGATCATGGTCCCATCCATTTCAGCCAAAGTGTAAGTAGCATTATCATGTACTACCTTCACGACATATGGTCCAAACCATGGCTTGGCAAGCTTCCTATGAGCACTATATTGATTGTCTAGGCTGCTATCATAAACAAGTATCCAATCATTCTCTTGGATAGCTCTTGGAGGGAGTCGATGACACTTGTCAAACCTCTTCTTATTCTTCAACCTCGCTGCCTTCAACCTTTCAATGGCTATCTTGACATCCTCTGGCTTTCTTTCAAGCTGCCTTATGCGCAAAATCAGCAGCTCTTCTCTATTTATACCTTCATCCCAAGGCAAGATACTCCATGTGATAATTGACTCCTCAATAGGCATAATAGGTGGCTACACATACATTAGTTCATCCGGCATACAACCCGTCACTACACTATGGGTAGTTCTATCAGCCCATAATGCGAATGGAAGCATTTTAGTCCATTATCTCATCTTCCCTATGCAAGACTTTGCCAAATCGTTCAAAATCGGTTGATGACCGCTTTCACTCTTACCATTGCCTTCAGGATTGTAGGCTGATGTAAGAGATAGCTTGATTCCCAATTGAGCAAAGAAATGGCGAGCCTCATCGACATCCAATTCTCCTCTATCAGCAGTTACTTTGGCAACACAGCCATACCTGCAAAACACTTCTTCAAGTAAAAATCTACAAACAACTTGAGTGGTCTTTGTTGTCAAGGCTTTTCCTTCCACCTGATTTGTGAGATCTTCTCTAGCAAGCACTAGATATCTCATGTTTCAAATTCTTGTAGGCATGGTTACTAAATCAATAACCCATCTGTAATGAATGGATAAAGCAAAGGTAGGCTGAAGCCCATCTCTATGCTTAACCATAGAGTACATTTGACAAACAGGACAAGACTCAACAAAATGCTCAATGTCTTTATACATGTTTTACCACCAAAATTTCTCTTTTATTTTGGAAAAGATGCCCCATATGCCTCTATGGCCAGCCAATAGGCTTTCATGAAATTCTTGCATGATCTGTCTTTGAGTCTTCTTGTCTCTTAAGACACAAACAGGTGCTCCTCCTTTCTTCTTCGCATGCCTCCAAAGGTAGCCATCTTTGAGAATGAAGCCATAAGCCTTTCTCCTGATTCTCTTGAACTTTTCAACAGTCCAATCTTCCTTCTTCACCATAGTGCTCAAGTATTGGCCAATTTTAAGCCAATCATCTGCATAATATTCTTCCATAAAATGAGAACAAACTAAAACAAAGCATTGATCATGTTGTCTTTCAGCTGCCCATCGTCTTTTCATGGTTGTTTCTTCATTCGTTGCTGTTGTAAATTTTGTTACTATAGTTGTACCTGTTGTACTTGTTGTAATTAATGATGTACATGCATTTATGACAGTTGTACCATCATTAAGAACAACTATACTTGCTATTTTCTGATTTAAACCAGCAATTACAGCATCATTTTCAACAAATATAGACTCTGTTACTTCCTCATCCATTATCTCTTCTTCATCTTTATATCTAGCGCGAGAAAGCATGTAAGCAATTGGATTATCTCTTCTTGCAATATGTTTTAAATCAAGATTTAAGGATTTAATATAGGCCATCCATCTTAGCAAAGCTATGTCGGGGGTGGAACAGTTGGCAATCATGCCCAAGAGTGGAAGACAATCTGTTTCAACTACTACATGTGCACCCATGAAGTACTCTCGATCACACTTCAATGCAGTTACAAATCCCCAAAGTTCTCTTTGAATTTGAGCATACCTTCTTTGTCATTCATTAACAACCTTCGATCCAAAGTGGATTCCATACCTGTTGCCCTCAAGATCATCTTGACCAACAGCCCATTCTATCCCAATAGGACTTGTGTCTACCATGAGTATGCTAGGCTATCCATTAGAGTAATCAGCCCTCTTCAAGGTGGGGGCTGAAATCAACAATTTCTTCAAGTTTGGAACAGCTTGAGTATGCTCTTTTTCCCACATAAACCTTCGGCCTTTTCTTAACATTTGATTAAGATTTTCAACAACATGAGCGAAGTGTGGGATCGAAATAAGATAGAAAACACACGCTGCAAGAAATCTTCTCACCTCCGAAACATTTGTGCATATTTTCTGCATTTTGCTAATGGCATCAGGAGAAGGCTTTTGGCCATATGGGCCATACATATGCCCAACCAAAAGAACTTCTTCAACTCCAAAAACAGATTTAGCTCCTGAAAGAGTAAGATGGACTTCTTCTAGTTTAGACAAGATTTGAGCACAATCATTAATATGATCGGAAACAAACCTGCGGCATCCAAGCTCATTGAGCTCTTCATTCTTCTCATGAATTTCACATCCTTAGATCGGTACATCATCAAGGAAAGGAAGAGTAAGTTGGGGAATATAATCTCTCAATACTTTGTGCATGGCATTCATCATGTGAGCCACTGAATTTGTAGCCCCTTGGGGTAGAGTACACATGCGGACTAAATTAAGAGGCGTCTTCATTGTGGTAATGTCTCGGCTTTCCAAAGCAAGTTGAAATTGGTCATAGCCCGAATATAAATCACCAATGGAATAAATTGCTCTACCTGCAAAAGCCTCAGCAAATTCATCAACGATTGGCCCCGAACCAACATTTCTAATAGTGACTTTATTGACAGGCTGTAAATCTTGAATGAATCGCAAAGATCCATTCTTCTTAGGCACGGTAAACCATTGGTTAGAATACGGAGCTAAAGATGGCTCCAATATTTGCATCTTTATCGTTTCATTTAAAAGCTTCAGTAACTTAGGTAAATGAGCCCTTGGTACCAAAATTGGTTTAAGATTCCAAGGGATGTGTGGGACCGTGAAAATCACCATTGGTGCCACAACACTTGGATCCACACAGCCAATTTCATGAGGTTGAAATGAAAAATATTTTTCATGTTTCTTCAATATCTACATAAAAGATTGCTTTTCAATTGGCAAGAGAAAAGATTATTCACCAATTTTTCGCTCCCATAAGCTTTCAGCTGTAAATTGGTGATTAATATCTTTGGGGTCACAAAGACTTGGCTGTTTGGATGCCCTTTCATCCAGTCCCTCACTTTCGGGAGGTAGTGGAGTTGCCACCAGCTTGACCTTCTTGTCAATTGTCTCGTACTTTGTTTCTACTCTTGCCTCATTCCTGTTTGGCTATCCAAAAGCTTCATGATCAGCAAATTCTTGAATTATGTCATAAATATCCAATGTGCATACCTGTATGGATTGATTTTCAGCCTAATTTTTTGCATGAATAGCTGCCTCTATTTCAGCCAATGTATCATTATAAATCATCCCATAAAATAGTCCTGAAATTTCTTCATTTTCAGCCAAAACATCAACTTGCTTCAGCTCCCATTCCACATGACTTAAATGCTTTCTTACAGCCCTATTCATGGCTGAAAACTGTTTATAATAGCCCATACTATTGGTTGTAAATACCTGCAAATCAGCCTTTGACATAGTCTCCTTTACATGTGGAGGAAAATTTTTGTTACATGAAGCACTGCCATAGCCTCCACTTAGAGCAATGCAGCCTAAAAACCCTTAAATTCTCGGGCATTAGAAGACACAGGATGATCTCTCAATCGATCTCTATTTCGGTGATGATTTACACAAGCAGTCTGAAATTGGACAGCTTTGTCATTATCCTTACTTCTTATCCGAGCATAAGATGAACCATCATCAAGGGCCTTTCTCTCCAAACGAGACTCAGAAATAAAAGGTTGACCAAGAATGATAGGATAGCTATAAGAATCTTCAATAAAGAAATGAAATTCATCTTTTACATCACCAATAGTAACTCGTACATAAGGACATGCCACGTAGAGATCGCCAAAATAATTATTGGATGCTTTCATGTGCCATCACGGGTCCACATCTATGGGCCATCTGCCATTCTCATAGAGACTTCTTGACATGACGTTGATCTCCAAACCATGGTCTATAAGGGCAATGCATGGAGTCTCTCTTTCTCCAATCTTGACAATGGTTTTGGTAGTCACCCTTGCCCAATGGGTACCGGAGTAGTGACTACTTGGAATAAAATGAGCATCAATCTCTTCTTGCATGTTGTGAAGACGAGCATCTTTCTTATGCATGGGCTGCTCTTTGGATTGAGAAGGCCCCACCATAACATTCTCTGTAATAGCTTCTTCAATTTTAGCTTCATAGATGTCTTCATCTTTGGCTTCTATGGCTGCAATCAGTTCTTTGATTGCCTCCAATCGAATCCCTTGAGTATTTAGCTTCTCTTCATCCTACAAATACACATGAAGAGCTTGCAAAAAAGCATGCACAAATTCTTCAGTTTCTTCACCAATATATTGTCTTTTCCATTTAATCACATCAATTATTACATCATGAAATGCTCGTTTTGCGATTCCGAGAATTTCACCCAATGTAAATTCAATTTTGCTTCCAAGTATCCTTTCGTCTAGGAGCCGCTTGAGATCCATCGTAGTCTCTATGTCAAACTGCAGGTTGTAGCCGAGATGTTTTCCTTTTCTCTTTCATTCCATCTTCTTTGCTTGTGGGGCTTCTTCCATGACATGCTTTGGCGGTGGTGGTAGATTTTCAGCAGCCTTCTACTGATCTGGTTTACTTCTTGTCACACGTTTTGTTGGCGCTGAAGAGGAGGGACCAGCAACATTTTCTCCTCTTCTTCTCTTTTTTTCTACCACAGCTTCTTGATAATTGATTTCAGCCAATTGAGTAAAAGCTGAAAATGAATCAACCGGCTCGGTCCATCTGGTTCTTCCTCAGATGCATTGACTTGCAGTAAGTCGAATCATCTTTGGACGCCTTGCCTCGCTCCATGCGATCTAAGGCCTGCATCCACACTTTAGATTTTACATCAGCTTTACATGCTTTAACAATCTCATTGGTTGGCTCAATTTGCAGCCCATAGGTAGCTGCATCAACAACTGCATAGGCTGTTCTTGCTGCCAAATCCTCCAGTCTTTTCTTCATGCCACCGTTATCAAAATTTGGCTCAAGAGGAAGCCCAGTTTCGGTCACATGAATTTTACCATCCTTCCAAAAGACCAATTCTTGAACCTCAGCTTCACGGAATGCAGTGCACTCCCTCTTATCATGTTGTAGGCTGTCACACTAGATATAGCGTCTTTTGAAGCCTTTTCGTATGGGTCTTTGGGCAGTTGTCCGTCCTCTTTCTTCCACTTTCACATCAAGCCTTTTCACCTTGGAATTAATCTCCGTTAGATTAAGATGGAGATCCCACATGCTCTTAATCAGCTTGTCCATGACATCCTTGTTTGGAGGTGGAATAACATGATTTCTTGGTTGCTCGGCCATAGAAACAGGAGATCGAGATTCAGGAACATGATCTTTTATGGACTCTGATAGTGTAGAGTTAGAACCCCACCTTAGACGCATCCGCTCTCTCCAAGCAATCATATTAACTACTTCAGTGACATCACCCCAAGAAGTCTTCAATCCCATCTCAGAGTCAGGATATTCAAGCCGATTAGTCAGCTTATCTTGAAGAAGAGGATCTGCAGCCTTCAGAAACAATTCAATCTTTTGGCTCTCCATACTTTGCTGATCATCAGGATCTAGCTGAGCAAATTTGCTTTCAAATTTGCGGTAAAGAGCAGTAGCAATTAGTCCCTTATTGGGCCTTTCAACCCATTTAGTGAAGATTTTCTTCATCATGAGGCTAGAATATTCAAGAAATATTTCTTCTTGAAGAGCCTTCTTGAATGCAGACCATCCCATGTCTTTCTGAAACAGACCATGAATTCGGTCTTGGAGGCCATGTGCATGGCCAAATGAGCAAAGTATCTGCTCCAAGCATGGTGAGGGACCCCAAAGAACACCATCTTGTTAGTATAGAGGCCGATAAAAGAGGACACATTTTTCCCATTAAATTGCTTGAGCTCTTGCCTAGCTGCCTCCAAAGCTTTAATGGCAGTAGCATCACTGCACTCTTCATCTGGCCTCCGTTGTTGCTGCAGTTGCATCTGCTCCTGAAATTGCAATTGTTGTTGTTGGTTCTCTTGCATCAGACAAACCAACTACTGCAAGGCATCTCCTCCCAAACCTGATGATTCTCCCATTGTGCTTTCTCTTCTGCAGCCGGCCTTCATGTCAAGTTCACCAGTGTCGTCGTGTTGGGGCCAAAGGTCTACCACCGGGGTATGGAGAAAAAGAGGAGTGAGAGATTCAAGGTAAGAAGAGAGAGAAAAGAATGGGGTTTCATAAGTCTTGGGTTTTAGAGATGATTTAGTTGGAGAAGAAGACCTCAAGCTTTTTCATATACTTAGCATACATGAATGGCATCAAAGACTTTGACTCGATTACATCAAGTGCTTATGAGGTTAATAGACCATTACATGTAGAGATTTTATCTCAGATTTAATCCAAATACATATTTCAAATGAAAGCCCAAACGGTTACAATTTCATGAATTCCAATGAGCAACAACTCCAAGATACAAGTATTTGAGTGGTAGATTCCACTACTTCTAAGCTATAGACCAAAAGCTCTTGAAATGCACTGATAAAGCTATAAGTACAATTTAGTCCTTTTTTATGACAGAAATTTCCAGCCCATTAACAAGCCCCCAAATGTACATAAACTCAAGAATATGCCTCTCTATTCACTCTCAAATGAAGCCTTGATGCTTAGAGGTCAATATCAAGACTTGCAACCACATAGATCACTTGATTTCCCTTCAAGAAGATAAGAACAGTGGATTGCCTTGTTAATGAAAGGTTTTAGCAGTCCAAATCACTCCCATACACCTCCAAGATCTCACCTTTACTTGCTCCAAAGGTCACAAGAGTACCCGAGCACAAGAAGGCATTAAGTGGTTACGAGAAATGGAAAGAGAATGGAGAGGAAAGCTCAAGAGAGCATGCTTGACATTAAATCCCTGTTTTCCCCTCTTTCCCATAGCCACAAAGCTCTTCTTTTCTCTCTCCAAATGTATGGTCCAAATGTCACATACCTTCATGAGAGTTGTTTGCCATATTGCCCTTGCTCTTGACTTGAGTTTGCATGCTCCTCATACTCTCCATGTGGTCCATTTGGCGCAGCCATCTCTAGCCCTGTTTCAATCTGCATTTTGCGTTAAAAAATGTGTTGGCCCTTCTCTTCCTTCAATCTCATCCATTTGAAAGTCATATGACTTATACAAGTCACTTAAACCCTCAAAACGGCTACATACTAGGTCCCATGATAGAAACTTAATGGACTTGGCAAAACTTGGCTTCATCCAAGAAAATGAACTTCATGAATTAATGTGACATGTCTTGCAAATAGTCAGGTAACACCTGTAGACCAAGTTGGATAGCCTCATGTACTCTAACATTGCCAGTTGTCATACAACAAACTGAAATTCCCATATGAAGTACCAAGTAGAGTTATCAAACTAAGTGACAAGCAAGGAAAATGAAGTAAAGAAACAACTAATTTATGTATGAAATTATGTCATATGGATGCTCTTGAAGTTCATCTAAAATTAGAAGAACTCCATGTTTCATGGTATGGATTGCAAAGCCTTTGACAATGTAAGTGAGTATTTATTGGTTATGTGCAAGAAAAGAAGGCTTATAAATGTTTTATTCCCTTCACACAGGTGACACTTGTGAGCAGGGATGTTATATTTGATGAGATGGCTACTTGGTATGCATCACCTACATCAATACCATTTGATATGCCTTTTGCACATGCTTCTACAACTAATTTACAATAGAGTACTACATAGACAGGTCCTAGTGTGACATATGTATCTTCCTCTATATCTCCATGTTGTGCTGAAAAGATAGTCATCCTTGCATGTCCATGATTCTACAACTGATTTGCAGCAGAGTACTACATTGACAAGTCCTAGTGTCACAGACGTATCTTCCTCCATATATCCATGTGTGCTGAAAAGATAGTAATCCTCACATGTCCATCCTCACATGCATCCATATGCCTTCATTGTTGGGAGAGTGATTGAAGAATGCTTGATGCATAGGAATAGCATCATGTAGGAGAATTAAGATTATAAGGTAATGTAAAGCTTATATTATAAGGAAGAAGGTAGAAAATTTTTGAACAAAAAAATGGAAACAAGGAGAGAGAATCATAGGCAATATGGAGGTTATGAGTGTGGAGGGAGGAACATGTTGGTGAATGATACCGTGTAGGAATTAATGAGGGGGATAATTTATGATTTAACATACTGATGTCATGAATCATATAGAAGAATGGAGCCACTAGAGAGAGAGAGAGAGAGAGAGAGAGAGAGAGAGAGAGAGGTGAATAGGCAATATGTATTTCTCTATTCATTGCTTAGGTATATATACATTTTGTGATGGCATTTCAATTAAGTTTTTTGAATATTAATTAGCGGTATATTTCAATAGCTGCCTCCCTAAAACCATGTCACTCTCAAGCTAGCCAATGGTTTGGGGATCATCTTTCATACTTCTTCATGAAAGCTATTTGTAGCAACATTGCCACCTTTATCCACCTCTTTATGCTGAATGTCTTCCTTAATAGATCATTGCCACATTGGATGCTTTCTCTATGCATTGATAGCTTCAATCTTATTCCAAATCTCTAACTCTAAGATTACTACCCTCTCAATAGTAGCAAGTTCCCTTCTTCTATTCTTAGCATTCCCTATCATTCCATCTCATGCAATAATAAAAAATAACACCTACATGCTCCCCAAAATTAGCCTTCTAAAGGCTAACATTGGCCTTGGCTTCCAAAAGCTAAGAGTTAAATGCCTTTACAATTTAGCTATCTAGTTTTCCATGAAGACAAGTCAAAGTTTAGCTATCTATTTTCCCTTAAGACTTCAAGCACTTTTGCATACCCCTAGAACCTTTGCAATGTGAGAATAGGCCAAACACCCCCTTTTTTTGGTGGGGCTTTTACCCTCCACCTCTAGGAGTTAATTCACAGAATGTTGCACATAATTTTTTCATGTGGTGAATGTTAATACGTATGATAATGCATATGGACAACCTAGACTATATATATGTCTAGCCTAGCCTCTACAGCTCCATCTAGCCTACCCTATGCTTAGCCATGTAGGCATAGGTTCAACTAGAAAGACATACAAACTATGCTAGACATACGTGTAGATTGTCTTGTGTTGTATATTCTTAAATTGCCATATGATACATTTTAATTTTAGATTCTTGGAAAAATTTATGTTTCATGGATTGTTGTCACTGATCCAAATTTGATATTTCTTAGTGGATACCTTTATTCATAATTCATACAACTATTGACATATCTAGGATTCACCTCTTAAAATGATGACCTAGATATTTAGAGGGAATATATTATGAGACCTATGCTATCTCATTCATGACACTTCCATCTACAAGTTTAGAATCCTCCACTTTTTATTTCATTTTCTCAATGACTTTAGAAGGTAGGGAGTATCAATGAATGGAATTACAAGAGTGAGTGGAAGTGGTAGTCATGGATGTCCTTGAAGTGGTGAGAGAAAAAGCGTATAGAGGATACTTGGGACTCTGTCAACATCACTTCATGAGAAGACTAGATCATACCTAATAAGGGTGAACTAAAGTGGTAAATGTATAGACAGGAATGATGAACTATTTGTGTTTCATAATGCATGAGAATTAGGCATTTCTCCTTTTCCTTAATTGAAAAAAATCCAAATGTGCTCAAAGAAACATCCAGCTGATGCATAGGAAGTGTTCCCATTCCAAGGAACCATCAAGGCTATGCATACGGCATATTATCATTCCAACTATGTGAGTTCTCTTAACAAATGGGAAACAAAGTAAGATCCCATCAATCTTGCACATCAAGAGGACATTCTTAAGGAGAAATCCCATTGAAGCTAATAGGAAAAGAGAGCAAGGATCTCCTCAACTAGCTTATTCTTCAACAACTCACAAGGGCACGTGGCTTCTTGTGGGGGGAGCACAGAGCTGCCACATGTCGCCCCACTAAAACATTTTGTATATATATTGAGAAGATACATTAAGTTTGTAAAATTACACTTCACAAGAATCAGACAGAATCAATCACAACATAAATGTATAAACTTGACATCATGATTAGATACTTACAACTTAGTCGTCTATGTTTTGATGCCGTCTATGCCTAGCATACTCACTGTATGATAAACATCTTTTTCTTTGTAGACCATATCAGTCTACAACTCAACTTCACATGCAATTGCAAAGAGCATGTTGTCTTGATGTCTGTTACAAGATTCTATGGTAGCTTTAAGTTCAACTAACCTTGCTGACACCTCCTCTATCATTTGAGCTCACCGTCCAATCTCCTCAAGAAAAGGTTATTTGTCTGCTCCAAATGCTTCTCAAATATTCATAATCTTCACCTTTGTTCGCTCAACAAATACTATCTTCTCTGCCTTTTTCCCACTTTGGTTGTAACATATGTTGAATTTTTTGTGCATAACAAATGACTTCAAAGTCATTTTCATTAACAACATTGCACGCTTTAGCATGGCATTAATGTACAATACATGAAGCAAAGGGAAAAGCACTTAAAGTATGAGCTTGTCTATAGGTAGTCATCTATCCACTTTGCGGCTTGCTAAATTGTCAATCCACCTATGAAATTTGTGACTCTCTCTTCCTTTTTCTGCAATTAAGCAGGTCTTTTGCACCCAAAACATATGAGACCTTTGAAGTATTGCAAGAAATCCTATACTCAAGCCCCTGCACAATCAATGCATTCCATACCACTATATCTTGAAGTGGCAAAGTGCTAAATACCTTGCTTGCCTCTGCTAGCAATCCACATTTCATATACATAATAACTAGTCCTTTGTGTAAGTGAGGCTCTTTTTCCATTTCCCTTTTCACTATTTCAAAGTGTGTGAATTCATCTATTTAAGAACCTCCCATTGTATTGCGAGCTTTCAAGATGAAAACATACATAAGTGAGTCCAATAATGACATTTTTAAGCTACATTTCTTTGAGAACCATGAGCACCTCATCCTCAAGACCATGTTCAACATATGTTGTGGTTAATGCATTCCACAAACTCTTTCATATGAATATTATCAAACACTTTCTATGCTTCAGCAAGCAATCTACAGTTACCATACATGTCCACAACTGTATTGGCCTCAAAAAGCTCTCTTTTCAAACTCCGTTTTGATTTTTTTAGCATGTAAAAGATGGCATGACTCTTAGTCTTTTGTAACATCAACATCTTTTAAGCACAAAAGTGACAGTATTAGGATACTCCAAAGTGGCTTTGTAGTGGTGGATGTGCAATGTCACAACATCCGTCCCCTCCAAACTTTCACATCCCCCGAATGGGCCAACTTTTTTATTGTTCCCACCAAGATCATATGGGTAATCATTTGGGTAATATGAAAACTAGATAAGTTGACATAGGTTATCACAGCATCCTCCTTGATCATATGGATGAATCAAAATAAATATGTTTTTGTAGATCATCATAGTATCCAATGGCTTGGTCTTCTCTCTCCTGAAAAAAATCTTCTACATAACATCCAAATCTTCTTTGGTTGGTTGAACTTTAGACAATTCCATCATTCCAAACTCTCTTTTTCACTTCAATAGACCAAGTCTTGTTTGTGACTTGTCCACATTGATGTTTATATCCATATCCATCATAGGCAAATCCTCATCACTATCCAAAGGTAATCTAACCTTCTTGTCATCTATCTTATATTTTTTGAGTTCTCTTGTTTCTTTGCTACAACCTGTAAATTTCAACCCTTGCGGTAAATACCTTGGTAAATACAAATTTTGCTATGTATAAACAACACCCAACTCTTTTTGCTGAAATATTTCAACAAAGAAGAGTTTTCACTGAGAATTCTCAACACCTAAATTTTCTTGCAACATGAAATCAATAATCTGACAATTCATCTCTAGAGACTTGACTTGTAAGACATATGATACCTCTTGATTTTTAGTTTTTAGCAATGCTGAAAGATTCTCCATAGTGTTTGAGCATCATAGCCTATCATAAAGACCATTAGTAATCTTCTCAGTGCTATTAGTAGTAAATATGTTATTTCAATTTACTGATTGGTCCTTTGCTTCCAAGAAAATATCTAATCCCCGTATCTTGGTCACTTTACCCAAGAAAGGTACTATATCAGGACCATTATTCATCCTCTTGCAAGATAACTTACGTAAGAATCTACCAATCTCATTCCGAGGAATTGGCCATTCCCTTGTGATCAAATCACAAGATCATGCGACTCTACAACTTGTTGCCAAGTGTCGCATCTAATCCATGGGACTATTCTACCCATCAACGGTGTCTTCTAATCATGGTATCATGATTAGATATAACAATCCATTCCCGATTGCATTAGGCCGACATTGTCGGTCCTAGGGTTCCAAGTTCAAACTGAGTTTCATCTTTTTAGCGAGAGATCCTTAGGGTAAAAAACCTAGATCATTTCTCGCAAGTATGTCCTACTTTCCCTACATTCCGTGAATGTGGGCAAGTCTTTAGGGTATAGGAGTTTCAGCTTTGGCAATAAGAGCGACTAGGTCACGTCCTCAACTTGTCAAATCCTAGTTAGCTCTTTGGGATATGTTGCATTGAATTAACCCTTCCTAAACGAGTACCTCGCAATTTTAGGTATTTCGGTTTTAACTTGTCTATTCTTGAAGATAATTACGCTATCATTTTCATAACCACATGATTCATTGTCTACGTATAAGTTGATTTACAAACCCTAACTTTTCGGGTTAAGATCAAAGCATAGGTTAAGTTATAGCATAATTCCAATTGATCATCCTATAACATGCAAACAAGATTCATGCTACTAAGATTTAAGATTTTATGTTTAAACATGCAGCCTTTTTCTACTTTCATTTCCGAATGAATTTGTCGTATGCAGAACTTACACAACCTTTCGTTGATTTGAGTTTTTAGGCCACTTGCCTAGAGTTAAATCTTATTCATGAAGCCCAAGCAATTTCCCATGGTTGCTAATAACTTTCTTTAAGAATCATTTCGAAAAAGATGTTCAATAATGTGATATGTGGTTTATTCCTTCCAAGCTTAATTGAAGTTTACTATCATAATTCCATTTTGTAAAAATTAATTAATCTAATTTCATTACTTTGCAATGCATAAAAACGACTTGCTAGAAATGCATAGAAATCTTATGCTCACTTTATTTTGTTCGTTTTATTGAAAAATACTAATGACCGAATCCCTCAATTGTGATCGATTAGCCAAAGTATCTTCAATTAAAAAAAAGCATGCATCCTTATTCCTCAAATTATCCATGCATAACTCATTTATTATGATGTAAATCAAAATTAGGAAGAAAGACTTGGACTTGTGGTGAAATGTCCACATGGATACTAGGAGACGATCCTCCTGCGGTTGTGCCTTGTGCTTTCTTAAGAGCCATCGCGAATGCGGTCTTTTCGACTTGGAAGCAGATTTATGACCCTGGCCATCTTCTTTGAACATGAAACTTCCTTTGTGACTGATTGCACCATCTTTCAGAGTCGTCTTTAGAAGGCTTTATAGGTTTCCTCCTTAAACTTCGAGGAAGAAGGGGTGTAAAAGATTTGCTTTGTGAAGGCAAAGGGGATTTTTAAAAGATCCCGGGTTAACAAGAACCTGCTTGAGAGGCAATAGGGAAGGCCCACGTGGAGGGTTTTGGCACTCGGGCTATTGGGAGCTTGTGGGCAATCCAAGGGGGGAAAAGGGCTTGACGAGGCTTTTAAAAGGCCTCGGATAGGACTCCACGGGAAAGGGGGTAGTAAATGGACTTTAGTTGATTGGAAAAGAGGGGCAAAGGGTGTAAAAGACCTTAAAAAAGGATTTTTGCGAAGGGGGGAAAACCCACGGGAATGGGGTTTAAATCTCGTGGAGGGGGGGTTTATCAAACCCACTTTGAAAAGGCCTTTTAAAGACCCACAGGAAAGGGGGCTTCCAAGGAGGCTTTAGAAGCTTCCTAAGAAGCTTCTAGAGCTTTTAGAAAAATCATGGAAGCCCCACGTGGAAGCGAGAAGGTGATTTCCTCTGTTGGCGTGTTGACGGCTAGATGGCGGCGAGTTGGTGGCGTCCTACGACAGCTTGCAACCCTTTGGCTCCCCACCTCACGACGTGGTGCATTGACAATCAGGGCGGTGCTCTCCTGGATATGGTGACTTTATGCGGCCCCTCCTCTCTCCACACAAGCACACTCTCCTTCACGGCTGCAGCTCTCCAGCCTGTAGCGTGACAATCCCTTCCTCTCTCCCATGGGACACGCTATATAGGTGAGGGGAGGGGATCCTCCCTCCCCCATGCGGCATCATGCATGGGGTTCACCCCCCCTTGCATCCAGCAAGCGTACTCATTCGACCGCCTTTGCTCATCCATGACTTCCTTCACAAGGCTTACGTGCCCGTACTTTACTCTCCCACCTACAGCACAGCCTTTAGTTGGGGAGGATAAAAAAGATTTAAAAGAAAGATTTCTCCATAAATCTTCTCAATTTCACCTTGACCTCCTCTCAAGAGGAGGTTCACATGGAGATATGTGATTTCATTAACCATAGTTTCGATTCTACCAATGATACATCGTGTTTTAAATTTGCACCATCCATGACCCAATGCCGGCATTGTCTTTTGCTCGAGAATTCACATGGCTTCGTAATAGCTGAAATATTACAAGCCCCTCGAGCTTTGAAGCTCCACTCTTGAGTGCCTTACGTGCGTTTGATCATCTGTGTGATATGTATGCACGCATGCACTCCATCATCCAGTTGAAAACCTATCTACTACGGTTGGTACCAGAAACTCCTCATGCAAGGATGGCACAACTCTCTCATGCAAGCCATCACTCTCCTCTCCTCATCATTCATGATGATGGCTCCTGATCTATTATCTACAAGGTAAACATACCCCTCTCGGGTATGCCTAAGATGGATCCTCTCTCACATGCGACCACGCTCCTGGGCATATCCATGAGACCCCTATACATCTGACGTACCTACCGGGGTAGTATCTCTCAGAGTAGTACCCATAGGGATGCCACCTACGGCCGAAGTGACTAGAGTAGATGTCCCCACAGGTGTGACAAATCCCGGAGATGATGCAACTCCAGCAGAATGATGAGACGAAGACACTTCCTCAGTACCTCGACAACAACCACTTGAGATACGCTCTCTCTAACTGCCACTAGTGCGAGGAGTAGCACCTGTATCCCGAGTCAAGCGCAAGCTCACTACATCTAGATATCCGCAGCATCCCCCTAAACCACTCCCTCTTTTTAGCCCAAGTCTGGAGCATCGACCTCATCTGCTGGAAATTGAAGCATCAGAGCGTGCTGAAATAGATCTAATAGAGCCGCTTGATGGTGTCCGAGACAGCTCTTGGTCCACCATATCTTTGAATCTTGCCATCTGATCTGGAGACATACGTGTAAAGATCTCATGTTGCTCCTCGTCGCTCATCCCTTGACTCATCGTGATGATCTAAATATCTACAAAGGTCACTTGCACAGATAAAAATTGATGTTAGAATAATCAATATAAAGCATACAAAGCACGGTAATATAAATCTTTTAAAAATAATCTTACTTAAAATGCATATCTTATGTATCCTTATAAGCAATTCGTCAACGAATTGAGTAGGTGGATGCTCCAAGTATGAAGTATCCTATGGTTCCATGTCAATCTCCTAACACAACTCTGCATACACTGGAAGGTCGATAGACATGTCACCAGAAAAGGATGAGTCCACCTCGTCTCAATGAATTCTTGGACATCTCTCCATCTAATCTGGAGACATTCTTTCTTCATAGAAAGCCATGGAGGGATATTGTAGTTGACAAGGACTATAGGCCACACTGTAAGAAGTTGAGCGCCCGAATGGGTTCATGCCATCCACAGCAACACCAAGCCGAAGATTCCTTGGCTCTCAGGCGACAAAGCTTGGGAAGGTAGAGTCAATGTGGCTCCATACGCGTGAATCCGTTGATATTCGTTGAACTCCATTTGTGGACATATTCTAACCATTGATGCACGAGCACATGTAGATAGGATAAGCATATTTTCTTCAATGCATTTATAATTTTTGTGGAGCATTGTTTGATTGGTTGCATTGCATGGATTTTCATACGCATGTTTTATCAAATCATGAATGATTGGACACAAAGTTCTGTTACATAGCATATTCTTACTAGGGCACATTGAATGATAAACACGTTCATATGAAGAGAATTTGAAGACTCCAAGGGTGTGTAATCCATAATGGAATTTATGGAAGAAGGTATATGAAGGATTATGGATAAGTGAGAATACACCTCGGGGAAGTTACTATATGTATATCCTCTACATCACGTGCATTCAAGGCCTATTTATAAATATCCTTATCTGTAAATTTTTCTTGAATAAAACATAACCCTTTTCTATTCAATCTGCAAATAACCCCTTTATATTACACATTTTGTATGTAAAAAAATGTTTAAAATTTGTATTTTAAAAATAACTTATTTTGAACCCACATGATGCACATATATATTCATGAGTAACTTACCCGAGGAATACACAAGGAATAGCGAGATTCAATAATGGCCCAACATAATGAAGTCATAATAGCATATTACATAAGTGGAGATACTCGGAATGCCAAAATACTATTTGGATCCAAAGTTTGAAGACATTGAGGAACTTGTGATTAAATTGAATTAGACTTTCAATAAATTTTGTCATTATTCTAGAGGTACTAAACTAGAAAGCATCAAGTAGAGCTTTTCCAAAGCTAAAATATGACATTAGTATTGAGGCAAATTTACATGCAGTCTTCTATGAAGGGACTGCAAATGCAATCAAGCAAATAATAAATAACACATGAATGGGTGGTAGATTTGAAGCTTCTCGTAACAACTCTGCTTCAATCAATGCATGGAACTTGTCAAGAATTGCTTCAAAAGTATTGCAAGTGGGCAGAAAAACAAAATTGTCATGAAAATAAAGGGACATGCCAGCAAAAGTGTCAAACCTCATCAATGAATGGCAAGAAATTGAAGCATGATGGCAACAAGAGCTCTCAGCTACTACAAGATTGGACGAGGGAGAAGCAACAACTACAGTGGGGATGAACGATCGCATAGTAGCCATCCAACTATTGGGAGTGGAGGATATGATATGTGCCCTTTTAATTCAACATCTTTTCTAGAGAGTTTCACAATTGGAAAAGAGGGTGAACTTACAATCGGTACATTTGATGACATTCAAAAATTGCATTGAATGAGTATGCTCCTTGCATTTGCCATCAAGAATCAGCACGGACCTTTAAGTATCCGTCTAGTGTAGAAGAAATGGAAACCCATTTTGTTTGACTATTAGATGATCAAACATTTGAAAATATTATTTCATATTAGTTGGATGCCTATGAATATGGTTGCTTAATCATGAGCTGCTCATTCAGAGATGACAACAGTGTTTACGATTGTATTGGAACATCATATGCCATCCCAGAGGTAAATGAGCTTTCCAAGGGTCGTATATTAGTGTTTCTGTTTGATGATGGAAAGGTGCAACTGATAACGGGAAAAGAGACGAAAGGTGCTGTGTATAATTTGAATGCATTCAATGGAAATCTTTTAGCTGGTATGAACCAAAAGATTCAATTTGTATAAGTAGACATCTCGAGAAGATGGCACACGAGAGCTGCAGTTAGAATGTGGCCATCATGGTCATATCTTAGCTCTCTATGTGCAGAGACAAGGGTGTCCTAACCTGAATTTAATACGAGTGTACTCTAAACTCATAAACGTATAAAAATTTAAACATGTATTTTGCAGAATCAGTTGTTGTGGAGTCACCCATATGCACATTAAATTAACATGATGCTCGAAAAGGACAGGCGTCCCCGTCAAATTCTAACACAAGGAATCCACCTTCTGTACAAGCCTCGGAAAATAAATATAGTTTTACAGAATCCACTGCAAAACCTCACGAAATACATCGTGGAATAAAAAACTCACGAAATCCACCGTGGTCTCATGGAATCCACTGTGGAATATGCCTCCTGGCATCATGATAAGTAAGACACATATAATTGGTTGGAAAGATTTTCACAATAATGTAGATATCACTTCAATTTCTAAGCTAAAGAAGGCATTGTGTAGGCTGAAACAAGCCCCTAGAGCATCATACTAATGGATAGATAAATTCATTTCATGCTTAAATTTCATAAGATGTTTCTCAACTGCTAACTTATATGTTTACATGACTAGTGAAAAGTTTATAGTGAGTATTCTATATATGGACCACCTTCTTATTATAGCTTATTATGCACATATGATCCATTCACCCTTGATGCAGCATTTGCACTCAACTCCTAGTGCCACGCAACCTAGAAGGGCAGAAGGGAATCAGCCTACTTCCCAAGTCGAAGCTTCAAGTTGTGCATAGTTTGTTTCGACCAAACTCAACACCCAAACTTCATGGGGTCCCCTTTCCATTACCATTCCCCTAAGAGACCTACTGAATCTAGTCCCAGTTCTCAAGGACCACTTCCTGAAGATGATCCAACTAGAGAGTTTTTTTCTACCAAAGCCCAAAATTGTGGCATCGACTACATCTATCTTGGAAGAGGAAGTTTAAAAGGTGGAGCAAGAGCCAATTTTGCTGAGGACCATTATCTAGCCCTACCATTCTAGTCATCTCTCTTTGATTGTAGAATTGGGTATTCAAGAATATTCTAGTGGATCTGATGTCAACATCATATCTATGGTAACTTGTAGAGATTTTGGACGGATGAACTAGGAGCCACCCCCATTCCTAGTTTGATAGGAAACCAACAAAGAATACGACCACTTCACATCATCTGATCAATTCTCATGGAGGCTACCTTCCATGGTAGTACTCAACATGGAGCATGTACGTGAATATTACTACTTGTTTCTTAGAGGGCTCTGGTTGCGCCACCTAGGTTATATCTATAAGCATGGGTTAGTAATAATTGGTATCAATGTTAAAATAAAATCTATATATCCTTAAATAATATTCTACCTCCATCAGCAATCTATTGACCAATAGTCATGCACAAACAAGCAACATGCTGGATGGCTTGGACGATGATGAGGAAGCTGCATTCATGGTACTAGCTAATGCCCACTTGGAGCTATCTTTTTGGTGGATGTACTCCAAATGATTCACCAATAATACTTGGATCCACACTCCCTACTCAACCCTACCAAAGAGCCAGAATCAACTTAGGGCCAAAATCTCCATGAACTTTAACTTAGAATCTAGACTTGGAGGCAAAAACAACTCAAGCTATAACTATAGCCAATTTTGGAATTTTGGACATGCTCCAACAAGAGATACTTTAAAGCTCAAATGCAAAAAATTCACCAGTTAAGGAGGATACTCTCACCACAGTTTACCTTGATCCAAAATAAACAAAACTAGTCAAAATCAGTGTGCTCACCTTTAGCTTGATGTGCATGATCAACTAGTTGCCTTCCTAATCTAATTCAAATATACTTTTACCTAGAATGACTTTGAAATGAAGGGACTCAATCCCCCACTTTACCAACATCAGATTCTCCTCAAATCACATGTTTCACAAGTTTGCATGTAGAGATACCAAATGAATACCCATATGGTAAAGCTAATCAAAGAAGACTGACTCCTCTAAGTTGGCTTCATCACTCCAATGGATTGAGCACAATGGATTTTGGCTATTGTCATTGTTCCCAAAAAATATAAGAAACTTAGAATCTATATAGATTAAATAAATATCAACTCTATAGCACTTCTAGATCCGTTTCCCATCCCACACCTCAACAATACTCTTGATAAGGCTTCTCATCACATGAGATATACTCATTCTTGGATGGATTCAGTTTTTACACCAAGGTCACAATTGGTTCCGAGGATCAATCCAAAACTACTTTTATCATGGCAAGGGGTGTGTTTGTATGCAAAGTAATTTTGTTTGGACTAAACAATACCCTTGTTTGTCTTTAGCGGGATATGTAGAAAATATTCGAGTCCCATCTAATAGACTACATGTGTGTCTTCTTGCATGACTTCAATATCTTTGAAACACTCCTACTTAGCTTGCATCATCTTTGCCTCTGTTTCACCAGATGCCACAAAGTCATTGAAAGTACAAATCCCATGAAATGTATCTTTTTGCAATGAAAGGCAGTGTCCTATTGGATCACATTTATCTCGAGTGATGGCATAGTCATGGATACCAACAAGGTAGTTGCCATCATGCATGCCCTTATTTTTGACTCCTCAATTGCACTACTAGCCTTTCTATGGAAAGTTTAATGGCACAAATGGTACTTGCATCTTCTAGTCCATGTAGCTATTCCTCTCGATCAATTAGCCCACACTCCCAATGAAACTTTTAATTGGAATGAGGTAGCAGACTTGTCATTCTGAAGTCTTTGACTACTCTTGTCCAATGCCCCAATCTTGATTTCATCTGATTGGAAAAATCCTTTTCATGTCTTTGTAGATGCCTCAAATATGGCAATAGATAGTGTGCTCATGTAACATGATGAGAATGGTTGGTTTTGACCAATTTTCTATGCCAATAGATGGTTCTCTACTATGCTGAGAGAAATTACTATATAATAAAAAAAAGGGAATGCCTTGGCATGATCTAGTTTATGAAGAAATTCTGTCACTATTTACTCGGCCACTCTTTTTTCTTTTATATGGATCACTCTGCTTTGGCCTATCTTGTCAAATAGCAAAATGTCATACAAAGACTAGCATGATAGATTTTATTATTGCAAGAGTTTGATTTCAAGTTCATACATAAAATAGGAGCATTGCCAACTTATTATCTCAAATTGATTCTAGAGAAGCTTCAATAAGAATAGATGATGACTTGCAAGATGCCCCACTATTCTATGCAGCCTATTGAGAGCCTAGAGCCTAACCCACCCAGTTCTCCATGGACATGGTATGAGGAATTGCTAGTCTTCTTGGATCACATTTTCATGACTAGTGCAAATGGATGGCTCTTGAAAGTCAGCATTTTAAATCCGTCCTAGCCCAACTCTACCCTAGAGCACTCTTCAAAGTGCTACAATGTATTGGTATTTCTATGGAAAAGGATGCGGTCATGGAAGAAGCTCGCTAGGGCATTGCAAAAGGCCTATTTGGAATAGATATCACAAGTCAAAAAATCCAAAAAGTTGAACTATGGTGGCCTACTATGTATGGAGATGTCTATAGATTTATCTAGAATTGTAATGCTTGCCAACTACTTGGTCAACTCTATCCCTATATCGATTACCCCTTCACCCAATCTCACCACTGCTGAAGAACTTTTGAAAATGGGGACTAGAATTTTTCCACTCTATTAAACTTGCATCATCATACACTAGAAAGAAGTATATCCTAATAGCAATGGACTACTGCACCAAGTGAGTTGAAGCATAGGTAACATCTAATAATTATGCATAAGTATTCAAAGTGCCTCTTCAAGCACATCTTGATGTGCTATGATTGTCGTGTTGAATTGGTCAGTGATTGAGAAATTAATTTTATAAATAAAGTCATGAAATATATATGATTTCCATTCTTATGGTCATTTGTAAGAAATACACTCTAAATTATCCAAAAGCCAATGACCTCACCAAGTCTACCAATCTAGTTGACCATAAGAATGTGAAAACTACTTACAAATCTACTTGAGCATCATCACAAAGATTGAGATACTAAGCTCCTAGTAGCACTTTTGGCTTAGTAAAATTCAATATAAAATCTAGCAGAGCTAGAGGAGGACAAAATTTTGGAGTTCATACCTCCTATTCGAAGTCCATAGTCCAAGTTGAAGTACCAAGCGAATCCCCTCTCCAAGAAGAAACTCTTCAAGTGTGGACAAGTTGTCTTGGTCTTTCGCACTCAAATGGGAAAGCTTTCTAGAAAATTAAAAATGAGGTGGAGTGGCCTATTTTGGATCTTCCATACAATTGCCACTAATTCTTTCTATCTTGGTGATTTATAAGGAACTCTTCTTCTGCAACCTATCAGGAGATTGGCTAGGGTGACATTGAACCGAGCATTCTCAACAAGCGGGTTACCACCAGATTTTACATGAGCCTCTGAGACCTCCCAACCTAGTTTAAAATCCTCAATGATTGCTGAAGTCTAGAATGATAGTAATTTCAATACCATCGTGTACGATGATGTGGCCCTTACTAATGCCCCCTCATCGTATCATGATATTATCCTTATTAACAAGTAGTGGTAAAGTGAAGCAATTTGATGCATTGAATGAAATGATAGAAATTCAATCTTTCTCTCTGCTCTTTCTCTCTCACCATAAACGTGGTTCATATGGGTTGAGATGATGAGGGGAAACGAGTGCCCATTTATGACAAGATATGAGGAATGGAACAAGAAAATGCAAAGAGAGAATCAGTGGATGTAAAAGAGCATTCGTTGCTTCTTATTTTTGAAATACAATGTGATGCATATGCAGATTATAGCATAAGTGGTATTTTATTGAATTTTATGATGAATCTCTTATTATTATGATTGAAAATGGATGAATATATTTGAATACATATTCAATTATTGAATAATTAGTAATTTCTAATAATTCATGTAATAAAATCCAAAACCATAAAACTCACAATGCCAGATTTAGTAGAAAATTGATAATTTTATGGATTTTTATAATTCAAATGGTGTTTCTATGAAGTTATATTGAACATAATGCTAAATCACAATCCACATAATCTTATGAATTTGAAAATTAAAAAATTAACAATTAATATTAAAATAAATGATAAAAAATCATGAAAGATGAAATTTTTTAATGAGAAACATTAGACTTCATACTTAAAAAACTACTATAAATTACGAATATGTATGTGGATGTATGGTGAAGGTAGGATATGGGGATTTACCTCATCCTACCTGCATCTTTATATAAAAGTGTATGATTATCTCCTTTCTACATGGCAAAAATGACATGAAACACCCTCTTAAGCTAATGCACAATTGCAAAACCTAAACTATAGGGGAAAAGGGGTTACAAAAAGTTAAGTATCAATTACATTTTGATTTCCATGCATATTATGGCATATAGGACTCACTTTATTTAAGTTTAAAGTGACAATAGCACGAAATAGTTCGATATTAGTCATTAGAAAGAAA
Source organism: Lygodium microphyllum (assembly GCF_053477565.2). Taxonomy (NCBI): domain Eukaryota; kingdom Viridiplantae; phylum Streptophyta; class Polypodiopsida; order Schizaeales; family Lygodiaceae; genus Lygodium; species Lygodium microphyllum. Next base: position 81,933,388 of record NC_141141.1, on the reverse strand, counting down.
ATCATTGGAACAATGTTTTTTACATGACACATTGGTTGATTTGTTTCATCACTATATGACATTACACCTTGCATTTGCATTATTATACATGGTATTAAGAAAGAGGAAGTCTCTTAGATGCATTGTAATTGGTTGTTAAAACTCTTGGCCAACAATAAGAGTGTGAGGATCCCTCAGCTACTGTAGGATAGTACATTTTCTTTGATTAAGTGAGGAAACAAAAATATATCCTGGAATGTGTAGATTGGAAAAAGAGTGGAAAATGTGATGATTATATTTTATATTTGAGACGGTGCATCCTGGGGCCAATCCCTAGGGTGTAGAAGAGCCATAGGAGCCAAAATGATCAACTAGAGGGTTCTCTATATGTGTGTGTAATGAGGTGTTAGTCACTTGTATGTTTGGTATACTCCGTGCGTTGAATTTGGGATGGGAAAATTTGTTGGACTACAAATTGATACAAACATATAATTTATTTAGAGTAGTTTGTAGCCTCTGACGCTCCTAGCTGTGAGGCCGTGAGGGTGTTTTGGGGAGCACAGGAGCTTGGCTCGAGCCTTAAAGCCAGTGTCGCGCCCATTTTAGGTCATGACCATATGGTCATGAAGGGGATCTAGTTAGTTATGTGAGCATTAGTGGTTAAACTGAAGAAGGGCACGAGCTAGTAATTTGAGGAGGGGTGATCGATTCGGTGTGTCATTAGAGCCAGATGTCTGTGGATGGACAATGTACTTTTTTTTGAAAGGAGGTAATTATCGACAAATATAATAGGTCAATGGTTTTGAGACTAGGAAGTGTAGCAAATAAGCAAGCAAACTTATCAGCATAATTTTAGGTATGTAAACCATCTATGGGTGCATTGTTTCATGGTAATTACAAAATCTAGAGGAAGGCCACATACTTTGTACAACATGCTTTGATGAGATAGCAAAACATCATACAGAAGGAGGAGCATGCTATCCATTATCATCTCAATGTGGGTGTTCTCTTTTCATTGCATGGTAGCATGTGTTTCATAAGCCTCATCATCTTGAGTATTTAGTGCTATAGTGGAGGAGTAGTTTATGTTTGTCATGTATTTTCTAGAAGATTGAGAGGGCACGACTAGCTTTGTCATCAAATTAGGAAGCTTAAATTGCCATGGTTAAGCTGCTTATCAACGTGTTTGGAAGGGTTGAGACCTATGATACATGGATTAATCCAAAAACGATTGAAGTTTAAGACAAAGGAAGCTAGCAAACTTATTGGGAAGAGTTGCTTAATTGTGAGATCCTCATTGTCATGTCATAGACATAAGTGAAAAACAAGCATCTTACTATTCATGAAGTCACAAAAATTATTTTTTAAACCTATTTGCTAATTATCATGATGAATGTCAATTGCAAGCTTATGAAGAGCTTTATTTCATAGAAGACAAGATGTGGTTCTCTGGAACACTGCAACGTAGTTTAGATGAGTGACCATGGCCATACCTTAACTTATCTATGAAAACTATAATTCAAGTGGTGATTGCCAATTTCAATGAACTATTGGAGCCAATCAACTAGCCCCTTAGACTATGACCTTATGTGCTCCTTAAACATTGCTACAAGTACTGTACTTTGGTATGATATAGAGGAGACAACTTGATATTTTGGTGGGATTGATTTTGAAGATTGCTACTTGTAAGATTGGGCCATTGATAGTATTTGAGTTTTATTACTAGGAATTTATGCCTTAAGGGAGATTTCTTTATCTACTATGATTATTTATAATCCATTTATATGAAGGATTCATTTGAAGAATTGTCAAATGTGGAGGACATTGTTGATCTATGAGATTGTTGGAAGGGTGGCTAGGTGGTGGTGTTGGGATAGATCTTGTCCTTTATCCTATGTTTCTTTGCATTATTTAAGGTTGCTAGAAGAGTTGAATTTGAGGCCTTGCACTAAGCCACTAACTATAATGGTGCTCCTTTTCTCTCATGTCTTTAGGTTGTGTGAGAGGTTTATGCTCATTCACCACTCGTGTGAGAATGCCTAACGGAGATCAACCTTTTGAAGATAATTACCTCTTAGAAAATAAGGAAGAACACTATCATGACCCATAGGACAAAGGAAATAAGTACCACAATTGCAATGAGATAGGGCACATTTGAAAGAGATACCTCAATCACCAATACTTCCTTTGCAATCAGCTAGGATATATCTAAGTTGATTTCCTTGAGTTGGATCAAGAAGAGGAGGAACCAAAAACAAAGCGTAGTTTCCAAGTTCAGTGCTAAACTTTCTTCAAGAATCTGCTAATGATCAAAACCTATGACCCATTCAAATATTTGAGGATGATTCAAGAGATCTTAGAAATCTCTTCATTAGATGTAATAGGTCTTATACTTGTAATGATCCTCAACTATTGCAATAATAATTGCGCTATAATACATTGTAATAATTTTTCTTTTAAGTTTAAGTGCTTGTACACAATTAGAGTATCATAGTCAAAGGATGGTGGATCCTAACCCACTAGTCCTTTGATACATTGTATGCTAAGAAACAACAACCCCTAAGTTCTCTTGCAATGAGGACATCCCAATTCTTCTAAGGGGGAGAAGATATAGTATCCTCCTCTCACCCACAAGAATGGGGGCTTGAGTGAGAAAATTTACTTAAAAGGTTTAACCCTTAATGTTTTTTTAAAAAGTAAAAGATCTATAAAAGAGAAAAAAAAGACAAATGAATACTTACATGTAGCTCATTGTCATCCCACTGCTACCTCATCTTGTTATACTACTCTACACCCTCTTTTGGCCCACCATGCAACCGAGCGGCTCGACACCTACACCCCATCACTCCCCCTCCAATGCCAAGATCTGCTGCTTTCTTCACCCCCATGTGACCAAAAAGAAAAAATATGCATTGAAGTTGACAAAGAGGGAGAGCTCAACTATGTCAGGTGACTACAAGAGCCACGTCCACTCTCTCCCCTCCCTAATTCTAGAAAAAGCCTTAAAATATTAAGCCTATTGGGATTTTTATTGATTGTTAGAATTTTATGATAAGAGAGAGAGAGAGAGAGAGAGAGAGAGAGAGAGAGAGAGAGAGAGAGAGAGAGAGAGAGAGAGAGAGAGAGAGAGAGAGAGAAGATGAAGATGAAGAGAAGAAGGGAATAGAGGAAGAGAAGAGAGGAAGGGAGAAGGGAAGATAAAAGAAGAGGAAGTAGAGGGATAAGAGAGAGGTAGAGGGAAATAAGAAGATATAAAAGAAGAGATAAGGATAGGAATAGAGAGGGAGGGAGAGAAGGAAGATAGGGAATGAGAGAGAGATAGATTCAGAGAAAGAAAGAGATGAGATAAAGAGGAAGAGAGAAAGAGATAGGTAGAAGGAGGTACAATAATAGATAGGAAGGGAGAGAAGGAAAGAGAGAGACAGAGAGAGAGAGAGAGGTAAAGATGAAGTAAAAGGAGAACAAAAGTTATATGAGCATGAGATCTTCATCATATATTCATCTAACTCCTCTCCATGATGCTTACAATGCAAAGGACCCCACGTGCTTCATAAATTCCCCTCTACTCTTGATCATTACTTCTTTCAATCAATACATAAATGGGTTTGGTTCTATTTGGTTCCATTAAGATGATGTATGAACCTTAGTTTAGACTCATAAATATCTATACGTCAAAATACACTTGCATATTAATGATGGAGAAGGGTCAATATTTAATAGTATAGGGGGTTTCTTGGGTTTAGGAAAATGAAGCAAAGAAAGGGTTACTTTTGTAGCTAAGATTAATTTTCTCAAGACACAAATTAATTTGAAACCACCACTTGTAAGGGTAAGGCCTTAAAGTCCCTAGGTATTAAGCCTCATAGAAATGTTGCTCTCTCTTGGGGAGGAAAAGTGTAGTTGGATTCTCGGTAAGATTAAATTAGATGTAAGGGTAGATACCTTGTGAATCCTTAAGAAATTTATGCATAGGTTGTGTATGATAAAGAGTTGAATCAATTGAGGAAATGCTTGTGATGTACTAGGTAGATAGGCCAATGATGTATTATTTTAAATTGTAAGGATAGGTGCATGTATCAATTTATATGATTGCATTCTAAGGAGGAATACGTTATTTTGAATTTTATCTTCTTTGCAAAATTCAAGGACATAATTTTGGATGCTGAATTGGCATTTTTCAAGATAGGGATTATTTCTTTGAAAAGATATGGTTTTCTTAGCCAAGGGTAAGGTGGTTGACTTTTCTAGAATATTCACTGTGAGTGTTTAATTGATGTTATGGAAAAGGAATATCTTCCTAGCTATTAATGATAGGTAGATTTCTTGGTTGTGTATTTTGAAGAAGTGCATTGATGCCCTCATGGGTGGAAATTTTGTTATCTACACTAGTTTGACCACACTAGAGGTTAGGACTGGCCCTAAATGCGAGAGGTCTCTCTACAAGAAGGATGTTAGACTAGCAAGAAACAAGGGTTAATGGCAGATTTGTACACAAGTCCTAGATTAAGAGATAGGATTACCAAGGTGGGATTGCACCTTGGAGAAGATGCATGATACATACATTGTTTTACAGTTTCTTTCCAAGGATTGGATTGACATTTCTTTTTTATCTCTGACAATAAATTAAGTGAAGAAAACACTGTTAATGACTAATTAAGGAAATGGTCTTTACATGTCAAACATAAATGTGTTCGGATAATTAAACAAATAAAATACACCCTTGAGAAAAGCAAGAGGGCAGAACCCCTGATGCAGGGTCTACCTTATGGATGGGTGGTCTTGGTGAGTTGAGAGTTTTCCTTCAAGAGGTTTGAATTACGAGAAGGTCAAATGCTTGACTACCTAGTGTATTTTCTTAGACCCTGAGACCAATGTCATTTTATGGGACCAAAAATTCAAGACTATAATCTATAAGTAGAGGGTTTGACACATATTGCTCCTCCTCGTTTCTCACTCTACCTGAACCAAGAGCCTTCAGTTTGCTTCTAGTAGCATTCGAAATCAAGTGGACTCAAGAGAGCTTAGATGACAAACCCTACGTTATTCTAAGGAGTACCACGTGGCATCATTTAGGATAAGCTCATGATAGGCCACTAAATTGTGTCATTAAGGGTCCTCAGTCATGTACATTATATAAGTAATCACTTATGAACCATTGGGTGATTGTTAGTTGCACAAGAAATCACCTATGATTGACACTAGATAAATTGTTAGGTGACCATAGTACCATTTAGGAGCCTTATGTTTAGGTCATTACTTGTGGGGATAGATCATATATTTCTCTATGGGCACACTCAAGTGAGCCTAGGTAACAATGTTTGCAATATTCTAAGGAAATTCTAGACTGCATCACCTATGACTACCTCTTGATGATATACCCAAATCCTATCATTCATGAAGGATTCCTCTAGCATGCATGCTACATGATCATTAAAACTCTGATCACATGCTTCCATTTAATCTAGGTAATATATAGCATGTATTTCATAGCTTTCATTTCAACACGATTTGGCTCTAGAAGCTATTATATGGATGTGTTTCCACTTCATTCCGAAGGCTACTAGATTAATGGATTTCCATTTGATCTTGATGGTCTTTTGAGCCAAGAAAACTCACCCCATGATTATTGGTATTCTTTAATTCAAACATTTTATGGTGATAGTCAAGTATACTAAGCGTTTCTTCTTAAGACATAAAGCTCTATCAAAATAGTGTGACTACATGGGATTCTAGTCTATGAAGGACAATTTGCTATAATAATTTTCTATACAACAGTATATTGCTATAACCTCATCAAAGAGGGACTTCTATGGTATGCCAAGATTCTCCATGGTCTCTACTTTATAACTATGTCGTCTCATTTGTGAAAATTGGAGATCTATATGAAAAATTATAGCACTTTGGATGAAGCAACCCTATTTTTCTTATGTATAGACTCTTAACATATTTGAAACTTCACTTCTACTTCTATTCATTGGAGAATTTCTATTATGGTATATGATGAATTGATGACATGGATTCCCATCACAACACTGAGCTTCATTTTATTTTATATCACATCTCAAGACTCGAGGACAAAACATATTGGGGATGGTTTGTAATCTAGCTATTTTAGGACATGTCAATTATACTAAACCTAGGAATCAAGGTTTAGTATAAGCATTGGAAATCTAGGATTTTTTTGCATCTTTTATTATTTTGAACATACATTTGTAGCTTTCTTTTGAACATACATTTTGTAGCTTCTTTAATTCTAGAGCTTAAGGTTCTTCCTTCCACCTTTCATGAGGATATATACTCATGACCACCATGCACTAGGTGAGTTCCATGTAAGGGTATGCCTCTTTACATCCCGATTTTCCATTGTAGTTTTTTTCTTTGAGTTTAGATAGGGGTGCATTGTGCCATGAGAAACACATTTATATGAGATGTGGCTATGGCATAGCTATTTATTCATGTCATTTCATGGCATTTTTCCCTTGATCATTTGGTTTCTTCTAGTTAAAGTTTGCTCTATTTTAGAAGATTTCTTCTACATTGATTGAAACATATTTTCTCTATTGGATATAAATCAAAATAGAGTATAACTTGTAGGTTAAAGTAAATAATGATTGCAATTGGATTGATCTTATAGCTAAAGCATCTTCCAATGATTTGCACCATTATCATCCTCATGAATGTAAGAAAAATAAAGGTAATCTCCAAGTTGAGGCAAAGTAAGGACAAATTCAAGTTGAGGTAGCTATGTGAGTAAATCCTCAAGTAGAGACAACCCCATCCAATCTAGTCAATAAAGGAGTGCATGAGTTTATGGGAGAAGATCAGAAGAAATTTGTTGATCCTATCTATATTTTTAATCTAGGTGATCACATTGGATTGTGATAATATGTTTTGATTCAATCTAGGTGATATACATCATATTCTCATGATTCTTCACTCAATAATGATCTCATTTTTCCATTTGACTCGAGAAGATATTATATAGATGTGTTTCCACTTGATTGATATGCTACTACATTGATTCTTGACTCAATAATGATCATATTTCTCATGATTCTTGACTCAATAATGATCTCATTTTTCCATTTGACTCGAGAAGATATTATATAGATGTGTTTCCACTTGATTGATAGGCTACTACATTGATGGATTTCTATTTGAACTTGGTAGTTTGTTTGATCCAAGAAAACTCACCCCATGATTATTGGTATGCTTTGATTTGAAGATTTTATTTTTACATTCAAGCACATTCAACCATTCTCCTAAAGACATAAAGCTCTATCAAAATAGTGTGACTACATGGGATTCTCTATACATGATAGTTTGTAATATAAATTTTATGTAGCATAATAAATTGCTACATCTCATAAAAGATGAGATTTGATGGTATGGATGGATTCCCATGGTGTCTACTTTATATCTATATCTCAATTATGTAAATTTGAGAACTATAAGAAAAGTTATAGTGCTTGATTGAAGCAATCATGTTTCTCCTATGCATATATTGGTTAGATATTTGAAACTTTACTTGTACTTCCATTCATTGGAGCATTACTCTTATGGTATATGATTCCCATCCAGTGCAGGATCATGATGCAAATTTGAATGAGAAAGAACAAATGATAGCATTCCTAAAAGCATGTGGTTGAAAAGAGATTTGCATAATTTTGTTCAATTGCTTTTTATTTAGCATAATGAACTTGAAAGCATTGCATTTTGGATGAATTTATGAGAGTTTGCATCACTATCATTTATTCATCATAGCAAAGTTCTTATTTACATGATATTAATAAGGGTCTTTTTTTTTCCATCTAGCATGGAAGTGTCATGACATTGTTCCCTTAGTTCAATGCTATGAAAGTCATTTTCAAATGTGAGATCAACTACATGGAACTCAGTACCCTCGAAGAAGGTTCCATGCTTCAGAGTAGTGGTAATGCATATTCCATACCATCAGTTTGTTGAACACATTGGCGTGTATGTGGTGCACATAAATGTTTGCCTGTTAATCACATAGTAGTATGACCTTTTTCATTTCAAGAAATGATTGTGCATAGCAAAGCAATGTAACATGCAAATTCACATCACAATTCATTTGCAGAAGCAATGGTATCCAACATACGCACAAGTTAGAAGCTTCCAAATTTCTAGACACAAAATGCATTGCAGCAATTGCAATGGGTTGTAGGTAAAAAAACATAAAGTACGGGCCATTGAATAAGACCACTAATATCCAACTATTGTTCACATTCCACACTATCGAAATGTTCTCATTGTTAGTTGTGATTTCAACATTCCAATGCAACAACCTAATGCATGCATAGCATTGCAAGGGCCATAAATATTTTTGGCCAAGTGTATTTGTCTCATGCAAAGTAGTAGCATTGAAAATTTGGGCTTACATTCTAGACAATAGTAAGTGAATCCTGCTAAAACAAAAATCTGTTTGATCTAAAGAGACAATGCATGGCCGGTGTCATAGACTTTCCAAAGGCTAGAGGCATAAGGCAAAAGGGTTGTATCAACATCAATTTTAACATTTTTTTATATTTTGAGGGAGAAGGGGTTTTCAAACCCCCCATGTGCCCCAAAAAAAAACTCTAGAATTTTTTTTCAATTCATAAAGGGATACCCTCATGGGAACTACTCCATAGATATCCTCTCTAATAGCAAGCATAATACCATGCCCTATTTTAGAGAGAGAAAAGGAGAGGGAGAGAAAATTCAGTAGATATCTAATTTTTTCTTCTCTTTCAATCAAATCTCTCTCTCTCTCTCTCTCTCTCTCTCTCTCTCTCTCTATCGCTAATAGGTTGTGGTGCTATGCCCTATTTTACACACACACACAGCCCTTCTCTCTTCAAGGCTCCCTCAATTAGTAATACTTTATATGTTTGGGATAAGAGAGAGTTTTTCCTCCCCATGTCTCCAAGGTCGAGGTGAAGCAATAACAACAAATAAGGAAGAAGAGATATATGTGGGAGAGGTGTGAACATCTTTGCCATGGTAGTCCACTATGTGTATATGTAAGTTCATGACAGTTGAGGATACATTTTTAGTATGGGTCCTTGTTAAAAGTATGGTGCTAGAGTCAGTGCTAAAGGCACAACAATGTAAGGTTCAAAAGTCACAAATGATATAGGCAGAGAGGATTGTATCCCATAAGCAAAGAGAGGGAAGAGTGGCATACTTGAAAAGATATAAAACATGTACATGTTTCACTATCAAATAAATTAATCCCCTTCATGCCATCTTGGTCTTATTTTTGTTCTTCTTCTTTTCCCCCATAGCTCACTACTCTCTTCTTTCTCAATCATGTTTTGTAACATAGTATAAAAGCATTTTTGCTAGAGGCTGTGAGGTAGAGAGGCATCCATAGCTACACAAGTTTGAAGGAGTTCAAGAATTTGAAGGTTTGCTACTCAAGAGGCTTAAAGCTTAAAGATTAAATATTGAAGGCTTGACAAGGACTATAAAGTTTGAAGGAATTGAAAGGGTTTCCACTCAAGAGATGTATCAAAACATATCTTCTTCATTTATTCATTATCTCTTTGGTTTAAATTGGGTGTCTGCCATTGCCTAAAGCTAAGGGTTGCTTCAGAAAGGACCCTTCTTAAGGGGGATCTTTAAGCCTTATGCTTAAAGGGCATGCTTTAGATAAGCCAAGGGATTACTTCCATACAAACTTAGGGGCTTCTTCACTCAATCGGGGGGTTTCAAGGGTATGCTTCCTTAGTGAATAGAGAAACAAAGAAGAGAAGAAAGAGAGATCTATTTGAGTTCAAGTCTCTCAAATTCATCATTTTATCCAAAAATTATAGTTTTCATTAATTGGTTGTAGTTCCACATACACTCTTGTCCACTCGCATTTTGAACTAGTCAATGCCGTTTTGAGACTATCATGTGCTGCATATTAGTGAGATAGAGAAAGAAGAAGAAATAGAGATCAAGCCAAGTTGAAGGAGGAGCTTAGAGCTCTCAGCAATCATCCAGTATCTAAGGATGTCACAAATCCATTCGTTTGCCATCACAACATGTAAGAGGCCTTCATCATTTTGTGTTGTCCAAAAAATACCAACCCTATTGCCAATTATATATTTTCATTATCTTCTTTATTTCCTACTCTATAAGGTTAATGTTAAAGCCCCCTAAATCCCTTTCACACTCAGCCTCTTCAAATTGATTTTTACAAAGGCTCCTTCACACTAGGAATTCCAAATTGGTTATTATTTGAGCCTTCTTCACATGGTAAGAACTACACTATCTTATTCCAATATTGAGCCTTGTAAAAAAACTATTTTGATCTAAAGCTCACCAATACATCCATCAAAATTTAGAGTAAATAATGTATATTCATCATCATAAGAATACTTTAAGCCATGTATACATGTATGCATCTATGTATCCCATTGAGCTACCCGAAAAACAATGGTTTGTTTTCATCATGCATAGATGTCTAAGTTTATTATTCAAAATCAATTCGAAGGCCATTTTCATGCCTCAAAAATCACTAAATACTATGTATATCACTGAGTCAAAGTCAAATGAAATCCCAAACTGTATGTATCCCAAGATTACTCAAGTCATGAAATATTTATCAAGCCAAAGCAATGTGTATTTGTGTATCCATAAAAAAGAGAATATCATAAGAATTAAATTCAAAGAGCAGTTGATCAAAGGAAAGACCAAGTTAAAGACCATGATGGAAATGAAGTTCAAGAAAGTGACAAAGTTTTTGTTTCTTTTTTTATTTTTGTTTTTTGGGTGTTGGCGGCAGGTGAGTGTGATGTATAATTATTGTTAGGTAGAAGCGTGTGCTCAATATTGTTAGCATACTCAAAATGGCCCTCACTAACAAGCATTGGAGTGCGAGATTGTATAAAATGTAGAAGTAAATAGCCATTTTGACAATGGCGTGACTATCTAATGAGAATTGAAGTGTGAGCTATTGTACTAAAAGGAAGGCATGACTCTCTCAAACAAACAAGCTTTGAAGGTGAGAGATGATAGAAGTGTGGAAGAAATAATAGCATTGAAGTGAGATATAGTGCTAACACATGCAAAACAGTTGGAATGAGAGAGAGTGTGTGTATGTGTGTTTTTCTCATGTGGGAGGGAGTGGAGTGTATATGGTCATTAATGTTGAGTACAGAAAGATACATGGGTGTGTTTGTATAGGAAAGTGTATTTTTGAGAGAGAGAGAGAGAGAGAGAGAGAGAGAGAGAGAGAGAGAGCTTAATCTAAATGGTTTTTATGCTATATATTCCTGAAAAGTTATTCATGAATAGAATGAGAATATTAACTTTGGATATTTCTCATGTGGCATGATAGTATCTCTTAACATGGCTATTTTCTCAATGTACTAAGATTTCTAAGACATTTGCTATTTTTTCAACTAAATTTAGTTTAGTACATTCTTACTTTCTCTTTGCAACCTTGGACATTGTTTCTCCTTCAAGTTTTACTTCATCTAAGTGTAATATAAGGGTTCTCCTTAGGCTTGAAATGAGAGAGTAGATTAGTTTATTATCGTCCATGGAAGGCCAAATTATGACCCATCGGACCTTTCTAGATATACAATGATTCTCTTCCCCCATGGTAGGAAAGGGCTAGCTATGGTGAAAGAATGATCTATGCAGTCTGGTTCTCCCAAAAGCATAACATGCGGGTGATGAGAGCCCCTAACTTTGATATAGGAATAGTGGTGAAAAATTGGTGAAGTGGCCCTTGTAAAGGGATATCAAATTCAGCCCGTATGTGTGCATATCCTGGGCATGTCATAATCATGTGCTTGTTTGATTCTACACTCTGTAGTCCACACAGCTTGCATAACCTCGTCTCTCTTGCATGTCCACTCCATGCACCTGTCTCGATTAATAAAGTGTGTGATCAAATTCAAAGTCGTGCAATACTCCGTGAAATTACCACTGAGAGTAGGTTGGCTATGTATGGCTGCGTGTGTGCCTCTACGTTGTCGAAGGGTTTTCGAAAGCAAAGTCACAACCACAGAGGTTCTTGAGAAATTCCAAGATGAAAGATCAAGCGAAACAAATAATCAAGATGAATATGATGCCAGGGTTTAAGTGTATTACAATTTTTGGTTCAAGTACAAGTAACAAGACGGATCAACCAAAAGAATCAATCCTCGCAAGAAAACCACTTTATGTTATAAATCAGAATACAAGAGCATCAGATATGTCATCCAGTCTTCAAGAGAATATCTTCAAAATAATTCGATCATCGATTGACAACTTTAGAATGGTTGGAAGTGCTCTAGAACCTTCTGTAAAATATTACACGGCGCAGCGAACAGAATCTGAGAAAGAGATAGAGAGTACACAACAGATAAGAGGAGAATCAGTAAAATTCTTTAACTCCAAACAACTGATACAAAGATGGCTCTGTCCACCCGTGCGCTTCCACTGTGTGAAGCTTAGATGGTGATCTAGACAGAAGATAGGTGAAGAGCTTAAGGCTAGCTGGAACAACAACTCTGACTGGGTGAAAGATGAGTGTAAGATGGCTGCGAAGGGGTTTAGCTTTTATAGCCCGCGAAGGTCGTTAGGTCGGCCTGCTGACCGACCTACCATATGAGCCTCCACTAGTCGGCCAGGGAATATTCCAGGGAATATTCCCTTTACCATCGGGCCGGGGGCGCTGCCCCCAGACCCCCGCCAGGGGGGCCGCTGGCCCCCCTGGGACCCCCCAGCCAGGGGCCGCTTCCGCGGCCCCCGGACCCCACAATAGGGGCCCCTTTTAACTCCCTTACCACGCAACTCAATGCAATGTGCCTCGAGTTGCTACCAGCTTAACCACTCCGTCTAACCCAAAGATTAGACCCACAACAGTCACCTTTTTGCCATCCGGTCACATAGACCTCATCTGATATACAAGTCAGGACTCAACCAATGTCCGGGCTCACATTTGGCTTCTCCTCATAATGGGGGCCTTACAACTTTGAGCACCATGGATCATTGGTAGCACCTAATGAGGGTGGGGCATTGATCATATCTAACACCCCCCCTCAATGTCCACCCATAGGTGAACTATCTCCTCCGCCCAATGCCGAGTCTCTGAAGATGAACTTGAAGCAGATCCTTCGTAAGTGCTTTGGTGAAGATATCTGCTCCATTCTCCTCTGTTGGACAGTAGACCAATTCCACTATCCCATCCTCCATCAAATCACGCACATAGTGATACTGGATCTCTATATGTTTGGTGCGTGCATGAAACACTGGATTTTTGGCAATGGCGATGCAACTCTGATTGTCACATCTCAGCACAGTTGGTTCTTCATCCTGCACTCCCATATGCCATAGAATCCTTCTCAACCATACGGCCTCACATGCAGCAAAACAAGCTGCCTTGTACTCTGCTTCGGTAGAAGACAATGCCACTGTTGGTTGCTTCTTACTAATCCAAGAGAAAATTCCTGAACCCAAAGAGAAACAATAACCAGAAACTGACTTCCTGGAATCAATGTCTCCTGCCCAATCTGAGTCACAGTTCCCCACAAGAGAAGTTCCGAAACTGTATGTGATACCATAGTCAAGAGTTTTCTTCAAGTATCTGAGCACCCGCATCCCAGCCTTCCAATGACTCTCATGAGGTTTGTTTGAGAACCTGCTCAAAACACCAACAGCAAAACTGATATCTGGTCTGGTGTTACACAAGTAGATTAGACTGCCGACCAACCTCCTATACCTCCCAATGTCTGCTAGTGCTGATGTATCCTCAACGGATAACTTTACATTCACCTCCATAGCTGTAGCTATCTCCTTGCACTCGGTCATGCCAAATGCCTTCAAGATCTCCCATGCATACTTCTTCTGAGAGATGAAGATCTTTCCTGGCTCTTGCCAGACTTCAATCCCCAAACAATAGTGCAGCAAGCCCAAGTCTGTCATTTCAAACTCAAAACTCAAAGCCTTTCGAGTTTGGTTGATCATATCTTCATAGTCACCTGTAATAAGAAGGTCGTCCACATATAGGACAATCACTGCAGACTTTTTACCATCCCTGTAAACATACAAGTTAGCATCTGAGGCACATCTTTTGAAGTTTAGGTTTAAAAAGAACCTATCTATCCGTTGGTACCATGCTCTGGGGGCTTGTTTCAGCCCATACAATGCCTTCTTCAGTTTACACACTTTGTTCTCAGAATGGGGGGCCTCAAACCCTGGTGGCTGAGCCACGTACACCTCCTCCTTGAGGTCACCATTTAAGAATGCTGACTTAACATCCATTTGGTACACTGGCCACTTCTTGTGGGCAGCCACTGCAAGTACCGTGCGAATAGTGGTCATTCTGGCAGTTGGGGCAAATGACTCTTGAAAATCAAACCCTTCAACTTGTGAAAATCCTTGGGCAACCAGTCTAGCTTTGTACTTTTCTAAGGTACCATCAGCCTTGTACTTTACCTTCCAGATCCACTTGGTGCCAATAATCTTCCGCTTTGCTGGCCGATCCACTAGCTCCCAAGTGTCATTCTTCATTATGCTGTCATACTCCGCCTGCATAGCAGCCTTCCATGATGGATCTGCAAGTGCTTCTTCTAAGTCAGTTGGCTCCTTTACTTCTCTCATAATCTCAACCATCAAGGCCATGTTGACTATGTGAGCAGAAGCCCTCCTTTGCTCCTCTATTCTCTGAGACCTCCTTGGTCCGTCTGCCTTCTCCTCAACAGATGCAGGCATAGGATTATTGTGGTCATAGAGCTGCTTCACCCAGCGCGGCAATGGCTTTTCCGGTGGGGTGATGTCAGGTTGGTGAACTTTTTCCTCATCATCTGAAGATGATGCTTCCTCCTCCTTAAGGATAGGGATAGCTCTCGGGACAGGTTCATAGTGGACTACTTCTTCGCTTGATGATAAAGTGGAAGACCTTGCCTTCTCCTCCTCCACTGTATGCGGCTCCTCCTTGAACACCACATCACGGCTCGCGATGATCTTCTTTGCCTCTTGGTCATATAACTTGTAAGCCTTCTGCTCATCACTATAACCCAAGAAGATACATTTTCTGCTTTTTGGTTGTAACTTGTTTCTCTTCTCATCTGGAACATGTGCATAACATTCACATCCAAAAATTCTGAAATGTGAAACAGATGGTTTCTTACCAGTGTAAGCCTCATGAGGTGTTTTTCCCTTGAGAGCCTTTGTGTAGCTCCGATTTAGAATGTAGACTGCAGTATTAACAGCTTCAGCCCAAAAATGGTTAGGCAATCCCTTGCCCTTTAGCATGCATCTTGCCATCTCCACAATGGTACGATTCCTGCGTTCCACAACACCATTCTGCTGAGGTGTGTGAGGCGTCGTCAATTGACGCTTGATCCCTTTGCTCTTGCAAAAGCCTTCAAACTCCTTTGAGTTGAACTCACCACCACCATCTGTTCTAAATTTCTTCACACTTTTCCCTGTTTCATTCTCAACAAGTATTAGCCATTCTTTAAACTTACCAAAAGCTTGAGCCTTATCATGAAGGAAGTACACCCACATCTTCCTACTGTAGTCATCGACAATCAACATAAAATAAGAAGATCCCCCCAAGGCCTGTGTAGGCATCTTACCACACAAGTCAGCATGCACCAACTCTAGAGGAGCATGTGCTCTATTCTTGCTTTCTTGTGGAAATGCCTTTCTCTGTTGCTTGCCCATCATACAAGCTTCACATGGTTCCTTCAATTCAGTTATTGTAGGTAGGTGAGCAACCATACCTTGCTTTTGCATCTCCTTCAATACTACAAATCCGATGTGTCCAAACCTTTCATGCCAAAGCTTACTTGTGCCCACTCCAGCGGTGGCTGTAAGAGCACTTAGCTCATACAGGTTGTTCCTCCTTTCTCCTTTGCCAACAATTGTGCCAGCACTATCAATAATTTCTGCACCTGTCTTCTTGAACCTTACTTCATGACCAAGATCAGTTATGGCAGCAACTGATAAGAGATTTCTTCTGATTTCGGGAACATACAACACATTTGAAAGCTTTTTGACTTCACCATTTGCAGCAACAAAAGAAATAGTACCTGTGCCCGCAGCAGGGCATTTAGCATCATTTCCAACCGTCACAGTGATGGATTCTTGTAGAGGCTGCATAGAACTGTATAGACCTTTCTTGTTGGTCATGTGACGGGAGGCCCCACTATCCAACACCCAAGAGTCAGTGGTAGATTCTTCTTGCGCCGAGGAGCACACTTCCTCAATGGTCGCCATGAATAATTCCAACTCTGCTTCAGCCGTATTGGCTGTCTCTTTCCCTTTACTTTTAAGGGTACCATTCTTTTCATCTGCCTTCTTGACACGACAATCTGCAATTGCATGTCCTTTCTTCTTACAGTAGAAGCACTCTCCTTGAAACTTCTTCTTGCCGCCCTTCTTCTTTTTGTCACCATCATTTTTGGTGGAGGAAACACCTTTGCCTTTTGCATTGGCAGAGAATGCAGCATCTCCATTGTTGCTTCCTTCTCGGGCTTTCAGCCTCAACTCCTCCTCCATTAATAATGCACAAAACTCCTCAAAAGTCAAAGCTTGAGGTCTCACCTGAGTATTAAGGGCAGTTACTAGTCCATCAAACTTTTGTGGACAAATCCGAAGACACCTCCGAGCTAGCTCTTCGCTAGTCTTTTGTATCCCAGCGCCAGCCATCTGGTCGCGCAGATTCTTAATCCGAGTGATGAATGCTTCAACCGTCTCTCCTTCAGCAAACTTCTCCGCTGCTAGTTGATTCTCCAAGTTTTGAATCCTTGTTTGGTTTCGTGTTTCATACTGACTCCTTAGTACATTCCAAGCCTCTGACGCTTTGGTTGTATGCTGAATCAAAGTCAAAACACTGTCAGAACAGCTTGTAACTAAGGCACACAATGCATCTGCATTCCTTCGTTTCCAAGCTCGTAGAAGATCTGCATTCGGAGGAATCATCACACTAGGATTTGATGGGTCGGGGGTAGGCTGTGGTTCTGCGTCAGTCCCCAGCACAGTCTCCAGAAGCTCATAAGAATCAAGGATAGTAGTAATTTTGAACTTCCACAAGGTGTAGTTTGTACCATCTAACTTGCCTTCGCTGAAGGTTGGTGGACGAATCCTCAGTGTTTGAATAGCCGGTGCAGCAGCACCACCTCCTGCACCGCTTCCTGATGCGCCAGAACTGCTTCCCGGAGTCGACATCGTTTCTCTTTGCTGTTGAAGCCTTTGCCTCTTGCACTCTCTCCGATCTCTAGAGCCCCCTGGGCTCTGATACCATGTAAAATATTACACGGCGCAGCGAACAGAATCTGAGAAAGAGATAGAGAGTACACAACAGATAAGAGGAGAATCAGTAAAATTCTTTAACTCCAAACAACTGATACAAAGATGGCTCTGTCCACCCGTGTGCTTCCACTGTGTGAAGCTTAGATGGCGATCTAGACAGAAGATAGGTGAAGAGCTTAAGGATAGCTGGAACAACAACTCTGACTGGGTGAAAGATGAGTGTAAGATGGCTGCGAAGGGGTTTAGCTTTTATAGCCCGCGAAGGTCGTTAGGTCGGCCTGCTGACCGACCTACCATATGAGCCTCCACTAGTCGGCCAGGGAATATTCCAGGGAATATTCCCTTTACCATCGGGCCGGGGGCGCTGCCCCCAGACCCCCGCCAGGGGGGCCGCTGGCCCCCCTGGGACCCCCCAGCCAGGGGCCGCTTCCGCGGCCCCCGGACCCCACAATAGGGGCCCCTTTTAACTCCCTTACCACGCAACTCAATGCAATGTGCCTCGAGTTGCTACCAGCTTAACCACTCCGTCTAACCCAAAGATTAGACCCACAACAGTCACCTTTTTGCCATCCGGTCACATAGACCTCATCTGATATACAAGTCAGGACTCAACCAATGTCCGGGCTCACATTTGGCTTCTCCTCATAATGGGGGCCTTACAACTTTGAGCACCATGGATCATTGGTAGCACCTAATGAGGGTGGGGCATTGATCATATCTAACACCTTCACTTCCTATCAGCTTTAACTCCTATTGATTTACTTGAGGAGTCTAAGGTGGAATTCCATACATATTGCCACCTCCTTTACTCCATGAAATTGAGACCGCTGACTGCTCCTTTGAAGCTCTAAACATCCCCAACTTCAAAACTCCTCACGTTTATATAGTGTGTGAATGAGCTTCCATATCTGCATCCTTCACACGTTCAGCAGATCCGTAGCCAAGATAACCATGAGCTGCGGCAGCTGCTACAGCTAAAGCTCACCAATCAAAGGGTTAAAAGGTTGCCGGCACTGAGGGAGACGGCAAAAAAATATATATATATTTTTCCTTTCCATGTTACTCCGCTGGATCCCCTCACTGTTGGTAATTGAGGGTTCGACCAAGCTTTTGTCTCATAACGCCCCTGAGTGCATGGACGTTGGTGCACTTAAGCTTTCACCTCTTGATTGTTATAATTGGCATGAAGCCCAAACTCCAAAAGCTTCCCTTTGGCCATCGCCACATTAAGGCCTACTTAGTCTCGCCTACGTGCAGTGTGCTTTGAAAACGTCACGAAAAACAAAGCCGCCATCTTGGTCATCCTTCGTCATCTTCTTTGACGTCTACATCGCCACCTTCTTCGTCATCGATGCGTCGTCGCGGCCTCCAAGTTCGTGCCCTTCATCTTGTGAAGAGCTCGTTGATCGTCTCTTCGTCAATTTTGTCTCCTTCAGCAACTCCAGACGTCCTTCACCTGACAAGTGAATTTCCCTAATAAAGGCTTCAAACATGCAATTCGGGCTCGCTCCGCTGCCTGCGGCAAAAACCCAAAAGACTGCCGCTTTTTTTTTCTCCCGTCTCCTTCTATGATCGCACAAATCTCGTAGAAGTTGATCGCACAAATATACAAGCTCCAAGGTGGCTCAAAACATTCCCCTGGAACTGCCGACGGAGCTTTTTTATTTTGCTTTGTCTTCGTCTTTTTCTTCTCACTACTCTCCTGCTTCAGTTCCTCCTTCCTTTCAGCCAGTCATGATTCGATGTCTTTTTCCCTCTCTCCACTCTGCGCATCCTGTGTCAGATCCATACCTCCCTTTTCGTCATTTTTTTCCTATTTTCAGATTAATCCCCATTCCCAACTAAGGTCCTCCGAAAAAGCAAAAAAAACAGCCCATAAAGCTCTCTACAGCCCGAAATATCCCCGACTCAGTGCAAGCCCCCTAAAAAAGCCGACTACCACAAAGAAGAATATAAGTAATAACTCCAATGCTCCCAAACATCAGCCTCTGTGCTGTATGAGGTGCAACATAGTAGGCACTTCCCATGATGTCATTAAGTCTCTCCTCTGTCTTGACAGAAACCGATTGACCAAAATCAATAGCCTTCATTGATGCAGCTTCATCCTTCATTGTGAAAAGAAATTTCTCTGGCTTCAGACCCCAATGAACAACACTTTGCAAGTGGCAGAAAGATACTATGTTCAAAATTTGCACCACAATAACCTTTGCATCCTCCTCAGAGTATCTTCCGCCCCGTGAGAGAATGCGATCCAACAACTCTCCTCCCTCGCAAAGTTCCATAATCGGTATATCTTGAAATAAGTGTAGCCCATGAGATTGCATCTCAAGTTATCAGTCTACCAAATTCCTTGTTCTTCTCCATCTTCGGCATAGAATGAAAGAGCAAACATAACAACTAAGTATGTACAAAGTAACAAATCTCATGCACAACTTTTGGGTGGTTTTCACACCTCCAATGCGCAGCAATACGACAACGTGCATGTAGAATTCCCAACATGAAGGATAGATATGCATACTGTAATAAGAAAGTTTGCCATTTTCTCCCTTGCTTTAATGTTTTTCTTGATACACTTGTAAGAGATCTGATTGAAATGTATCCATGCATATATCTTGGGATGCCATATCTAGATATCTATCCACTTTGCACCCTTTAAACCATTTTCGCATATCCAGTACCCATTCTATTGAAAGCACTTTATTTTTCCACGTTTTTTGTAGGCATGTGCTAACATCCCATTCCTGTTTGGGGAGCCTATTGTCATCCATTTGACGTACTCGAGTGGTATATCTTAGTACTTGGATCATAGCATGTACCTCAATTGGCCAACAGCCGATTTCCAAAAGCATAAGTACACATGGTGTCGTGATTTTGATGCCCAAATATCTAGGAATAAAATATTTTTGTAGCTTCTCAATGTCATTCCATGTAGAAGAGGAGATGCTCTCCCCCCCACACTTCCACTCCCTATAATACCGTCTGTAGAACATATGCACCAAAAATCATACACCATATTTTTTGAGCATTTAGTATCTTTATGGTTGCAGTGGTTTTCAAAGTGATAATACTTTATTTTCCCTACCGCTAATCGCCGCTCCACACAAGTATGCCATGTGTAGTCTACAGGTATCTGAATCCCCAAGTATTTGATAGTAGATACTATCTCTATAGACTATCTTGCATAATGTACCTCTAGAGGGGTCCTTGATTGCTTAGTGTGCATAGCCATTAGCTTTGTTTTTTAGTCATTCACCATCAAACCTTTATCTTGACAAAACCATTTAAGAATCCCCATGAACTGCTGCGTACGTTCCTCAGTATATGTAAAGAAGACCACATCATTTGCATAAAGCAGAAGTAGGATGGCAAACATACCAATATGCAGACTTTTTGGATTCCTCTTCATTCATAGCCATAATAAGTATTTCCTCTAGCTTATCAATGCATAAACCAAATAATGTAGGGGAGAGTGGGCAACCTTGTTTGACTCCCATATTAATCTCAAATACTTGTGATAGCCCATTGTTGTGACCTCTGAGGCGGCACACCACTCATTGATATATCCTGTAAATTCCCATTCATAGATAATTTGGGACCCCTAATTCTTACATTAGTTGCCATAAGCAAACTCTTGGTATGGTGTTAAAAGCCTTCTTAGAATTCACAAAACAACAATACAAGGTTGCTCCCTCAAGACGACTCTCATCCATAAGCACACATAAAGTAACCAAATGGTCTATGGTGTTATGACACCAGGGTGAAAACCTACTCATCCATAAGCTCCTTTGTTATTAATTTCTACCCATTTACTCAATTGCATTTCCAAGATAGTGTTGAATAGCTTTGTCATGGCTGAACTGACCATAATCATACGTTAGTTTGTTAGCAAATTGCCATCTCCTCCCTTACGTACATCACATTTGATGGGGTTTTACCCTTTATGCATGCAAAGTATTGTAACATACTATAGCATATGAGCATCTATAAAATCCCCCATAACATTTGATAGTTTGGTTTACCATTTTCTCCATGCTTGCCTTGGATATTTCTCAAACTCCCTAGCATCTTCATTCTCTTTGGCCACTACATATCGTTGTCACTTTTTATGTGTGAGAGCAATATATCATTTTTCTACCTCACTTCATTCTTGTCCCTTAGGGAGGATTTTCAGCTTTCTACATGCAGCCTTACATTCATCATCAAACCATTTCTTGCATGGAAATCCTTTGACATTTTTGTGATTGCTCTTTGGTTTTCCAAAAACCTCCATATCCATATTTAACATTCCATCTCTTAGATCATCCCATGTGCTCCTAGTAAGATTGCTCATAAGACTATCCACATGACCAGCATATGCATGTTTCTTGTCTACATCAAAACGAAATGCACCAGTAGCTAGTGTGTCCCCTCCATGTCCTACATGGTGGAAAATGTCAAGTGTCAAGCCCAAAGCTACTTGATCCGATTCTGGATGTTTTTCACCCAGCCAGAACTCTCTGATCATGCATAAATCATTCATGTGTACCATTACATACTCTACCACATTGGAACCTCCACTAGTTGAGTAGCACATGTATCCTTTAGTAATTGGGGAAAAACTTCATACCATTCAATATTGGAATGTGCAAACCATTAACCATATCCATCAAAGCACATCCATGAGCATTAATGTACGTATCCTCAGATTGTCTACACCAACATGCATCTACATCCTCAATCTCTTCCTTGTCTAACTCATCACGTGCTATGGGCTGAAATTGCATACGTCCAATATGTGCATTTAAGTCACCTAAGACCATCACATGTCCTTGTTCCATATATGTGCATGCATCCATACTCAAATCTTCAAGAGGTTCTTGCAAATCCACTTCATGTTGTGCATACAAGGGGGACTCCTTATGTGGAATGTAACATCCCTCAATGTACATCGATGTAGTGTGCTTGAGCATAATCCATATGTACCACTTATGTTGGTCTACTTTACATACATCAATCATTCCCTCCAAATGACATTTGTATATGCATGCAACTCCTCCTTGCCCTCTTTTTCCTACATGTGGCTAATAAGAGAGAGAGAGAGAGAGAGAGAGAGAGAGAGCTTGCAACATTAGAAATGTCTAAGAAATACCCTAACACCAATTATAAGTGTGAAAAGATACATCTAAGTATGGACATTGGAACTACACACACATACACACAAATACATGGAGAGGTTTATGGTGTTTGTGTGTGTGTGCATATATATATATATCTCACACTCAAATTTTAGTGTGCAAATATGTACTATTTGTGTTTCTCCAAGCAAAGGGAGGTAATAGTGTGATGGTGTTGAGATGTAGAGAGAGAAGATATGTAGAGACATGAGAGGGAGAGAAGAGACATACCATATGCACTACCAAAGACTACATCATATTGATCACAATCTACATATATATAGGTGAGACCTAGTCTAGATAGGGTGAGCTATATATAGCTCCAACACCCCACTCAAACAAAGGTCTCTAGTTGCGTATGAAAAAACTCTTCGAGAGCATAAGGAAAAAAATCAAGATCCCATATACAAATATATAAACATGATCAAGAAAGATTATTGTGTGCATGTGAGGTGAGACTGAATATGTTTATACAAAGATGACCAAGAAGTGTGAGGTAGATGTGCATATGTGAAGTGTATGGTGCCTACTACAAGGAGTATGTACAATGGCACTACAATGTCATAATAGATTAATTCCCAAAGATTGAAGTTGAGACAACTCCAAGTTTTGAGCGGAGTAGAGTGAAGGGTGCTTCATTGAGTCTTTGGTGAATATATTTGAAATCATCTGATCACTTGAACAATGTTTAATCATGATTGTTCCTTTCTTTACTTCATATCAAACATAATGATAATGCACTACAATGTGTTTAGACTTGTTATGCCGAACATAGTCTTTAGTAAGACTAATAGCACTTTGATTATCACATCAAAGTGGTGTGATGGAGAGAGGAGGATGGCCAATATCTAATAGAACTTTTCAAAGCCATACTAATTCTCAAGCCACTAAAGATGAAACTACATATTCAGCCTCTATATTGGAAACAGCAAGACAACGTTGTTTCTTACTAGTCAAAGAAACAAGACAACCATTGATAAAGAAACAATTTCCACTTGTAGAACATAGATAAGTGAGAGATTGCCCAATTTATATCTGTATAGACCAAAAGTTGAAGTGAATGTAGAGAATCAGAGTTCTGTTGGCATCAATAAACCAACCCAAAATCTTTAGTGCCTTTCAAATACTTCAAAACTCATTTAGATGTAGTCCAATGTTTAAGGCATGGAGAACTAAGATGTTGTCCAAGAAAATTTGCATAAAAAATAATGACAGGTCAATAATTTAAGCCAACAAATTGAAGACATTCAATAAGATTACATAAGGTTGATGTAACGCTAATTGTCCATCATTTTGCATAAAGTGAGAGTCTTTGGTAGAGCTCACAAGACAAGGAGTACTAATAGGATGTGTAGAATCCAAACCAAACTTTTGAATAATATCTTTAATGAACTTTGTTTGACGTAGTAATAGAACACCCTTTTCTCAAAAGACCTGAATCTAAATACCAAGATATGAGTGTATGTCTCCAAGATCGACCATGTCAAACGCATAAGATAAAACCTTCTTTACTTGTTGAAGGAAGTTGAGATTGTTAGAAACAAGTATGGTATCATCCACATATAGAGCAAGAATAACAAAACTATCATTGCATTTCTTGACATATAAGTTAGGATCTGAAGAACAAGAGATAAAACCTGGTTTTGTAAGGAAGAGATCAATATTTTGATACCAAGCTCATGAAGATTGTTTGAGACTGTAGAGTACCTGATGAAGTTTACAAGCAAGATTTTCCTTATGTTTGACTATAGATCCCTCTAGTTGCTCCATGTATATCTCTTCCTTTAGATCATCATTAAGAAAAGTAGTTTTCACATCCATTTGGTAAACCTCCAAATCAAACTCAACAGCAAAAACTAACAAACTCGAATACTAGTAATAATAACAACAAGTGAGAAAGTTTCCTAATAATAAACTCCTACAATTTGTGAGGAACATTTGGCAACTAGCCTTGCTTTGAATTTGTCAAGTTTTCCATATACGTTTTTTTTTGTCTTATAAATCCACTTGCATTTAATAACATTACCTCCAAGTGGTAATTGAGTTAGAACCCATGTATCTTTAGAGAGAAGAGATTCATACTCAACTTCCATGGCCTCCTTCCATTGTTCCTTTTGTAGGGGTGCCATGGCATTACTATAAGAGAGAGTATCTTCACAAATATTAAGAGCATTCTCAAGAATATTAGCATCATAAACATGACAACTATCATGCTCATTATCAATTAGAAGATCAACATAAAGATCAATGCCAAGGTCATCATCATCAACAATAGGTGCCTGATTTGAAGAGTCAATATTATCCCATGAAGGAGGTTCATCATCATATAGAAAAGGAAAATAAGTGAGTAATGACTTTGTATCATCAATGTCCTCTAGTGACCATGTCTGCCCAACATCCTCTCGAGACCATGTGTTGCCCATAAGTTGCTCATTGGAAATAGCATCACGACTTATGATTACCTTCTGGGAAGATGGATCATAAAACTTGTATCCCTTAGAAAAATTTGAATATCCAATGAGAATAACTTTCAAACTAGGAGAATCAAGTTTTTTGCGAGTCTCTTTGGGTACATGAATATAAGCAATACATCCAAAAGTTGGAAAATATGAAATAGAAGGAGTTTCACCTGTCCAAGTACTAATCGGTATTTTACCAGAAGGAGTAGTTGTAGAAGATGATTTTGCACAAATACTACTGTTAAGATTACTTTAGCCTAGAAACATCGAGATAAGCCAGAATGAATGAGCATACATCCCATGGCAATGAGAATAGTCTTGTTTTTACATTCAGCAATACCATTCTCTTGAGGAGAGTAGCGAATTGTTTTCAGTTCTGTAGCTTTTTTTAATTGCTGAAAAGATAATAAATCTTTTGATTTATGTGGCAAGAGAAAAACTGTGGTGTATCTTGAGAAGTCATCAATAAAAGTCATGAAATAATGATATTGAGATTTTGATGGAGGAAGAGGTCCACACATATCAGTGTGAATAAGATCAAGCAAATCTCTAGAATGAGTTGTGATGGAAATGAAAAAGGGTTTGCAAAAATGCTTTTCAAGTGCACAATATTCACAAATACCCATATGAGGACAAGCTTTGAATTCCGTACCTTGAACAAGGTCACAATAATAAAGATCAACAATCTTTGCAAAATCAAAGTGAAAAAAGCAATGATTTCATATTTTAATGTTAAGATTGCCAGGAGCTATAACAACATTTGCAACATCTTCATTTAAAGATAACTCAAAAATATTACCATTTCGAGGAGAAATAGTGATGGTTTGGCCATCTTTCTCAATGCGACACTTGGTATGGTCAAAACCGACAAAGAGACGAAGATCTATAAGTCTTGCAACTGAAAGAAATTCCTTTGTAGATCTAGGACATGTAAAACTCCATGCATGATTCTTGTTGAAGAAAGAGACTTGGCAAGTTGTGTCATTAGCAAGATAAACCAATTTCTTGATAGGAATAGAATGATAATTATGTAACCATTGGGACTAATATGTCATGTTTCCCGTAGCACCAGATTCAATAGTAAAAAGAGATCCATCAGGAACATGAAATATCCTTTCCAAAGAGATAGAATAACTCACAAAATTTTCTTCTTCAGTAGTGTTGTCATGTGTTTTTTCAAGATTTAGAGAGGTAATTGAAGTTACAATTGAAATGGAGCTAGCTACCTACTTTATTGTGCATCACATATGGAAAAAGGGACCTCCCTATCCTTTAGGAGGTATTGGGTATACTTGGGATGAGATCTCAAGCTAAGATAAAATGGTTCTTTATTAGTATTTATATTGTTGTCTATATGGCAGATGGAATATGATGACCATTTTGATGAGCTTCTAGACTTGGTTGGTTTAAGGAATCGCTAAACACAACTTAAAAGGCCATGATTTAATGAAGCTAACATGAAGTTAAAATTTTGAATGCCTCTCAAGAGTGATTTGGAAGAGATAAGATAATTGAACTGCCTCCAATGCACATTTTTTGAAAAGGTATTCATGGTTTGCAGTTTATGGGAGTTCCATCATCTAGTTTTTAAAAAAAAATCTCACTAAGGACTCTTTATTTAGAGAGATTGGTGTAGCTCTTAAAAAAGTGCAGCCTAGATAACAAGGAGGAGATTCTTGGGGATGTCAAGAATCACTAGTGGGGAAACTTGCTTGAGTTACTACGCCAAACACACACAATATACATAAGAGGAAGCTCACTTAAGAACACAAGAAGAGAGAGGGAGGCTAAAATGTTTTCTTGCTAATTTCTTCTTCTTCCTCCTCACACTTTACAATGTACACAAAGTATAGATAAGATACAACATAAAGGAAAGTGGCCTACTGATTCAAACAATGCATAACTGACTATACTAATAGACTCATGATATAACTATGCCAAATGTTGTAAGTAGGTGGGATAAACTAAATATAATAAGTGATAAGTCACTAGCCCTGTGAGGATCATAATGACCACCAACGCGCTAAGTGTAGGTGTGCAGGCCCACCTAGCTAGCCAGTCTATCATTAATGTCTGCATGTGTTGAGCTTGCCATGTCAACACTCCCCCTCAACCTCAACTATATCTTTGCAACTCCAACAAGTAAGCTTTGAAACTTTTAACGCTTCTCTACATCCAATGCCTTTGTGAAAATGTTAGCTCTTTGATCCTGTATATTGACATATACCAAGTCAATCTCTCCTACAATTACCTTCTCTCTCACAAAGTGGTAATGCACCTCAATGTATTTTATCCTAGCATGGACCACTAGGTTCCTAGTTGGTTGTATGCTGCTCATGTTGTCACAGAAAATGACAACTTGACCATCTCCCTGCATATCCAAATCATCCAATAACTTTTATAGCCATACCATCTCACATGCTACCATATCATCACCTCTATACTCAGCTTATGTACTCGATAAAGAAACTATAGGTTGATTTTTATTACTACTCCATGTAACTGTTGCACTACCAAGGGAAAACATGAATCCACTGGTAGATCTTCCATTGGGACATGCTACCAACCAATCTAGATCTATGTATCCAAACACCTACATATCCTTACGTGTCTCATAAAAATTTCCATAATGCAAAGTGGACTTCACATACCTCAATATCCATATAATTGTATCCAAGTGAGGCTTTCTAGGCATTTGTATAAAACTGACTAACAACACCAACAATAGAGCTCAAGTCTAGCCTTGTGATAGTCATGTAAATCAAACTTCCTACTATCCTCTTGAGCATAGTAGGATCTTATATCTCATCCCCTACATCAGCACTTGACTTCACATTTTGCTCGAATGACACTAAAAGAGGCTTATATGATGTCATACCATACTTAGATAACATATCCAAGCCATATTGTCTTTGGTACAATCATATACCATCATTACATTTGATCACCTCAATACAAAGAAAGTACCTTAGCTCACCCAAATCTTTCATCCCAAACTTCTTCTTCAAAAATTCCTTAACTTTAGCAATCCCACTGTCACTATCACCTACAATAATCAAGTCATCCACATAGATGACTATGATCACTAATCTTGCATCTCATTTTCTTACATAAAGTGAGTGATAAGCATCAAAAACATAAAATCCAATTTTAATAAGATACTCTCCGATCTTGTCAACATACTCTAAGTGCTTGCTTCAGCCCATAGAGCGCCTTCTTTAACGCCTGCACATATATCTAGGATGCTATAAATCCTCATAACCTAATGGATGCTCCATATACACCTCTTCTTAAAATTAACCATGCAAGAAGGACTTCTTGACATTCATTTATTGCAAACTCCAAGACTTGGTTTTTGCCAAAGCAATCACACATCTAATAGTTGCCATTCTAGCAAATTGACTGTATGTCTCTTCATAATCTATACCGTATGTTTGAGCATAGTATTTCGCAACCAGCCTAGCCTTATACTTGCCAATAGAAGCATATGTACTATGCTTGATTTTGTAAACCCACTTACAACCAATACCTTTATTTCCCTTAGGTAATGGTGCCAAATTCCAAGTCTTATTGGCCTCTAATGCAACCATCTCATCATCATTGATACATCCGAATGAGCAGACCACTAACAACATCCTCAAAGCAAGTGGGCTAAGCATCCTCAAATACCTTTATCATATAAGCATAATGGTGAGATGCCTTCAAAACCAAATCTTCTAATAGGATGTCTAACCCTATTAGACCTATGTACCACTTGATTACTTAGTGGAGACTTTAAATTACCAAGTGTTCTTTGTACACTTGGAATCCTGACTAAAGGAATACCAAGCTCATCATCCAAACCCTCTAAGCCCCTAGAATCTCCATCAAATCCCAAATGACTAGTAGATATATCATTACTATCTGATACTTTCTTCTTCCCTTTGTCTTTACTTGCAACACTTCTAGATGCACTTGAAGGTGTGGGGCTACTTCTTAGTCTCCCAGACCAAGAGCTGGCTATGGATATAGTACTAGATGTTGTTTCTGGGTCCACTAAGGCTCCATGATTCTTGCTTTTCCTTATGCATATTACTACCATAATCATAATCATCATCCAATACATCACTAGTAGATGCATACCAATTGCTCATCTCATAAAAAATAATATCCATGCTCACTTGAACTCACCTATGTAACAAGGTTATAAAAACGATATTCTTTCTACTCTAAAGACTATCCAATAAAAATACATTTTGCAATCTTTTGTAGCTCTTCTAGCACATGAATATATACAATACAGCCAAACACTTTCAAGTATGACATATCAAATTTCTTGCCTGTAAATAATTCTTTGGGGATCATTCCATGAATTGCAGCTATGGGCATGCTATTCATAATATATATAGTAGTATGAACAACTCTAGGTGTTATCTTTATAATATAGATAGTAGTATGAACAACTTGAGACAAAAAAAAAATTGGTATATTCTTTTCAGCCATTAGTGCCTGTGTAACTTCTACAATATACTTATTTTTTCTTTCTGTAACTCCATTCTGTTGTGGAGTATACCTGCAAGTAAACTGTCTCTTTATCCCATGAGACCTCAAAAAGTCACTAAACTCTTTAGAGAGGTACTCTCCCCCTCCATCTGACCTCAAGCACTAAACTTTTAAATGTGTTTCTATTTCAATAGTAGCCTTGAAAGTTTTGAAGTGCTCAAATACATCACTCTTTTCCTTCATGAAATATATCCATAGCTTCCTTGAATAATCAACAAATAAACTAATAGAATATTTATTGCCAGCAAGATATATAATCTGTGTAGATGCCCAAACATTTGTATTTACAACCTCAAGTATGTTTCTACTCACATCTTTGTCATCCAAAAAAGATTATCTTACTTGCTTTAGAAACTAACATGTTTCATACACTTTATGAAGTTCTACAACTCTAAAAGCAGGCAACCCTATAATAAATCCTTTGGACTACATTAATTTTAGCCTTTTCACATTTGTATGTCCAAATGTTTATACCATATTTCAATGTCCACAATCACTGATTTTTCTTTAGCATATATAGCAACATTCATAGCAAGGATTCTAGCATCTAAAGCTAACATGGAGCCAACTCTACTTTCTTTATTTTTTAACCTATACTTATTATCAAAGTCTTCTATAAAACAACATTTTGCATTAAATCAAACTTGCAACCCAGGCCTTACCATTTGACCATCATACACTACATTCTTTGTGATGATTGATGACACATGTAATACATCTAACAGACTCTTTGTCTAGCTATCATGCAAGGATAAGGGAACCTTTCTAATGTGTGAAATTGGGTGGCATGAATCATCACTCATTTGGACATAACCTAGATTTTGTAAATAATGCATCTCTCCTAACCATTCAACATGATTGGTCATATGATTAGATTCATGTGAATGAATATGCCATACATAATCATGTGTCCCCTTTCCTGTAATAGCATTCATCATATGCTGCATAATAAGCAAATGCTCATTTTTATCTTCATTCTATTGTAAAGACAATGCATAGTTATCTTGCTATATTTTACCACTGCGCAGATCATCTATACTATTATTTGCAATCTTGCGGCTCTACTTGCATACCGAATCTCACAGCAATATGAGATTTCTCTTTGCCTTGCGTCTAGTGTCTCCACAAGCACTATCCAAGAGAAAGAGTGAAGGAATGAGAGAGCTTCTTACTTGTTGCTTGCTTGCTCAAATCCTTGCTTATTCTCCTTCACTTAGTCCTTCAAAACGAGTCTCTCTTAGTAACCACTCTGATACCATGTTAATAATCACGTGGTGGAAGAGTTGCTTGGGTTGCAACATCAAAGACACACCATAAAAAGAAGAGAATGCTCACTCAACAACACAAGAGAGATGGTGCATTTTTTTGCTGATTTTTCTTCTTCCTCCTCATGCTTTAAAATGTACACAAAGAGTAGATAAGATAAAGCATAAAGGAATGTGACCTACTAATTGAAATAATGTGTAATTGACTATACTAATCGACATGTGCTATAAATATGCCAATTGTAAGTAGGTGCAACAAAAAAAATATAATAAGTGATAAGTCAATGGCCATGTGAGGATCATAATGACCATTGACATGCTAAGTGTAGATGTGTGGACTCGTCTAGCCAAGCGGTCCATCCTCATCTAGAAGTGTGGACTCATCTAGCCATGATTACATGGGGAAGAGGGGAGGCTTTTTTCATGAAAAAACCATCATCTTGGGAAGAGGAGTATTGATTTTATAGGGAAGTAACTTCATATATGTGTGGAAGTTGAGAATAACCACAGTTTGGGGGAGGGGGGATCCTTATATAATGAAGTGATAAACAGAGGATGATTGTAGCATTTCTACTCAATGCTTTGAAAATATGTGACCTCACATGGAGTTGATCCCACTGTATCGCTTCTGGGTATTCCTTCATTGTTGTGGAGTTTTCTATCATTAATATTTTGACAATGATGAAACATTATCAACACACAATCTGAGTAAATAAATGAAGAAAGGAGCAGCATGGCTTGCTAGGTAGGAGGGGAAGAAGTAGGTAGTGTATGAAGAAGTCAATCTAGTTCATGTCCATGAGCAAAGGGTAATCGTGAGAAGAGATCATCATAATAATCACATGTTGTGAGAAGATGACCATGCCATGATTAGAGAAAACTATCTATGTATACTATGAATCATGGATCTAGATCATTGCATTGATTGAGGAGTGGTTGTGAGTTATGACTAACAAGAGAGCAAAAAAGCATTAGGCTTGCAACAATAGCTTAGAAGGAGACAAAACTGCACCTTTCACTAAGGTAGTGTGCTATATGGTTGTAGATTTTGGGGACTATATGACTATTCTGAAGCTGCAAGAGTTTTGAGAGCTTGCCTTGATGGTGATGAATAGAAAGAAACTAGACAAAGGGAGATTGTGCTTATGCTCATAGTGATTTAGATTAAAGGCAATGAATCTTTAATTGTGGCAGTATCACATATAAGATTCAGGGAATACTTTGCTTTATCTCTACCATGTCTTTTAGGACAATCAAGAGAAGCACACAACCAGGATGGAGTGATTGACATGTCTAAAAGGGAAGCAACAAAAATCATTCTCACTCAACATATGCTTATGACATTAAGGCTCTTATTTTGATGAAGAAAGCAATTTCAAAATAGGGCCACATGCATAAAGAACATGATCAAGGCTTGCTATTGATGTGAGAAAGTTCATATTTGAAAAGGGAATATATTAAAAGTGCTAGAAGATTACAAAAGAGAACATAGGTCACACTTTTATGTTCTTCTTCTTCATGCATTAAAGCTTTTAGAACTTTTTAAATTTAACTACAAGAGTATCTTATGATGGATCTAGTGAGATGTATTTATAGGATCATACCTTTAATTATGTGCATCTTTTATTGACAACAAAGGGAGCTACTGAAGTGATGATAGCAATGGCCTATGAATGTTTGCAGGGTTATGTGCTTTGTCTAGATATTGGGGTTTGAAGAACTAAAAATATTTATGAAAGGGGTGAAAGAAGAGCACTTCCACTTATACCATTTCAAGGTTTTAAGTAGACAATATTGGAGCATGTAGGGTTAAAGGTTTATTGTAGGGATAAGAGATAGACGGATGTAGGAAGATTGAGAGATGGAACAAGATAAAACAAAGAGAATCTAGAATTTGGAGGATTTAATGGAGACAAAAAGAGATCAAATTGAAAGATTTCATTTCATACACCTCAACAAAGCAATGAATCTACAATACATCTAATAGATTTGATAGATATGCCCAAGAGAAAGGCACATGCACATACTTGAGACGATTTCCCGACACTAACTAAGACTATGGCACAATAATACATGAATAATCTTTGCTAAATATAATCCAAAAGTTTTAGGTAACACCTCAAAATCTCATTCATATATCAATCTATTAATGGAACATGATAGGTGGCACTACCATAGACAAGACACATGAATCAGAATGCATAAATCCCTATAAATAACCTCTATAAGCTTGAGAAGCACTTTAGCCCTGTAATTATTATAGTTTTATAACAATAGTAAAATTGATATAGATGCTATCACAAATCCAAGAGAAAATCTATGTTTGTTGTCTATACTATGTCTACTAAAGGTAGAGATCAAGAATCAAGTAGCAGAACTCAAGAGAAGCCTTGTTTGAGAATCCAATCTCTATTTCTAGCTCGGTATCTTATTCTTGACTATTATTCAAAACCCAAAACACTCCATATGAAGAGCATAAACCCATCAAAACTCCTCTTTGATGTTCAAGGAAGGCATTCCTAACGTTCAAGACCAAGAATCAAGTGAGAGATCACCTCAAAGACCTTCTAAGTGATAAAAATCTTCAAGGATAGCTTATTTACTTCTCTTCCCCTATTTTCCGTTGTTCAAAAATAGTATCTTTAGTCTCCTTTCTCTTCTCTAATGTTGTAGGAATAAAAAATGGGACCGACACTAGCCTTAGGGCTCTAACCCTCCTATTCTCACCAAACAATCTTCACACCCTCGTAGCCAGGAGTGATTGGAGTCTACAAACTTCTCTAATTAAATCATCAATTTGTATTGATTTTGTCCAATGATGTTGACCATGTTGAGATATCGAGCTCCACTCGTGATATGCCAGGGTGACCGTTGTGCATTTATGTCACCGACTTGTCAATTGTTGCAGATGCGGTTGGTACACTGCCCATGAATAATAGCTAGATGACAACTATCCTTATCTACTCTAGTTCGTGGCTCAGTTAGTATGCTACCTTAGTTAGTTAAGTTTGGTTTGAGACCCATATATAGGATTCTTCTATTTCTATGTACTTGAGTTCCTTTTGGCTTACACAACTAAGAAGAGGAAAACTATTTTTCAGCCTCCAGCTTTGTGTGTATTCCCCCATTGTGCAAGCAAGAAAGCTACAAGTGAGACTCCTTCCTTCTCTCCCACAATCTTGACCTGGTATTAGAGCCTTCTTTGTGGTAAGGAGCTCAAGAAAGCAAACCAAGTTCGCGGTGTTCTGGTAAGAGGACCAGTGTTGCTTTCATTTTTCTGTTTTGGGAGCAAGTCTCTGCCAGGTAGCACAGCCGGAAAGTGCAAGAGTGCATTGTCTCAGATTGAGACGCCCTTCGCGGTGTAGGAAGAGGGCAGTATATGCTGCGGGATAGGGCTTTAGCCCTAGGTTGCTCTGATTTTTTGATTTGAGGCCATTTTGGGGCCTGTTTTGGAGGCAGAAGTTTTCTGCACGCACTCAAGAAAAGGCCCTATTTTATGCTGTGCAACCACTGTTCTACAGGTCGATGAAAAGTTACTGTAGAAATTGCATCGTATGCCTGTGCACAGAGACATGGGGAGTTACAGAATCATCCTTATTGCCTATTGATGCAAAATCGTCACTACGAAGTGACTATGTGGTCAAATACCACTTTCGTTAGTTTTGTAGATTTGCCCTTGTGAGGCTGAAGCTGTGTTCTTTGCAGTGACAGAATTTTTTGCAGTGTTCTGTAATGGCGTCTGATTCTCTTTCACAGATTGTCATTGAAAAGCTTGACAAGAACAACTTCCAAGCATGGAAGTTCAGAATGACGATTTTCCTTATGGGAAAAGGATATTGGAAATTCGTTGCACGAAATGAAGAAGAACCAATTCTTCCTGATGTTCCCAATCAACAGCAAATGCAAGCATTTCAAGCATGGCATGAGAGAGCCAAGAAAGTTATGTACTGGCTATCTATCATCATTTCAGACTCTATGATTGTGCATATTCAAGATGCAAGTACACCAAAGGAGGCATGGGATACTTTGTCAAAAATGTATAGCACAAATACGCAAGCCAGGAAAATGCAGCTCAAGCAAGAGTTGCACAATGTGCAAAGAGAAAGTATGAGCATCAATGACTACCACATGAAGGTGAAGAAGATTGCAGATGCACTTGCTTCCATTGGGTTGCCAATGGAAGATGATGATTTAGTTTATGTGACCTTGAATGGTGTAGGAAAGGATTATGCACAGTTCCGAACATCCATTTCCATCCGTGAAAGATTTCCTGATTTTGAGGAGTTGATTGCTCTTCTAATTTATGAGGAGCAGAGAAATGGTGGTGCATCTTCTTCAGGAGGAACTTCAAAAGAAGCTGTCTTCTTGTAAAATTTCACGTGGGAAAAAATAAATCGGACTTTTGAAAAAAAATTTCCCCCCCCCCTTATCCCTCCAGTCGACTGACAAGCTGGAGGGGGAGGGGAATAGAAGGAGCTACTAAGCTCCTTGGTGGAGCCTTGGAGGGAGGGGGGACATGCGTGTCGACACGCAAGAAGCAAATATCCCCCTCCCTCCACTATTTAAACGAGGGGAGGGGGGGCCGCTGGACAGAAAGGCTGGGGGCCATGAGAAGAACCGAACGCCGCCATAGCTCCATGCTGAAGAAAGGGAGTCGAATCGCCACTGCCACGCCGACCATCTGCCCTCCATCACGTAGCCATCGACTGCTGCAGTCCAGTCCCGCCATTTTGGCTGAATTAGCTTTTCTTCCCCCCCCACGTGGCCCTTCCAGAAGCCCCTTGGAAGGTTCCAAGGTGGGCTTCTTAAGCCCTTGTTCTTCCCCCCTCCCGGGGTTTAAAATCCCCCCCTAAGGCCCTTGTTCTCCCCCCCCCCCCCCCCCCCCCCCCCGAGTTTTCAAACCCCCGTAAGGCCTTGTTTCCCCCCCCTCCCGGTATAATCCCCCCCCAAGCCTTGTTTTTTTTCCCCTTCGGATTTTAATCTCTCCAAAGCCCTTATTACCCCCCCGGGTTTAAATTTTCCCCCCCTAAGCCCCCTTGTTTCCCCTCCCGGTTTTAATTTTTCCCCCCCTAAGCCCTTGCCCTTTTCCCCTCCGGATTTTTCTTTAAACTACTCAAGTCACACCCCTAAGCCTACTTTGTCCTTCGGCTACCTTGCAGACTTCCATTTTTCTTGCATAAATTCCTTCACTCACTTTTTAAATCTTTTTGTGCAAGTGCTCTCGTAGCTAAGCTTTGTCTTCTTAGTCTTATCAAACAAGCCGGTGTCCACACACTTCCATGTCCTAAAAATCCAAGTCATCATCATGACCTCGTATGGTATCTCGTAAGGAAGAATATAGCCGTGAGATAAAAGATAGGGAGGGAAGCAGAGGGAGTGAAAAGAGGGAGTGAAGGAGGAAGAGTGGGAAAAAGGTAAAAGATAAGAAAGGAGAAGACGGTGGAATTCCAAGAAGAAAAAGGAAAAGGCTATCTCACATTCGAACTACGATGCCGCCGAAGAAAGTCCAAGGTGTAGCGGCGGGAGGGTCATCTCCCGGTATCCATGTGGATATCTCCCCTCAAAGCCAGGTTTTTCTTCTTGGTGTTAATTCGATTTTAAGTCAATCATGCAAAGGAAAATTGTTAAGAAAATATATATTTGTTCGAGTTATTTTTAAGGAAGGATTTAGCTTATGAATGACAATGTATACAAATTAGCTTTCTTCAAATTGCATCAAGCATTATAAAATTATAGGCAAGATTAACCATTTACTATAGTAATATATTCCTAAAGTGTAGAAATTATATCTTGCACCATTAGTCTTATTCCTTTCGCAACGAATCATGGTAAAATGGCTAAATTCATGAAAGGTTTCTTTTGATGCTCAAATTACTAGGGAGTTATCTTTGCTAGTTGCACATCTTAGCAAGGCAACTGTTGTTATTTGGCATGAGTTCATCTTTAAAGAAAACAGAAGTTAAATGTTAGGAATTAACAAGTATAAAAATTAGATATACCAACTCATTTGGAAAGAAAATGTAATGGGGAATTGCTGGATGACACTCTATTAACACTTTTCCCCTGCTATTTGAGGACTTGGGACTAATAAAGTGTGAATACACCAATTTCTCAGCTAGGCCTTTGTCCCAAGAAGTATCGTCGCTCTTTGTATCATCTTGGCATTATGCTATATGCCAAATTAAACTATATTGATTGGGAAAGTTAATTGTCACAAGGATAGTAAAACGGTGACAAGACGAGTAAGATTACTTTCTAAAAGCTAACCGAACCAATCTTTTCAAAAGCTAACCGAACCAATCTAAACATAGAAACATTCATACCCTAAACACTTGACTACTTTCCTTACCGTAAAGACAATAATTTCATAAAGATAAGAAACTAGGAAACCCTAGGCCTGACATACGTCAG
The DNA here is from genome assembly GCF_053477565.2 of Lygodium microphyllum. NCBI lineage: Eukaryota > Viridiplantae > Streptophyta > Polypodiopsida > Schizaeales > Lygodiaceae > Lygodium > Lygodium microphyllum. Next base: position 81,896,335 of record NC_141141.1, on the reverse strand, counting down.
CTTAAGGAATCTAAACAGGTTATTCCATCGCAGGACTTACGCAACATGTATGAAATAATTTTGTGATTTATTCACAAGGAAAAAAAGGGAAAAAAAACCCTCATCAAGGACGGCAGATCCTTATGCAAGCTATCTTGCAAAAAGACGTATTTTTGGGTATCCTTCTAAATAAGGAAAGTTGTAAACCAGAAACTAGCATATCTAAGGTACCTTAGGGTTAACCAAGTTGGGTATACCCTACACCCAAATATAAAGGATCTTGCCAAGTTACATGATATCTTGAGAACGACTGCTGATACACTCAAAAAGGAAAGAATACTTCTTTAGCAGTTTGCCATACAACTGGGTTGATTAATGGAAATGTTGTGCTTGCTAGAGATTTTAGGGCTCTGTTTGGAATTATGAATTACAAATTAAACAAGTACCTATACTTGAGGTTAAAGGCCTGAAGGGAGAGGCAGCTTCAGTTACCCCCGACTGCCTGCCTGACCCTAACCAAGGGGGTTGTTGATCGCGCCGGGAACGTGGACCGAACCCGCCGTGAGAGGTCTCTCCGTTGAGTTCTACTTGGAGTAGGAGGACGGTTGGGTGCCAGGGGGGGCTCTGGCTGTAAACCCCTCGCCTTCCGGGTCCTACACAAGAGGCTAATGTGACTCGGGATTGGATCTCAAGGCCCGCATACTAGTTGACGGGCGGAAGCTTGGAATAGTGATCCCTGGAGATTACTGGTTAGCCTTCGGGCAGATTATGGACAAGCCTACGGGCGAAACTTCTTGTAATTCAAAGATAAAATGATGAGATGTTAAAAGAACTTGCTTGATATTGTTTTTATATGTCACGTGATAAGATTACGTGAAGGAACCCGTGCTTAACAAGATTAATTAAAGAAGCTGATTGTTATATGTCAAATTAATGTGTTAGATAATTACATAACTAAAACAAATCGAGGAAAGTGCGGAGGATGGGCCATGGGTCCGTCCTACGGTTGGGTGGTCCCGGTTAGCTGGGAACTTTTCTCAAAAATCTCGAAGAACAGCGGAATGATCATCATCATAAAAAAGAATAACGAGAACGATGACCTAGAGTTACTTCTTACCCGATTTACATTGTTTTAGGGGAACGGAATGGGACTATGCCTTATGGCAGAGAGGTTGAGCTTTGCATCCCTCTCGTTTCCCATTCTCCTTGAACCAAGTTCAGCGTGAATCCGCTTCGGACCTGGCGTTTCTGCGTAAAGTAGTTTGCTCGGTCTGATGCTAGTTGCTGTTAGCTAGAGACCCATTAGGAAAACCCTAATTCCGGTCGATCCTAAGTGGGAACGGCCAGGATACTTCCGCTACATGGCAGACGCGGGAAGAGCTAGATCACAAAACCCGTAACATTCCATGGGAGTGCCGGGCGGAGCTTTCTAGACATCCTTTCCGATGGACTGCTAAGACGTGTCCTGGATGATACTAGGGGACACGTTACAGTTGGTATCAGAGCCGACCAACAACGGAATTGTTTTTATGAGATCTCAATAAAATGAAATAAAGAAATCCCCCTTGAACAGTTAAGTTGGTCCACTCGAACACTTAAGAAGTCCAGTTGGACAGTCCTGCTCAAACACTCAGATGACTGAATTGTCATCTTTGACACATATTCTCGGACTTGGACGTGCACCTTTATTCGAGTCGAATCTGACCATTCAAAGAATCCAAACTCACCACTTGGATGGCCAAATTTGAAACTTGGAGGGTCAAAAACCTGCAACTCGAATGTCCAAATTTGAAGATTACTAGGACCAAAACACATTCTTAGGGACAATCTTGACTCCCAAACATATCAAAGGCCGTGAAACACAATATTAGTGAGTTTGGGAATCTCCCAGTTTCCATTTTTTGAATACTAAAAGGTGGCACCCGGATAACATACCCATAAGTTTCTTAAAACCATATGATGTGACCTATCATTGGAAAGCGCTTGAAAAATGGAATCTATTAAGCTATAGAGAACTCAATTTGGAGTTATAGTGTTCAAATTATGACAAATCCAAAGATTTTACCACGTGTCCCAAACTTATGGGAAATTCCCATATTCCCCAATATGGTGTTGTGAGCTAAATATTGAGTGACCCTAGCTGGATCCTAAGTAGCTTGCGAGTGTGACCATAGAACTGACCAACACCAAAACTTTCCATGACATGCCCAAGAATTAATCAAATCAATGGATCACTTGCAACTTGCTACACCTAGTAGAGATACTATTTGATTGCATGGTGGGTGTGTGAATGATTTCATTGAAGGTTTCACATTGCATTGTAGGCACTTTGGGTGCATGAGAAAGTTGAAAGTTTGATTGTGCACAACTCACCATGCATTGCACCATCCAAGTGTGTGAGTAGGCATAAATTGGTAAAGTGATTTCATTAACAAGGAACACACTAAAGGGGAATTATGCAATGAAACAAACCCACCAGTAGGACTTGCAACACGCCTAGGACGACAAAAAGAAACCAAACACCCAACACTAATGAGAGTCAAATAGCCTTTAACCACTTAATACTCAAGTGAATAAAGGAACAGTCCACAATTAGAGACATGTCCTTAGCTGACCTAATCACCCTCATGACACCTTTGTGGTTCACGAGACCGCCAACATGGCAGGTGCTAGTACGAACATAGGTAACCTAGACCTCGACCTAGGTGATTTTCCAGTTGACGTACAACAAATCATATCACCATAAAACTGTCAAATGCAAATAGCACACCACGGGAGATCCATAGATGATATCATAGAAAATTTTGGGAAGAAGAGGAGGCTAGGAAGAGTTTCCTTGCAACTCTTAGCCAACTACAACTAGGAGCAACCTACTTAGAGGCTACACTAGGAAATAGAGCTCAATGAGGTGCAATAAGTCCTAACCATTGCAATCAGCAAATAGAGCTAGAGGAAACGCTGATAGGGAGAGATCATTAGAGGAGGTTGATCATACATTGAGCGAGCTTCTCATAAAGTGATTTTTGGATAACACAATTGTAGAGCAAAGCAAAGCAGCCCTAGAAACTTTGTTGCAAGCATGACTAGGAAACATCCCAAATGCCAAAAGCTAAACCAAGATACCTATAGTTGCAAAAAAACTAATAGGTAATGATCCTTATAGCTTCATTGAGTAGTTTGAGCAGGTGTGAAAGGCAAACATCCTCATGGACCCCATTGAGCATGCACAAGATTTTGGACTCTACTTAGGAGATAAGGGATGAATTTGGTTTACTAGAATAGACAATGAAGAGTGCAAAAACTTCAATATCTTGAAGGATATTTTCATTAAAATATTTTCCAAAGCAAGATACTCAAACAACCTCATTGTTAGGTTGATGATGTTAACCAAAAAGATGAGGAAATTAGAGACTATGCCACTCAGGTGAGAAGTCTCTATAAGAGGATTCTATTGATGGAGCAACTCAATGAAGAGCACTCTCCATTCTATTTATCAAAGGAATCCGAAATGAAGAACTCTATAAGGCCTTAGCCACTGGAATCTACAAAGGGACATGTTAGTTAGGGTCTTTGAAGAGGCCATATGTGTGGACGACTTGCTGAGAGAGAGAAGCTCAAGAGCCACACAACAAGAGAACACCACTTTGAGAAGAACCAAGAGAACCATGACCCTTACTGAGCGATCGAGCCATGGCATGCAGGACAATTGGAAAACATCGACCAAAACTATGAAATAGCTGACCTAAAATTAAAGTTTGCCAAGCTACAAGAGATGTTGAGAAGGCTAGTGTAACCCCACATGTAGTATGTGCATTGTGATGGTGGGAATAAACTTCAAATTGAATGTCCCGAACCTAGATCACGGCCTTGTGCTAGCTGTGATAGGTTTGGACATGATGCATGGCATTGATGGTTGCCAAGAAGGCTTCCGTACCCCTAACATTATACTCATCCCTTGTGCTAGCTGTGATAGGTTTGGACATGATGCATGGCATTGATGGTTGCCAAGAAGGCTCCCATACCCCTAACATTATACTCATCCCTACTGTCCAGGGAATAGATAGCCCAAATTTGGAAGGGGAGCTCCATTAGCTTTATCAATGCCCAATTACTTGAACCCAACTACCTCTAGGATGGACATCAATCTCACTACAATCCCAAGGCCGTTGAGACCCATAGTGATCTATCCCCACTAAGAGATGCTTCGATACACTTTGTAGAGGATGAAACCTATGTGAATCCTTATGTCTCTTATGATGAGGAGGGTAATACTATACTTGATGGATGGATTTTAGTCCAGTACTTTTTATGGCTTTAGGTAAGGGAAGAGGTAGGGGTTTAGGAGGGCGTGTCGACCAAGAACCACTAGCATATTGGACTTGTGGACATCCTAGGAACATTTCATCTCACTATCTTGAAAAGGAGCATGCAAACAAGGATAAGGCTGACTTGAGATGTCCAAATTGTGGAGTTATACATTTGTATGCTAATTGCCTTAGATGAAAACCCTCCACTAGTACTACAATTGTGCCATTAATGCCACTTCGACTCTTTAGCGTCAAGACACGTGATGATGAAGCCACACCAATCCCACTCAATTGTTAGAAGATAGGCATAGGAACCCACTATAAGCAAGGGAGTATGAGGGCAGATGGCTGTGAATAGCCTTAGGGGTAGGGGAAACCCTGACCCTAGCTTGGCAGAGGCTATATAAATAGCCTATGGGTCACTATCAAGTGTGAGATAGAGTGTACCCAAGTTATACCTTGAGCAACTTACTAAACAAGAATTTGTTCTTGAACTTTGAGCTTCTTTCTCCCTCTTATGCACACATTCAAATGCTACAACTCTGCTTTCAAACATGGTATCAGAGCCTCCTCTGATCCCCTCAGCTTTCAATACCCTCAGCCTCACTAAGTGCATAAGATTGTCCATCATCTTCATCTTTTACCTCTTGCCTCCATAGCCAAACCACACCCACCTCTGATGGAGGACTTATGGATAATGAAAGAAGAGGTTTCAACTCATGGTTCCTTCTGAGGAACTCTTCATCAACTCAGGGCAACTCAGCCTAGCACAACAAAGGCTGAGATTAGTCAACGTGGTGGATGACATTGCAGAAATCACAGATCTGGTGCACTTTTCACAGGCAACCTGATTTGAGCTAAAGTTCATCTAGTACAGGCTACCTTAGGGCTATTGTAGCCCCTATAGAGGGGTATACTCACCTAAGAGGGTTTGTACTGATTCATCTCCTACAACCTGCAATGATCAAAACCCTAACTGTGAGTCTTTGGCAACCATAGCCAAGAGCTTCAAGCTTCATCCATTTTCAAAATTTTTCAATGTTTGGTCATCAACAGTGATTTTAATCACTAAGTCAACTCTTACAGAGTGTATTATTAATCTGGGAATCTCATTTCAGAAGTTCCTCTACTCGAAGAGTCAACATCAAGCTCATGAAGACTGACATTAACCATCTCTAGCAACATGAGCTACAGATGAGTGCTTGTAAGCACTAAGGCACTTTTTTTAAATCATCATTACTGCTAATACCTACACAATCCGAATGCTTTTATCAAGAAATAAAAACAACTAAGTGCTCTCCTTTAAATTGTAAGGCTGTGTATATAATTATAAACACATAGACCATCATACACTAGAAGTGTATTGCATATCTTGAGTGACTTTGTTTCAAGTACATTGGTCAATGAAATCAAAAGGATGAGTGTCATTGTACTCTCCTTGGAATCATCAACAACAAGCATTGAGATCATAGACTAACCTTGCCAACACAAGCTTCATCCACTAAGCCATACCATAAGGAGAAGCCTGAAGTCGAGTCTAGGATTACTTCACCTAAAAAGACTATTAAACCTCGGAAGAAGATGGCACATAAGAAAGGACCACCACAGTCATACCTTGAAATATTACATCTATATGATTTTTAGCCTTTCTCCTCATTGCAACTTTGATTTCAATTGTTTTATTTTGTTCCATATTCAGTTGAAAATTTGTAAGGGACTAGATATTTCCCTTGTCCTAACAAGTGGTAAGAACTTCCCAATGGCCACAACATATGCTGATGTCCATCCTCAAATTTGAAAGTTTGATGGCAAAGTTTTCCACCCATGGTAGGTACTTATAAAGTACAAAATGATGGAGAGAGGGTATTGGCTTCTCATTCAAGGCACTAGAGTTGTAAACTCTGCAAATCTGGCTGATATAGAGGATGACCAACATGCCCAAGCAATCATAATGTTACACTTAGATGAGTCCCTGATTCATCATGTTGATCAACCAAACACTGCTAAAGAAAAATGGGATGAGCTTGAAAAGCTCTATGGAGCCACTAGTAAAAATAATAAAATCTTCCTTAAAATTGAATTCTTTAGCTTGGAATATAGATTAGGAGAAGATTTGGGAAAATTCATCTCTCACATGAAGGGGCTTAAGGCAAGCTTGCCTCTGTACAAGCTCCAATACATGAAGAAGATGCTATTGCTATTCTCCTAAAAGCTGTAAAACAGGTGTTTTCTACTCTTGTAACCACTTTCACCAACATTCCAGATCCTACATCGGCAAGTGCCATTCAATCTTGTTTGGATGAAAAAAAGAGGAACCACAAAGAAAGAAGCAACAGTCAGGCATCTTCAACTTCCCGTGATCAAGTATTGGTACATACAGCTCTCACTAGATGTTCTTTCTGTAAGAAAAAAGGACATCTTGTAAACAACTATTGGAAGAAGTATCCCGAGAAAATGAAATGTAACAAATGTAAGAAGATAGGGCATATCACTAGTAAATCCCCCAACACTCCTGATGTACCCAAAGAATTAGTGGCTAACTATGCCTCCAATCCATCTAAAGATCGACTGTTTTGACTCTTCAAATCATCTACCTAAAACACTCTTGTAAGCCTGATTTATAAAGGCATCCCGAGGAGGGGGGGATATCTTACATGCCTTGTAATCCAATGCCACCCTCGCATTGAGGCGGGGTGTTAGAAGATAGGCATAGGAACCCACTATAAGAAAGGGAGTATGAGGGTAGATGGGTGTGAATAGCCTTAGGGCAGAGGAAACCCTAACCCTAGCTTGGCAGAGGCTATATAAAAAGCCTATGGGTCACTATGAAGTGTGAGATAGAGTGTACCCAAGTTGTACTTTGAACAACTTATTAAATAAGAATTTGTTCTTGTACTTTGAGCTTCTTTCTCCCTCTTGTGCACACATTCCAATGATGCAACTGTGCTTTCAAACATCAATGACATGACTTGAGCTCAAACAAAGCAGGCCGGTATCTTAGTGTCTAGATTGAGTAACTTAGATGCAACAATTGAGGGTAAGAAGAGGTGGACAAGAAGAATAAAGATAGTAGATGCCAAGATAACACTCAATACTGATAGTACCACTACACTGACTAAAGGGAAATAGGTTATGAATGCAAAGACAAAAACATCTGCTCCTAAGACAGTGGCAAAGGTTGGAGAATACCTTGACCCAAAAAACCATTTAGAAGTTGTAGAAAAAGTCAAAGAGTGGGTTAAAGAAGCACAAGCACACCCCCAGGATTTAGAGCCTATCATGGAGGACGAGATTAATGAGCTCTCTAGTATGAGTCCACCAGACTTGCCTACACACTTAAGATCAAGAGGCACATCAATACCCCATGTAGCACCACACAAGTGGAATCTAGATGCCATGGACAGAAAAATCACCCAATAGCATTGGCAAGAAGGCCTCGAGTTAGAGGAAAAGGAAAAGGGTTGTAATTTGCTCGCAAAACTAATACCAACTCTTGTAACCTTGCGATTAGGAGAATTGCTTAGGCAAAACCCCATGTTGTGCCAAGGTTTGAAGTAGTGGGTAGAAAGACCCAATGAGCATGGAGCGACTGACATGACGAGACCAAGGTGCATAGATGCATATACCAGGCTCAACTTTGAACCCGTTATCTAGGTTTCTACAAGTGACTTCCTTTTGGGAGGGCACTGAAATGCATGTAGCCTTACCTATTGTTGCATTGGGTGATGCCACACAAAAAGGAATTGTGGACACAGGAGCAAGAGTTATTGTGCTAAGCCATGCAGATTTGTAAGCTTGGAAAAACCCACTAGTGGGAAAAACTACATAGTTTAATGTAACATGAGCAAATGGAATGAAAGTAAAACCATTTGCACTGCTAAAAGAGTAGCCTCTAAAGATAGTAGGAGTTCAATTTTCAGTTAACTTCATAGTAATGAAGGGGGTGGACTAATATACTTTATTAGAGGTAGGCCATGGAAGAGAAATGTCCGACTAATAGAGGATTGGGCTAATAGCTTGATATTCTTGGGCAATAGAATAGAAGTTGTTTGAGTAGAGATGGACATTTGGAAAATCTCATCAGTTGACCTTGATGCTATCTCTACAATGCTAAAGGGTAGCTCACAAGGAAAGTCCAAACATGGATCCTTAATTAAGTATATTTCTTGCCTTGAGGATGAGCATGATTGGATGCATGTATTGGCAACCATTGACTTGCCATTCTCAAATGATGAGGATGACTATAGGCAAGCAATGAAAGTGGCTAGTAAACCCAGCTCAGTCATAGCTTTTGATTTATCCAAGAAGGACACCACATCATCAATACCTCTCTACATGATGACCAAGCATTCCACTAGCCGAACATCGTCTATCACCTACCATGTATTGACTAATAAACTTGAAATCCATGAAATTCTTGAGTATTTGATGAAAGAGCTAGTTGGTAACCCAGTTGTAAACTATAAACCTCTTAAGGATCTCATGGAGAATCAGGAGTGGCAATGGACTAAGGTACATGACCTAAATCTATTGTACAGTTGGGCCCTCATTGCAAATGAGAAACATCCTACGAATGGGATCCATGGGAATGATGAACAGTGTGAGTATGAGGATTCAGGTGATGAGTATGAATACTACAACTTTAGTGGTGAGGAAAGTCAAGAAGAAGCCAAAACCATAGAATACGACATAGAGGTATGAGTGATTGAGCAGATAAGAGAAAACTCTAAACATCAAGAGGCCATTATCTTTAGAATGGAAGGAGGATTCTTCAAGGCGAATCATGATTGTACCTAGTTAGGGCACCTAGACGTAGTGGACCATGAGTAGGTTGGATTAGTGAAATTAGGTACTACACCACTATTAGAATGGAATCACTCTCAGAGCTACAGCCCCTAGGGGAAACACCATCTTTTAGCGAAGGCTATGAGCTCAACTCTAAGTCAGAAGTTAGCTCTACAAGTGATCAAGAAATCTCAAACACCTAAGACCAAATGCACCAAAGGTGACCTCTCGCTCAAAGAAGAAAGCAGGAAACAGTCCAAGTCCTACGAAACTAAATGACAAAAGAAACCACATGACCTACCCAAATGCTTCACTAAGTATAAGAAGGTTTACTACATAGTGGTGTTGGTATGCACTAAAAAAATGAGTAGGATAGGTTAGTGAACCCATCGAAGGACCCACTAAAGTTAAAGAAGTCAACTTGGCAAGGGAAGGGGGCAAGCTTGGACCCATGTAATAGCTGATGGCTTAACTAAGCAAGAGGAGCACAATCTCATTAATCTCTTATGAGAGTATGTAGATGTATTTTCTTGGTCCTTAGAAGAGTTGAAAGGAATCATCCAGAGTATTGTGACTCACAACATTTCTATTATCCCCAACATGGCACTAGTCAAACAAAGACCATATGCAATGAATCCAAAAAGCATGCTCATGCTGTGAAGGAGGAAATAGATAATATATTTGAATGTTCGATTCATTTACAAGATTGAGCACACTGATTGGGTATCACCCATAGTAATTGTCCTGAAGAAGAACACAAAGATTTGAGTGTGCATGAATTACAAAAAGGTCAACGTAGCAATAAAGAGAGACAAATATCCATTACCATATGCCAAGCACATGCTTAAGAGAGTAGCAAGGAAGCCTATAGTTTTATAAATGTCTTCTCTGACTATAAGCAAGTATAAGTGCACCCACATGATAGGCACAAAAGGGTATTTGCCATAGAATGGACTATGTTTGTCTACATAGTCATGCCATTTGGGCTAACTAATGTGCCTACTACCTTTCAAAGTCTCATGTGTGCCATTTTCAAGGACATGCTTTGGAAGTTATGAGAAGTATTCATGGATGATATGTGTGCTCATTCCAGTTGGGAAGAGCACCTAAGTAAACTCTGCATAGTCTTTGAACAGTATAGGCCATATGGTCTCTCACTAAACTCCTTAAAATGCCACTTTTGGGTAAAACATGGTGTATCCTAGGGCAGGTGGTCTCTCAAAAAATGGCATTGCTATCAAATTTTCTAAAGCTAGAGTGATTATCGGTTTACTACCACCAATCAACTACAAGGGAGTTTAGTGCTTCCTTGGGCACACGGGGTACTATTGATGGTTTGTGTTGAATCACACACTCATTACATGACCACTTTAAAAGCTGTTGATTATATTTGAGTGGACTAAGCAACACAGTTATGAAGAACTGAAAAAGGATCTGACAACTGCACCAATCCTATGAGCCCCAAATTGGTCCATTTCCTTCCATGTGCACATTGATGCATCAAAGTTTTCTGTTGGAGTAGTTTGGTGCCTACCTATAGAGCATAACTTGGATTACCCATTTATCTTTGCAAGCAAATAGCTCATTGACATAGAAATAAAGTACTCCACAATAGAATGGGAAGGGCTAGATATACTGTTCTTGCTACACCCTTTACTTTCTCTATTGATCATCAAGAATTACTTTATCTTGTGGAACAAACCTTGTGCAGTAGGATACATTGCTCGATGGTTACTTCTACTACTAGAATTTAGCTTCTTTGTGATAGTAAGGAAAAATAATATAACATGGTAGACCATATGTCTCACATAACCACATGACAAAGTGTTGGGCTAGGCACTATAGATGACCTACCTAACGTACACATGTTTAGAATGTCTAGCAAAATAGATTTTTTTTAGAGTAGGCCTTACACTTTATTGGGCAGATGACATATTCCACATCTCAGAACATGGATTACCTAAGCACCGAATTGAGAAGGCTAGGCTAAAACATCTTATTCTGAGGATCCATGCCTATCAATTTATTGATGGCCAACTCTACCGATTAGGATAGGATGGATTATTAAGGAGATGCCTCTATCAGCATAAGATGCATGATGTGCTTGTAGAATCTCATGGTGGAATTGCTAGAGGACACTTTAATGGGGACACTACATTAGCACATGTTAACCCTCAAACAAATAAAGGTTGAAAATCTGGAAAATTTGAAGTAGAAGACAAGGCCAAGGCAAAAGCGAAATGGAAGGTGAAGGCGCGCCAAGAAGAATCCTGAAATGCAAGAAGTGCAGAAAAGTCCTAAATCAAGGAGAAAGGCGCACAAGAGAAGCGCAAGCTAATACTCATGTAAAAGAGCAAAAGGCGCACCAGGATCTATTTTAAAAAGTGCGAGGCTCTCACCCATGCAAATTGTAAAGGTAGATGAGCGGTAGGGAGGAAGCTAGGAAGATAGGAGGAAAATGGGAAAAAGGGCCTATGCCATGGCTGGCCAGGTAAAAAAGGGGATAAGGGGATGACTACCCAAAAGGGATTTAGGATTTGTATATAAAGTTGAAAAGTGAATGAGAAGCTAATTCTTGTGTGTGGCCAAAAGAAGCTCTCTTCTTCTTCTTCTTCTTCTTCTTCTTCTTCTTCTTCTTCTTCTTCTTCTTGCTTGCTTGAGCTTGTTCTTGAGAGAGGGAGTGTGAGAGTGTGAGGGAGTGAGTGTGCGAGGGTGAGGGACTGGGGAGGAGAAGCTCTCCATCTTCTCCTCTCTTCTTCTCTTCTCTTCTCTTCTCTTCTCTTCTCTTCTCTTCTCTTCTCTTCTCTTTTCTTCTCTTGCTCGCGGCAATGGAGCTTGGAGTGTGGAGCTTGAGGATGGAGCTTGCTTGAAGCTTGCACTTGGATCGTGGAGCTACTAGAGTTCTCGGGAGAGGAGGTAACTCGATCAGGCATGGAGGTAGGCTCACTACACCCCGAGAGGATTGACGGCGCGTCGGCTATGTGAGAGGTATCAATTAGTGCTTGGCTTGGAACGCTTGAAACAATAAGCGGTTCGTGGGTCTCGGCGCTTGATCATATCTACATTTTGCTCTTGATACGTCTTGGCCTTCAGCTAACAGAGGTGGTTTAGCAAGGGGTTTTGGTACCCAAATTTATCGGTTACCTGCGTAATACCCTTGAGCACATAGCAACACTTTGGATATCCATCACGGCATTGTGATGGCTCTCCATCGATGCCTTTGTTTGTAAGGCTTGGGCTTCTTAAAGCCTATCCTTGGCATTATCTCTTGACCTTCTTGTTTCAAGCATGGCCTTGCTCACTGGTTCTCTCTATTCGACATGCGCTTGTATCAACTCTTTCAACAAGTCCTTGCTCTCGTTAGTAGGCTTGCATGTTATGTCAGTACCTTCCTTGCCTTTCCTTGGAGGTTTGATGAGGTCACCCTTTGTAAAGGTTGTGACTATCCTCACACCCGGTAGTGTCAAGTGTATCCTTTGTGCTACATAGTCGGACTCACACTTTGTCACCCTTTTGAAAGGTCATCAGAGGAGGGTTTTCTTTCCACAATCAGCACTATGTGGAGGAACATGGAATAGGATAGGAAAGCTTTTTGTTTCAATAGTTACAAGGATTTTGCACTTTTCTATAAGTGATTATGAGTGTCCCCCATAAGGACTAAGAGTTGGATTAGTTGGTGTGAGCTCTGGTTGGCCTAGTAGGGTCCATGCATCATAGGCCAAGACATTAAAATCAGATCCTTCATCAATGAGGGTATCGATAGTGTGCTCTCTTTTTGTAATCAATTTGACCCTAAGATAAGCAAGTAGTACTATGTCTTCATCTTTCGGGTCTTGGCTTGTAAATTTCAGCCTTCTGGTACATGCCCTTGAGTCCCCAAGTACACGACCAGATGTGGATTCTCCACTTATGTCTTGGGTCATCTATGCAGAGCCATTCAAGGTGCATCTATCATTAAGACTGTCATGTCTAGTCATCCTCACAGTCGTAGCTTGAGGTTGTTCCATTTCGCTTTTGTCAAGAATCACGTGGTGGGGAGACTTTCTGGAGATGATTCTCTGAACACACACAGAATGCACAAGGAGAAGCTCACTCAAGAGACAAGAAGAGAGATGGAGGCCAAAACCTTTTCTTGCTGGTTTCTTCTTCTTCTTCCACACACTTTTCAATGTACTCAAAGTATAGATAAGATACAACATAAAGGAAAGTGGCCTACTAAGTCAAACAATGCATAACCGACTACACTAGTCAACTAATGCTATAACTATGCCAGCTGTAAATAGGTGTAACAACCTGAATTTAATAAGTAATGAGTCAGTGGCCATGTGAGAGTCATAATGACCATTGACGTGTAAGTGTAGATGTGTGGACCCATCTAACCAGGTGGTCCATCATCAATGTCCACATGTGTTGAGCTTGTAATCTCAACACTCCCCCTCAAGCTCAACTGCATCTCTGCGACTCCAAGTAAGCTTTGAAACTTTTGAAGCTTCTCTCTACCCAATGCCTTCGTGAAGATGTCAGCTATTTGATCTTGTGTGCTAACATACACCAAGTCAATCTCACCTGCTAGTACCTTCTCTCTCAGAAAGTGGTAGTATACCTCAATATGTTTTGTCCTAGCATGGAACACAAGGTTCCTAGCCAACTGTATACTTCTTATGTTGTCACAATAAATGACAACTGGACCTTCCACCTCCACATCCAAATCAGCCATTAACTTTTGTAGCCATACTACCTCACATGCTGCAACAGCAGCACCTCTATACTTAGCCTCTGTACTCGACAAAGCAACTGTAGATTGCTTTTTGCTGCTCCAAGCAACTGCTGCACTACCAAGAGAGAACATGTATCCGCTGGTAGATCTTCTATCAAACATACTACCATCCCAATCTGCATCTTTGTATCGAAACACATATACATCTGTACCTGCCTCATAGAAAAGTCTATAATGTAATGTGGACTTCACATATCTCAATATGCGTCTGACTACATCCAAATGCGGCTTTCTAGGTACTTGCATAAACTGACTCACAAGACCAACAGCATAGCTCAAGTCTGGCCTTGTAATGGTCATGTAGATCAAACTCCCCACTATCCTCCTGAACATAGTAGGGTCTTCTATCTCATCCCCAACATCAGCACGCAACTTTACATTTTGCTCCAATGGGACTGAAAGTGGTTTACATGCTGTCATACCATACTTGGACAACATATCCAAGCCATACTATCTTTGGGACAGCCATATACCATCATCACATCAATGCCAAGGAAGTACCTTAGCTCACCTAAATCCTTCATCTCAAACTTATTCTTCAAAAATTCCTTGACTTCAGCAATCCCACTATCACTATCACTTGTAATAATCAAGTCATCCACATAGGTGACTATGATGACCAAACCTGCATCTCCCTTTCTCACATAAAGTGAGTGATCAACATCAGAAATATAAAAGCCAATATTGACAAGATACTCTCTGATCTTGTCATACCATGCTCTAGGTGCTTGCTTGAGCCCATAGAGCGCCTTCTTCAACCTGCACACATACGTGGGATGCTCTAAATCTTCATAACCTGCTGGCTGATCCATATACACTTCTTCCTGCAAATCACCATGCAAGAAGGCATTCTTCACATCCATTTTCTGCAACCTCCAACCTTTGGCTGCTGCCAAAGCAATCACACATCTGACAGTTGCCATCCTAGCAACTAGACTGAAGGTTTCATCATAATCTATGCCATATGTCTAGGTGTAGCCTTTTGCAACCATCCTAGCTTTGTACCTACTAATAGAACCATCTGCATTGTGCTTAATCTTATAAACCCACTTACATCCAATAGCTTTCTTATCCTTCGGCAATGATACTAGATCCCAAGTCTTATTGGCCTCTAATGCAGCCATCTCCTCATCCATTACTGCATCCCAATGAGCATGACCAACAGCCTCCTCAAAACATGTGGGCTCAACATCCTCAACTAGTTTCACCATATAAGCATAATGGTGAGCTGTATAACCTTCAAAACCAAATCTTTTAATAGGGTATCTGACCCTGCTAGATCTGCGTACCACCGGATCACTCAATGGAGCCTTTACATTACTATGAGCTCTCTGTACACCTGGTGTCCTGACAGAAGGAATACCAAGCTCATCATCCAAGCTCTTTCACTGGAGTCTCCATCAAGAACTACATCAATTCCATCTGACACTTTATTCTTTCCTTTGTCTTTACGTGTAGTGCTACTAGATGCACCTGAAGATGTAGAGGTACTCCTTAGTCTCCTAGACTAAGGACTACCAGATGATGTCTCTGGTCCACTAAGAGTCTGTGATTCTTGCTTTTCAGCCTGCACATGAGTGTCATGATCATCATCATCATCCAATGTATCACCACTAGATGCATACCAATTGCTCATTTCACCAAAGATGACATCCCTGCTCACTCTAAACTTACATGTGACAGGGTTATAACAGCAATAGTCTTTCTGCTCTAAAGAGTATCCAATAAAGACACACTTTTCAGCCTTTGGATCCAATTTCTTCTACAACTCATCTGGCACATGAACATACACAATGTAGCCAAACACTTTCAAGTGTGAGACATCAGGCTTCTTACCTGTAAAACATTCTTCGGGGTCATACCATGAACTGCAGCTATGGGAGTTATGTTCATAATATAAACAACAGTATGAACAGCCTCAGACCAAAAAAGCTTCGGCATATTCTTTTCAGCCCCATCAAGGCACGTGCAACTTCTGCAATATGCATGTTTTTCCTTTATGCAACCCCATTTTGCTGTGGGGTATACCTGCATGTGAACTATCTCTTTATCCCATGAGACCTTAGAAAATCACTGAACTCATTCGAGAGATACTCTCCCCCTCCATCTAACCTCAAGCACTTTACTTTCAAGTCTGTTTCTCTTTCAACTGCAGCCTTAAAAGTTCTAAAGTGCTCAAACGCTTCACTCTTTTCCTTCATAAAATATACCCACAGCTTTCTAGAACAATCATCAATGAATGTGACAAAGTATGAACTGCCTCCAAGAGATACATTTTGTGTAGGCCCCCAAATGTCTGTATGCACAACATCAAGGATATTTCTGCTTACATCTCTGTCATGTGAAAAGGGTTGTCTTGCTTGCTTATTACCAAACTAACATGTTTCGCATACCTTATGAAATTCTACAACTCTAAATGTAGGCACCTGTAACTAACCCTTTGGACTGCATTAATTTCAGTCTTTGTACATTTGTATGTCCAATGCATTTGTGGCAAATTTCAATGTCTGCAACAACACCTTTTTCTTTAGCATACATAGCAGCATTCATAGTAGGAATTCTAGCATCCAAAGTAAACATACGTCCAACTCTACTTCCCTTTGCTACCAACTCTACTTCCCTTTGCTACCAACCTGCACTTGTCATTGAAGTTTTCTATAAAGTAGCCCTTTGCGTTAAATCTGCCTTGCAGCCCTTGCTCTACCATTTGACCAACTGAAACCAAGTTCTTTGTAATAGATGGCACATGTAATACATCTGAAAGAATCTTTGTCTTACCATCATGCAAGGACAAGGGAAATTTTCCAATGTGTGAAATTGGGTGGCATGAATCATCACCTGTCTACACATAACCTGCATTTTGCAAATCGTGCATCTCTCCAAACCATTTTGCATGGCTGGTCATATGATTGGATGCACCCGAATCAATATACCAAACATCATCATGTGTTCCCTTTCCTGTAACAGCATTCAACATATGCTGCATAACAAACAGACGTTCATTTTTATCTTCATTTTGTCGTGAAGACGATGCATAGTTTCCTTGCTGCAACTTACCAATGCGGATATAATCTTTCTTAGCATAACATTGGGCTGCAATATGACCTGTTTTGCCATAGTAGTGGCACACAATACGAGAGTTGTTAGAACCTCTGTTCTTCCATCCACCTCTTCCTCTAAAGCTCCCCCTGCATCTAAAGTTACCACAACCTCCTGAATCCTGCATATCGCCAAATTGCTTATTCAATCTATTTTGTTGATTGTCACTACCACGTCCTGTACCACGCCTTCTTAAAGAGAACCTGCCACGTCCCCTTCCTGAACTGGAGTAGAAAGCTTGGACCTATTCACCACTTTTTTCAGATGTCTCACTCTGCATATTGATCTTTTCAGTGATCATAAGGGAGACCAACTCATCGAAATCTGGAAATGGCTTTCTAACATATACGGAAGTTACAAAAGACTTCCAAGCCTTTTCATTGTTAAGTCTACCCAAGGTAGACGACACCAAATCATCATCATCGGGCATTGCATCAATTGCTGCCAAGGCATCTGCAATGCTCCTTACCTTCAGTGCATACTCATTGATAGACATCTTCCCTTTCTTCAATGTATTCAACTCTTGCTTGAGTTGAATCTTTCGTACCTTTGTATTTACAGAAAACATACTTTCAAGTATGGTCCAAGCTACATATGAATTCTCTGCATTTCTAATGTGTCCCATCATATTATTTTCAATTACTGCAGACAACCAATACATGACCTTCTTGTCTTTTGCATTCCATTCCTTCCGTGCCTTTGTCTCTTCTACAATTGGAGGATTACTCACCTTCGGCTCCTTTTCTTCACCTGAAACGAACTCGTAGAGGCCTTTTCCAATAAGAAATTTCGTGACACAGAACTTCCATGAAGGGTAGTTGTTCTTGTCGAGCTTCTCAATGATAGGGCTTCCACTGTTCTCTGCCATTATCACAAAATTAATACCAACAGCAAGCAAATCTTCTGCAACCCTCGACCTGTAGTGCACAACAACACATCAAGCAACCTTTTTCATTGTCTACTCAACAATATATACAATCTGCAACCAGTTTGCAGATAAACCTTGTGTTTACTTGCTGGTAAACACTTTGAACTTATAGATCTGAAATCTGTAACCTGTGCACTCACTTTCGGTCAATACAATCGAAGTCACAGTGTACCCTGAAACTGTTGTTTGCAACCTTTGCGGCTCTAAAACGGAGCCTGAAACGGCCTCAGATGCCCAAAATAACTACGGGCAAGCCCTAAATGCTTATCTGCAGAATACACAGCGCTCTTCGCGCACACCAAATCTCACTGTAATCTGAGATTTTTTGCTCGACCTTACTTCCGGTGCCTCCACAGGCACTATCCAAGAGAGAGAGTGGAAGAATGGGAGAGCTTCTTACCCGTGGCTTGCTTGCTCGAACCTTGCTTCTTCTCCTTTGCTTTAGCCTTTGAAGTCAGCATCTCTCAGTGGCATGGCTCTAATACCATGTCAAGAATCACGTGGTGGGGAGACTTGCTCGAGATGATGCGCTGAACACACACAGAATGCACAAGGAGAAGCTCACTCAAGAGACAAGAAGAGAGATGGAGGCCAAAACGTTTTCTTGCTGGTTTCTTCTTCTTCTTCCACATACTTTTCAATGTACTCAATGTATAGATAAGATACAACATAAAGGAAAGTGGCCTATTAAGTCAAACAATGCATAACCGACTACACTAGTCGACTGGCGCTATAACTATGCGAGCTGTAAATAGGTGTAACAACCTGAATGTAATAAGTAATGATTCAGTGGCCATGTGAGAGTCATAATGACCACCAACGTGCTAAGTGTAGATGTGTGGACCCATCTAACCAGGTGGTCCAAACATGGAGTCCCCCCGGCTCGCAAGGCCGTTATGGTAACCACCATGTGCGATTTGAAGGACCATTTGTAGCCTAGTTTTGAACTACTTGCTCTGGATTTCAGTTTAGTAATAGATCTATGATGTGCTTTTGGCTCTACATGGTCTCTGGTTGGTTTCAGAATCTACAGGTTAGCTCCATCCTCAAGCTTCGCTGTAACGTTCTTTTTTTTTTCTTCCTGTGAACTACCTTGTATAGGAAATGGGATAATGATGTAGCATCTTGAAAATTTATTAAGGTTAATGGGAAATGTTTTTGCTTATCTTCCCGTTGGCGATGGTCGTGCTCGAGGGGGAGAGGAGAATAGAAGGTCCAACAAGCTCCTCGTTGGAGCTTGCTCTCCCTTAATGCCATGCCAATTGACACTAAGGAGAGGGAGGATCTCCCTCCCCTCCCCTATTTAAACCCTGGGCTGCTTGGAGAAGAAAGGAAGGGAGTGCTACCGCCACTCTGATGCACTCGACGTGAAAGAGAGAGGACTTGAGGGAGCATGCTGTTGCCTAATTCTACCGAACCGCCACTGCCACCTGATTCTACCGCTTTGCATTGACACAGGCTACCACGTCGCTGGTAGGAGCCGCCTTCATCCGTTGTCGTACTGCTGCAGATCTGAGGTGTGGAATCCACCAAAAAGTTGTGTGTGTGACATTTGTTTCTTTGTACATACTTAGTCGTTGTGTTTATATTTATTTTCTCCATGCAAGTATAGTGGAGAGAAGTTTGGAAGCATAGTGATGGATATGTATTGGAAATATTATGGATGCGGAGATCATGTTTTGTGAACATGCTAAGCACAATGTTGTATCATGGACTTTATAAAAAGTCTGAGTCTTTATGGCGAGAATGCTACAATTGAACAAGTTCAGGAACTTTTGGGGATTGTAGAAGGTCAGGCTGGTTTAGATCTTCAGCTTACCGTATCTAATTCAGATCATATTGATAGGATCTTATCATGCTTTGATATTGCTCTGCATAAGATGATACGATTGATTACAATGAGCTTGGGTCAGAGCTGATGGGTTATGGAGGTTGGGTATTGGATCTAAAGTTGACCAGACTGGCATTGCCATCTTCTATCAGAGCTCTGATTTCATAAATTGGTCATTGCAAGACCATTATCCGCATCAAGTAGAAAGCATTGGCATGTGGGAATGCCTGGATTTTATCCTATCCTAGTTTCGGGTGATTCTGCAGTTGATACCTCCATTTATGGGGACACTGTGAAATATGTCCTTAAGGCCAGCATGGATAATATCAAGTTGGATTTCTATGTGATTGGGACTTATAATCATGACAATCACACGTTTACTCCGGATGATTCAACACAAGACCTTGGACTTGGGTTGCACTATGACTATGGCAAATTTAGCCTGGGGGATGGCTATTTTGAAACTGATGGTTATTTTTGAAAAGGGGGTTTTTTGGGGGGAAGACGACGCAGAATGAAGTCAGAAGTGAATGGCTACAGAACAGGGGAGTTCAGGACGGAGAAAGGAGGAAGCGATGAGGGATGGAAGGATGACCGAGCAACATGGGACTGAATTGCAGAAAGGATGAAATGAGCATGGCGGCTCCCTGGAAGTTGTAGCATCGGACATCGGCCACCACTGATTTGGAGATAATGTTGTCATGATGCACCACAAAGCAACGGCAATTGATGCAGCTGTACACTCGAAGACCATCCATTAATTTCCTCTAAAGAAGTCTGTACAAACAAAAACGTTTTTCTGATGGCAAAATGGTTATCAGACTCGCTACCCAAATTTCATCGATAGTCTGTGCATCGGCCCAAAAGAATCAGGAGAAAAAGCACAGAGAAATTGAAGTCTGATGGCGATTCACAGAATTCGGCGTAGGAGAAAGAACTGTACATAATGTCTACCATAAAGCTCGAAGGAAAAAGAGGATTGAATGTCTGGGGAGAGAAAGCATGGAAAATAGGCTGGAGAAGAAAAACATGGAATAGAGATTTAGGGAGTTGCATGTCTAGGTGACAACACTGGATCGGATTGAGGCCATCGTGGAATGCGTTAACAGCATTGATGGTGCTAGAGAGGCCTTGAGGCCAAGTATTACAATTCTGCTGCCAAGTACGTGGAGGCATTCTTGCATGGATTTCCTCAGCATAGCCACAGGGAAAGAAGGAGACGAAGAGTTTGAACTGCTGTTCTCAGCTAATTCTGGTTATGATTGGAGTTTCTCTAAGCATCTTTGTGACTTACGATCATAGCTTTGCAGCTAAAGCTGTAGGGTTTGTGATAAATGCACAGATGGCCTTTCATTATTAGCAACAACATCAAATTAGGTCACTAAGAAATTCTGTTGGTGTGTTGCTACACAAAGATTCTTCTCTGCAGAAGCAGGACTGTCCACTCCTTCGAAGGTAGGATCATAGAATTCAGAATCAATAATCCGTGTCTCATCGATTACCAAATTTGAGCTCAAATTACCCAATTTGAAGTCTCTTGTTGCAAAACTCCCCAATCCAAAGAAGTTTCCTGTCAGTCGAAGAGATAAGGTTGCAGAGAAGAGACACAGTGCGCTATCTCCCAATCCCAAAACTAAAAACCCACATGATTTGAGTCTTGCTAAAGATCATGACACAGATTCAGATTTCCATGATTCTGCAGATTCTTCGTCTAATACCTCAACCACTTAACTAATGTATTGCCTTATTTCAGCAGAACTGGACAAAACATATGTTGGTGTAATTTCTAACTTGCAACGCAGATTCAGGCAATACAATAGGGAGATCTCAGGTGGTGCAAAAGCAGCCAGAGCTGGAAGGACATGAAAGATCTTATGCTCTGTTCAAGGGTTCATAACTTATTCTAAGACATGTCAATTTGAATGGAGATGGAAAAATGTTTCAAAGAAAAACCTCTTCTACTAAGAAAGAGACAGATGATGATTGTTCACTGGAAAATGCTTCATTTTTGTACTCCCACATTGTGAGGAAAAGTCAGAAAGCTTTGAAGCAAGTGCAGGATGTTAATGGATGATATTGTTTTAAATATCAAGTGGCATCTCAATGTCACTACTATCTAAATGTGGTGTCATGTTTTGCTGATTCTTTAACAGTGAGAACTCAGAAGTATTGATTCAAGACGGACTCTTACAGCTCTACTGTTGTAAAAGAAGAAGTTGCTAAGCTAGAAGGTTGTTTGTCTCATCAGTCTTCTAAAGAGTTGTTGGAATATAAACATGAACGTTGTGGAGATTGCCACTGTAAACTGATTTGGCTTTCTATTCATCTTCAATTATTGGCAGAAAGAAAAACAGAGTCTTGACATCATTTTCTCATCTTGTTTATTTGCTTGATTGATCTTCTATCCTGAAATTAGTGAAGGTCCTCTGTGGTTGCGACTTTGCTTTCGAAAACCCTTCGACATCTTTGGTGAACCCGACGTGAAAGCGTCGCATAAATTTTAGGATGGGAGATACTTCAGCATCCATTTCAGCCTCTTCTACGATTCCTGCTTTGTCCTCTACTTCAGCTCCATCATTGACTCCTGCTTCAAGTACTTCAACGGATGATTTAAAGCAAATTTTACAGAATATGTCTATGTATATGCAACTTCAAAATCAGCAGACACAATTGTATATGCAGCAGCAGCAGCAATTGCATCAACAATAGTTGTCTCAGCAAAGGCAACTATATTCGGAGCAGGAAAATGCAATCAGCGCGACTAAGGCGATTGAAGCTGTTGAGAATGAGAAGAAGCTATGCCGTAATGTTTCAGCTTACTTGAAGACGTATTAGATCAAGATGGGATTTTTTGGAGTACCAGCTGGACTTATGAGTAAGTATTTCCTTCGTCTTGTCACACCTGCCTTGAGGGCAAAAGTGACTGATCTTTTTATTCAAAATTCGCATTGGCAAGATTTTAAGAAGGCCCTGAAAGAAGAGTATTTCCTTGAGGACTTTGGGATGGCTACATGGCGATCATTCTGAGAGTGGGTCTACATGCCAAACAAAGGTCTAGCTGCTTCAGAGTTGATACAAGAATTTGAAGAGAGATATAGTCAGCTTGATGCCATTGAACAAAGAGCATTGGATGTTGAGAAAGTTGAGCTTTTCTTGCAAGCTGTAGATCCTGCTCTTTAGGAAGAATTAGGAGAGCTTCTTGAGGATCGCACGAAGCCTATGGGTCTTAAAACGGATTGGCAAGATGCCCAGGATGCAGTCTCGACTTTGACCAAGAGGAGGATATGGAAGACCTGCCTACAAAATGGATCTATGACACCGACGCCGTCTTCTGCTCCTATGCCTGCTTCTATCCCTGTTATTTCTTCTCTTTCTCAGCCAGTTTCTTGGCCTATGCCAGTGCCTACTGTTTCTACTCCTCCTATTCCTCCTGCTCCAAGACCGATGTCGGCTCCTTCTGCTCCAAAACCATCCGCTCCGTCGGTGCCTTCCTCTCTTGACGATATAATCAAAGGCATAACGGATTTGAAACTAGAGTCAGTTAAAGAAGAATTGGTGGGAAAATTGAAAGAGCAGTTTGCTTCGACTGTGCCTACTATTTCTTCTAGTGCTCCTACTGTACCTAGGAGTGCTCCTAGTGTACCTAGGAGAGATCGAAGATGTATTTGGTGTGATAGTACAGACCATCAGCATTGTAGGGATTGTGAATCTTTTCAGGATGCAAGGAGGAAGAATTTGGTATTTTGGGAACAAGATGGTAAGATTTGGTTGACTGGAACAGGAGCTCCGCTTGCTACCAACTTTGGGAAAGGCGGAATGAAGAAGTTAGTGGATGACATGGCTGTGCATACTTCTTATGTGGCAGCTAGAGGAGATGCTTCTGCATATGGAGTTCAGATTGAGAAAGGATCAGAGAATCAGTCAGCATTATGGACTTATGCTATGGAGATGGCAAACAAGGGAAAAATTCAGCAAACTGTTTTGACTAGTGCAGGCTCTAGCATCAGATCTGAGACAGGTTGGGATTCGCTTGTTGACAGGTACACTATTTATGCCTACTTGGCTAAGTCTTAGGGATCAGATATACTTGTTGAGGAGAAGCGAAAGAGGGATGAAGAAAATCCAAATGTAGCTAAAAAGACTAGAGGGGGTGAGTTTGTTACTCCACCTATTGCACGACTGTCTTTGAGACCAGGGCCAGAATGACAGATGGAAGATGCTCAGAAGAAAGAAAAGAGACAAGATCCTAGAGAGAGAAAGCAGCCAGGGTTTAGATTGATGTCCGATATTGAGACATCTACGGACATGAAAAAAAATCTTTAATGACAAGAGACTTGGCAGTGAGGTGACTTTTACTATTTCTGAGGTTTTGGGCATCTCGAAAAGAGAGTTTCAAGATCAGTTCCAAGAGGTTCTGAAGAGGAAAAGACAAGCATTGCCTACTACTGATACACAGAGATTTTTGATTGGAGAGTTGGATGAGGATGAGGATGAGGTTATGGTTGAGAATGCTTCTGTTTTTCCATAGATAGAGAAGAGGGTTCAGCCTATGCATTATGCTGAAACTGATGAGCCTGTCTTGATACCGCGTAGTCACTTTTCGCGGAGTCATTGGGCTAGGGTAACTACAGAAACGATGGTAAAAATTGGAGAGAAACAGGTGCCTTATGTTGCTTTGGTGGATCATGGTTCAGAGATTAATCTCATAGTTTTTGGAGTTTCTGAAAGTAATAGATGGCCTATGGATGTAGAGCATGGGTGGCGTATGAGAGTCGCAAACAACACTGCAGGTGATTTGTATGCAGCCTGTCCCAGTGTCAGGGTTTCTATTGGAGATTTAAAGGAGGATTTCCATTTCTTTGTGCAGGATTCATGCTCTTATCCCATAATTCTTGGACAGCCATTCATCACAGAGATGCGCATGGAAACAAAAGTAATGGATGATGGATCTGCTTATGCACGGATTTGCAGTAAAGATGGCATGAGAGCAGTTCAGTTTATGACTGTGTGTGTGAACCATGTTAGAAACATGGATACTCATAGAGATGCACCTTTGCCCACTGTGAGGGATTCGGGTTTTCATTAGGTACCGCTGTTTCGTGAGACGACGGTGGTACAGAGTAGAGGAGATTGGAGTTCTCGCCTCCTGGCAGCAGTGTTTTCTCCTCTAGTTTTGTTGGAATTTTAGCAAACAGTTCGATGAGTTATCAAAAGACTTCTAAGTTGCCTAGAGCTGCCAGGCAGTACATATACAGAAAGGAGAAAATTTTGAAAAATGCAGGTATTTTAGAGGATGATGAGCGTATAGATGGGATGTATGATAGTATGATTTGTGCAGATACAATGACAGAGATGGAAAATATGCTGAAAACTCATATGCAGAGTTGTCACAGTAATGTATCAGTGCAATCCCTGGACATGTTTCATGAAATTGCAGATTTTGTGTCACAGATAGAGTCAGAGGCTGAGGTGACTCAGCAAAAAGTGTTGAGTGCTAAAGAAATTTAGCAAACAGAGTTTTCGGCTGATTATGATCAGCTTACAGAGACATAGAGGGCTGAAAACTTTCAGCCAATAGAGTTTACTGCTGAAATATTTCAGCATCCAGAGTTTAGGGTTGTTCCTATGCAGTCCATAGAGCAGAGGGCTGAGGATATTCAGCCCCACTAGAGTGCAGAATTGCTGATTTACAGCAAGATTTGAGTAATGCAGAGGATCATAATGAAGCCAGGGTTGACACGAAATACAAGACTGTGGATAAGAAGGTGAAGCCGGTATCTGTACCGCTTCCACCTGATAGTGATCAGCAAATAGAGAGGGCTGCCAAACAGCCAATTTTGAGGAATCTAGAGCATATAGGCCATAAATTTTCAGCAGAGACTCTTGCTGAATTAAAAATTGAAAATGGTGATTTCTTGCTACCCATAGAGAAGCAATGCTTTCAGGAGATGCTTGAGCGACATGGAAGGGGGTTTGCTTTTTTCACGCATGAGATTGGATGTGTGAAACTGGATATTGTTGCTCCTATGGTGATCTTTACTATTCCTCATATTCCATGGAACATCCGACTTATTCCAGTGCCTAAGGCACACCTGCCAAAGCTGATTGACTTGTTGAATGAGAAAATCAGGATGGGAATCCTAGAGCCTTCATCTGCACCATACTGAAATAGGTGGTTTACGGTTCCAAAGAAGAATGGTACTCTCTGATTTATACAGGACATGCAGCTAGTAAACATAGTTACTATCAGGAATGTTGGTATAGGTCCAGTTGTGGATGAGTTTGCAGAAGCATTTGCTAGACGTGCCATCTATTCTTTAGGTGATTTGTATTCAAGATATGATCAGTTTCAGCTGGCTTTGGAAAGCAGGGACATAACCACTATGAGAACTCCTATTGGGCTTGTCAGGATGTGTACCTTGCCTCAAGGTGCCATAATTCTGTTGCACATATGATGAATGCCATGCATAAGGTCCTTCGTGATTACATACCTCAGCTTACCATGCCTTTCTTGGATGATGTGTCCATTAAGGGGTGTGCAGAAGAAGAGAAGAATGAGAGTTTAGATAAGCAGGGATGCAGATACTTTGTGGCTGATCATATTTCAACTTGTGAGAAGATTTTGGCCAGGTTAGAAGAAGTGAACTTGACACTATCAGGGCAGAAATCTATTTTTGGAGTAAATGAGGTTGTTATTGTTGGACATATGTGTGGGTATTATGGCAAGAAACCCTCACCTGAGAAGGTGGATGCTATAGGCAAGATTACGAAGTATTGTTCTACCACTTGAGAGGTACGGAGATTCATTGGAGCTTCTGTGTTTTATATGATTTGGATACCCCACTTTGCACACATAGCAGATTGTTTATATCAGCTGCTTCGAAAGGGGTAGAAATTTTATTGGGATGAGAGCCACACTAGAGCCATGCAGAAATTGAAGAAGTTATTGCAGATTGCTCCTACTCTCAAGAAAGCGGATTATAATTGCGGAAGGCCTATTGTATTGACAGTTGACACTAGTCCAATTGGCATAGGTTGGGCTGTGGGTCAAGATGATGCAGATGGAAACATGTATGCTATTCGGTTTGGGGCGAAAGTCCTAAACGAGAGACAGAGGAGATATCCGCAAATCAAGAGGGAGTTACTGGGGATTGTTACGGCTCTCAAATGTGAAAAGGAGTACTTTATTGGAGCCTCAGTTGTGGTAGAGACAGAATGCTTGCCATTGATAGGTATGATTACGAGTTGCTCTACTCCAGATATAGCTATGCTGAGATGGATTGCATACATCAAGTCATTAAATCTAGAATTTAAACAGATAGCAAGAAAGGATAATCCGGTGGCAGATATACAGTCTAGAGCCAAATATGATGATGAGGAGACACTACTTGCAGAAGAGGATGATGCAGAAATTTTAGCCGCTATGGTTGATCATGTTTGCCATGTCTATGATATTATGGCGTTCTTAGAAGAACTCTATGTTGGAGATTGGTTGCACATTGGCAAGTACCTTAGTACACTAAGCAAAAGAGATGAATGGACAGATGAAGAGTTCAAGAAGATCAAAAGAAAAGCCTATGGTTATTTTCTCAAGGACAGATTTCTTTGGAAGCATTCGAAGAAAAGAGATGGATTACCTTTGCGGGTTGTCTGCGATAGAGAGACACAGTTACAGGTGACGAGGGAGTTTCATGAGATTCCTTGGGCTGGTCATAGAGGAGTGTGGGCTACTTATGAGAAAATCAAGGAGAAATATTGGTGGAAAGGCATGTACAGAGATGTTTCTCACTTTGTAGAGACTTGTAGAGACTGCCAGATGTATTCGGTAGTGCGTCATCGAGATGAGCTTCATCTGACCTGTCCGCTATGCATTCATTATAAGTGGGTAGTTGACTTGGTTACTATGCCTATGGGTCTATGGAAGATGAGATATATTGTTTTGGCTAGAGAGGATCTTACCAATCATGTTGAGGGAAAACCTTTGAGAACGAAGACCACTAGTGCAGTGTGTAAGTTCTTATTGGAAGAAATTTTCTATAGGTATGGCTGTGTGGGTAAGATCACTGCAGATCATGGTGAACTGGATTTAGATGAAGCTAGGCAGTTTTTCTCTCAACTAGGAATCAAGTTGGCTCTAACCACAGCATACAATCCAGAGGGAAATGGGAAGAGTGAAAGAGGGTATCCACCGATAGTGAAAGCATTAGCCAAAGCATGCAGATGATGGATTGGAGAATGGTCGAGACTTCTACCATTTGCTTTGTGGGCTGATCGTACAACTCACAATGTTACCACATGATATATGCCTGTAGAGTTGATGTATGGTCAGAAATTGGTTATGCCGACTGAGACTTGTGCTTTGACTTGGTCAGTTTTACCTTGGCAAGAGGATTTGACGAGAGAGGAGCTCTTAGCTCTTCGGATTCGGCAGTTGGAGAGAAGACCAGAGGATATTTAACTAGCTATTGACAGGTTGAAGGTTGCTAAACTAAGAAATAAGGACAGGTTTGATAGCAGGCATCACTTCCGGCCTAGAGCAATAGAAGAGGGAGACTGGGTATTAGTCTTTGATAGCAGCCTTGAAAATCAGCATACTACACTTCCGAAGATACTGAAAAGATGGTTTGGGCCATACATAGTCAGACATGTCTTTGACAATGCAACATATGAGCTGACAGAATTGGATGGGACAGTGCTTAGAGTGCCTATTTCAGGAAAAAGAATCAAGATTTTCAAGAAAAGAGATGATGAGGATTATGCATTGGAAGAATTTGCAAGAGAAGAGCAATGAGAAGAAACTCCAATAGAAGAGATACATGATATGACAGATAATCTTGCTGATAACCCAGAAATACACAATGAAGAGATTGATCCGTTTGTGGATCTTGATGATAATGATGGCCCATCCGGAGGATGCGCAGGATTAGAGGGGGTGGATGTCGTACTGCTGCGCATCCGAGGTGTGGAATCCACCAAAAAGTTATGTGTGTGACATTTGTTACTTTGTACATACTTAGTCGTTGTGTTTACATTTATTTTCTGTGTGCAAGTATAGTGGAGAGAAGTTTGGAAGCATAGTGATGGATATGTATGGGAAGTTTGGAAATATTATGGATGCAGAGATCGTGTTTTGTGAACATGCTGAGCACAATGTTGTATCATGGACTTTATAAAAAGTCTGAGTCTTTATGGCGAGAATGCTATAGTTGAACAAGTTCAGGAACTTTTGGGGATTGTAGAAGGTCAGGCTGGTTTAGATCTTTAGCTTACCACATCTAATTCAGATCATATTGATAGGATCTTATCATGCTGGTTTCGGGTGATTCTGCAGGTGTTGATACCTCCATTTATGGGGATACTGTGAAATATGTCCTTAAGGCGAGCATGGATAATATCGAGCTGGATTTCTATGTGATTGGGACTTATAATCATGACAATCACATGTTTACTCCGGATGATTCAACTCAAGACCTTGGACTTGGGTTGCGCTATGACTATGGCAAATCTATCCTGGGGGATGGCTATTTTGAAATGGATGGTTATTTTTGAAAAGGGGGCTTTTTGGGGGAAGATGACGCGGAATGAAGTAAGAAGTGAGTGGCTACAGAACAGGGGAGTTCAGGACGAAGAAAGGAGGAAGCGATGAGGGATGGAAGGATGACCTAGCAACGTGGGACTGAATTGCAGAAAGGATGAAATGAGCATGGCGGCCTCCGTGGAAGTTGTAGCATCGGACATCGGCCACACTGATTTGGAGATAACATCGTCATGATGCACCACAAAGAAACGGTAATTGATGCAGTTGTACACTCGAAGACCATCCATTAATTTCCTCTAAAGAAGTCTGTACAAACAAAAACGTTTTCTGATGGCAAAACGGTTATCAGACTCGCTGCCCAAATTTCATCGATAGCCTGTGCATCGGCCCAAAAGAACCAGGAGAAAAAGCATAGAGAAATTGAAGTCTGATGGCGATTCACAGAATTCGGCGCAGGAGGAAGAACTTGACATAATGTCTACCATAAAGCTCGAAGGAAAAAGAGAATCGAATGTCGGGGGAGAAAAAGCATGGAAAACAGGCTGCAAAAGAAAAACAGGGGATAGAGATTTAGGAAGTCGCATGTCTAGGCGACCAAACTGGATCGGATTGAGGCCATTGTGGAATGCGTTAATGGCATTGATGGTGCTAGAGAGGCCTTGAGGCCGAGTATTACAATTATGTTGCCAAGTACGTGGAGGCATTCTTGCATGGATTTCCTCAGCATAGCCACAGGGAAAGAAGGAGACGAAGAGTTTGAACTGCTGTTCTCAGCTAATTCTGGTTATGATTGAAGTTTCTCTACACATCTTTGTGACTTGCGATCATAGCTTTGCAGCTAAAGCTATAGGGTCTGTGATAAATGCACAGATGGCCTTTCATTATTAACAACAGCATCAAATCAGGTCACTAAGAAATTCTGTTGGTGTGTTGCTACACAAAGATTCTTCTCTGCAGAAGCAGGACTGTCCATTCCTTCGAAGGTAGGATCACAGAATTCAGAATCAATAATCAGTGTCTCATGGATTACCAAATTTGAGCTCAAATTACCCAATTTGAAGTCCCTTGTTACAAAATTCCCCAATCCAAAGAAGTGTCCTGCCAGTCGAAGAGATAACGTTGCAGAGAAGAGACACAGTGCGCTATCTCCCAATCCCAAAACCAAAAACCCATCCTTAGCAGTTTGCCAACAACAAAAACGATTAATGGAAATGTTTGTGCTTGCTACAGATTTTAGAGCATTGGTTGGCTTTGTTTTATCAATGAATTAAAAGATAAATGGATATCTATACTTCAGGTTGAAGGCCTGAAGGGAGAGGCAGCTTGAATTACCCCCGACTGCTTGCCTAACCCTAACCAAGGGGGTTGTTGACCACGCCGGGATAGTGGACCGAACTCGCCATGAGAGGTCTCTCCGTTGAGTGCTACTTGGAGCAGGAGGACACTTGGGTGCCAGAGGGGGCTCTAGCTGTAAATCCCTCACCTTCCGGGCCCTGCACAAGAGGCTAATATGACTCGGGATTGGATCTCGAGGCCCGCATACTAGTCTACGGGCGGAAACTTGGATTACTGATCCCTGTGGATTGTTGAATAGCCTTTGGGCAGATTGTGGATGGATAATCCTATGGGCTGGACTCTTTGTATTTCAAAGATAAATATGATAACCTATTAATAAGGAACTTGTCTGATATTGTTTTTCTATGTCAAGTGATAAGATTACATGAAAGAACCAGTGCCTAACGGGTTAATAAAAGAAGCTGATTGTTACATGTCCAACTAATGTGTTAGGTAATTAAAACACTAAAATAACCAGAGGAAAGTGCGGAAGATGGACCATAAGTCCGTCCTATGGATGGGTGGTCTTGGTTGGCGGGGAATCTTTCTCAAATCACGATGGATAGCTGAAGATCGTCAAAGAACACGAACAACAAGAGCATTGACCTAGAGTTATATTTGAACCCGATTTACATTGTTTTAGGGGAAAGGAATGGGACTATGCCTTAGGGCAAAGAGGTTGAGCTTTGTATCCCTCTCATTTTCCATTCTCCTTGAACCAAGTACAGCATGAATCAGCTTCGGACTTGGCGTTTCTGTGTAAAGTAGTTCGCTTGGGTCCGATGCTAGTTGCTGTTAGGAAATGACCAATCAAAAAAACCTTAATTCAGGTCGATCCTAAGTGGGAACGGCTGGAATACTTCCACTACATGGTAGACGCAGAAAGCCCGAGATCGCAAACCCCGTAACATTCCATGGGAGTGCCGGGCGGAGCTTTCTAGATATCCTTTCCGATGGACTGGTAAGATGTGTCCTGAAAATACAAGCGGACACGTTAGAGTTGGTATCAGAGCCGACCAACTACGGAATTTTATATAATCTTAATAAAATTATGTAAAGAAAATGTTGATGTTCCAAACATTTCCTTACTTCCAATGCTGTCTTGCAGAATTACGAAGTGTGGAACAAGTTCTTAGTATTTGGAATCATGTTTATGACTGCAATGCATTCTCCGCATTACTGACAAAGGGTTGAGATGATGAACATCCTAGAGCAAATCTATAATCCATCACCTTTGTACATGGAACGAAGATGGACGGGTGCCTCAGGAATCTACTATATAGCCGCCCACCGGTTTGCTTATCTACAAACCAACCTAAAGAGGATCAAGTGGTTGGAAGACCTGAAATTCGTGAAGCTGTTCATTTTTGTGGAAGCTCACGTAAACTCAACTTTACATATGTGAGGTTGGAGGGTTGAGATGAACTCATATGTATATGAGGAAGTAACCCATGTAATCCCCGCCAACAGGATTAAAGTGTTAGGGCGCCATGAAAAGAATGGGTTCCAAAGGAAAGGATACCCTGAACTTCCAATGACTTACATATTCCTAAAGATCCATGACCCGGAACCATACTATTATACAGTTCCTGTAGATAAATGTAATACAACATTGTTCTCCCCAAACTAAATGTAACAGTTGGCTTATCATCGCAAGAAATGTTGTATTCCGAAAGGGCTATGCCCATATAAATACAAATAAGACTTATTTTTATCAATGTCTGATTGTGCATGAGAATTGATAAAAAGTTAAGTAGCTACATTGCTTACGTGATAGCAGAATTGAAGATGTAATATAAATCAATAATAATTATCATATCATAATGTTAAGAAACCTTTATCCAGGCACAACCCCAAGGTACATGTTCCTGGTTTGCCTCCTACATCAAGTACTGCT
Organism: Lygodium microphyllum; assembly: GCF_053477565.2. Lineage (NCBI taxonomy): Eukaryota > Viridiplantae > Streptophyta > Polypodiopsida > Schizaeales > Lygodiaceae > Lygodium > Lygodium microphyllum. The sequence continues at coordinate 81,863,859 of NC_141141.1, read as the reverse complement.
GTAATCCAGGAGAAGAAGTTTCTTCTCAAGCAGATTAAGCCGCCCAAGTTTGACGGGGGAGGCAGCTCCGACCAAGCTGATGCTCAAATTTGGATTGAATCCATGGAGGATTACTTCGAAGCAGCCAGTACTGCACCTGCCAATCAGGCTATGCTCGCCAAGCTAAAGCTCACCGGCGAAGCCAGGCTTTGGTGGAAGCAATGGTGCAGGGATCAAGGGATTGCGGGGGAGGGATCCGTCACCTGGGAGAAGCTGAAGAAAGCCGTGCAAGGAAGATACCTACCACATGCATATCGCACATAGAAATTGAATGAGTTCTAGGAGCTAAAACACTTAGGGCTCACGCTTGATGCATACTATTCTAAATTTGTCTCACTTCTTAAGTATGCACCGCAAATGGACATGACACAGCAAGTGTCCAAATTCTGTGCAGGTTTAAATCCACCAGTAAATACCTATCTCCAATCTATGCATCCATCAAATCTTCAGGATGCACTCATTTGAGCGGCACCTATAATTCAAGAGGTACAGTCTAGACCAAGGGGTAACAAAACTTGGTCTTATAATGACCCGAACAAAGGAGCATTCAAACCTTAGATAAAGAGAGTTCAAGGTCATAATCACGAACAAAGAAAGAAAGCAAGGACTAACAATGTCAATAACTTTGTTCCTACTCAAGGAATTCGAGTGGACTAAAGCATGCCAACGAGCGTATGAGGGATTGAAAAAGGCTTTGACTACTGTACTGATTCTACGAGCTCCGGATTGGACCATTACCTTCCACGTGCATATTAATGCATCCAAATTCACTGTGGGGGCAGTGTTGTTTTGACCTGCCAAACATAACCTCGACTATCCACTGAGCTTTGCTAGCAGAAAACTCACTGAGACTGAAATGAACTACTCGCCAACTGAGAGAGAGGGTTTAGCCATGGTATTTGTTGTAAAGAAGTTTCAACATTATGTGTTGGCTATGCCTTTTACTTTCTTTGTGGACCATCAAGCCTTGCTATATCTATTAAAAAAACTTTCTGCTACAAGACGCATAGCTCGATGGCTCCTTCTGCTTTTAGAATTTAACTTCTCCATGGTTGTCCGAAAGGAAAAACAGCACCACATGGCTGACCACATGTCACGCATCCCCACGGGAGAGGCCAATGGACAAGGAGGATCGAAAAATGGAGCAGAGGTGCGGAAAAAATGGAAGAAGGAGATAACCGAAAGGGCATAGGACAAAGAAAGGAAAATGCACCCTGAATGGAGGTCAGACCCTAAAAATTTGAATGAGGACCTCTCCAAAAGGCTTCAGTGTCGCCTGGAGAAAAGAAAAGAGTAAAAGCGCACCATTAAATGTGAAGGCGCTCCCGAATCCTTCTAAAAAGAGTGTCAAGCTTACTCCTGCGCAAATTGTATGCATTAGTTGTGATTGAGATAAGTTAGAATGGTGGGAAATAGGAAAAGAGGGCCTAGGCTAATGGCCGGCCATGTAAAAAGTGGGGATGACCGTCCAAAAAGTAGGGCATGTATATAAAGTTCAAAAGTGAATGAGAAGCTCATTCTTGTGTGTGGCCAAATATTCTTCTTCTTCCTCTCTTGTTTCTTGCCTTCTTGCTTGTGCTTGAGTGAGGGAGTGAGGGAGTGTGAGGGAGTGAGTGTGTGAGAGTGAGGGATCGTGGAGAAGAAGCTCCCCATCTTCTCTCTTCATCTTCTCTTCTTCTCTTCTCTTCTCTTCTCTTGCGCGGCTATGGATGATGGAGCTTGACAGAGGGGGCTTGAGGTTTCTTGAGCTTGCCACAAGGATCGTGGAGCTATCAGAGTGCAAGAGAGAGGAAGGAACTCGATCGAGCATCAAGTAAGCTCACTACACCCGTAAGGTAGGCATTGTGCGTCGGCTATGTGAGGGGTAGCCATGGTCGCTCGGCTTGAAACACTTGATCAATAAGCGGTCCGTAGGTCTTGAGGTAGAGCTCCCTAGCTCCCCTCCACTTTGGTTCCGTTGCTGGGACCAACAGAATCGAGCCTTGAGCGCCGCGTGCATCGGATTAAGCATAGAAGTAGGGTTTACAGCCTGAACCGGTGCTCGAGATAGTTAGGAGATTTAGGAGGTTTTGATCCTTGGAGCAAGTAAGTATTTTGATTTTTTGTTGAATATTAGAGTAGGACCATCCATCTCCATCTTTAGTTTTGATTTTGGTTGCATTAAGTTAAGATTAGGATAGGAAAAAGAAGGAAAACAGAAGGGTTCTATCACTGCTGAAAATAGAAAAATAGGGGCACAGAGTCAGATTTCTGGCTAGAAGAGTATGAGGGATTAATTTCTAAGCTTACACAGGCTGGGATGCGGCAATAAGAGGCCCAAGGAACCAAAAAACACCACATTTGACATTCTGCCTTGAGAGCAAGAGAGAGAGTGTGTGAGACAACAACGAGGAGATCGTTGAAGTGCCGATCGATTCGAGCGCCACATTGATTTCACATATGCCTAGCAGTTCCTTGCATTGTTTTGCACCTATTTGGAAGGTACGGGACAATTCCAAGGAGTAGGCGTTGACCTTGAAGCATCGCGCACAACCCCAGACCGTCGTCTGCACCGTTGGACCAGTCTGTCCGACCCCCAGAATAGGACCACTTGATTTCTAGAGTCAAAGCGTCTGACTCCAAAAATCAGACCACTTTTCCAATCCGACTCCCAGAATCGGACCACTCCAAAAATTGGACCACTTCATCCGATTGCTATAATCGGACCTAGTGTTAGAATCGGACCACGAGTCCTAATCCCAGATTTGGACCACTCGACCCATTGCATTAGTCAGACCTCCCTTGTCCGACTAGGGAAATTGGACCAAAGTAGAATTTGACCACTATTCCTTGAGTGAAACTCGGACCAGCCCATTCGATTCCGAGGATCAAACCAGCCTATTCAATTCCCAGGATCAGACGAGCCTGTCTGATTCCCAAGATCGGACCAATTCAATAGAACTTTAAATAGAAGATTTTTAAACCTGTCCTAGAGTCCTAGCCACCTTGGTCACATCTCTGATCCCCCAGGAAACCCATTTTAGCCCTTAGAAGCTAGAGGCCAGACAAGATAACCGAGGATTCACCCCAAACAACTAGACACTGAGCAGACCAAATTTATAATTTGACTTGATGTTCGGCAATCAACCAAACCAACAACCCTGAAGAAGAATAGAGAATGCAATAGGGACTTTCGGTAAAACCTTAGATCAGCCAGAACCTACGCTTAGAGCCACATCAAGCTACGAACGTGAGGGAAAGAGTGGAGTTTTCATTGAGCATTTTGTGCATCCACACCTCACTTTTTGATTTCATCACCAAAGGTGCACTACAAGAAAAGGAGAAGCCTGTTTTCACATTGAGCACTAGAAAGCACAAAGCACAATTTGTGCATAAGATTGACAACTACTTTCAATAACAAGGAACTCATCAGGAGAAGATCCTAAAACATAGTTGGGTTCCTGAGAGCCCCATCAGTAGGACCTTAAAGAGGACACGAAGATCTAGAAGGCGACAACATAAAGGATCGGACGCTGCCGGAGCTACTCAAATTGATCGACGACCTTGTGGAGCTGGAAGTGGGAGCAATGTCAGGATCAAGAGGCGGACAAGGAGAGGATCGACTGGACTTGGGAGAATTCCCAGTCCTAGTGTAGGATTTAGTCAATGAGTATGACTTGTTGACTAGGACGGTAGTTCAGGGCAGGCCTGTAGAGGAAATGGTAGCAAATCTAGAAGAGGAAAGAAAGCCGATTAGAAAGGCGCTAGAGAGTATAATTGCCTATAACTACGAGCAAAAGGCTAGGAAACTCCAACAAGATGTAGACATGTACGAGGCCCAGTGTGTGCTAGCCCTGGTTGGTGCAGCCAAAGCAAGACCAAATGTAGAGAGAGAGCGAGCAGCAAAGGTTGACTTATCATTGAGTGAACTTGTAGCTAGGTGGCTCATGGACAACACGTCCGGTGAGCAGAGCGCAACAGCCTTAGCCACAGTATTACTCTCAGGATTAGGGGTCACTCAAGGGGCAAAGGGGCAATCTAGGATCCCTCTTGTAGCAAAGTAGCTGGACAAGTATGAACCTAGCAATGGCCCATATAGCTTTATGGAGCAATTTGAGTTGTAAAGCAAATGGTCTCACGGACCTTGCACAACGCTCTCAAGATTTTGAACTGTGTTTAGGTGATAAGGGGAGAAATTGGTACAATAGTCTAGATGCAACTAAGCACACGAACTTTGCCCATCTTGAAGACCATTTTATCAAGAGATTCTCTGAGGTAGGGTACTCTAACAATTTCATCGTCCGGTTGATGAATGTCAGTTAGAGGGAAAAGGAAGACGTAAGAGACTACGTTACTCATGTGCATGGCCTCTTCAAGAGGATCCCTGCCAATGAGCAACCTAATGAAATGGCTGTGTCTATCGTGTTTATAAATGGAATTCAAAGCGAGGAGCTCTACAAGGCTTTGGCTAGTAACTCCACTCTACAGAGAGATGTGTTAGCTAGAGTTTTGGAAGAGACAATAAGGGTGGATGATCAACTTAGGGAGAAAAGCATGAGGAATGCCAGTCGAGACAGTACAAGCCAGAGAGCTCCAGAGCGGACAAGAGCTTTGGGAGAGAGAGAGAACTCTAGCATACGGGATAAGGAAAAAGGTGTTGACCAAGGCCAGGAGCGGGCTAAGGTAAGAATGGAGCTTGCATGTTTGCAAGAACAGATGAGGAAGCCTGTGGGGTTGCATGTGCAGTGTATACACTGTGGCAAAAACCACCTCCCAGCCGAGTGCCAAGATCCTAGATCTAGGCCGTGCTCAAACTGTGGTAGGTTTGATCATGATGCATTGCATTGCAGATTGCCAAGGAGATTCCCATATGCGCAGCAATACAACCCTCCATACTTAGGCAACAAGCCACCTAACCTCTTTGGCAGGGGAGCGTAGCTGGCGCTTCCAGCACCAAATGATGCAAGATCGGCCATTTCTAGGCTAGAGATAAACCCAAGAGGCATACCTAGACCACCAAGGCCCTATGTAACCCAACCACCGAGTGACGCTTCTGTTCACTATGTGGAAGAACCTAGTGAAGAGGAAACCTATGTGAACCCATATATCTTCTATGATGAGGAAGGCAATCCAGTCTTGATGGCCAGTGCTGGTAATGGCGCTAGGTAGAGGAAGAGGCAGAGGCTTTGGAGGACCAAGCCAAGATCCAATCTCATGCTGGACTTGCGGTCATCCAGGCCATATTTCATCACGCTGCCCAAAAAGGGAACATGCAAACAAGGACAAAGCTGACCTTTGATGCATCGAGTGTGGAATCACACACCTATTTCCTAACTGTCCTAGATGAAAGCCATCAACTAGTTCTGCCAACGTGCCCTCCGTAGTAGCTGTTCGGTGTGGAGACCTTTGGTAGTGAGGATATGCCAATCCCACTGCATGTCATGACACGAGCACAGACAAAACAAATAGGCATCTCATTGCCTTGCCCAAGTAACCTGGATGCAGCCTCGTTGGGAAAGAAAAGCTGGATGAGAATGAGAAGGAGAATAGACACAAAGATTATCCTTAAGACTGAGGAAGCTACAACTCTAGTGACAAGAATGAGGGTCACTGATGTAGAGGCAGAGACCTTAGCTCCTAAGACAGCAGAACTAGGGAGCGCCAAGGTAGAGGAATACCCCCATCCTAGACGGCAACTCGATGCTATAGCCAAAGTCAAGGAGTGGTTCAAGGATGCCCAGGAACACTTGAAAGATGTAGAACCCATACTGGAAGACCGAATGGAAGACCTCTCTAGTGTGAGTACACCCGTTTCATCATTGCGACCTCAATCGGGGAATGCACCCACACCACATGAGATGCCACAGAGATAAGACCAAGAAAAGGCTTGTCAGCAAGCTAAAATAGACATATGGCCAAAGAATGCTGACCAAGGAGGAAGCCAACCACCCAGCAACCTCCTCACCACTTTAGTAACCACCCCAATAACTGTGAGCCTAGGAGATTTTCTTCAACAACACCCTCCCTTATGGCAATAATTAAGGCATTGGGTGGAGGGAAAAGGGGAGAATACTGCCGCTGACTTGCAAGAGCAAGACGCAGTCACGCAGATTTCAAGCCTAATGCTACACTCAGCTCCAAGGTCACTGCACGTCAACGCTTTCTGGGAAGGCACAAAGATGCATGCAGTCTTACCTATCTTAGCCTTGGGGGATACAACACGAAAAGGAATCATAGACACAGGCGCCGAGGTCAGTGTCTTGAGCCACATAGTTCTCTAGGCCTGGAAAACCCACCTGTGGAAATGGCTAGGTTCAATGTTACATTGGCCAACAAAATGAAGATCAGACCATTCGGGGTCCTAAAGAACTGGCCAATGAAGGTCGGAGGAGTGCAGTTTTCTGTGAACTTCATTATCATGAAGGGAGTGGACTATGACATACTACTAGGCCGACCCTAGATGAGGAACACGTGAGTTATTGAAGATTGGGAGAACAATCTCATCTTCTTGGGGAATAGAATAAGAGCGGTGAGGGTTGAGATGAACACCTAGAAGACTACCCCAGCCGACCTCGATGCTATCTCAACCATGCTAAAAGGTGATGCACAGGCAAGCAAACCGTATGGGTCATTGACCAAGTACATCCCTTCCCTTGAGGACAAGCGGGATTGGATGCATGTCTTGGTGACCATTGACCTACCATTCTCAGATGAAGAAAAGTTGTATAGGCAAGCTACTAAATCACCAAGCATGCCAGCAAAGGAGCCCATCATGCCACTCTACATGATGGCAGGAAGCTCACATTATCCAGAGAAACCAGTCTCGTTCCATATCCCCACCAACAAGCTCAAGCTTCAGGAAATCATAGAGTGCCTAACCGATAAACTGAAGGACAATATGGTGATTCGAGAAAAGCACAAAAAAATATTTGTCCAACACTTTGTTGATTTTTTGCACATTTGGAGCATTGAAAAAAAGAAGAGGATGTGGAAAACCTCTTGGGAAATCCAAGAAATCACTGGATGGAAATATTTCATGGATCGGTTTACCAAGGGGAGGTGAAGAGTAAAGATCAATTGCAAAGAGGTGAAGGAAAAATGTATAATGTGAAAAGAAAAGACATGAAATGGATTTTGAGCCGTCTAAAGGGCATGTGAGGCTCATAATGTCATGACTTTGGAGCCTTCTTGGAAGCATTAGTGGAAGCATTAGTGGAAGAAAAATCAGGTACATGATTTTGTAAGATTTTTTAAAAATACTTCCAATCCGATCCAAAAAAACTTTTCAACATAAAATTTGTAGATGAGCTGAAGTTTTGACTAGTATTTTTTTAAAATTTTTTGGAGCTATGAGTTGGGAGATATGGCCAAAATGGTGGATGCCAACTTTTTCCAACAGCAGTAAAGACCACCTCCCAATTTTATACACACCCACACTTAACATTTCCATAAAAAATCATTCATTAGACTCCCAACCCTTTCCCCTCTCTTCTTCTCTCTCTCAAGCTAATAAACCATTAGAATTCCCCTCCTAAATTACCCTCAAATCATCCTTAATTGTAGTAGTAATGTATGAATTCTCACTACTCTCTCTCTATTATTGCTAAGATCATATATTTTATGAAGATTCTCTATATTGTTTTATAGGAGAGCTCTTGGACTCAAGCTATGGGGGGGAGAATGGAGACAAGTCACCTATGATGGAGCTTTATTAAGTACAAATTGGTCAACAAAACATCTAGATGGAGCTTCCACATTGGTGGAACCGCCTTAATGCAGCTTTGGTGGTGTTAATTCCTATTCTATCTTAACCTCCTTCCTAAACACCGTCAAGGCCTATATAAAGAGTCATTCTCCTTTGTAATTTGCAAGAAGAGAGAGAGCCAAGAGGCCTTCTTCAGCCCTATTGAGCCTTCCCCATTCTCTCTCATGAGCTTATGTAGTTCATTCCCTTACTATATCTCATGCATGCTCTACAGTGTAATAAGCCCATGCTTTTGGTGTCCATATTGGGTATATTGGTTATGTCTTGAGGGTTCTCCATCTCTTGTGCCCTCTTAAGTTTTATTGATTCATCTATCTTTTGTAGTTCTCTCTCTCTCTCTCTCTCTCTCTCTCTTTCTTTTAGTTTTCCTCTCTTCTATCTCACAAACTCCTCTCCCTTTTGTGTAGCATCCTAGTCCGCTCTTCCATGACTAGGTGTTGCCCTTACCCCATTCATTTTGTGGCAGAAGGGAGTTTGGCATAGTATAAAGGCTGCCATATTGAATTTCCTTTGTCATAAATTGGTGCCCCCACTAAGGACATTCTCATTCACAATTCTCTACCTCCCTATGCGGGACGATACAACACATGGTGATGTATCCTCTACAACAAGTGCTCCAAGTGGCTCTTCTCCAATGCCTTCACCAACTCTTTTTGAAGCTCGTCGAAGTCCACGACTCCCACAATGGTCTCCTAAGGAAGCCCAAGAAAGGAAGTATGCCTATCAGATGACGGCATGTATGCGAGTAAAAGGTGTTCACCTTAGAAATTTCATTCTCTCACAACGGAAAAAATCATGTTGCCATCAATTGCTAGGTTCTCAGAATTGTGGTGAGTGTTTTGCAAACAAAGTGAAGGCCCTTCCGGGAGGTTCTCGTCTCCAAATCATCAAATCTCTCTCTCTCTCTAACATAATCCACATCAAAGGAGGACAACTATGCATGAACGGTGTGGAGTTTTGTAGAGGTGCAAAATATAGAGACTACCTTCAACTGTTGCTAGCTCGAAGGTTGGGTGTGGTTGAAAAGGTGGCCATCACACCTTATGAAATATATGTCACCGAGGATGGACACACTAAGGCAAGAACAATCACTAGTGAGAACATTCTTTGTATAGCAAAGTTGGTGGGCTCCAGAAAGAAACACTCTGGGGAAAATCCTTTATAATTCAAGAAAGTGCATTCCCTCTACTCCCTTAAGTAGTGTCCACTGACGAATAATAATAATGGCCCGAATTTCTACACCTTCCACTCTGTAGTACAAAACTTCCGAGTTAATGTATGCATCAGTAGGAAGATTTTCTTCCAGCAGCGTCTTGTAATGTACTTTGGGGCTGAAAGATTAAGGGAGATTCTTGTATCACCAGAACCTATAATCTTCCCAATGCTAGACTACAATGCATCCTTCAATGTACATGTCTTTATTTTATTATAATATTTTCTCATGAATCACCATGAGTTGTATGTACCAATCCAAACTCTTACTATGCAAACTATGCATATTGTAGCCAGCACAAAGCTTAGATTCCAAGGCATTATTAGAAGCATACTAGGGCCTAGACGTCTTGCTAAAATCAATGCATCTATGAACCCATTCATCCTTCCCCTCATAAAATACAACTTAAGTCTAGACATGTTTATCTTTGTACTCTACTAAGGCAACATGACATTTCCAAGATTCTTTAGGCGCAATGGGAAAAATGCATTGGATTTTTTGGACAACCTTGAGATGGCCTTTATTGTCTCTGGGAGGGATGATGAAGCATTAAAGTTGAGGGCTTTTCCTTTGATGCTCAAGGAAGAAGCTAGAATGTGATTCTAAACTCTAAATCTGTCCCAAAGAGCTAAATGGGAGGGATTGAAGGCAGCTTTCTTGCAGAGATTTCAACAAACTAACTCAGCTGAAGAATTATGGCAACGGCTTTTGGCCCTCCATCAAAGTGATCCTTATGGTTATGCAACTTATGAGGAAGGGTTTTTGAAGCTTTGGGGGTAGTGGTCAGACTCACTAAACCTTGGAGAGAGAGCTCCAAACTGCCTTCAAAAGGATCGATTTATTTCAGGTTTGTACCCCTTTCTCAGGGAGAAGGTAAAGGTGAAATTTCCAAACACTTTTGAAGATGCTTTGAGAATCACTAGGGAAAAGAATCGAAAGATTCTCTACCAAGCCCAAGCTAGCCAAGCAGTTTTGGAAAACAACATCACAACTATGGAGGCCTCTCAAATTCCCCCAAATGTATCTAATGCACCAGGCCTTGTTAGAGATCAAGAAGACATGATCCAATAAATAAACAATCTTACTAATCAACTAGAGGGTTTGAGAGTGAATCTTGTGCAAGGTGCAAGAATACCTATCGAGGGGAATGGTGGGAATCGACCACAAATGCGACGGCAAGTAAGGGAGATGTTGTGTTACAACTATGGAGAAAATGGACATGGCATGTATAAATGTCCTCACCCTAGAAGATATGATCACCGTGCCAGAGGTCCTCGACAACAAGTAAGCCCTCCTCGTGCTAGGACTCAAGAGCAAGAGTAGTCATGACCTGCAATTTTACAACCACCTTATGTTCAAGCTAAAACCCCTACTGTTCAACCAAATGTTAATGTCATAAAAATAGAGGAGGTGATGAGGGATGGCAAGTACATCACGGGAACCTAGAGATGAAGGGAAGAACAGAAAGACTCGAGCTAGGTCTAAAATTGATATCTCCGACTTCCCTTTGGGTTCTCGGACACCTTATGATCAGGTAGAAGATGTAAGCTCTCAAGGGCACCTTATGATCGGGTAGAAGATGTAAGCTCTCAAGGGCCGAAAATTACTTGGCCACAACTACTTCATGCCTCTCCAAAGCTACGATGACAATGGCCAAAAATGGTAAGCACGAGGGCAAGGCAAGATAAAATGGTTTGTGCGATCAAGGCATATGGCCTCAAAGATATAGTGCGTTTAGTGGAGGCTCAAATCAAAGGTCAAAAAATTTGAAAAACATACATCGATAGTGGAGCAGAGGTCTGTGTCATTACAGAAAAGCTTATGCATCAATTAGGCTTAGAAGTAATGGAATCCTCAACCTTTAGGGCAAAGATGACCAACAATGATACAGTCACATGTGTGGGTGTAGTGAAAGCTTTGAGAGTTTCTGTTTTTGGAATCACTGCAGCATTGGATGTTTATGTGATGCCAGTAAAGGGAGAAGGATATCCCCTCATCCTAGGGAGACCTTGGCTTATGGGCATCGGGGCTAGGAAAGATTGGGCAACAGGAGATCTGGAGTTGAGGCCACGTAAGGTGGGTGGCCATGATCAAAAGGTGGTTTACAACTTGAAGAGTAGGCATCAAGAGAACCTTGAACTAGAAACGTCTGCCGTTGAGTGGATTTCAAGTGGATGTTCCTCATCGGTAGAAGAGGAAGAGAGTTCAAGTGGAGAGAGTGATAGCACTCTCGAAGTTATGGGCATCACCTTAAAGGAAACTACCTCGTCAGAAGACAACCCAAGAATCGAAGGAGAATATGTGTGGAATGCTAGCCTAGAGAAGATAATATCCAAGGATATAAAGGATGGAGAAAGGGAGGGTTATGTGAATGTTCTCAAGAAGCATGCATCATTGCTCATTTTTTATTATACTCACATTATAGGTATCAGTGCAGTGAAGCATCACATCCAACTCAAAGAAGAAAGAAAACCTATAGTACAAAGATTGAGAAGACTAGGAGTTGTGCAACAGGATGCATTGTTGACGGAGGTGACAAGACTCTTGAATGCAGGATTCATATACCCAATGGAAGATTCAGAATGGGTCTCCCCAGTAGTAGTGAGGCCAAAGAAAAACGGTAAGTGGCGAGTATGCATAGAGTACAAGCCACTAAATGCTGCAACAAAGAGGGACCACTTCCCTCTCCCATTTCAGGATGAAATCTTGAATGAAGTAGCGGGACATGGGGTGTGTGATGGCTACTTCCAGATTTGCATTGCAGAGGAGGATCAAAAGAAGACCACTTTCATCACACCATGGGGCTGTTTTGCCTTTCGGATCATGCCCTTTGGTCTCACAAATGCCCCAGCAACCTTTCAACGATTCATGAATATGGTCTTCCAACCTTACTTTGGTAAGTCCATAATGGTTTTCATAGATGACTTTTGTATTTATAGCTCAAGGAACATACATCTACGCAAGGTTGATGAAGGATTTACTCGCTTAGCTAGGTTGGATGGACAACTAAATAAGGATAAATGTCACATTGGGGAAAGAAAGGTTACACTACTAGGGCATGTAGTGTCAATTGAAGGAATTGAGGTAGATCCAAATAAGGTAGAAACATTGCTAGCTCTACCTTCCCCAACCTCCATCAAACAATTAGTCTCCTTCTTACAAAAGCTAAGATATTTGGGTAGATTTATACACTTACTTTCTCATGCTATATATCCCCTACAACAACAACTGACACACCAAGAAACACTTGTATGGAGTGAACAAAGTGAAAGAAATTTTAAGGAGATAAATAAAATGTTGGGGTCACTTCCTATAATTCTCTAGCCTTGTTGGGAAGAAACATTCTTTGTAAACCCTAGCTTGGGAGAAGAGGCCATTGGTGCTGCTCTCCTACAAAAAGATCCAAAAACGTCCTTCATGAGGCCTGTGTATTTTGCGAGTCACCTCATGAAAGCCTCAGAGAAGGCTTACACCTCCATGGAACAACTAGTCTTGGCCCTCATGTTTGCAGTAACCAAATTTCAATCATATTTGCTTCCAAAGAGGTTTGTTATCATCACTCTGGAGGATATGTTTCCCTATGCACTACAACATATGGAAATTGCTAACAAAATAGCAAAGTGGGTGGTCTGACTTCAAGAGTTTGATTATACAATGTAGGTTGAAAAAACAACTCGGGCATGCTTGGCTGATACTTTGACAAACAGGTGCTATGAGAAAAATCTCAGGGTGAAAAGAAAGAACCTTCCACCATCCCCATCCATAAAAACTCTTGTAGATGCTTATAGCCTCTACTTTGATGATGCATACAAGAGAACTAAGGATAAGGTAGCTGCAGGCATCATTGTTTTCTCTCCTTTAGGAGAGAAAATCTATGGTGAAGGAATCATCTTGGAAGGTGTCCACTCTAACAATGAGGTAGAATATCAAGCTTTAATGCATGGTCTTTGTTGTTGTCTTAGTAATTCAATCAAGAGATTGAATGCTTTTGGAGACTCCATGCTATTGGTAAGGCAGATGCAAGGTACAGGGGTACATGGGTACAAAGATGCCGACCATCTAGCATCATCAAAGCTGAATGAGTCAATGGTGGGAGCAGTGGCTATCAAACCCCCACTTCGACAAGGCAAGGAAGACTTAGAAGATATTCTACATCTCTTAGAGTAAGGAGAAGCTCCCAAACACCTGACTAAGGGAGAAAGACACTGGCTAGCTCAGAAGGCTACAAGATATCGCATGATAAATGATAGTTTGTATTGTCTTGGTAAGTATGGTGTGCTTAGGAAAGTGCCTTCAAAATTAAAAATTGAAGAAATCTTAAAATCTTCCCATGATGATGTGTGTGGAGGCCACTTGGCACAAGACATCACAAGTAGAAAGGTTCTACAAGCCAGCTTTACTTGGCCCAGTCTACACCAAGATGTCAAATATTGGTGTCAAACAGGTGAAGAATTTCAGAAATCAGGACCACGATGGCTCATAGCAGAACCCCAAATCCCAATCAAGGTTTATGGACCCTTTGAGAAGTGGGAAATTGATGCCATAGGGCCTCTACCATGCACTCCAGCAGAAAAAGAGTATATTATCATGGGGGTAGGTTACATGACTAGATGGGCCGAGGCTATGCCAACTAGAAGAATCACTGCTAAGGAAGTGAGTAAATTCATCTTTGACCACATTTGTTGTAGGTTTGGTACCCCTCTTGAAATACTATCAGATAGAGGACCAGGGTTTAGAGCTAATGTGGTGGGTGAACTCATGCAAGAGCTAAATACTCAACGATGGCACTCTACCCCTTACTACCCTCAATGCAATGGATTGGTGGAAAATGTAAATTGAATGATTTGTAAAATCATCAGCAAACAAGTACATTCAAGGCCCGGGATTGGGACAAGCACCTTAGTGGAGCTCTATGGGCTTATAGAGCCTCCTTCAAAACCATGTTAGGGTTCACATCTTTTCATCTAGTTTATGGACAAGAGGCTCTTTTGCCTATTGAGGTGAAATTAGCTAGCCTTCAGGTATTAGGTGGCACAGTAGGCTCTCAAAAGGAGAAGTTACATAAAAGATTACTGGACCTAGAGAGGCTACAATTGGATCGTGAAGAAGCCATCAACCACTACTCCCAGGAAGCTAAGAAGCGTAGAGAAAATTTCAACAAGAAGCTAACAGATAAAAACATCAAGAAGGGATCTTTAGTGCTTCGATATGACAATCGCTTTGATAAAAGGATGGCAAGTTTCTTTACCGGTGGGAGGGACCGTTTTGGGTCAAAAAAAAATTCAACAATGGCTCCTACAAACTTCAAGAAATTGAGGGAAAAGTGCACAAGACCAGGGTAAATGGATGGCGCTTAAAACCCTATCAGATCACGGTGGGGTCAGCTGAAGATACCAAAGAGTGTCGGGAGGCATAAATACCTCTAGCCATGTTGGGGGGGAGACTATATGATCCGAGAAAATCACAACAAAATATTTGCCCAACACTTTGTTGATTTTTTGCACATTTGGAGCTTTGAAATAAAGAAGAGGGTGGGAAAAACCTCTTGGAAAATCCAAGAAATCAATGGAAGGAAATATTTCATGGATCGGTTTACCAAGGTGGGTTAAAGAGTAAAGATCAATGGAGGAAGGTTAAGGGAAAATGTATAATGTGAAAAGAAAACACATGAAATTTATTTTGAGCCATCCAAAGGGCATGTCAAGCTCATAATGTCATGACTTTGGAGCCTTATGATAATTCAACCAAATGGGACCCTTCTTGGAAGCATTAGTGAAAGAAAAATCAAGCAAATGATTTTGTAAGATTTTTTTAAAATATTTTCACTCCTATCCAAAAATACTTTTCAACATAAAAGTTATAGTGCGTGAGCTAAAGTTTTGCTTGGTATTTTTTTATAATTTTGTGAAGCTAGGAGTTGGGAGATATGGCCAAAATGGTGGATGCCAACTTTTTCCAACTGCGGTGGAGACCACCTCCCAATTTTATACACACCCACACTTTCTTCCCCACACTTAACACTTCCATAAAACATCATTCATTAGACTCCCAACCCTTTCCCCTCTCTTCTCCTCTCTCTCAAGCTAATAAACCATTAGAATTTCCCTCCTAAATTACCCTCAAATCATCCTTAATTGTAGTAGTAATGTATGAATTCTCACTACTCTCTCTCTATTATTGCTAGATATGATCTTATTTTATGAAGATTCTCTATATCTTTTTTATAGGAGAGCTCTTGGACTCAAGCTATGGGGGGGAGAATGGAGACAACTCACCTATGATGGAGCTTTATTAAGTACAAATTTTTCAATAAAATATCTAGATGGAGCTTCCACATTGGTGGAACCGCCTTAATGCAGCTTTGGTGGTGTTAATTCCTATTCTATTTTAACCTCCTCCCTAAACACCCTCAAGGCCTATATAAAGAGGCCTTCTCCTTTGTAATTTTCAAGAAGAGAGAGAGCCAAGAGGCCTTCTTCAGCCCTATTGAGCCTTTCCCATTCTCTCTCATGAGCTTATGTAGTTCATTCCCTTACTATAGCTCATGCGTGCTCTACAGTGTGATAAGCCCATGCTTTTGGTGTCCATATTGTGCATATTGGTTATGTCTTGAGGGTTCTCTATCTCTTGTGCCCTCTTAAGTTTTATTGATTCATCTATCTTTTGTAGTTCTATCTCTCTCTCTCTCTCTCTCTCTCTCTCTTCGTAAAAGGTCTCTCTCTCTCTCTCTCTCTTTCTCTCTCTCTCTCTCTCTCTCTCTCTCTCTCTCTCTCTGTTACATATACACATCGCACCACTTTATCACAGCCGACAGTTGTTCCCCTATCACAGCTGACATTTGTTCCCCTTTTGTAGCCATTATCTGGAGTACCAGAGCTACATACGCACATACACATATACGACACTTATCACACTCACAACACCGTATTTTCAGTTTTGAGTTTTTAGCTTTTCATTCAGCACTTTTATTTTGGATAGCTGGACCTCATCAGTTGTATCACAGTTTGTCTCATAGGCTAGTTTTGGTCTTTAAAAGACGTTAATATAACTTTATTTCTTTATTTCTTTCTCTCTCTCTTAGTTTTCCTCTCTTCTCCCTCACATGGTCCTCTCCCTCTTGCATAGCGTCCTAGTCCACTCTTCCATGACTATGTGGTGCCCTTACCCCATTCACTTTGTAGCAGAAGGGAGTTTGGCATAGTATAGAGGCTGCCATATCGAATTTCCTTCGTCAATGGCTGCTAATCTAAAACCCCTAAGTGATCTCTTGTCTAGGCCTAAGTGAAAATGGACTAAAATTCATGATCTTAACCTGTTATACAATTGGGCTTTAGTCACTGATGATTAGGAGATTGGAGAGGAAAACCTGGGGAATGACGAGCAGTCATATTGGCAAGATTCTGATGATAAGGGGTACGAGGTCTGTCGCTCTATTGGGGACGAGAGTGAAGAAGAGTCAAACAAGAACGAATAAGACACTGAAGGGAGAGCAATCGAATAGATCAAGTCAAACCCTAGGCCTAGAAGAGAAAGGGAAGGCTGGAATGAAAAAGAAGTCATGCGGATGGAGTGCGATAGATCCTGGTTGGAGCATATGGGAGCCATGGATTATGAGCAGGCAGGGGTGGCGCAACCACTGGTAGTTCCAGTACTAAAGACGGATTCACCTACAAAATTACGACCCCCCGGGAAAACTCCTTCCTCAAGTGAGGGATGTGAGTTTAACTTGGAGTCTGAAGTCAGTACAGAGAGTGATCCCAAAATACCCCAACCCTCTAAGGTCAAATGCACCAAAGGAAACTTGCCAGTCCACCTAAGATGCAGACGGCTAAGGGAGGAGGCCAGGAAGCAAACTAAAGACTCAGAAGTAGAGAGGCAAAAGAAGCCATAGGATCTCCCCAAACGCTTCATGAAGTTTAAGAAGGGTGATAGAGTGGTGATTTTGCTAGGAGCAAAGAGACAAGGGCAAGCCAGTGAGCCAATTGAGGGATCCGCCAAGGTCAAGGAAGTCGACCTGGCAGGGAAAGGCGAGAAGCCTCGACATGCATTCATTGCTAACGACTTGACCAAGGATGAGGAGGCTAGACTTGTTGCTCTTCTACAAGATGTATTTGCCTGGTCCTTGGAGGAACATAAAGAAGTCAATCCTAGGGTTGTGACCCATAATATCCCAATGGTTCTAGATGCAGTGCCAACAAAGCGGCAACCTTACCCTATGAATCCCAAACACACCCATGCAGTGAAGGAAGAAATCGATAAGCTTATGGAGGTGCAATTTATATATGAGATTGAGCACACAGATTGGGTATCGCCCATAGTGATCATTATGAAAAATAATGGTAAAATTTGAGTGTGCATAAATTAGAAGAAAGTTAATGCCGCTACAAAGAGGGAAAACTACCCCTTAGCGTATACCGAGCACATGCTGGAGAGGATGGCAAGCAAAGAAGCGTACAGCTTCCTGGATGGCTTCTCTAGCTATAATCAAGTGCAAGTGCACCCTGACGACAAGCACAAGACTTCCTTCGCCATAGAATGGGGTGTATTTGCCTACATCATTATGCCCTTTGGGCTAATGAATGCGCCTGCAACATTCCAACGATTAATGTGCACCATCTTCAAGGATATGCTTAGATGAGAGTTAGAGGTGTTCGTAGACGACTTATGCATACACTCTAGTTGGGCCAAACACTTAGAAAAGTTGAGAGCTGTCTTTGAACAGTGTCGGTTATACAACCTCTCGTTCAACCCTTAAAGTGCCAGTTCTGGATGTATCCTAGGGCACGTAGTGTTAAGGAATGGCATTGCCATCGACTTCTCAAAAGTCAGGGTCATTTTTTACCAACCACCACCCATTAACTACAAGGGTGTTCAGTGTTTCTTATGTCATATGGGATACTACCGACGCTTTGTACTGAATTAAGCACTGATTGCTAGACCATTGTACAAGCTGCTGATCGTATTCGAGTGGACTAAGGAATGCTAGCATGCATATGAACATTTGAAGAAGGCTCTCACCACTACACCAATCTTACGAGCCCCAGACTGGAGTATAACATCACCAAAACGTAGATGAACTATTCCACTACAGAAACGGAAGGATTAACCATGGTGTTTGCTATAAAGAAATTTAGACATTATTTGTTGGCCGCACCCTTCGTCTTTTTTGTTGACCATCAAGCCTTGCTTGATCTTGTGAACAAGCCATGCGCTACAGGTCGCATAGCGAGATGGTTACTTCTCTTGTTGGATTTTGATTTTTCTATGGTTGTACGTAAGGGAAAGCAACACTACATGGCTGATCACATGTCCGGCATACCCACAGGAGAAGCTGTTGGACAAGGCATACCTAACGACTTACCGGATGCTCATCTCTTTGGCATGTCTAGTGAAGGAGACTTGTTTAGGGCTGATTTGACGCCATAGTGGGCAACAAACTCTATAGGTTAGCACAAGACAGTTTGTTGCGTAGATGTGTGTGCAAGCACGAGATGCACGATGTATTGAGAGAAGCGCATGGCGGGATAGCTGGAGGACACTTTAGTTGGGATACGACCGCCCGTAAGGTGTTACAATCCTAACTATGGTGGTCCACCCTATTCTGTGATGCTGCTAAGTTTGTCAAATACTGCGACGAGTACCAGAGGACTAAGGTGCCCATGCGCAATAATAAGATGGAGTTGACCCCGGTAATAACTCGAGAGCCCTTTGAAAGAAGGGGCATTGACTTCATTGGACCTATCAGTGTAATATTCCTGCAGAAAATTATTACGTACACGTGTGAAGTCTTGGGCAAAAGACAATGGCGGCATTGTGGTTGTGAATGATTCGGTCATTAAATAGTACACTCTCCATGGCCAATCAAGGCTAGGGACTAGGAAACCGCATATGCTCATGAGAACCTCCTCTTGGGAGGAGGTCAAGAGGAATTGAGAAGATTTATGGAAAAAAAATTTCTTTTTAATCCTTCTTTTCTCCCCAGCTGCCAATGGCTGTACTGGAGGAGGGGGAGTAAGACACGGGTACGAAAGCCTTACCGGAGGTCATGAAGGGGTGAAGGGCCATGCAATTGGCCGCATGGGAGAGAGGAGGTACCTCTCCCTACCATATAAATACCCTCTATGGGGTGAGAAGGGAGGGGGTGATAATTGGGCGCTGCCAGAAAGAGTGGTGGAGAGGTTGAAGGGAGGGCCGTCACGCTGCAGATTGGGGAGTAAGGGGAGTGAAGGAGGAAGCCGGGATGCTGCCGATGGTGCACAGATCGGATGTCGTATGCGCGTGTAGTGAGCGTCAGAAGGTCCCCAAGAACAAAAAAACTCTACTTTTTGCACAAAAATCAATGAAGAAAGCTTGCGCGACATGAACAAGAGACCAATTAGGTGCAATCTCCCTCCATGCCTTGTGTGAGCACTCCACAAAGCATGTATTTTATATGTTATTCATCTTCAAGCTCAAGAAATAGCCCAATTTACAATTAGTACGCTTTAGCTTTTGTGTTTGCTTTTGTGCCACTAAAGAACTAAAGCTATTGGGCACCCAAGAAGTCAGGTGATATCCAAATACAATGTCCAAATACAAATATTTAAATCGTGTGTCCATGCGCATACAAAAATAATAAATAAATATCAAGCGCTTCAATAAATAAGCGCGTCAAAATATGGACGCCATACCTAAGATACACGCCCATGATAATTTGAATGCACGCTATCCTCCAATGCTTCCTGATGCCACCACTGCTTGCTCTACACATCAACTGAAGCATTCACAATTGTTAGAAAAATAATACAATTAAACAGACAAAAGTGAATACCTAGCAATCTTCAACTACAAAAATAAATTGGTTAGAAATCAATCCTAACCTTAATTTATTACGAGTGCGCACTCTAAACTCATAAACTTTTATTAATTTAAATATGTATTTTGTAGAATCACCCGCTATGGAATCACCCACTTACACATTAAATTAACAAAATGCCCAAAAAGGATAGGTATCCCCATCGACTTTTTGCACAAAGAATCTACCTTGTGTATAAGCCCCGGTAATAAAATTTTACGAAATCCATTGCAAAACCTCATGGAATCCACCGTGGAATATGCCTCCTGGCATCATACCCCCGGGGTGGGATAGCAATTGAACTCAATTGCTATTAGCTCAATGTGGAACTAACAGTGTAGGGAAAGCACTTAGGTCTCTAGCCTGCATCCATTGAGCTTCTTCAACAGGATGGTTTTTAAACTTGACTAAATATCTAGAATATCTATGACCAGTTCTAGTGGTCATAAAGCCAGTATCTATAATAGTTTCAAGCTCAAGGATTTTAGTTTCTGTTCAAAGAGTAGAGAGAGAGAAAGGGAAAGACTCCATATCCATGAGCCTTCAGGCTCTCAAGCTCATTCCTTCGTTTCCACACACTTAACTGAAAAGCACACACACAACAAGACAAAGTGACCTAGTGTAAATGTAGACTAGACTGACTAACTCTAGTCAGGTCACTGACTGACTACTAACCCGACTTATTTAATATAGTCACATGTAGACAGTTGTATACACTAGCTGTCATAGTTGTCGGTCATAGATGAAGACACACTGAGGGTGAGCTTGATTTCTAACACTCCCCCTCAAGCTCAAAAACAAAACTCAAATCATTTGCATCACTCCAAGTAGCTGTCTAAAGTGAATGAACTTATCTTTACCAAGTGATTTGGTAAAGATGTCTGCTACCTGGTCTTCAGTCTTCACATGCTCCAAGTCAATCTGATTTGCTAAAACCATTTCCCTGATGAAATGGTAGTGAACCTCAATGTGTTTTGATCTTGCATGATAAACAAGATTTCTTGCTAACATAACACTGCTCAAATTGTCACAGTACAGCTTGACTTTGCTGTCCAAGTGTACTCCCAAGTCATTCAGCAACTTCTGTAACCACTTAGCTTCACAGGCCGCTAAGGCCGCACCACGATACTCTACTTCCGTACAGGACAATGCAACTGTAGGCTGTTTCTTACTCTGCCAACTGATCATGCTACTACCCAATCCAAATGCATAGCCACTGGTTGACCTCCTGTCATATGTGCAACCAGCCCAGTCAGCATCACTGTACCCCATCAAGTGAAGGGTTTTCCCATATGCATAAAACAGCCCATGATCTGTGGTATCCTTTACATATCTTAGAATTCTTCTAACTGCATCCAAGTGTGGTTTGCGAGGCTTCTGCATGAACTGACTGATCAGCCCCACAACATAACTCAAGTCAGGTCTAGTGATCGTGAGATAGATCAAGCTGCCTACCATCTGTCTGTACATAGTAACATTCTCAATCTCTGTTCCAACATCAATCTGCAGCTTGACATTCTGCTCCAAAGGCATATCCATAGGCTTGCAATCAGCCATACCATATTTCTGTAACATGTCATGAGCATACTGCTTCTGTAGCAGCCATATGCCTTGAGGTGTAGAAACAACCTCAATCCCCAAAAAGTATTTCAACTCTCCAAGGTCCTTGACCTTAAACTCAGCTTGTAAACATGTCTTTATTTATGCAATCCCATTTTCATCATCTCCTGTAATGATTAAGTCATCAACATAGACAACTAGGAAAACATAGCCATTATCTATCTTTTTCACAAACAGACTATGATCAGCATCTCCCAATCGGAAACCATGTTGCTGTAAATAACTGCTAATGCGAGCATTCCATGCTCTGGGTGCCTGTTTCAACCCATATAATGCCTTTTTCAGCCGACATACATGTGCTGGAAATTCTGGATGTACATAGCCATCAGGTTGTTCCATGTAAACCTCTTCCTGTAATTCTCCATTGAGAAATGCATTCTTTACATCCATCTGCCATAGTTTCCAACCTCTAGCTGCTGCCAAAGCAATCACTGTTCTAACTGTAGCCATCTTTGCTACAGGGCTGAAAGTCTCCTCATAATCAAGACCATACTGTTGCGCATACCCTTTTGCAACCAGCCTGGCCTTATATCTTTCCAATGATCCATCTGATTTACATTTTACCTTATACACCCACTTGCATCCAATAGGTGTTTTGCCCTCAGGCAACTGTACCAAATCCCATGTACAATTTTCAGCCAAAGCTGAATATTCCTCATCCACAGCAGCACGCCAATTCTCATCTGAAACTGCCTCATCAAACTTACTTGGTTCTCTAAAACTTGTTACTTTCGTCATATAAGCATAATGACGGGCTGAATATCCAGTGTAAGTATACCTGTCAACAGGTCGTCTGACCCTCTCTGATCTCTTGAGCTGTGGCTCACTGTGAGCTTGCCTCTCATGAGGTGACACATAACGGCTCTGTCTAGCACTTGGCGTCATAACAGACAGAATCCTCAATTCACTATCTAAGCTGTCACTGCTAGATGAATCATAACCTGCAGTGAGTGGACCTGTTACATCTTCAAAAACCTTTTCTTTTCCCTTTTCTGTTCTCCCCCTCACTGACATATCCGTGTCAGTGGATGTAGTAGTGCAACTCCGTAATCATCATATCCAAGGACTCACTGTAGATGATATATCACCTGTCTGACCAGTCATGGAAGTACTCTCTACAGGAGTATTTTCAGCATGACTCATACTGGGTGAGCCATTAGTAGGCACTGCAACAGGATTCCCATACCAAGATGCTAACTCATCAAATACCACATCTCTGCTTATGAGTGTCTCATGTGTAGAAGGTACATAACACTTATAAGCTTTCCGTTCCTATGCATATCCAATAAACACACTTTTCACTGCCTTAGGATCCAATTTCTTCCTCTTCTTATCCGATATATGCACATATGCAATGCTACCAAATACCTTCAAGTGTGAAATATCAGGTTTATGAC
This sequence comes from Lygodium microphyllum, assembly GCF_053477565.2. NCBI lineage: Eukaryota > Viridiplantae > Streptophyta > Polypodiopsida > Schizaeales > Lygodiaceae > Lygodium > Lygodium microphyllum. Next base: position 81,841,012 of record NC_141141.1, on the reverse strand, counting down.
CATACAGCCGTTCATACGAAGTGACATCATGAATCCCTACTGTAGGGGTTCGATTCAGCACATATACAGCAATCACCACTGCTTCAGCCCAATTACCATTTGGCAGACATTTTTCATTCAGCATAGCTCTAGTTGACTCCATCAAAACCCTGTTTGTCCTCTCTGCAACACCGTTTTGCTGCGGTGTATAACTGCATGTGAGCTGTGTTCTGATCCCATGTTTAGCAAGATACCTGTCAAAGTAGTTTGAGACATATTCACCTCCTCCATCTGATCTCAAACATGATATGTAACAGCCCAATTCATTTTCAGCATGTTTCTTGAAGTCTTTGAATGCATCAAACACATCATCCTTATGTTTCAAGATATAAAGCCAAGTGTACCTGCTGAAATCATCAATAAATGAGACATAATATCGTGCACTGCCAAAAGAAGCATTATGTGAAGGACCCTAGACATCAGAGTGCACCAACTGTAAAGGCCTAGTGTTGTTTTTTACATGTCTCATGAAAGGAAACCGTGCTTGCTTCCCAAACTGACATGCAGGGCATACATGACCAAAATCATTATACTTGAATTTAGGTAATCCAAGTACTACTTCTTTCTACTGCATAGATTTCAGCTTTTGTACATTGATATGTCCGATTCTCTTGTGCCAGATCTCTACATCTCTGATGGCACTCTCATCATGAGCAAACATAGCTGCTTTAAGTTTAGGAATGGTCGCTTCCAAAGTAAACATCCTGCCATCCCTTCTGCCCTTGGCAATTAGCTTGCAGCCATTTCCATACTCCTCAATGAAATATCTATCCTTGTTAAACCTCACTTGTAGATTTTGTTTTGCCATTTGACCCACAGACAACAAATTCTTTGTTATGGTCGGTACATGTAAGACATCATGCAGGCCTTTCTTCTTGCCATCAGGCATCATCAATGGAACAATCCCTTTATGCTTTATGTCATTTTGGGTATCATCCCCAATACATACATGACCATGTGTACCTGCAACCATCTCATCAAACCACTCTCCATGCGGGGTCATGTGGTTTGACGCACCAGAGTCAATGTACCACCTGTCATCTCTATTCTGCCTTGACGCAGTCTTGGACACATGCTGCATGGCAAAGAGTCTATCAACTTGATCATCTTGACCACCACTAGAGGATGCATAATGCCCATGTTGTTTGCCCTTTGCCTTCATATCTCCTTGCTTCTTGTAACAATCCTTTGCAATATGCCTATATCGGCCACAATAATGGCAGTCCTTGTCCCTGTTGGACTGATTAGACGATTGCCATGAACCAGAACCACCACCTCTACCTCCGGGTGATCTCCCCCTGCCTCTAAACCCACCAGATCCACGCCGGCCTTGTGTATTTGCACCATGCCAATTACTCTGCTGCTGCTACTGTCCATAAGTATTACGAGTGTCACCACGACCTCTAGATCCTCTGCCATGCTGGCTAGAGTACAACACAGTGTATCTACTCTGAGATGCACTAGAACCTATATTCAAACCAAGTTTGACTTCCTCATGCAGCAACAAAGCAACTAGCTCTTCCCAGCTAGGGGGCTCTTCTCTGACAGAAATGGAAGTGTCAAAAGCTTTGTACTCTTTGCCTAAGCCATTCAAAGCAAGAGCAATCATATCATCTTCTGATACACTTGAGCCAATAGTAGCAAGTTGATCAGCTATGGTCTTAATCTCCATGGTATACGTCTGGATGCTCTTGCCATTCCTAAACATGTTGTTGAACTGCTGTTTCAACTGGATCTTTCTTGCATGTGTCATGGTTCCATAATTCTTCATCAGTATGTCCCAAGCATCCTTCGGAGTCTCACATCCAGTGATTTGAATTACCATAGCATCAGATATACATAAGGAAAACCAATGTAGCACTTTGCATGCTCTTTCATTCCATAGCGTGTAGGCTCTTTTCTGTTCATTTGTTGGATTGTGTGCAGGCAACTCAGGAGCAACTTCATCTCCTGTACATAAATCCCAATAACCTCTGCCAACTAGAAATTTTTTCATTCTGAATTTCCATAATGTAAAGTTCTTATTATCCAACTTCTCTCCAACTATCTGAGTGATATTGTCAGTCCCATGTGCATTAGCCATGATGCAATAGACTGTCTATCAAGTGCCTGACTCCCTGTAGTCCAATAAGTATGACTGACTAAGTTCAGTCCGTAACAGTTTATGACAGTTTTCTGCACTAAATTGCAGAAAAAAACCAGGGTATTTTAGCCCACTGACACCCCAAAACAACCCACAAACAAGTGGTCTCAACTGTAGATATAATTGTCAATACATAAGCTATGTGTTTGCTTCAGCTTAAGCTTATGTAACCTCACTGCCAGGGTACATACATGCAGTCTGAAAACTGTAAACTGTGAGTAACCAACAGCAATTTCAAGTCCAAAACTGAGTGTGTCAACAAATTCAGTTTCAAGTTGCAGTCAACCAGAATTCAGCATACCAAGCTCCAAGCAGCTCCAAAATGTCTTTTGACCATGTCATACATTTACTTTGTAGTGGCAAGTTCAATACATGAGCGTTTGAGTAGGCATAGACAACCTATCTTCATTGATCAATGGCATAAACCTCATGAGCTGTTTGTAATTAACCAGGACAGTGTAACTGCATTTATTTGAGCTTCAAAATTCAGTTTTCAATTATGCTCATTGCTTGCTTCAATTCTCCATGCATTCAGCATGTATAGGCCAGCTCATATAGATGATGGAACCCCCAAGATGACTTGTATTGCTTCAGTAATGCACAGTACTTGTCATTGACTGTGTATGACAGTTTTTAGCCTGTCATTGATTTTCAGATCTGAGTATTCTGTCATTGACTGTGTATGACAGTTTTCAGCCTGTCGATGATTTTCAGATCTGAGTATTCTGACATTAACTGTGTATGACAGTTTTCAGCCTGTCATTGATTTTCAGATCTGAGTATTCTGAGCAAGAGATCTCAGCTCCAAGACATTTGATCCAATGTATACATGCTTTGACACATTCTTGTGCTCCAAAGATGCCTTCTGAGTGTAGTACAAGGCTCCTGTGTGTCAGTAATGACTGAATGCATGCTGTCCATTCATGTTTACAGCAGTTCAGAATTGATTACAGGTCTGTGTCTGTCACTCCAGCTCATAACAGAGCTCCCACACAAGCATTTACTCCTTGCACACTTCAAATACCTTCAATAGTGAGCATACATGCTCTATGAACCTTGTCCAGGTGCCCCACTGAAGTTTGACAGGTTGCTGTCCACTCAGATCAGCAGGCGCATATTTTCAGATATAGGTTGCTGTCCATTCAGATCAGCAGGCGCAGATTTTCAGATACAGGTTGATGTCCATTCAGATCAGCAGGCGCAAATTTTCAGATACAGGTTGCTGTTTTTCAGGAGGCAGTCCACGATTTTCAGACCTAGGTTGCAGTCCATGATTTCAGGATACAGGTTTCAGGAGGCAGTCCACGCTGATTCCTTCCTTTGACTATGGCTTCATTTGTAAGTGTCCAGCTTCTTCCTCATTTCTTACTTTCATCTCCTTTGCACTGCAAGTTGTCATGCCCATTCTCCCACAGCCTCATGGATGAAGCTCTGATACCATGTTCAAAGAGTAGAGAGAGAGAAAGGGAAAGACTCCGTATCCATGAGCCTTCAGGATCTCAAGCTCATTCCTTCGTTTCCACACACTTAACTGAAAAGCACACACACAACAAGATAAAGTGACCTAGTGTAAATGTAGACTAGACTGACTAAATCTAGTCAGGTCACTGACTGACTACTAACCCGACTTATTTAATGTAGTCACATGTAGACAGTTGTACACATTAGCTGTCATAGATGTCGGTCATAGATGAAGACGCACTGACGGTGAGCTTGATTTCTAACAGTTTCATCATCTAGCAAAGGAGGGTTTTCATAGATAGGGTGTACAGGTAGTTGTCCTCTAAAAGGTCGTAATAAACTGATATGGAAGGTGTTGTGCATTTTCCTTGTGGTAATTCTAGTTTAAATGCATTGTCATTGATTTTGTGTATGATCTTGAATGGTCCATAAAATCTAGGTGCTAATTTGACAACGGGGTACTTATCTACACTTTGTAATCTTCGTTTTTCAATTCGTAACCAAACATAATCATCAACTTTAAAATTCATAGCCTGTCTTTTCTTGTTTGCTTGTTTTGTGTATGATTGCTGGGCTTTGGCAATCATATCTTTAACTTCATTAAAAATAGTAGCATGCGTTCTTAGCTTTCTAGCTGATCCTTTAAAATAAAAAAATTACTTAAAATCCAATCGGACTACTAAAAGTTTGGAAGAGTCTATATATTTATTCTTTTAAAGAAAGAAAGAAAGAAGAAAAACAAACAAGAAAAAAAAACACCCTGAGACTGCAGGGTTTGAAAAAGAAAAAACAACCAAAAGAAGATAACCACTACAAGGGATCGGGCTCATACCCGCGCTCCTAGCCGCACAAAATGACTTGGGAAAAAAAGTGTCGGGCCCGTGTATCATCGCGGCCAGAGACATGCGTGTAAAAGCGCGTGTACAGTCACAGTCAGTCGCGTGAATACACGACCCCATACACGCGTTCTGCGCAGTTTTGCTGCAAATTTAAACGCGAATCTAATAGACTATCCGCGCAAATATACACGATTTTGACAGATGACACGCGCTTATACACGCGATTACAGAGGGAAAAAAAAAATCCAGAGAGTGCTTTTGGGTGCCTGGATGCTGTTCCAGCATCCAGCCACCCAAAGGCACTCTCTGGATTTTTTTTTGGTGCATTGCACCATAAAAAAAGAGCGATTTAGATTTCAAGACACGAATCAAGACTCACTCTCTATGAATACACGATTCAATATTACTATCTAAAACTTAATACACGACTCAAGACTCACGATTCAATACATTCTCAATACATGATACATTTGTGTACAAGGGAGTCCATATGTCAAAATAGCCCATGGCTTTAATTAGGAACAAATATATACAAAGTCAAATAGGGAGCTAGGTGCAAAAAAGCCCATGGCTTCAGTTACAAAAAATTTTTGTACAACCACATCCTACAGTATTCTGAAAGCTAATCAGAGGATGATGAGGACCCTGTGCTCTCTCCATGATCAGAGGAGCTCGCATCGGTATATTCCGATGAGTGGTGCTCGCCTCCACCAGGAGCAGTGGCACGAACATCAGCAGTGGCGGCTGGATCATCAGGGGCAGGAGCATCAGCAACTTGTGCCTGTTCAAAAAATATACCGTATGTAAGTATACATATATATGCAATTAAATAAACCGAAATCATTCATTTAGAGTTTTCAAGTACCTGTCGACCGTATGGTCTCATGGCCGCGTCAAACTGCGCATCCGTAATACGTCCCTCGTTTCTGAAGATGGCCCACGTGTCACGTCTGCTATTGCGGCGAGCATACCCAGTCTCGTGGGCTGTGGGCCTCCTCCCCATAACCCGTCGCTGTAACATAATCAAGATAGTTTGTAAGATCAAAACAATCATAGAATCAATGAATTTGGCAAACAATCAAATAAAGAGGCAAGTTACTTACAACTCTGCCTCCCACGACTCGACGCCGCCAGATTCGAAATGCGACGATCCAATGGTCTCCATCTGGATCCGTCGTGCCTCCACATGTTGCCTGCTCTTCACGCCTCCCTCTGCGAGCTTCTTTGCCTCCTTCCACTCGCGTTTGTGGGCAGTGGCAGGTTTCTCACAAGGATAGCCACCCGCAGCTACATTCACCCCATCATCGTATGCGAGTTTCTTAAGGTGAGATCTTTTATTACTTAAGATCTCCCTTATTTGCGTCCTTCCCCATACATCCGAGAATGTCGCTCGTGGGGGATTGGGGTACCGACTATGTACACTATCTAGGACCTCCCTACATAACCGGCTATCCTGATCTTTAAATTTTACAAAACAGTTTTTATACATGTTTGAAACTACCCCCCGCATATACTCCATCACCTCTTTCCCTCTCGCATCCATGACTACCCCGCCCCTATCCGTAACATCGTAGAAAATCTCTCCCTCCACCTCTCTCACCTCCTCCGACTCCTCACTGTCTCCTCGTACATGCCTCCCTCCATGCCCTCTCTCACCGCGTGCCCTACTACCCCCCCCACCAAAGCACCCACCGCATCCTCCACTCCCGCTCTCTTTACTGCGGCGCCGGCTCTCATCTGTACTACGGGAGTAGCCATGACTAGGGGTGGCTGCACGTGACTGTGTACGTGACTGTGGCTGTGAGGGAGCACGTGATGGTGGCCGTGAGCCCTCACGTGATGGTACAGAGGAGGGTGTGCGTGAGTGTGTCCGTGCAGGGGTGTGTCTCCTCGGTGAGCGTGTATGCGCAGGGGTACGTCTCGTCGGACTCACAGGCGTAGACGGCAGTGGAGAGGCTTGTGTACTTGGGGGCGCGGTGTGACCTGGGAGTCTAGGAGGAGGATGGGCATACATATACTCTGTCAGCTCCACTGGATTAGGATGGCGCCCAAAATGGTTTATCATCTCCATCATCCAAGTGGCGTATGCCCACGGATCGGAGGAAGAGCCTGGATCCATGAAGAATCTGCAAAGCGTCGAAATTCCGCCTCAATGAACCAAGCAAAACATGCATATAAAAAATAAACATATCTCCTACAATATATCTCCTCAATATATCTCCTACAATATATAACCTACAACATATATCTACCATTCTAGAAAATAAACATATCTCTTACAATACCAAACATCGAATTAGTAGAAGATCATAAGCCAAAAGAAGAAGTTCATTTCGAATTAGTGACGAAATTCATGAAAAACAAAAACTCTTTCCTCTATCTTGACGGACATTGTCTATCAAGGGAGAAATGACTAAACACATACACAAGGGTTCCTTCTTCTCTCTTTCCTCTATCTTGACGGATGTCGTTTGTCAAGAAATAAATAGTTAAGCACATATACAATGTGTGTGAATTCCTTCTTCTCTGTTTCCTCTATCTTAACGGACCATATCGGTCAAGAGAGAAATAGTTAAGCACATATAGAATGCGTGTGAATTCCTTCCTCTCTCTTTCCTCTATCTTGACGGACATCGAATTAGTAGAAGATCATAAGCTAAAAGAAGAAGTTCATTTCGAATTAGTGACGAAATTCATGAAAAACACCGCAATCCAAGTCCAAACTTGCAGCTAAAACTCAAGAGTAAAGAATGAACAGACATGGTGCCCAAATTTGCAGCTCAAACTCGAGAAAAAAATGAACAGACACAGCGCGTGTACCGGCCCGTGAAAAGAACCGCGTGTAAAATCACGTGTACTGTCTGTGCAACAGACCAGACGCGAGTCTACACACGCTACTACACGCGGTACCGACGATAAAAATTTTGAAAGGGACCGACCACCGAAACGGTCAGATGTACTTATAAATTCTATCCTCTATCGCTTTCAAGTACACATAGCACGGGTGGAAAGAAAGAAAGCGACAGATTTGCCAAAACAAACAAACGACAACCAACCTCTTTGAAAAGTCTTTGAAAAGTGAGTTCGTTGATTCTTGCTTCTCTCTCCCTTTCTGTGTTGTCTGCACCCTTTGCTTCTTTTGGGTAGTCCAAGAGGGAGAAGGCTGGTTGGAAGAGGCAGGTTCGGGGGTTTGGAAGAGCTGGAGGTAGAGGTATTGTAGCGACAAAGAAAGAAGAAGAAGAAGTGTTTTGAAAGAGGGCTTTTGAAAGAAGAAAGCGACGCGCGCGGTAGGTAAACGCAAAAAGCACGCGTGTAAAAGCGCGTATAAAAGCGCAGCAGAATACATTGTACACGGGTCCATACACGCGATTTCACACAGTGCAGACGCCCTCATACACGCGTTTTCACACAGAGTAGACGCGCCTGTACACGCGACACAGAGACTATTTATACTTTTTTTAAAAACTGATTGTTCTTGTGTATCCATTGTTTTGTGCATAGGATGTGTATGATTTCACTAAAAACTGATCCTACTTCTGTATTGGTTATTTTGGACATAGCATGTCATCATCCTCTTCAAGCAGTTCTGGTGAGGATGAGACAATGCGTCATCGTGATCGCGACGTGTGGCTGGCACAAAGGATCAAGTGTACGTGTAATCGATGTCAAGGGTGCATTGTACGAGCGCGTCGAATTACATTGAATCACATCTCGATGTATGGAGAATGGATTCAAACAGGTTTAGAGGTGAGAAGATGTGAATTGAAAGTATTAAAATAACTCATGGTGTGCAAATTAATGGAGCGCGTTGTAATATATATACTGTGATTGAAGCAGGATGCAGTACCACACCCTAACATGGTGCCATACGCACGGCGAGAGCATGCAAAGCGTCGACGAGATGATGCTGGAGCTTCGGGATCTGTTGTCGGAGATGAGTGGGAAAGGGATGACAATAGCCCTGCACCCCACGAAGTTGTGGAAGAGGAAGTGTTTGATGACATGGTGCGGAATCTTTTTAGGGATGATCGCAAAGGTGTGGACGACAATGATATGGAACAAGAGCATCTCTACAACGCTTCATCGACACCGGTTTTTGAAGGGTGCACATTCTCTATTTTACGTGCTTCACTTGAACTGCTCAATATACAAACAGTTTATGGATGGAGCAATGCAAGTCTTGACGCATTATTGAAGTAAGCATTGTAACTTGCAAATTTGAGTTAGTGGTTTTTGGTTTACAGTATAGGGTTTAGGGTTATGGGCTAATTGATGATATTGGATACAGGCTATTATCAAACATGCTTCCAAAGGGGAATAGACTACCCACCTCAAGAGACAAAGCGAGGCGCTATGTGACATCTCTTGGAGGATTGGATTATGATCGCATACATGCATGCGTCAATGATTGCATTCTCTTTCGTGGGACGCATAAGGAGGCTCGACAGTGTCCCACTTGTGGTGAAGCAAGGTATAGAACAGATGTGAAGAGTTTTGATGTACCTCGTAAAGTCTTGCGACACTTTCCTATATCAGAATTTCTTGATCAGGTGGATAGCTCTTTGCCGCGACTATGGAGCAATGAAGAGGACTTGAGGATGACGTCTATTGTGCCTCAAGGAAAAGGACAGAGCAAAGTAATTGAGAGAACATTGATTGATGATCTTAATTTCACTTGCATCCTTAATAGTGATGTGATGAGCAGATGGGTTACAAGATACGAGGATGCAAAGACAAAAAGGCAAGCAGACAGAGCTCTCTTTCGGAGGCAACATGGCTCTCGTAAGGCGTACCCTAAGCATCTAGCAACACTTCCGAATGATATTCATGTTGATTGGTTTCATGAGGAAATGGAGAGAGCAGAGAGAGATGAGGGGCTGCATATCACGGCGGAAGAATGGGAGTATGCACGAGGATGCATGTTAAAGGTACATAGAACAAATGTAAATTTGCATTCTTTGTAAGTGATTGGCTTTTTATATTTATTCACATTAATTGCTTACATAGATATTGCTTATATTTTGGTCCAGTGCACTATGTTCAATGCTATATGGTGTGAAGGCAAGCATTTTCGAACACAAAGAATAGATGAAAAGAGGAATACACAAGATTGCGGTGTCATTAGTAGCTTTGAGGGAGCCAATGGAAAAATGGATGATTATTGTGGCACAATCCAAGACATATACAGACTTGACTTTCGCCGCTTCTTTGTGTATGTTTTGGATGTCAAATGGCAAATGAACGTGGTGGAAAAAGGGCCTAACGCAACAATAAAACGCCATGCAAGTGGCTATGTAACTATTGACTCTACAAAGTTTTGGCAAACAAAGAAAGATAGGCTCGTATTGCCACAACAATGTGAGCAGGTATGCATTTTTTTACAAATGTGTTTCATGTACATATATATCTAAGCTCGCGCACCCCTTGACTTTTGATATGCTAATTAATTAATGAATTATGTGTATTTGAGCAGGTTATCTATCTGCCAATGGTGCATGACAGTAAATGGTGGTATGTCATCCCTATTGCACCACGTTCCAAAGTAATGTATAATACATTCACTGATATGGAGCATATGGAGGATGTGGCAAGCCGCAAAGAAGATGATGTCGAACATGCCAATGTAGATGATCATGATAATGAGGATGAGCGTGCCATTTCTCATGATCATGAGGATGACCCTTCCATTGAGGATGATGGTGATGATGATGAGAATGATCAAGGCATCGGTACCATTATCAATGGGCAAAATAGCGATAGTAGAATAAATTTAATCGTAGCCTTACAAATTGATCAAATGGATATTGATGTTGATCGTTTGGCAAGGATGGATCTTATTGAAGATGAGATCGAACCCTAACCAATCCATCACTGTATTGTTCCAAATTCATGACATTTCTATTGTATACTTTGTCTTTCAATAACCATATGAAGATATATTTTTCAATATATTACGTTGTTGTAAGTGCATGTAGTGGGATTTTGTAATGGTTTGTAAACACTGCAATGCACAATGACATTTTTAAAACTTAATGGTTTTCTGTTTTGAAAAGAAATGGATTTCTGTAGTTAGTCTCTGTGTCGCGTGTAACAGAGCGTGTATTATGACAGACTTAACGCGCAAATACACGCGCCCTCACATGCAATTATACACGCGCCTGAATTGGCGCATATACACGCGCCCGATATTGCTGTAAGTATAAACAACCATACACGCGCCCATAACTTTTCGCGTGTAATGGACGCGTGTATGGCGGCATTGTGTTGTAGTGAACCATCGCCTCTGAGGTCCTGGTAGGCTGTAGGGATTTCCTTGACAGGTGCCCTGCGTCCGATGCCTTGTATCTCTTTGGGGTGGGACCTTTTGGGAAAGAGAATCAATGTATATACTCTTTTGACATTTAAAAAAAAAAAACTTAAAAGAAGAAGCCTTGGACAATTAGAAGTTACGAACCATTGACTGGTTGTTCTAGTAGAACATGGAGGGTTAGCAGCTAAACCCTAGGAGTCCTATTTAGTGTTGTAGTATTAGTTTGCCTTGTTTGGGTTCTTTGTTAAGTAACGATCTTATCAGTGATGCTATTTCAGAAGCAATATTTTTAGTAGGATAGTAGTGTGGCAATTTATTGCCTAGAGGGATTATTGTTGTTTAGCGGCTCTAGACAGCTTCCTAGTTGGTATATTCTATGCAATGGATGAAGCTCTGTTATGCATTTCAGTGGGGAGAGTGAGTAAGGGAGAATGTTAGTTTGCATAAGTTTTTATACAATTTACTTGGAATGTTTGTATGGTTTGTGTTTTAATAGGACACCAACAAGTATTTTTCCTATCTTTTTAGTGTCTACTAGTTGTCCATGTGTGGTTTTGCAGATCATGTAGCTGTGCTCGCGAGGACGCTTCGCAATTAAGTGGAGGAGAGTATATTTTTTCTTTCAAAGTTGCGTAGCACTGCTCGTGGTAACTGTGTTCGTGATGCTGAATGTTCGTCATGTAGCTGTGCTCGCGAGGACGCTTCGCAATTAAGTGGGGGAGAATGACAACACCTAAATACATGCCATTTATTGCACCAATTTTTTGGCAAAACTGTATACAATTGATACCTTATTACTAAATTTTTACATGAATTTAATGCAGATGCGGTGTTCGTTGTTGTTGTCTTTGGAGGCTGTGTCCTTGTAGCCTAGCTAGGAGATGTTGGTACGAGAAAGTTCTTGTATGAGAGGGAGGTGGAGTTTTAGATAAAAATTTGATAGTAATACTGCAGTGACGATCAAGGGGTGATCATTAGATCATTGGTGATTATCATGAAGATTTCTTTGGGGAGGTGTTGAATATTAGATTCAAGAGGATGACTCTTGGCAAGGATGATGTGATCCAAAGGGACTTACTCGCAAAAGGAAGATCGGATGTACCACCTAGGATGTACTCTTGGTGTTAAAGGTTATAAGGATACACTATGTCATATGTGAATTCATCCTTGTGACATCCCAAAGGGTGCCAAAGGAAATTTTGCAATATCAATCCAAGATATGCAGTGGTTAGGAGTAGGGCAGATTTCTACTTGGAAACGACTTGATGATCATGATCTATCTACGATTGATTACCAAGTATTGTGGTCCTCATCAAGTAACACTCTTATACAACACATGTGGTAGTCTCTTCATATTTCAACGATCCTTATTATTATTTAAAAAATAATATACATTACCACCATGGATTACACCTTGTCAAAAGTATATCCAAAAGAAATTAAACACCATGATGTACAAGGTAGTAGGGGGATGGAGAATTCAAGCAACAAACTAGTTACTCACATAGATGGGTTTGGTAACTACCACTTAGAGGTACAAGGCCATTGGGATTGGAGGATGAAAGAAGAAGTGTCCCAAATCTTTACATGTTTGATAGTAGGGACCACTCCAAGGTGAAGAGGATATATGGTTATGGGTGGATTCAAGAAAGCCAAAAGAAATGGTTTAAAAAGCTATCTATCGAACATCGAACTGCAGGAATGAAACAAAATCAATGCATTTACATCAATGGATAAGATTCCTGCCTTGGCTTATTTTCACATTTCTCTAGTTGAGACACGTATAGCAAGTCTTTGCTCAATAATTAGAGTTAAGCAAGAGGGAATTGGTTGTGCACAAGTGAACTCTGGCTTCTGGTCGACGTTGCATAAAGCAAGAGATGTTCGTATGGTCTTTAATGGACATCATCATGTCAATGACTTTTGCGGCAACCTTCGAGGAAATACAAAAGTTTGTTGGCTACCATGCATATGGTAAAGTTGGTTGGACTAGACGAGCAAGGGTTGTCCTTGTGTCATTGAGGTCATCGACTAGTAGTAATACCTCACACATTGACATTCCCAAAGGGTGTAAAGGTGCCTATATTACCCTATGTGGGCTCTTGATATCAAGGGGAGGAGGGGCAGTTACATTCGGGTGACGTCTCTCTGTCTCGAAAAAAATTGGGGGGGGCAAAATGGCAGTTGCGTGCGCTTCTGAGATAAGGCTCCATCCTGCATATTGTTCAGAGAGGGGTGCGAACAGGACTGCCATGGAGACGAGGGCTTGTTGATGGCTGATTCGCACGTGGCTGCCACGACAGGCTGAGGCCTCAACGAATAGGCGAGAGAACCCCCTCCGACCTTGTTGATCACGGCTAGTGTGCCCTCGTTCCTTCCCTCAAGAGTACCTTAGCCTGTGCATTTGATCATCCTCCAGATGTCGAATGGGAGACTCCACTTCCGCACTTGCTTGGTGACTCCACTGCCACATGCTAGCAAGCTCCATCTCGCTCTCGTGAGGTCCGTCCTTGCGTAGGACCATCCCTCATGAGGGATGGAGGGAGGCACGGAGGGAGAGAGAGAAAAAGAGAGCGGTCCAGATGAAATCTCCTCCTAACTTCCTATCTCCTCTTCATGGCGAACGTGTAGAGAGAGAGAGAGAGAGAGATAGATGAAAGCATCTCTAAAGCAAGAGCACAATCAAGAAGAGCAGGAAAGATGAATTGCTCCATCAATGCCTTCATCACACGACGCCATATCTCCCTATGAGAATTCGGAGCTTCCATATACTTGCCTAATCTGAAGTGGTAGGCTGGATGAAGATTGTCTTCTCGTTCTATCGCCTGGGCTCGCGTACGATTTGGTAGACACATCAGAAAGATATTGCAATAGTCTCCTTGGCCATTGAGAGTCGATGCCTTCTTCAATTCAAAACCATAGCTAGAGTTTCAATTAACTCTTAATTAAGAGTTAACTTAAAACTTAAGAAACAAAAAGGGGCATTCCTATTGTCATAGAGCAAAAGTCGTGCGAGAGTCAGAGAGGGAGAGAAAAATTGACGAGCTGACGATTGAGACGACTGGCGGGACACAAGACTCTCCTTGGCTCGACTGCAAGAGGACACGGTCTTCAAGGACGTGACGACGACCCGCGGTTTTACACGTAAGTGTCTTAATTCGTTTATCTAAAGTAAATGATATGGCATGATAATTTCTTTAGTTTAATATTTTTAAAATATGTCTTTAAACCTCTTTTCTCATGCTACATGGTTTTTTGCATTTATCTGAACTTGTTTTTATTTATTAAAAATAAATAATAATTGAAAACGCTAAAAAATGACTTAAAATTGTCATAAATAAATTTTCATAAAATGTCTGATTGAAAATTTATAAGTTCTGATATTTTTTTCTATAAAGCTTATAAGTCAGATAACTTACTGAATTTTTATCAGAATTTTTAAAGCTAGTTTGCTATATTTAGAAATTCAAAAAGAGTTATATTTAGAGAAAAAGCATAGTTTTCCTTTTTTAAAAATGTGTTATTTAGTGATATAAATTATAGATTCCTAGTGAAAGATTGGAAAGATAATCTTTGACTTATTAGTGCATTTTTGTTGTAAGGGTTAAAGAAAAGAAATAATAATTTAATAATATTTTACTTAAGAAATGCTCGTATAAAGATATGGTGTTTTGGTTTTGAAAGGAGAGATTATACGCGGTGTGAACATTTAGGAAGCATGGGAAGTTACAAATAAAAAGTTTGACAACACTTTTTAATAATTAATAATATTAGGTTGCAGTTATAAAATTTAGTTTAAATTAAAACAAATAAAATCAAACAATTTGATGATCGAATGGCATGGGGGAAAAAGCCTCAGCATCTATATTAAATTTTTACATGTTATTCATTTTACAACCAATTTCTTAAATACACGGAGTGGAGGGCTACTAGGACTCATTGATAAATTAAAGGGTGCTATGGGAATTTAAAATAAATTATGAATGTGGACATGTGAGAGTATGGAAGAACTTGTTTTATTCTGGTTGATGTTTAATAATAGAAAAGAAGGAAAGGACATTATATTCGTAAAATGAATTAAGTACTTAAAAATTAATAAGCAACGATGAAATCGCGGTACGAAGTGGGGAGACGTTTATCAAGGGATAAAAGTTATGGGTTTTTAGAACATTAGATTGTTTGATTTGAATGTTTGTTGTTAATTAAATGAATAATGGACTAAGGGATCTATTACATGAAACACACTTCTTAAAGTCAAATATCAAGACTTCCTGGATAAACCGCCACTAGTTGGCAGGAGAAATTTATGAGAAGCCGCTCCCGAAAGATGGAGGGAAACCGTAGTTATCTTAGGTTTAGCAATCTAGTGCCTAATACAATTTACTGAAGTGTAGAATACTTGAAGTTGGACTACTGCAAATAAAATGTCATACAATTAATGGAAGACTAAATCAAATTAGCATTGTTAGTAGTACCAATCATCTGTTAGTGCAACAACTCTTAGGAGTTGGCTTGTTGACCTGGGTAAAAGTGGCTTGGTCTTTGGCCAGTCAGCACTGTCCATTAGCTTTATTTCTATTTTTGTAAAAGCAAACTCAAAAGCTAAAATCTTGATATATTTTTGTAAATTGGGCTATTATTGAGCATGAAGATGGAATATACATAAAATACATGCTTTGTGAAGCGCTCACACAAGGCATGGGGGGAGATTGAACCCAATTGGTCTTTTGGCTCTTGTCGTTCATGCTTTTTACCTTGTAACTTATGCAAAAAGTAGAGTTCATTGTTCTTGGGGACCTTCCGGGATTCACTACGTGAGCATACATCGACCGATCTGCACACCAGCTAAGGGTTAATTGCCTTTACAATTTAGCTATCTAGTTTTCCATGAAGACAAGTCAAAGTTTAGCTCTCTATTTTCCCTTAAGACTTCAAGCACTTTTGGATACCCCTATAACCTTTGCAATGTGAGAATAGGCCAAACACCCCCTTTTTTTGGTGGGGCTTTTACCCTCGACCTCTAGGATTTAATTCACGAAATGTTGCAGAGAATTTTTTCATGTGGTGAATGTTAATACGTATGACAATGCATATGACCAACCTAGACTATATATATGTCTAGCGTAGCCTCTACAGCTCCATCTAGCCTACCCTATGCTTAGCCATATAGGCATAGGTTCAACTAGAAAGACACACAAACTACGCTAGACATACGTGTTGATTGTCTTGTGTTGCATATTCCTAAATTGCCATATGTGATATGTGATCTATGATACATTTTAATTTTAGATTCTTGAAAAACTTTATGTTTCATGGATTGTTGTCACTGATCCAAATTTGATATTTCTTAGTGGATACCTTTATTCATAATTCATACAACTATTGACATATCTAGGATTCACCTCTTAAAATGATGATCTAGATATTTAGATGCAATAGATTATGAGACCTATGCTATCTCATTCATGACACTTCCATCTACAAGTTTAGCATCCTCCACTTTTTATTTCATTTTCCCAATGACTTTAGAAGGTAGGGAGTCTCGATGCATGCAAATACAAGAGAGTGTGGTATTGGTAGTCATGGATGTCCTTGAAGTGGTGAGAGAAAAAGCATATAGAGGATACTTGGGACTCTATTTGGGTGATCATATATCTTCAATGTCAACATCACTTCATGAGAAGACTAGATCATACCTAATAAGGGTGAACTAAAGTGGTAATGTATAGACATGAATGATGAACTATTTGTGCTTCATAATGCATGAGAATTAGGCATTGCTCCTTTTCCTTAATTGAAAACAATCCAAATGTGCTCAAAGAAACATCCAGGTGATGCATAGGAAGTGTTCCGATTCCAAGGAACCATCAAGGCTATGCATACGGCATATTATCATTCCAAGGATGTGAGTTCTCTTAACACATGGGAAACAAAGTAAGATCCCATCAATCTTGCACATCAAGAGGACATTCTTAAGGAGAAATCCCATTGAAGTTAATAGAAGAAGAGAGCAAGGATCTCCTCAACTAGCCCATTCTTCAATAACTCACAAAGGCAAGTGGCTTCTTGTGGGGGGTAGCATAGAGTCGCCACATGCCACCCCACTAAAATGTTTTGTATATATATTGAGAAGATACATTAAGTTTGTAAAATTACACTTCATAAGAATCAAACATAATCAATCACAACATAAATGCATAAACTTGATATCATGATTAGATACTTACAACTTAGTCGTGTATGTTTTGATGCCGTATAATCTGAAGTGAGATGATCCATGCAACTCCATCTAGAATTGTCATGTCTCTTTCCATAGTATAATGAAGTTTTCTTCCATCATTTCTTCTCAATCTCTACCATGAGTGCCTCGATCGAGCAACCTTGGTATGCACATTAATCTATGCATGGATCTAATTATAAACTTCTCAATCTAAAGCTAGCATTTCTTTTTCACATCAAGAACTGTAACAAGCTTCTACTTGAAACTTCTTAGTATGAACAAGTTTTAGTAGAAGGCTCAATAACTTCGAAGGTCTCCAATAGGTGTATCGAAGAAGGGATCATGATTTAAGCAAAATGTTGATGATCATCAAGCTGCTCAATCATCCTATGTCACGAAACCTTTAGTTAGGACCTTCTTTGGCATACAAGGTATAATTTATTGTGAAATGACTCTAATATTGCATCATACTTGTACCTCCTTTCTTAGGTTATTTGTGGGCCTAGTTGCCAGTCTTGCACATATTCCCTTAAAAGATAGGGCAAGGTAAATAACTTCCCATGATCCCTCTTGCCACATGAAACTTGTTTTCAAATGCTAGTGCCAAGCACTAGAAGAACATTAGTGCAAAGTGCTAGGAGAACATTAGTGCAAAGTGCTAGGAGAATCTAGGCGTAGAGCACCTAATCATAGAGTACTAGAAAGACTAAGGCATAAAAATCAAAATATAGGACGATGAAATTATAAGCTATATATTTTTTATTTTAATCATTCATACATTTTAATTGTTGCTAATATCTATATTGTCTCATGTATAGGTGGATTGACAAAAAGAAAAACATAATGAGCCAAAGGGAGAAGAGGATATTCATCCAAAGGAAGAGAAGAATTATTGGGCTTAAAAGATAGAGAATCCAAGGAAAATATCTATATCTATGACTGGTTATTTTCGTATATCAATCCAAAATTTGGCTTTCACATGTATGTATGACACGCTCGTCAACATTTTCAAGTGGACAAAACAAGGTTCATTGTACAGTCTCATTATTGTATCATGCTAGAATTGTCATAATGTCTTGTTGAATGAGACAATGCACATGTGTTGTTGTTTTGCATGTCAATTTGATGCACTGTCATACTTAAAATCAGCTTCTTAATTAGACTCATTATGGCATAATGACATCATCTCTAATGTGCATAGAAAGAAAAGAAAACTAGGAACTGCTATTTAAATAATTGCATCGCAAATGGACCTACGATTTGCAACTAGCACCTTCCTAGTCTTATAAATAAAAAACTATTGTGTCTATAAGCATGTTTATAAACACATTCAAATTGCAAACATGACTCATGTAGACATGGGTGTTTAGATAGGGTGTTAGACAGATAATTCTTCAAGTTTAAAAAATGTGTCTATTTGTCATCTACAACATAAGCCACATTATGGTTTACAAGGTTTTCCTCATGGGTCATGTGCACCATCTGGCCATGGTTATAAGGTCTATTCATGTAATATGTTGTGCCTAGATCTTGCATATGCATGTATAATCCACAGCTCACACTTGCATGCGAGCTACATACAAGCATAAAGCATATAGATAATGTATAGTTTGCAAGTACGCTATAAAGTGCCAACAAGCTCATGTGCACTAAGGGAACTTTCCCATAGTCCCTTTTTGAAACACACCAAAAGCAATGATAGCCATTGTTGTGCATTTTATAACTTGTGTTATATTAGCAAAAGTTACCCAACTGCTCCTATTCGTCTCAGATGCGGGATCGTTTGGTTCCGTTATGTGGGTAGGAATGTGGAGGTAGGGTGTCCAAGGCCATTGGGAAAGGGGTTGCAAGAACTATGCTATTTTGCATACTTCCTAGAGTTGTGTGACATTTCTAATAGGATATTATGTGCATATATGAGAGAGAGTGTCTCTGTGCGCGCACGCGCGTGAGATGTGTGTATGGGTGAGGGCAAATGAGTGAGTTAGGCTGTTTCACATTACTTCAGACTACTTGCAAGTGCAGAAGCGTGGTGCTGACATATTGCACAACGAATGGTTGAAGGAATTGTCCGCAGAAGGAAAATTTGACCGAGATTGTTGAAGTGAGATTCACCAATCACAATATAGTTTTCTAAAGGGTTTTACAATATATCAAAAACATAGTTGTCTAAAGGGTTTTACAATTGATACACGTTTTGGAAATAGCTTGCCTGTGCACAAATTCCCGTTCGGAACGAATGAGCCTGTCTTCAATAGTACTTGACGCAGGATCCTTGAATTGACGGCCTAACTCGCCATTTAACGAGGGCCCAACATCGACATGCCCTTTCTTGTGATTTGTGTATGGCTGTAACCTTGTTATATAGCTTGCTAGATCACTGCTATATTGTCCAACCTTAACATATTGCTCTTCTTTGGCGTGATCGCCAAACCCTTGCTTCGGCTGCACGCTTGTATATTGCGTTTGATCACTACAATGTGCACGCCGTTTAGGCTTACTACAGCGGAATTCACCTGGGGGCTCGTGATCTTGCCAGTACTGACCTAGCTAGAGCCATGTGTAGGCTCGACGTGCAGGACGCCAGGTGGGCGTGATTAGGCACCGCATGATCAAGATAATACTGAGGCTGAATGCTATTCTGATCCGTGGAAGAGTCATAAAGCAATGTATTATGGTCCGAGATAGCGTCTATTAGAGGGTTAATGAATCCAGAAGGAGCCCCCGTCCGATATAGCTGATCCTGATCAGTACTACGTGGATCGTCTCCAGCTAAAATATCATTTCGGAGACATTCTAAGACCTGATCGGGATAATTTGCTAATCTGTGCATCAGTTAGTGCGGGATGTTCATCAGTGCGAACTCGCTCTGGGCGAAAGAAATCGTGGCAAGATGCCCTAATGTTGCGCCTGCATTACACATCTCTGCTTTTTCTTTCTCCTGTCCGGGGTCCAGGCGTATCGTCTAACCTTTTAGAAAGCCTGTAGCAAGTGACTTTCGGAATCTAGAAGGCCGCCCCCGGCTGTCGCCATCCTGGTCCATCGTCATTAGCCCGTCGGTCAGCAACAACGTCTGAAGCCAGATTGGACTTGAAAATCCGCTGACGATCAACCGTAGATTACGATATATTTAGTAGACAAACAAAGGGAACTACGAATTAAATGAGAGAGGCCTTGATGTACTAATATCAATCGTGCCGCCTGGGGCGACTGAATCTCTGCATTCTGGACCAGCTAGTCTTATAACACGTTTCTCGTGTATCTGAGCCAGCTGGGCTGCGACGCTCTGAATCGAATTTTTAAGTATAGATCAGAGACAGGACATCGTTTTTCAGACCCATGCATATTGAAATGACTGGAAAGGTAAGATGTTGACCGCAGCGAATTAATCAATTATGCATTAGAAATCATGAAAAAGTTATGCACCACGAGCCTGAAGGACTTACCCAACAAGTTGAACCGGTCAACTTGACGTATTGAACTTAAACTGCGCTGTTCTGTGGTAGCATATGGATGATAACTGACTTCTGCATTCATCTTGTCGGAATTCTGATAATAACTGACTCCTGCAAAGTACAAACACGGTTGCCAAGATTTAAAGGGTCTTCACATGTTGAATATAAGAAGCCTTGCTTTGTGAGCGTGGGATGAACCTTGAAGGAAGGTTTTTTACTAAGATACACATTCTCATGAATAGGAAAGATAGAAGCTAGGTTTTCAATGATGCTATATCGCGATCTCAAATGGGCTTGACAACTACTCTTTCACTCCAAAGATCACTGCCAAGCCTTATAGCCTAAACCTCCAGGGCCCTATGGTGTCACATGAGATACGCGTGGGAGTTTGTGAAAGTCACTCGTTGCCGGCAGGGACGCTTTGTGAGATGGGAGCAAACATTGATGAAGAGTACTCAACTCAAAATAATTACCCAAAAGAAAAAGTTTAGATACAAGGCGAATATGAAAAGATATAGACAATATACAAGTTCAAAAGACTCTTGGTCAAAAGGAGTTAAAGGATATGATCAAAAGATATATGATAAGCTCGAGATGGAACTTGTGATGACAAATTGTTCATTGATATGATGCTCGGTAGCAAATAGGATGAGCCCCTTGTAGAGAAATTCGCCTTATCTCTTCAAAGCAAGAAAAGGTTCACTCACCAATGAGAAGACAAGGTCATAATCTTGATCTAAGAGAGAAGAGAAGAAGGTGGAATGTGAGGATTTGATGGAGAGATCTTCAAGGAAAGGGAGGAGCTCAGAGCTCAAACTCAATAGCCACTCCCATAGAATTTTGATGACGAATACTTTGAAGTTGCGAGGAGATCTATGGGAGTGGCTATTGAGTTTGGACTGCAGTCATTCTGGACTTGCCGAAGAAGATTATGATAGAAATTTACGATCTAGTGCCCACTACAACTGCATTAGTGTTTCAATTGAGTCAGACACAAACAAATGATCCCTTTGTTGGCTTCCCATCAACGTTATGGCTACTCTTACGTATGGAAGGAAGCATTTCATCTCGATTGTTAGAGCTTCTTCTCCAAATTAGGAGTACAAAGACCAAAGCCCCCCTGAAGCATCAAGCAGTGTGCTGCTATCTACCCTACAATAGCTCTAATTGCTACACGTTTATGCAACCAATTGCACGGATTATCAAGCCATTGCTACCTACATTTTCTCTGATTGCAATTGGCTTGTGCATGGAGTCTCCTTCAACAAACATCAATGTAGTGGAGTCTCCATTTGGCCTCGTGCTTGTATTGCCTGTAGTGGAATTTCATGCAATTGCATTTTCCGTTGGACCCAAGATAGTAGTGAATCACAAGCAGCCCTCATAAATCAGACATGGTCCTCCGATGGTTGCCGTATTGCCTTAGGTTCTAAGTGTGCCATTACCGGCAAGCATATGCAGGGGGTGGCAAAAAGGATGGTGAAAAAAGCTTAATAATTAAGCTTTACAAATAAAAGAAACGACACGACAGTTTAGCATTATGCTTTCTTAAAGCGTAGTGTTTTCCTAAAGCATACACTTTTAAAGCTAAACCTTAATGTGCTAAGCTAGAAAGCCTCGGGATTTTTTAGGGTAAAGAAAAGCACAATGTGAAGATGTAGGAGAGAAAACTATATAAAGGTGACATTATGATAGCCTTAGGGGGGGATCCATCATCAAAACAAGTGAGAGAGGCTAGAGGTGGAGCTTCTATCCCTTGCCATCTTTGAAGATTGCCATCAAATTTTGGAGAGAAGGCTTGAGGTCTTAAGCCCCTCACCTACATCAAAGTTTTCATGGCAAGTCGTTTATGAAGTTTGGTTTGAGTTGAGATTTAAGCTTCTCGCCCACTTTGAAGGTCATAATCAAGATCTGCGGAATGGCTTTCAAGTCAAGCTATGAGCTCCTTGCCCTCTTTGAAATTCTCAGCATAAATTCCACGAGAGTGGCTTGAGTTTGAGCTTGATGCTCCTCGCCTTCCTTGAAATTCTACCCATAAAATCTTGCATGCCACCTTCTTTTCTTCTCTCTCAGATTGAGAATTCATTCTTCTCTTTCCCATAACTCTTTTCATCTAATCCAAAAGTCTTACAAACCTCTAACTTGCATGTATTTTTAATCAATAATTTTTTTTCTCATTTAAAATTATATTGGATAAGTTTTATTTCGTTGAATTCTTCCATCTCAAAGCATCCCTGTAGTGAGAAACCTTCACAAAACCCCGTGCGAATTCCGTGCCGCATCTGGTGAACCCAACGTGAAAGCGTTGCTTCTAATCATCGAGATGGGAGACTCTTTGAATAATCCACCCTCATCATTGACTACTTCTTCCTTTTCAATTGATGAGATGAAGACTTTATTGCAAACTCTTATCTTCAACCATCATGATTCAGAATCAACAAATGTAGTTATCTATGCAATAGCAGAAGAAAGTACTTACATTAGCAAGAATTTGATCAACAATGAATGTTACAATAAGAAGAAGAGCATACACATGGTGCGACCAAGGCGATCGAGGTTGTGGTTAGTGAGCACAAATTATTTGAGAAGTTGTTATGGGAATTTGAAGAGCGATATAACCTGTTGAATGCACTAAAGCAAAGAGCTCTAAACTTGAAAAAAATAGAGTTATTTTTGCAGGTGGTTGATCGTGCACTTTAGGATAAGTTGGAAAAGCTTCTTGAAGACCATACGCAGCCTATGGGATTGAAGACGGATTAGCACGATGTTGTCTATGTGGTCTCTTTATTGACAAAGAGACGGAGATGGAAGGCTTGCTTACAAGAACGACATGCAGTCACCATCAGCAATGTCTTCTCCTACCACGACCTCTCCTACTTCTTTTGTTGCATCATCTGCTACTTCTTTTATTTCTATGCCTATGTCTATGCCCATGCATATTCCTGCTGCGATTGCTTGACCAACTATAAAACTAATTGTCAAGTATGATGCAGGAGATTTTAAAGAACTTAAAAGACCTACAAAACAAGATGACTAGAAAGGGAGTAGTAACTAGCTTCAATTTTAGCCCCAACTTCATCTACCCCTACAAATTCTTCTAGGATGGAAAAATCTCAAGGAGTCAAGTTTCTTAGCCTTCTTCTTTAGAACTAGAGCAAAGTCTGGCTGATGTTTAGAAGCCGAAAGTACAGAAAGATTAGAAAGCCCCGAAGAGAAAAGATCCAAAGCCGAAAACACAACCTGGATTCAAGCTACTTTCCGACATCGAGATGACTACAATCTTGAAGAAGATTGAGGAGAATATTTGTGATGAGAAGATTACTAATGGCCTTTATGACAAGCTATCATGCTCAAAGACTATGGAGAATCTGTCAGCATTGCTAAAATTTGAAAATGAAGAGGTATCATATGTCTTACAAGTCAATTCTCTAGAGATGAATTGTAAGATTGTTGATTTCATGTTGTAAGAAAATTTAGGTGCTAATATTTCTCAGCAAAAAGTGTCCTTTGTTGAAATATTTCAGCAAAAAGAGTTGGGTGTTGTTTATATATAGCAAAATTTGTATTTACCACGGTATTTACTGCAAGGGCTGAAATTTACAAGTTGTAGCAAAGAAGCTAGAGTACTGAAAAAATATAAGACAGATGACAAGAAGATTAGATTACCTTTGGATAGTGATGAGGATTTGCCTATGATGGATATGGATATAAACGTCAATGTGGACAAGGCACAAACAAGACTTGGTCCATTGAAGTAAGAAAGAGAGTTTGGAATGATGGAATTGTCTAAAGTTCAACCAACCAAAGAAGATCTCGATGTTATGTAGAAGATTTTTGCAGAAGAGAAGACCAAGCCATTGGATACTATGATGATCTATGAGAACATATTTACTTTGATTCATCCATATGATTGAGGAGGATGCTGTGATAACCTATGTCAACTTATCTACTTGTCATATTACCCAAATGATTACCCATATGATCTTGGTGGGAACAATAAAAAATTTGGCCCATCCGGGGGATGTGCAAGTTTGAAGGGGACGGATGTTGTGACATTGCATGTCCACCACTGCAAAGCCACTTTGGAGTATCCTAATATTGTCACTTTTGTGCTTAAAAGATGTTGGTGTTACAAAGGACTAAGAGTCATGCCATCTTTTACATGCTAAAACAATCAAAACGGAGTTTGAAAAGAGAGCTTTCTGAGGCCAACACACTTGTGGATATGTATGGTAACTGTAGATTGCTTACGAAAGCATAGCAAGTGTTTGATAATATTCATATGAAAAAGTTTGTGGAATGCATTAACCACAACATATGTTGAACATGGTCTTGAGGATGAGGTGCTCATGGTTTTCAAAGAAATGTAGGTGAAAGATGTCATTAGTGGATGCACTTATGTATGTTTTCATCTTGAAAACTTGCAATACAATGGGAGCTTTTGAATTAGATGAATTCATACACTTTGAAATAGTGAAAAGGGCAATGGAAAAGGAGCCTCACTTACATAAAGGACTAGTTATTATGTATATGAAATGTGGATTGCTAGCAGAGGCAAGCAAGGTATTTAGCACTTTGCCACTTCAAGATATAGTGGTATGGAATGAATTGATTGTGCAGGGGCTTGAGTATAGGATTTCTTGCAATACTTCAAAGGTCTCATATTTTTTGGGCGCAAAAGACCTACTTAATCGCAGAAAAAGGAAGAGGGAGTATGCACAAATTCATAGGTGGATTGATAGTTTAGCAAGCCGCAAAGTGGATAGATGATTAGCTATACAGAAGCTCATTCTTTAAGTGTTTTGCCCTTTGCTTCATGTATTGTGCATTAATACCATGCTAAAGCATGCAATGTTATTAATGAGAATGACTTTGAAGTTGTTTGGTACGCACAACAAACTCACCATATGTTGCAACCAAAGTGGGGAAAAAGGTAGAAACGATAGTATTTGTTGAGCGAACAAAGGTGAAGATTATGAAGATTTGAGAAGCATTTGGAGAAAACAAATAAAGTTTTCTTGAGGAGATTGGATGGTGAGCTCAAATGATAGAGGAGCTTTCAACAAGGTTAGTTGAACTTAAAGCCACCATAGAACCTTGTGCATGGCATCTCCTTTGGCAATGAACATCAATGCAATGCTGTATCCATTTGGCCTTGTGCTTGTATTGACCATAGTGGCATTTCATGCAATTGCATTTTTGGTTGGACCCAAGATAGTAGTGAATCACAAGCAACCCTTATGAATTAGACCTAGTCCTTTGATGGTGGCCATATTGCCTC
Organism: Lygodium microphyllum; assembly: GCF_053477565.2. Taxonomy (NCBI): domain Eukaryota; kingdom Viridiplantae; phylum Streptophyta; class Polypodiopsida; order Schizaeales; family Lygodiaceae; genus Lygodium; species Lygodium microphyllum. The sequence goes on along the minus strand of NC_141141.1, from coordinate 81,815,264 downwards.
AGGTTCTAAGTGTGCCATTACCGACAAGTGTATATAGGGGGTGGCAAAAGGGTGGTGGAAAAAGATTAATTACTATGCTTTTTAAGAAAAGAAGAAAGGACGTGGCAATTTAGTGTTATGATTTCTTAAAGCATAAGATTTGGAAGCTAAACCTTAATGTTTTAAGCTATTGGATGGACTAGAGTAAAAGAGCTCTAAATTGAGAAAAATTAGAGTTATTCTTGCAAGTAATTGATCGTGCACTTGAGAATGAGTTGGGAGAGCTTCTTGAAGACTACACGCAGCCTATGGGATTGAAGATGGATTGGTAGGATGCTGTTGATGCGGTCTCTACACAGACAAAGAGGTGGAGATAGAAGGCTCGCTTGCAGAACAGCATTCAATCACCATCAACAATGTCTTCTCCTACCATGAACTCTCCTGGAATATTGTTGAACCATCTACTATTTCTTCTATTTCTATGCCTGTGTCTATGCCTATGCCTATTTCTATTCTTGTTGCAGTTGTTAGACCAACTACAAAAGTGACTGTCGAAGATATGATGGAGGAGATTTTTAAAGAACTTAAACAGCACACCGCAAAGTGGATAGATGACTAGCTATACACAAGCTCATGCTTTAAGTGTTTTTCCCTTTGCTTCATGTATTGCACATAAATACCATGTTAAAGTGTGCAATGTTGTTGGTGAGAATGACTTTGAAGTCGTCTGGTATGCACACCAGATTCAACATATGTTGCAATCGAAGTGGGAAAAAGGTAGAGAAGATAGTATTTTTTGAGAAGACGAAGGTGAAGATTATGAAGATTTGAGAAGCATTTGGAGCAAAAAAATAACATTTTCCTGAGGAGATTGAACGGCAAGCTCAGATGATAGAGGAGGTGTCAGCAAAGTTGGCTGAACTTAAAGCTACCATAAAAGCTTCTAATAGACATCGAGACAACATGCTCTTTGCAATTGCATATGAACTTGAGTTGTGGACTTATATGGCCTACAAATAAAAAGTTGTTTATCATACACTGAATATGCTAAGCATACATGTCACAAAGAAATGTCTTGTGGCAGAAGGCTTGTGTCTAAGCCTCAGATTCAAGATGCACTATAGTCATACTGGACTTTCCAAAGAAGGTTATGACAGAAATTTATGGTCTAGTGCCAACCATCGACCATTGCAACTACATTGGAACTTCCATTGAATCAAGTAGAAACAAATGATCCCCTTGTTGGCCTATCATGAACGTTATTAGTGCTCTTGTGTATAGAAAGAAGGGCTTCATCTCGATTGTCAGATCTTCTTCTACAGATTAGGAGTGCAAAGACCAAACCTGACCTGAATAATCAAGCCAAGGTGTAGCTATCTACCCTAAAGTAGCTCCAATAGCTACAATTTTGTGCCACCAATTGCATGGATTATCAAGCCGTTGCTACCTATACTTTCTCTGATTGTCACAAGCTTGTGCATGGGGTCTCCTTTGGCAACGAACATCAATATAGTGTGGTCTACATTTGGCCTCGTGCTTGTAGTGCCTATAGTGGCATTTCATGAAATTGCATTTTTGGTTGGACCCATGATAGTAGTGAATCACAAGTGGCCCTCTTATTAGACTTGATCCTCAGATGGTTGCCGCATTGCCTCAAGTTCTAAGTGTGCCATTACTTGCAAGCATATAGGGGGCGGCAAAAGGGATGGTGAAAAAAGCTTAATAATTAAATTTTACGAAGAGAAGAGATGATACGACAGTTTAGCGTTATGCTTTCTTTAAGCATAAGCGTTAAAAGCTAAACCTTAATGTTTTAAGCTAAAAATCCTTAGGCTTTTTTTGGGTAAAGAAAAGCACAACGTGAAGATGTAGGAGAGAAAACTATATAAGGGCAACACTATGAGAGCCGTAGATGGGGATCCATCATCCAATCAAGTGAGAGTCTAGTCTAGAGGTGAAGCTTGTATCCCTTGCCTTATTTGAAGATTTTCATCCAATTTTGGAGAGAAGGCGTGAAGTTGAGCGTTAAGCCCCTTGTCTACACAGAAGTTTTTGTTGAGAGTCGTTTATGAAGTTGGGTTTGAGTTGAGCTTTAAGATTCTCGACTACTTTGAAGGTCGTCATCAAGATCTGTGAAGTGGCTTTCAAGTTGATGATGTATGAGCTCCTTGCCCTCTTTGAAATTCTCAGCATAAATTCTACAAAAGTGGCTTGAGTTTGTTCTTGATTCTCCTTGCCTTCTTTGAAATTCTTCCCATAAAATCTCACATCCCACCTTCTTCTCCTCTCTCAAATTGAGAATTCATTCTTGTCTTTCCCATAACTCTTTTGATCTAATCGAAAAGTCTGATGAACCTATAACTTGCCTATATTTTTAATAAAGAATTTGTTTTTCTCATTCAATATTCTTTTGGATAAGTTTTATTTCGTTGAATTCTTCCATCTAAAAGCATCCCTGTGGCAAGCAACTTTCACAAACCCCCGTGTGAATTCCGTGCGACAACGGCCAACCCAATTGATCTTTGTTCTCTTCCTTCCTTCGTCCCAAAGACACTATGAGCTGATGTCGAGTACTCCACGGTTCTCCTTTCCATTGTAATTATTGTGTTGCAAACCGTCACCCTCTCAAGCTTTCATCATCATGCATAGGTGACTACTATGGCCTCCCCCCCCCTCCAGACAACTCAAAACCTCCAGTCATCTTTCTCTAGATTGTGTGACGTCAGTAAACTTGCACTAAATGTTGAATAGTAAGGCTTGTAAGATAATTTATCCTCTGATTTTCTATCCTTTTTTGTGAGCTTCAAGTGTGCTATAGATAATGGGATCTATCGTTCTCCATATTACTATTTCAGCTTATGAACTATTGATTATCCTTGCACTGATAACATGATCATAGTATAACCTTTTAACATTAGTATTTTCTACTACTCAATCTTGTGAGAGCTCTATGTTGATATCTAAGGAATAAGATACTTTGTGGACTCTCGTAAAGGAACTGCCTGTCAAGTTCTGTGTCCTTAGCGATCTCTTGCATCATCAATTTTTGAACAACGATTTAGCACTCATCTTAATCAAGACACCATCTCGCTTGCAAACTATGCTTAGAAGTGGTCATCCAATTTGCATTGTAATCTCAAGCTTGTTTCTCAATGGCACACTCCTTAGGATTGCATATCAATAGTGAGATTTATCGCCAATGTGTATGACCATGATGGCCACATTCGGAATGTAGCTCTCGTGTGCCATCTTCTTGAGATGTCCACTCATACAAATTGAATCTTTTGGTTCATAGTAGCTAAAAGCTTTCCATTGAATGCATTCAAATCATACACAACCTCTTTTGTCTCTTTTCCCATTATGAGTTGCATCTTTCCATCCTCAACCAGAAACACTAATATACAACTCTTGGAGTGCTCATTTACCTCTGGGATGGCATATGATGTTTCAATACAATAGTAAATAGTGTTGTCATCTATGAATGAGCGCCTCATTATTGAGCAACCTTATTCATAGGCATCAAACTGATATGAAACAATATTTTCAAATGTTTGATCATCTAATAGTCGAATAGAATGTGTTTTCATTTCTTCTACACTACATAGATACTTAGCACTTCAAATGGCAAAAGTTCGTGATGATTCTTGATGGAAAATGTGATGAGCATACTCATTCAATGCATTTTTTGAATGTCATCAAATGTACCGATTTTAAGTTCACCCTCTTTTCCAATTGCCAAACTATCTGGAAAAGATGCTGAATTAAAAGGGCACATATCATACCCTCCACGCCCAGTATTTGGATGTCTAGTATGTGATCATTCATCCCCATTATAGTTGTTGCTTCTCCCATGTCAATTCTTGTAGCTGAGAGCTCTTGTTTCCATCATGCCCTAGTATCTTTCCATTCATTGATAAGGTTTGATACTTTTGCTGGCTTGTCTCTTTAATTTCAAGATAGTTTTATTTTTTTTCCCACCTACAATACTTTTGAAGCAATTATTGAAGAGTTCCATGCATTTATTGAAGTAGAGTTGTTATGAGAAGCTTCAAATCTACCCCTGGTGCATGTGTATTTATTATTTTCTTGATTGCATTTGCAGTCCCTTCAGAGAAGGTGGCATGTAAATATGCCTCAATAATAATCTCATCTTGTAGCTTTGGAAAAGTTCCAACTGATGCTTTCTAGTTTAGTACCTCTAGAATGATGACAAACAATATTCAAAGTCCAATTTAGTTGAGTCACAAGTTCCTCAATGTCTTCAAACTTCTCATCCAAATATTATTCCGGCATTCAGAGTATCTTCACTTATGTAATCTTCTCTTATGACTTCACTATGTTGGGCCATTTCTAAATCTCGCCATCCCTTGTGTATTCTCACTTATCTATAATCCTTCATTTACCTTATTCCATAAATTCCATTATGGAGTGCACACCCTTGGAGTCTTCAAATTCTCTTCATATGGACCTGTTTATCATGCAATGTGCCCTAGTAAGAATATGCTATGTAGCAAAACTTTGTGTCCAATCATTCATGATTTGGGCAAATATGCAAATGAAAATCCATGCAATGCAACCAGTCTAACAATGCTCCACAAAAATTATGAATGCACTGAAGAAAATGTGCCTAGCCTATCTACATGCGTTCGTGCATCAATGCAAACACAAAATCACACACCTAATAGAAAATAGATTCCTAATGACGATGAGTAATGAGATCAAAATCCTGGTGAAAAACTCCGCCCTTAGATTCGGAGTGGTGGATGTGCAACGTTACGACATCTGCCTCCTCCAAAACTGCACACTCTTCGGATGGGCTAGAGCTATCCATCCTCATCATCGCCAAGTTCAACAGTCAATGTGATCTCCTCATCTTCTGCAAAATCATCTAAAACATCCACATCCTCATCTACTTCATCTCCTACCTCAAATCCATCACAAATCTCATTATCCAACTCTTCAATTGCATAGGCTACATTATCTCTCCTCTTGAACATTTTGATTCTCTTTCCTACAATCGATATCCGCAAGGCCGTACCATCAAGCTTTGCTAAAGAATAGGTGGCATTGTCATGGAGATGCTACACCAAATAAGGCCCAAACCATTGTCGTGTATTCCAATCTTGCTCCTCAATCTCTCTAGGTCTCAATCTATAACTACTATCAAATCAGTCTTTGTTGCGAATTCTTGCCTCTTTGAGCTTTTGAATAGCTCTCTCAATATCTTCTGATATCCTCTCCAACTAATGAATACAAAGAGCCAAAAGATCCTCTCTAATAATTTCATCTTGTTCCCATGGTAATGCACTCCAAGTAAGTGTGCAAGTCTCTATAGGCACGACTAGTTTCTATCCGTACATGAGCTCAGCTGACATATACAATGTGAGTAGTGCGATCATCCGATAAGGCATAAGGCAACAATCTAGGCCAGTCTTTGACCCCTATCCACTGCATGCTTTGGCCAAGGCTTTCACAATCGGTGAATGGCCTCTTTCGCTCTTCCCATTTCCTTCTGGATTATATGTTAAAGTCAAAGCAAGTTTAATGCGAAGGTGAGAGAAAAACTCCCTAGCCTCATCAGCATCCAACTCACCTCTATATGTAGTAATTCTCCCAATGCATCCATATACGCAAATAGCATTCTCCAACAGAAACTTACAAAAGACCACTAAAGTAGACTTCATTCTTAATGCTCTTGCTTTCACTTGATTTGTGAGATTCTCTCATTTCAGAAAAATGTAACATATTTGCTACAATCCAACAAGCATAGTAATCAAATCAAGAACCCACTTGTAGTGAATACATAGCGGGTAGGTAGGGTGAAGCTCATTGCTATGCCTCACTGAACAAAACAATAGACAATCAGTGCATGTATAAATAAACAGTGAGATATCTCTATACATGCCTCTCCACCAATACTGTTCTTTAATATTCTCATAGGTTGCCCAAACAACTCTATGTCCAACCCAAAGACTTTCATGAAACTCTTTCATGATTTGCACATGTGAAGGTCTGTCACATACAACTCTCATTGGTTGTCCTCCTTTCTTTCGTGTATGCTTCCAAAGTAGTCCATTCCGCAAGAAGAAAGCATAAGCTTTTCTTCTGATCTTCTTGAAGTCCGCATCAGTCCATCCATCCTATCTAGACATGGTACTCAAATAACGACCAATCTGTAAATGCTCTCCTATATACAAAGACTCATCAAAGCTCTCCAAAGTAGATACATGACAAGTATGATCAACATGCATGGCTGAAAGATCGGTCCCATCATCAACCTCATCAATGCAAGAAAAATCCATGTCATCATGCCTTGCTTGTGAAATCATATCGGCTATTGGGTTGTCTTTACCTGCTATGTGCTTAAACTCTGGATTCATGGATTTTATGTACATAATGCACCTAAGCATGGCAATATCTATAGTAGAACAACTCATGATCATACCTAGAAGAGGCAAGTAGTCAGTGTCTCGACCACCATAACAACACCAATGAAGTACTCTTTATCCTTCTTGAGAGCCGTGACAACTCCCAAGAGCTCCCTCTTAATCTGTGGATACATATGTTGCTGCTCGTTAAGAACTTTCGCCCCAAACCAAATGGCATACTTATTCCCATTTGCATCATCTTGGCCAATAGCCTAACCAATGTTGATAGGACTAGTATCAACAGTGAGTAGAATAGGTCTTCCACACTCATAATCTACTTTTCAAAGAGTCAGAGCAACTCTCAACAATCTCTTCAGCTTTTGCATAGTAAAGCTCTAGAATAAAGTCCCGTAAGACCTTGTTTATTCCATTCATCATATGAGCAACTGAATCAGTAGCTCCTTGCGGAAGGGTACACATTCAGACAAGACCTAAAGGTGTCTTCATCATACTCAAATCTTTGCTCTCATGAGCAAGCTCGAACTAGTCATAGCTGGTATCAAGTGAATAAATAACTCATCTTACCAAAAGCCTCTATCAACTCATCCACAATAGGTCCTACACCAACATTCCATATAGTGACCCTGTTCATCGGCTGTAAGTCATGTATGAATCTGAGTGTCCCATTCTTCTTATGAATTCTGAACCATCTATTAGAATACAAAGCTACAGAATGTTCTAGAATTCCCATCTTAATCTACTCATTTAAAAGCTCCACCAATTTGGGCAAGTGAGATCTAGGCATAGGAATAGGTCCTCGGGGGGATCACCTTGTAGAACATGTAATATTCCACGTGAGTTCAAAAGAAAGAGTATTTTTATTATGTTGACTTATAGTTTTTTTAAAAAAGGGGTTTATAAATGCAACTCATGTAAAATTTACATTAGGGGTGTTTTTATTCAAAAATTTTCAAAAGCACACTTTTTAAGGTAGGCGGGGGCGGAGGAGGGGTATGTGGGGTGGGAGGGGGATGGGTGGGGGGAAGATGGGGGGAGGGGATCAATACTTAAAGGCATATATGTTCTCATAAGACAAATATTTACAACTAGCATGGGGGAGGGGGAGTGAATTCTATCACACCTTTTCATCAATTTGAATTTACCTTGTGTTCACATTAAAATCCGGACAACTTCCAAGTTTTAGGATTATAGGCAACACACCAGGTGCTTTTTTCGGGTGAGGCAAAGCATCCATAGTTTTTTCCTCTCCTTGCAATTTTATTAGCCTTTCCCTTTAGGGCATATGCTAGTAAAATGGTGCATGGCAAGGTGGTGCATGGCTCCAAAAGATTAGCCACACTTTACTCAAGTTAAGTGGCTCACTATCTTGAGTAAAGTGGCCCATTTTATGAGTTAAGAGTTGTGGAACCTTGAAAAAAAGGAGTCCTTAAAATTAGGCATTGGTTACATCAAGGTAGATTAGAAGTGTTGGAGGAGGGAAATCAAGAGGTTGCTCAACTTGCTCAACCTTGTAAACTATCATGGATAGTGGTCAAAATAGAAGTGGTACAATGGTGTAGTAGTAAATCACATCTTAGTATGGATAGCACCCCCTCTCTTTGCATAGAAGGCAAGAAGATAAGCCAATAATTGTCTTCCACTCATGTTAGAAGGCTATTGTTAAGGTGCAAACCTGACTTTAGCCACGTTCCTAACAAAAGCTCCTTATATATAAATGAATCACAAATATCAACTTACGAAAATGGGAGTGCACATTGGGTCCTCTTTAATACAACATTTTGAGCTAGTTGTCCTATTGAAATGTCTTGTGTGATGTCTAAAACACAAAATTACTTTTTGGGACTGATATAAGAGCCATGGTACTTTGAAAGGCAATTTAAGGTAGCCTAACACTCCTTCTCGTGCTCAAAAAGGGTGATCAAAGAGAGTGAAAGGAAGGCTCTAGTCTTGACCCAAAGAGTCCCACCCTAATGAGATTAAGGCATTGTGCCAAGGGTGTCGATCCGGAATACTCAATGACCTAAGAGGATCACAGAGGTGATGGACATTTTCTTTGAGTTGCCCAAGAGGTCACCCCAATGAAATCAAGACATTAGACTAAGGGCGTTAAAATGGATTGCTCACAAGCTTGCAATGATCGTGAAGGCAATGATTTTTGTTTGGTCGATGTTTGTTTGTTTGACTTGGCCCAATAATTCATAGAAAAGTGAGACTCAAAGTACAAAACCACAATCAAGGGTGTGGATGTAAAGAGTAGATGAGGGTAACTACCTAACTAGTGTGGTAGTTTCTTGGGATCTTGCATGAACAATGAAAGCTCATAATGCTCCACTTGATGGGGTAAAAGGAAACATGATGCTCAATGCATGGTTTTCCATTTGGAAGAGCTGAGTTGGAGAAGTAATCACTATGGTAGTATCATGTTTTAATTTGAATTGTACATAAGGGGCCATGAAAATGCACATTCGATTCAAATTTTAGATTTACAGAGGGGATATAGCTATTGCCTTCAAAATTCACAAAAGGGGTATATAAAATGGTGATTTTTTTTAAAAGGGATTTTTAAAGTATCTTTTGAATGCACGTTATATAGTGTGCTTCTATAAGGTGAACCCCCCCCCCCCCCCCGAGAATAGGTCCTAGATTCCAAGGGACATGCGGAATCGTAAAAAAAACCATAGGTGTCACAACCCTAAGATCAATGCGTATCCAATCTCATGATGGGAAAAAACAAAATCTCTCCCACGTATGCTCAACATCTCTTCAAAACATCTCAGCTCTTCTGAAAGCGAAAAATCTTCAGTCCCAATCTTCATCTCTTTTAGTGTCTTGGTTGAAAACCTATGTCCAATACCTGTAGGGTCTCGTCAAGTAGGCTGCATAGCTGCTCTCCAATCATCTCATCACTATCCAATGGTAGCGGTCTTGCAACTAGTCTAACCTTCTAAGTTGTTAACTGTCTTATATTTTGTCTATACTCTGGCTTCTTTGCTACAACCTGCAAGTTACAACTTTTGTTGTAAATACCCTAGTAAACACAAATTTTGTTGTGTAAAAATAGAACCCAACTCTTTTTGTTGAAATATTTTAGCAAATAACACTTTTTGATGAGAATTCTCAACACCCATGAAAACAGCAATTTTCCAATACATCAGGAGAGAATGGACCTGTAAGACATATGAAAACTCTTGATTTTTAGTTTTCAACAATGTTGAAAGATCCTCCATAGTATTTGAGCATGAGAGCCCATCATAAGGACCATCTACCCTGTCTTCATCCTGTAAAACACCTGTAAGATTCAATTCTTTCTCTTTTCTCTTTACATACTGTATGGTAGCTTTAGGCATGTTCGAAATATGCTGAAAACACAAAGTATATTTAGTAGATACACCATAAATACCTGAGGAGAAACTGTCTAGCTACTAGGAGGCGAGAGCGTTCCCTATCTTGTACCATCATCGTCTCACAAGATAGTGGTACCTAGCAAAAATCTGGCTGGGGAATCCCTGAAAGAATCCTTATTCCGCTTATGGTTGACACAAACTGTCATGAACTGAACAACCCTGTTTCCATCTTTGCTTTGGATCCATTCGTAGGTAGACCCATCATTCAAAACTTTAGTCTCCATCCGAGACTCCGCAATGAATGGTTGCCTAAAAATAATAGGATAGGAACAATAGTTCTGTACAAAGAAATGATAACACTCTTTCACATCTTCAATAGAAATATTGAAGTTCGGACAAGTAGCATACAAATCTCCTACATTATTGTTGGCCGCATGCATGCGCCAACCATGATCCACATCAACTGGCCATCTACCAGTATCATACAATCCACACACTATGACATTACTCTCGGAGCCATGATCCAAAAGAGCAACACAAGGGGTCTCTGTCTCACCAAGCTTGGCTACCATCTGTGAAGTCTCATGAGGCCTGTGACTTTGAGAAAAGTTGCTACGAGGCACCAATGTAGGCACATCATCACTATCACATACTATACATGATGAAGTAAAGGCTAAAGAGTCTTCTTGGAAGAGTTCTTGGACTACATACATAAAGCTCCATTTGTAGTCTCCTCAATAATTTCCTCATCAGAATCAATATCCTCAATCTACAACCCATAGATAATAGCCTTAGTAACTACTAAAGCCTCTCGATGGATCATATCCTATGCCGACTCTTCAATAACCTATCATTTTCTTTTAATGATGTCAATGATAATATCATGAAATTCTCTTTTGCAATTCCCAAGACTTCTCCAAGAGTGAATTCAATTTTTCAATTAAGAATTCGATCCTCAAGTACATTTTTCAACTCCGTACTTGACTCAATGTTGAAAAACAGCTTGAATTCAAGTTGCTTTTTTAGCTTCAGATCCTTTGTCTTCGAGGCTTTCTAATCTTCCTATACTTTCGACTTTTGAACATCAATCATACTCTACTTTATTCAATCCTGAAGAAGAAGACTAAGAGACTGGATCACTCCTCCTAGTAACCCTCTTTGAAGCTTCAGGCTGATCATCATCTCTTTTCAACACAATATTAGTGAGTTTGGAAATCTCCCAATTTCCATTTTTTGAATACTGAAAAGGTGGCACCCAGATAACATGCCCATAAGTTTCTCAAAACCATATGACATGACCTATCATTGGAAAGTGCTTGAAAAATGGAATCTATTGAGCTATAGAACGCTTGATTTGGAGTTATAGTGTTCAAGTTATGAAAAATCTAAAGATTTCACTACGTGTCCCAAACTTATGGGAAATTTTCATATTCCCCAATATGGTGTTTTTTCACTTCTCCTTAACAAGCACTTCAAATTCTTGAGATTTTTCCATATAGGCATAGATAGAGAAGACATAAACTCAATCTGTTGGAAACCAGAGTTGCAGCATTGGAATGTGTGCACAAGAGGGAGAAGAGAGCTCAAAGTACAAGAACAAAATCTTGCTTACTAAGTTGCTTAGAGTACAACTTAGGTACACTCTCCCACGCTTGATAGTGACCCATAGGCTATTTATATAGCCTCTACCAAGCTAGGGTTAGGGTTTTCCCTGCCCCTAGGGCTATTCACACTCATCTGCCCTTATACTCCCTTGCTTATAGTGGGTTCCTATGCCTGTCTTCTAACACCCCCCCTCAGTGCCAGGGTGGCATTGGATTACAAAGCATGTAAGAGGTTCCCCCCCTTCTTGGGATGCCTTTATAAGTTAGGCTTACAAGGTTGTTTTTAGGTAGATGATTTAAAGAGTCAAAACAGTCAATCTTCAGATGGATTGGAGGCATAGTTGGCCACCAATTCTTTGGGTATATCAGGAGTGTTGAGGCATTTACTAGTGATATGCCCTGTCTTCTTACATTTGTTACATTTCATCTTCTCGGGATACTTCTTCGAGTAGTTGTTTACAAGATGTCATTTTTTCTTACAAAAAGAACATCTAGTGAGAGCTATATATACCAATATTTGATCACGGGAAGTTGAAGATGCCTGATTGTTGCTGCTTTCTTTGTGGTTCCTCTTTTCTTCATCCAAACAGGATTGAATGGTACTTGCCAATGTAGGATCTGGAATGTTGGTGAGGGTGGTTACAAGAGTAGGAAATACCTGTTTTACAGCTTTTAGGAGAATAGCAATAGCATCTTCTTCATGTTTTGGAGCTTGTACAGAGGCACGCTGTCCCATAAGTCCCTTCGTATGAGAGATAAATTTTCCCAAATCTTCTCCTGATAGATATTCCAAGCTAAAGAATTCAATTTTAAGGAAGATTTTAGTGTTTTTACAAGTGGCTCCATGGAGCTTTTCAAGCTCATCCCATTTTTCTTTGGCAGTTTTTTGTTGATCAACATGATGAATCAGGGATTCATCTAAGTGTAACATTATGATTGCTTGAGCACGTTGGTCATTCTCTATATGAACCAGATTTGCAAAGTTTACAGCTCTACTTCCTTGAATGAGAAGCCAATACCCTCTCTCCATCATTTTGTATTTTATAAGTACCTGCCATGGGTGGAAATCTTTGCCATCAAACTTTCGAATTTGAGAACGGACATCAGCATATGTTGTGTTCATTGGGAAGGTCTTACCACTTGTTAGGACAAGGGCAGTGTCTAATCCCTTACATATTTTCCACTGAATGTGGAAGCAAATCAGACAATTTGAAATCAAAATTGCAATGAAGAGAAAGGCTGAAAATCATATAAATGTAATATTTCAAAGTATGACTGTGGTGGTCCTTTCTTATGTGCAAACTTATTTCGAGGTTTAACAGTCTTTTTAGGTTTTAATGAAGTAAACCTAGACTGGACTTCAGGCTCCTCCTTGTGGTATGGCTTAGTGGATGAAGCTTGTGTTGGACAAGGCTGGTCTATGATCTCAATGCTTGTTGTTGATGCTTCTGAGGAGAGTACAATGACACTCATCCTTTTGATTTCATTTACCAGTGTACTTGAAAAAAATCACTCACTGTATGCAATACACTTCTAGTGTATGATGGTCTATGTGTTTATAATTATACACATAACCTTACAACAATATACGAAGAGGAATAAAAAAACTCATTAGATTTTAGTGAATACCCAGCAAGAAAATGATTAGATGATTAATGATTAGTGTTTAGAAACACTAATGTCAAGCTTAGTGAAATGCTTGAATGAAACGCAGTTGGAAGTTGGCTTCCCAATGCAGTTAGTGATGTCCATTGAGCATACCCAAGAGCTTTTGAATCTGGAATAAGCTTTAAAGAATATGCTTCAGTGATTAGAATCAATGTTAATGAAGCTCAGAGTGAAAAAAAAGACAAAATGTCAAGCTTAGAGCTTGCTGGCTATGGCTGCCACAAAATACACAGTTAGGGTTTAGCAGAGATCTCTTTGTGTGGAGAGGAATTTCCAGAAGCCCTCTTGTGGGAGGATGGCCCACTAGGGGGGCTATAGAAGCCCTATAGTGGTTGTGGCTGAGATTGCGCTGCATGTTGCCCATGCCATGCCTGAAGACGCCACACTATCAAGAACTGCGCTATTTCTGGGATTTTGGCAATGCTGCCCACGCCGTCAGCTAATCCCTGAGGTTTATCATGCCACGCTGATTCATCCTAAGATAGGCAAGAAGTCCCTAGAAGAAATCAGAGGGAGATATGGCCTCCTTTGTCCTCCCCAAGTCCTCTAATGGAGGTAGGTTGCAGGCAGCTATGGAGGAAAGAAGGATAAGATGAAGGAGATGATAGCTCATGTGCACTTAGTGATAGCTGACGCTGAGGAAAGCTGAGGAGATTAGAGATGGCTCTGATACCATGTTGGAAACTAGAGTTACAGCATTGGAATGTGTTCACAAGAGGGAGAAGAGAGCTCAAAGCACAAGAACAAAATCTTGCTTACTAAGTTGCTTAGAGTACAACTTGGGTACACTCTCCCACGCTTGATAGTGACCCATAGGCTGTTTATATAGCCTCTGCCAAGCTAGGGTTATGGTTTCCCCTCCCCCTAGGGATATTCACACTCATCTACCCTTATACTCCCTTGCTTATAGTGGGTTCCTATGCCTGTCTTCTAACACAATCATCCCATCCACTCCCTTCTTTTATCACATCATCTATGGCTGAAAGTTTAGATAATGAAGCTTTCCCCTTTTTCTCTACATGCAGTACATAGGACTATAAAGGAGATTTTTCCTTCAACAATTGCTCTTATTGAAGTACGTAGCAAATTCTCTTGCCACCTCTCGCAACACATAAGAAGAGCGTGAAAGAGACTCCTCCAACAATTTCTTCATACCACCCTTATGCCTCTTCAAAATCTTGGTAGTCCTTCTGCTCATAATCTGGACTATCACACCACATGCAACGACAAACTGGATCATTCTTGCCTATCCATTCTAGTCATCTTGGTTTGTAGGTCTTTTAAGTTCTTTGATATCTCCTCCACCATATCTTTGACAGTTGATTTTGCAAATCATTTGACAACCATAGTAGAAATAGACATAGGCATAGACACATGATGAGAAATAGGAGAAGTAATGGATGGTGCAATTGGAGAAGTAGGAGAAGTCATGGATGGTCCAATTGGAGAAGTAGGAGAAGTCATGGAAGGAGAAGACATCGTTGGTGGTGAGTGCATCCCCTTCTACAAGCAAGCCTCCCATCTCCACCTCTTTGTCAGTGTAGAAACTACATTAATAGCATCCTACCAATCTATCTTCAATCCCATAGGCTGTGTACCTCTAGCAACTCTCCCAAATCATCTTGAAGTGTAGGATTAATCCTCTACAAGAATAACTTCACTTTCTCCGAGCTCAAAGCTCGTTGCTCTAGTGCATCCAACTAGTTGTATCACTCTTCAAACTGCTGCAACAACTCAAAAGTAACAAGTCCTTTATTGGGCTGATAAACCCACTCTCTGAATATCTTTCGTGTAGCAATACCATAATCCTCTAGAAATATTTCATCTTTGAGCGTTTGGTAGCAAATAGGATGAGACCCTTGTAGAGAAATTCGCCTTATCTCTTTAAAGCAAGCAAAGGTTCATTGACCAATGAGAAGACAAAGTCGTAATCTTGATCTAAGAGAGAAGAGAAAAAGGTGGAATGTGAGGATTTGATGGAGAGATCTTCAAGGAATGCGAGGAGCTCAAAGCTTGAACTCAATAGCCACTCCTATAGAATTTTGATGACGAATACTTTGAAGTGGCGAGGAGCTTAACGCTCATACTCATGCCACCCTCATATGAGACTTGATGGCAAGAAATTCAAAGTGGGCGAGGGGCTCAATGCACAACCTCAAGCCCCTCCCCTTGAATTTGATGGTGAATACTTCGAAGTGACGAGGAGCTTAAAGCTCATATTAAAGCCACCCTCATATGAGACTTGATGGGCGAGAACTTCAAAGTGGTCAAGGGGCTCAATGCTCAACCTTAAGCCACTCCCTTGGAATTTGATGGCAAGATAAGGCTCTCATAGTGCCTCTCTTTTATAGATTTTCTCTTCTACATCAACACGTTTGTGCTTTTATTTTCCCAAAAGGTTTAAGGCTTTTCATGCCTTTAGCTTGCTTAAGACTTAGTAATAGACAAAAAGCCTTAAAGGCTTTTAAACAAAATGAATAACTTAATAGATAAACGCTTTGCTTTTCCAATAACGCCATCATCATCACGTTCAGATTATGTTCAAGCTTTGTCACCCTGCAATTCTTCTGCCACTACAACAAAAAGGGTTCATAGACGCGCTTGTAGATGCAATATTTGAATTGTGAAAAAAATATCGGCCGCGTTTATTAACGCGTCTATTTGTGCGTCTACAAAATCGCATCTAAAAGCGTGCTTATGATCAGCGTCACATGCACATTTAGACGCGCCTTTAG
This sequence comes from Lygodium microphyllum, assembly GCF_053477565.2. Taxonomy (NCBI): domain Eukaryota; kingdom Viridiplantae; phylum Streptophyta; class Polypodiopsida; order Schizaeales; family Lygodiaceae; genus Lygodium; species Lygodium microphyllum. The sequence continues at coordinate 81,799,545 of NC_141141.1, read as the reverse complement.
AGGTGCGTATAAAACGCACTACGTAAACATATAATCATATTTTTAAAAAAGTGGATATATTCATATTGTGCATCTATTTACTCTGAAAGTTTTTGACGAAAATAGATGCGCATTTATCCTGCAATTTAGACGCGCTGATAGACGCACAAAACAGACGTATGAAAAAAAAACCAGAGAGCATGTGGCCTGCAAAGCCACATGCTCTTTGGTTTTTTTCCCCCCATCAACATCAAATTGTATGCTTAGGGATAACAGATAAAGATTATTTCGAAGATTGGATACTGAAAACAAAACAATGTATGTAGCACACGAAATTTCATATATATAGATGAAACATTTTTACATTATGAGTTCTAGTGCTTGTGACGTCATGATCCCAAGCACTAGCTAAAAGTAATACATATCAAAAATGAAAATTACAAGCCAAGGGGAGGCATGCATACATGGAGCTCCTCTATATCTCCTCAGAAGAGGCATCATCATTGCTACCACCACCGCTGCCTGTGCCACTGCCGTTGCCGCCACCGCTACTGCTAGTCTCCCCTTCGCTATCCTCAACTACATCAGGGTTCGCCTACACAAAGGATTAAGGTATATAAATACCATTACAAACAATAAATTAGAGTTAAAACCGGAAACTAAAGTATCCAATGAACTTTAGGGTTGACCAAGTCGGGTTAAATAGGGTACGCCCTAACCCAAAATATAAAGGATCTTGCCAAGCTACAAGGCACCCCGGATCGAGTGCTAGATGCATTCAAAAGGAAAGATTCCTTCCTTAACAGTTTGCCAACAACAAGATCGATCAATGGAAATGTTTGTGCTTGCTAGAGATTTTAGAGCACTGTTTGATTTATTAATTACAAATTAAATGAATATCTATACTTCAGGTTGAAGGCCTGAAGGGAGTGGCAGCTTGGATAGATGAAGGCACTCTGAACCATCAATATCCCCAGTTTATCTTGAGATGAGGACATCTCGATTCCTCTAAGGGGAAGAGAATGTGACAGCTCCATAGTTGAAACACGCATTTTGCATGAATACCCTCTTAGTAGGGATAATATTTTTCTTTCTTTCTTTAAAATTAGGCAAATTTTTTTAATTCCCTCCTTCCCCCAGCCGACTTTCGTGCTAGGGGAGAGGGAGGGAATAGTGCATGACTAAGCATCCTTGTGGATGCTTTGGAGGGAGGAGGACCATGCGCATTGACACGTTAGGGGAGGGAGGATCCCCCTTCCCTCCCCTATTTAAACGAGGATGATGCTGCCAGTAGGGGAGGGACAGAATCGAGTAGGCTGATTATCTTGTCAGTAAATCACGGGGTTCATATCTTGAAGAGAAGAAGAGAAGGAGCCATAGTACTACTAGTGTTGGCGTTGTTGTTGCTACTAGGCGAAGCATGCGCCTGAGGTCATGAGGAGTTGAAGTCCAAGGGGGCAGTATTTTTGTCCGGGCGGAGCGCCAAGATCGCCACCAAGCGGCCAATGCAGCTGCGCTCCCGCCATCAAGATCCTCCTCATCATGAAAAAAAGTGTTCCCCACCCCCTCCACGTTAGTCTAAAAATTCCCTCCCTCTTCCACGTAAGCTTCTAAGGTATAGAAGCTTCCTTGGAAGCTTCCATAAGGGGGCTCCCTCAAGGCCTGTTTCCATGTGGCCACCCCGCAATTTAAAAATCCTCCCCGTGGTCTTTTCCCCATAAAATGCCTTAGGGTCCTATAAGCCCTTTCATATTGCAAGCCCCGTAATCCTTTCTTGTGGGCTTCCACAAGCCTTCTCCAAGTGGGTTTATACCCCCCTCCCCCCCACCTGAGATTTAAGCACCCATTCCCTCGCAAGTTCCACGTAAGTCCCCTTCTTCTTGCGACTTCCACCCAAGTTTCCTTTTTCCTTGAAATTTTCACCTTAATCCCTTCTTCTTGAAATTCCCACCTAAAACCCCCCGTGCTATAAGCCCTTCACCCTTCACCTTTCCCCTTTTACCCTTTCACCCCCGGGTTTTAAACCCCTCAGCCTTTTTCACCCCATGTCCTAAAACCTCTCCAAGAATCCCCTTCCTATACCCTTCACTCCCGTGCCCAAAGATCTCCCAAGGCCCTTCATATGTTTTTGAAACCACACTCACACACACCCTTTTCACCGTGTATAAATCCCTATAGGGCCTTTTCTCTAGGCTTTGTAAACCTTGCCCTCCCCATGAAATTAAGACCTTAAAGGTCTTATTACCCCCTTCACGTGGTTAATCCCTTAACGATTCCTTGCCTCAAAAAACAGAAGAAGAGTATTGAAGCGACGGTAGAATTCCGAAAAGGAGTGTAAAGCTGCTTTCACATTCGAAGGACTACAATTGCGATGCCGCCTAAGAAAGTCCAAGGAGTAGCTGTGGAGGGTCACCTCCCGGTATCCATGTGGATATCTCACCCCAAACCTAGGTTTTTCCTTCTTAATTTTATATTGGTTTTAATTCAATCGTGCAAGATGAATTGTTAGGGATAGGATATAATTTGTCCTAGTTATTTACGACGAAGGAATTTAGTTTAATTAAACATGCAAAATAAATAAAGTATAAACATAGTTTTCCTTCAAATAGCATTATGCATTGAAACGAATTATGAGCAATAATTATTTACCCACTAAAGTAGTGCACTTCGGTTAAGCCTAGAAGGTATAAAACTGCATCTTGCACTCTTTTTACAACGAATCATCATGGAAGGTGCAATTCATGAAAGGTTTCTTACGATGCTTAAACTCTAGGAAGTTATCATTGCTAACTGCATAACTTAGCAAGAGAAAGATTGCTTATTTGGCATAAGTTTTTGTTCGCAAGAAAAAAATAAGATTAATTGAATTTACCTAACCTCAAATCGATAAAGTTTAGGATTGAAAAATCAATTGACACGTAGATAACAAACCATGCGGAGGTGATCTCGATATTACCTTCTAAAGTTAACCAAATTAATTTAGACTTAGAAATACCTATGCTGCGAAATATTCACTGGGAATGAATTAAAATCCAAGAAACGTTTATACTTTAAATACTTGCCCACATTCCCTGAGTGTAGAGTCAGTAAATTGTAAACATAAAAGAAACTAGGGTTTGTCCTTGAGTTTCTTTAAATATATAAATATATATATATATATAAAGCTAAGAAACCCTAGCTCTGACAAATGTCAGCTTAAAGAAACTAAAACGAATTGTTTCTTAAACCCATTACCACATAGTACGATGCAAGACTTGCGTAGCAAGTAGGAAGTCATATGGTCTTGTGATTGATTCATAAGAAGAAGGGTTGAATACCATCAACAAGGATGGGGATCCTTACACAAGTTATCTTGCAAGAGGATGTATTCTTCGATATCCTTCTAAGTAAGGAAGGTTTAAAGCTGGAAACTAAAGTATCGAATGAACTTTAGGGTTGACCAAGTCGGGTTAAATAGGGTACGCCCTAACCCAAAATATAAAGGATCTTGCCAAGCTACAAGGCACCCCGAATCGAAGTGCTAGATGCATTCAAAAGGAAAGATTCCTTCCTTAACAGTTTGCCAACAACAAGATTGATCAATGGAAATGTTTGTGCTTGCTAGAGATTTTAGAGCACTGTTTGATTTATTAATTACAAATTAAATGAATATCTATACTTCAGGTTGAAGGCCTGAAGGGAGTGGCAGCTTGGATAGATGAAGGCACTCTGAACCATCAATATCCCCAGTTTATCTTGAGATGAGGACATCTCGATTCCTCTAAGGGGAAGACAATGTGACAGCTCCATAGTTGAAACACGCATTTTGCATGAATACCCTCTTAGTAGGGATAATATTTTTCTTTCTTTCTTTAAAATTAGGCAAATTTTTTTAATTCCCTCCTTCCCCCAGCCGACTTTCGTGCTAGGGGAGAGGGAGGGAATAGTGCATGACTAAGCATCCTTGTGGATGCTTTGGAGGGAGGAGGACCATGCGCATTGACACGTTAGGGGAGGGAGGATCCCCCTTCCCTCCCCTATTTAAACGAGGATGATGCTGCCAGTAGGGGAGGGACAGAATCGAGTAGGCTGATTATCTTGTCAGTAAATCACGGGGTTCATATCTTGAAGAGAAGAAGAGAAGGAGCCATAGTACTACTAGTGTTGGCGTTGTTGTTGCTACTAGGCGAAGCATGCGCCTGAGGTCATGAGGAGTTGAAGTCCAAGGGGGCAGTATTTTTGTCCGGGTGGAGCGCCAAGATCGCCACCAAGCGGCCAATGCAGCTGCGCTCCCGCCATCAAGATCCTCCTCATCATGAAAAAAAGTGTTCCCCACCCCCTCCACGTTAGTCTAAAAATTCCCTCCCTCTTCCACGTAAGCTTCTAAGGTATAGAAGCTTCCTTGGAAGCTTCCATAAGGGGGCTCCCTCAAGGCCTGTTTCCATGTGGCCACCCCGCAATTTAAAAATCCTCCCCGTGGTCTTTTCCCCATAAAATGCCTTAGGGTCCTATAAGCCCTTTCATATTGCAAGCCCCGTAATCCTTTCTTGTGGGCTTCCACAAGCCTTCTCCAAGTGGGTTTATACCCCCCTCCCCCCCACCTGAGATTTAAGCACCCATTCCCTCGCAAGTTCCACGTAAGTCCCCTTCTTCTTGCGACTTCCACCCAAGTTTCCTTTTTCCTTGAAATTTTCACCTTAATCCCTTCTTCTTGAAATTCCCACCTAAAACCCCCCGTGCTATAAGCCCTTCACCCTTCACCTTTCCCCTTTTACCCTTTCACCCCCGGGTTTTAAACCCCTCAGCCTTTTTCACCCCATGTCCTAAAACCTCTCCAAGAATCCCCTTCCTATACCCTTCACTCCCGTGCCCAAAGATCTCCCAAGGCCCTTCATATGTTTTTGAAACCACACTCACACACACCCTTTTCACCGTGTATAAATCCCTATAGGGCCTTTTCTCTAGGCTTTGTAAACCTTGCCCTCCCCATGAAATTAAGACCTTAAAGGTCTTATTACCCCATTCACGTGGTTAATCCCTTAATGATTCCTTGCCTCGGAAAACAGAAGAAGAGTATTGAAGCGATGGTGGAATTCCGAAAAGGAGTGTAAAGCTGCTTCCACATTCGAAGGACTACAACTGCGATGCTGCCTAAGAAAGTCCAAGGAGTAGCTGTGGGAGGGTCATCTCCCGGTATCCATGTGGATATCTCACCCCAAACCTAGGTTTTTTCTTCTTAATTTTTTATTGGTTTTAATTCAATCGTGCAAGATGAATTGTTAGAGATAGGATATATTTTGTCCTAGTTATTTACGACGAAGGAAATTAGTTTAATTAAACATGCAAAATAAATAAAGTATAAACATAGTTTTCCTTCAAATAGCATTATGGATTGAAACGAATTATGAGCAAGAATTATTTACCCACTAAAGTTGTGCACTTCGGTTAAGCCTAGACGGTATAAAACTGCATCTTGCACTCTTTTTACAACGAATCATCATGGAAGGTGCAATTCATGAAAGGTTTCTTACGATGCTTAAACTCTAGGAAGTTATCATTGCTAACTGCATAACTTAGCAAGAGAAAGATTGCTTATTTGGCATAAGTTTTTGTTCGCAAGAAAAAAATAAGATTAATTGAATTTACCTAACCTCAAATCGATAAAGTTTAGGATTGAAAAATCAATTGACACGTAGATAACAAACCATGCGGAGGTGATCTCGATATTACCTTCTAAAGTTAACCAAATTAATTTAGACTTAGAAATACCTATGCTGCGAAATATTCACTGGGAATGAATTAAAATCCAAGAAACGTTTATACTTTAAATACTTGCCCACATTCCCTGAGTGTAGAGTCAGTAAATTGTAAACATAAAAGAAACTAGGGTTTGTCCCTGAGTTTCTTTAAATATATAAATATATATATATATATAAAGCTAAGAAACCCTAGCTCTGACAAATGTCAGCTTAAAGAAACTAAAACGAATTGTTTCTTAAACCCATTACCACATAGTACGATGCAAGACTTGCGTAGCAAGTAGGAAGTCATATGGTCTTGTGATTGATTCATAAGAAGAAGGGTTGAATACCATCAACAAGGATGGGGATCCTTACACAAGTTATCTTGCAAGAGGATGTATTCTTCGATATCCTTCTAAGTAAGGAAGGTTTAAAGCTGGAAACTAAAGTATCGAATGAACTTTAGGGTTGACCAAGTCGGGTTAAATAGGGTACGCCCTAACCCAAAATATAAAGGATCTTGCCAAGCTACAAGGCACCCCGAATCGAAGTGCTAGATGCATTCAAAAGGAAAGATTCCTTCCTTAACAGTTTGCCAACAACAAGATTGATCAATGGAAATGTTTGTGCTTGCTAGAGATTTTAGAGCACTGTTTGATTTATTAATTACAAATTAAATGAATATCTATACTTCAGGTTGAAGGCCTGAAGGGAGTGGCAGCTTGGATAGATGAAGGCACTCTGAACCATCAATATCCCCAGTTTATCTTGAGATGAGGACATCTCGATTCCTCTAAGGGGAAGAGAATGTGACAGCTCCATAGTTGAAACACGCATTTTGCATGAATACCCTCTTAGTAGGGATAATATTTTTCTTTCTTTCTTTAAAATTAGGCAAATTTTTTTAATTCCCTCCTTCCCCCAGCCGACTTTCGTGCTAGGGGAGAGGGAGGGAATAGTGCATGACTAAGCATCCTTGTGGATGCTTTGGAGGGAGGAGGACCATGCGCATTGACACGTTAGGGGAGGGAGGATCCCCCTTCCCTCCCCTATTTAAACGAGGATGATGCTGCCAGTAGGGGAGGGACAGAATCGAGTAGGCTGATTATCTTGTCAGTAAATCACGGGGTTCATATCTTGAAGAGAAGAAGAGAAGGAGCCATAGTACTACTAGTGTTGGCGTTGTTGTTGCTACTAGGCGAAGCATGCGCCTGAGGTCATGAGGAGTTGAAGTCCAAGGGGGCAGTATTTTTGTCCGGGCGGAGCGCCAAGATCGCCACCAAGCGGCCAATGCAGCTGCGCTCCCGCCATCAAGATCCTCCTCATCATGAAAAAAAGTGTTCCCCACCCCCTCCACGTTAGTCTAAAAATTCCCTCCCTCTTCCACGTAAGCTTCTAAGGTATAGAAGCTTCCTTGGAAGCTTCCATAAGGGGGCTCCCTCAAGGCCTGTTTCCATGTGGCCACCCCGCAATTTAAAAATCCTCCCCGTGGTCTTTTCCCCATAAAATGCCTTAGGGTCCTATAAGCCCTTTCATATTGCAAGCCCCGTAATCCTTTCTTGTGGGCTTCCACAAGCCTTCTCCAAGTGGGTTTATACCCCCCTCCCCCCCACCTGAGATTTAAGCACCCATTCCCTTGCAAGTTCCACGTAAGTCCCCTTCTTCTTGCGACTTCCACCCAAGTTTCCTTTTTCCTTGAAATTTTCACCTTAATCCCTTCTTCTTGAAATTCCCACCTAAAACCCCCCGTGCTATAAGCCCTTCACCCTTCACCTTTCCCCTTTTACCCTTTCACCCCCGGGTTTTAAACCCCTCAGCCTTTTTCACCCCATGTCCTAAAACCTCTCCAAGAATCCCCTTCCTATACCCTTCACTCCCGTGCCCAAAGATCTCCCAAGGCCCTTCATATGTTTTTGAAACCACACTCACACACACCCTTTTCACCGTGTATAAATCCCTATAGGGCCTTTTCTCTAGGCTTTGTAAACCTTGCCCTCCCCATGAAATTAAGACCTTAAAGGTCTTATTACCCCCTTCACGTGGTTAATCCCTTAATGATTCCTTGCCTCGGAAAACAGAAGAAGAGTATTGAAGCGATGGTGGAATTCCGAAAAGGAGTGTAAAGCTGCTTCCACATTCGAAGGACTACAACTGCGATGCTGCCTAAGAAAGTCCAAGGAGTAGCTGTGGGAGGGTCATCTCCCGGTATCCATGTGGATATCTCACCCCAAACCTAGGTTTTTTCTTCTTAATTTTTTATTGGTTTTAATTCAATCGTGCAAGATGAATTGTTAGAGATAGGATATATTTTGTCCTAGTTATTTACGACGAAGGAAATTAGTTTAATTAAACATGCAAAATAAATAAAGTATAAACATAGTTTTCCTTCAAATAGCATTATGGATTGAAACGAATTATGAGCAAGAATTATTTACCCACTAAAGTTGTGCACTTCGGTTAAGCCTAGACGGTATAAAACTGCATCTTGCACTCTTTTTACAACGAATCATCATGGAAGGTGCAATTCATGAAAGGTTTCTTACGATGCTTAAACTCTAGGAAGTTATCATTGCTAACTGCATAACTTAGCAAGAGAAAGATTGCTTATTTGGCATAAGTTTTTGTTCGCAAGAAAAAAATAAGATTAATTGAATTTACCTAACCTCAAATCGATAAAGTTTAGGATTGAAAAATCAATTGACACGTAGATAACAAACCATGCGGAGGTGATCTCGATATTACCTTCTAAAGTTAACCAAATTAATTTAGACTTAGAAATACCTATGCTGCGAAATATTCACTGGGAATGAATTAAAATCCAAGAAACGTTTATACTTTAAATACTTGCCCACATTCCCTGAGTGTAGAGTCAGTAAATTGTAAACATAAAAGAAACTAGGGTTTGTCCCTGAGTTTCTTTAAATATATAAATATATATATATATATAAAGCTAAGAAACCCTAGCTCTGACAAATGTCAGCTTAAAGAAACTAAAACGAATTGTTTCTTAAACCCATTACCACATAGTACGATGCAAGACTTGCGTAGCAAGTAGGAAGTCATATGGTCTTGTGATTGATTCATAAGAAGAAGGGTTGAATACCATCAACAAGGATGGGGATCCTTACACAAGTTATCTTGCAAGAGGATGTATTCTTCGATATCCTTCTAAGTAAGGAAGGTTTAAAGCTGGAAACTAAAGTATCAAATGAACTTTAGGGTTGACCAAGTCGGGTTAAATAGGGTACGCCCTAACCCAAAATATAAAGGATCTTGCCAAGCTACAAGGCACCCCGAATCGAGTGCTAGATGCATTCAAAAGGAAAGATTCCTTCCTTAACAGTTTGCCAACAACAAGATTGATCAATGGAAATGTTTGTGCTTGCTAGAGATTTTAGAGCACTGTTTGATTTATTAATTACAAATTAAATGAATATCTATACTTCAGGTTGAAGGCCTGAAGGGAGTGGCAGCTTGGATAGATGAAGGCACTCTCAACCATCAATATCCCCAGTTTATCCTGAGATGAGGACATCTCGATTCCTCTAAGGGGAAGAGAATGTGACAGCTCTGCAGTTGAAACACGCATTTTGCATGAATATCCTCTTAGTAGGGATAATACTTTTCTTTCTTTCTTTAAAATTAGGCAAATTTTTTTAATTCCCTCCTTCCCCCAGCCGACTTTCGTGGTGGGGGAGAGGGAGGGAATGGTGCATGACTAAGCATCCTTGTGGATGCTTTGGAGGGAGGAGGACCATGCGCATTGACACGTTAGGGGAGGGAGGATCCCCCTTCCCTCCCCTATTTAAACGAGGATGATGCTGCCAGTGGGGGAGGGACAGAATCGAGTAGGCTGATTATCTTCTCAGTAATCAGGGGGTTCATATCTTGAAGAGAAGAAGAGAAGGAGCCATAGTACTACTAGTGTTGGTCTTGTTCTTACTACTCGGCGCAGCATGCGCCTGAGGCCATGAGGAGTTGAAGTCCAAGGGGGCAGTATTCGCGTTCGGGCGGAGCGCCAAGATCACCACCAAGCGGCCAATGCAGCTGCGCTCCCGCCATCAAGATCCTCCTCATCATGAAAAAAAGTGTTCCCCCCCCTCGATGTTAGTCTAAAAATGCCCTCCCTCTTCCACGTAAGCTTCTAAGGTATAGAAGCTTCCTTGGAAGCTTCCATAAGGGGGCTCCCTCAAGGCCTGTTTCCATGTGGCCACCCCGCGATTTAAAAATCCTCCCCGTGGTCTTTTCCCCATAAAATGCCTTAGGGTCCTATAAGCCCTTTCATATTGCAAGCCCCGTAATCCTTTCTCGTGGGCTTCCACAAGCCTTCTCCAAGTGGGTTTATACCCCCCTCCCCCCCACCCGAGATTTAAGCGCCCATTCCCTCGCAAGTTCCACGTAAGTCCCCTTCTTCTTGCGACTTCCACCCAAGTTTCCTTTTTCCTTGAAATTTCCACCTTAATCCCTTCTTCTTGAAATTCCCACCTAAAACCCCCCGTGCTATAAGCGCTTCACCCTTCACCTTTCCCCTTTTACCCTTTCACCCCCGGGTTTTAAACCCCTCAGCCTTTTTCACCCCATGTCCTAAAACCTCTCCAAGAATCCCCTTCCTATACCCTTCACTCCCGTGCCCAAAGATCTCCCAAGGCCCTTCATATGTTTTTGAAACCACACTCACACACACCCTTTTCACCGTGTATAAATCCCTATAGGGCCTTTTCTCTAGGCTTTGTAAACCTTGCCCTCCCCATGAAATTAAGACCTTAAAGGTCTTATTACCCCCTTCACGTGGTTAATCCCTTAACGATTCCTTGCCTCAAAAAACAGAAGAAGAGTATTGAAGCGACGGTGGAATTCCGAAAAGGAGTGTAAAGCTGCTTCCACATTCGAAGGACTACAATTGCAATGCCGCCTAAGAAAGTCCAAGGAGTAGCTGTGGAGGGTCATCTCCCGGTATCCATGTGGATATCTCACCCCAAACCTAGGTTTTTCCTTCTTAATTTTATATTGGTTTTAATTCAATCGTGCAATATGAATTGTTAGGCATAGGATATAATTTGTCCTAGTTATTTACGACAAAGGAATTTAGTTTAATTAAACATGCAAAATAAATAAAGTATAAACATAGTTTTCCTTCAAATAGCATTATGCATTGAAACGAATTATGAGCAATAATTATTTACCCACTAAAGTAGTGCACTTCGGTTAAGCCTAGAAGGTATAAAACTGCATCTTGCACTCTTTTTACAACGAATCATCATGGAAGGTGCAATTCATGAAAGGTTTCTTACGATGCTTAAACTCTAGGAAGTTATCATTGCTAACTACATAACTTAGCAAGAGAAAGATTGCTTATTTGGCATAAGTTTTTGTTCGCAAGAAAAAAATAAGATTAATTGAATTTACCTAACCTCAAATCGATAAAGTTTAGGATTGAAAAATCAATTGACACGTAGATAACAAACCATGCGGAGGTGATCTCGATATTACCTTCTAAAGTTAACCAAATTAATTTAGACTTAGAAATACCTATGCTGCGAAATATTCACTGGGAATGAATTAAAATCCAAGAAACGTTTATACTTTAAATACTTGCCCACATTCCCTGAGTGTAGAGTCAGTAAATTGTAAACATAAAAGAAACTAGGGTTTGTCCCTTAGTTTCTTTAAATATATAAATGTATATATATATAAAGCTAGGAAACCCTAGCTCTGACAAACGTCAGCTTAAAGAAACTAAAACGAATTGTTTCTTAAACCCATTATCACATAGTACGATGCAAGACTTGCGCAGCAAGTAGGAAGTCATATGGTCTTGTGATTGATTCATAAGAAGAAGGGTTGAATACCATCAACAAGGATGGGGATCCTTACACAAGTTATCTTGCAAGAGGATGTATTCTTCGATATCCTTCTAAGTAAGGAAGCTTTAAAGCTAGAAACTAAAGTATCCAATGAACTTTAGGGTTGACCAAGTCGGGCTAAATAGGGTATGCCCTAACCCAGAATATAAAGGATCTTGCCAAGCTACAAGGCACCCCGGATCGAGTGCTAGATGCATTCAAAAGGACAGATTCCTACCTTAACAGTTTGCCAACAACAAGATCGATCAAAGGAAATGTTTGTGCTTGCTAGAGATTTTAGAGCACTGTTTGATTTATTAATTACAAATTAAATGAATATCTATACTTCAGGTTGAAGGCCTGAAGGGAGTGGCAGCTTGGATAGATGAAGGCACTCTCAATCATCAATATCCCCAGTTTATCTTGAGATGAGGACATCTCGATTCCTCTAAGGGGAAGAGAATGTGACAGCTCCGTAGTTGAAACACGCATTTTGCATGAATACCCTCCTAGTAGGGATGATATTTTTCTTTCTTTCTTTAAAATTAGGCAAATTTTTTTAATTCCCTCCTTCCCCCAGCCGACTTTCGTGGTGGGGGAGAGGGAGGGAATGGTGCATGACTAAGCATCCTTGTGGATGCTTTGGAGGGAGGAGGACCATGCGCACTCACACGTTAGGGGAGGGAGGATCCCCCTTCCCTCCCCTATTTAAACGAGGATGATGCTGCCAGCGGGGGAGGGACAGAATCGAGTAGGCTGATTGTATTGTCAGTAATCAGGGGGTTAATATCTTGAAGAGAAGAAGAGAAGGAGCCATAGTACTACTAGTGTTGGCGTTGTTCTTGCTACTCGGCGCAGCATGCGCCTGAGGCCGTGAGGAGTTGAGGTCCGAGGGGGCAGTATTCGCGTGGGGGCGGAGCGCCAAGATCGCCGCCAAGCGGCCAATGCAACCGCGCTCCCGCCATCAAGATCCTCCTCATCATGAATAGAAGTGTTTCCCCCCCCCCCCCCCTCGACGTTAGTCTGAAAATTCCCTCCGTCTTCCACGTAAGCTTCTAAGGTATAGAAGCTTCCTTGGAAGCTTCCATAAGGGGGCTCCCTCAAGGCCTGTTTCCATGTGGCCACCCTGGGATTTAAAAATCCTCCCCGTGGTCTTTTCCCCGTAAAATGCCTTAGGGTCCTATAAGCCCTTTCATATTGCAAGCCCCATAATCCTTTCTTGTGGGCTTCCACAAGCCTTCTCCAAGTGGGTTTATACCACCCCCCCCCCCCCCCCACCCGAGATTTAAGCACCCATTCCCTCGCAAGTTCCACGTAAGTCCTCTTCTTCTTGCGACTTCCACCCAAGTTTCCTTTTTCCTTGAAATTTCCACCTTAATCCCTTCTTCTTGAAATTCCCACCTAAAACCCCCCGTGCTATAAGCCCTTCACCCTTCATCTTTCCCGTTTTACACTTTCACCCCCGGGTTTTAAACCCCTAAGCCTTTTTCACCCGGTGTCCTAAAACCTCTCCAAGAATCCCCCTTCCTATACCCTTCACTCCCGTGCCCAAAGATCTCCCAAGGCCCTTCATATGTTTTTGAAACCACACTCACACACACCCTTTTCACCGTGTATAAATCCCTATAGGTCCCTTTCTCTAGGCTTTGTAAACCTTGCCCTCCCCATGAAGTTAAGACCTTAAAGGTCTTATTACCCCCTTCACGTGGTCAATCCCTTAACGATTCCTTGCCTCGAAAAACAGAAGAAGAGTATTGAAGCGATGGTGGAATTCCGAAAAGGAGTGTAAAGCTGCTTCCACATTCGAAGGACTACAACTGTGATGCCGCCTAAGAAATTCCAAGGAGTAGCTGTGGGAGGGTCATCTCCCGGTATCCATGTGGATATCTCACCCCAAACCTAGGTTTTTCCTTCTTAATTTTATATTGGTTTTAATTCAATCGTGCAAGATGAATTGTTAGGGATAGGATATAATTTGTCCTAGTTATTTACGACGAAGGAATTTAGTTTAATTAAACATGCAAAATAAATAAAGTATAAACATAGTTTTCCTTCAAATAGCATTATGCATTGAAACGAATTATGAGCAATAATTATTTACCCACTAAAGTAGTGCACTTCGGTTAATCCTAGAAGTTATAAAACTGCATCTTGCACTCTTTTTACAACGAATCATCATGGAAGGTGCAATTTATGAAAGGTTTCTTACGATGCTTAAACTCTAGGAAGTTATCATTGCTAACTGCATAACTTAGCAAGAGAAAGATTGCTTATTTGGCATAAGTTTTTGTTCGCAAGAAAAAAATAAGATTAATTGAATTTACCTAACCTCAAATCGATAAAGTTTAGGATTGAAAAATCAATTGACACGTAGATAACAAACCATGCGGAGGTGATCTCGATATTACCTTCTAAAGTTAACCAAATTAATTTAGACTTAGAAATACCTATGCTGCGAAATATTCACTGGGAATGAATTAAAATCCAAGAAACGTTTATACTTTAAATACTTGCCCACATTCCCTGAGTGTAGAGTCAGTAAATTGTAAACATAAAAGAAACTAGGGTTTGTCCCTTAGTTTCTTTAAATATATAAATGTATATATATATAAAGCTAGGAAACCCTAGCTCTGACAAACGTCAGCTTAAAGAAACTAAAACGAATTGTTTCTTAAACCCATTATCACATAGTACGATGCAAGACTTGCGTAGCAAGTAGGAAGTCATATGGTCTTGTGATTGATTCATAAGAAGAAGGGTTGAATACCATCAACAAGGATGGGGATCCTTACACAAGTTATCTTGCAAGAGGATGTATTCTTCGATATCCTTCTAAGTAAGGAAGGTTTAAAGCTGGAAACTAAAGTATCGAATGAACTTTAGGGTTGACCAAGTCGGGTTAAATAGGGTACGCCCTAACCCAAAATATAAAGGATCTTGCCAAGCTACAAGGCACCCCGAATCGAGTGCTAGATGCATTCAAAAGGAAAGATTCCTTCCTTAACAGTTTGCCAACAACAAGATTGATCAATGGAAATGTTTGTGCTTGCTAGAGATTTTAGAGCACTGTTTGATTTATTAATTACAAATTAAATGAATATCTATACTTCAGGTTGAAGGCCTGAAGGGAGTGGCAGCTTGGATAGATGAAGGCACTCTCAACCATCAATATCCCCAGTTTATCCTGAGATGAGGACATCTCGATTCCTCTAAGGGGAAGAGAATGTGACAGCTCTGCAGTTGAAACACGCATTTTGCATGAATACCCTCTGAGTAGGGATAATACTTTTCTTTCTTTCTTTAAAATTAGGCTAATTTTTTTAATTCCCTCCTTCCCCGAGCCGACTTTCGTGGTGGGGGAGAGGGAGGGAATGGTGCATGACTAAGCATCCTTGTGGATGCTTTGGAGGGAGGAGGACCATGCGCATTGACACGTTAGGGGAGGGAGGATCCCCCTTCCCTCCCCTATTTAAACGAGGATGATGCTGCCAGTGGGGGAGGGACAGAATCGAGTAGGCTGATTATCTTCTCAGTAATCAGGGGGTTCATATCTTGAAGAGAAGAAGAGAAGGAGCCATAGTACTACTAGTGTTGGTCTTGTTCTTACTACTCGGCGCAGCATGCGCCTGAGGCCATGAGGAGTTGAAGTCCAAGGGGGCAGTATTCGCGTTCGGGCGGAGCGCCAAGATCACCACCAAGCGGCCAATGCAGCTGCGCTCCCGCCATCAAGATCCTCCTCATCATGAAAAAAAGTGTTCCCCCCCCTCGATGTTAGTCTAAAAATTCCCTCCCTCTTCCACGTAAGCTTCTAAGGTATAGAAGCTTCCTTGGAAGCTTCCATAAGGGGGCTCCCTCAAGGCCTGTTTCCATGTGGCCACCTCGCGATTTAAAAATACTCCCCGTGGTCTTTTCCCCATAAAATGCCTTAGGGTCCTATAAGCCCTTTCATATTGCAAGCCCCGTAATCCTTTCTCGTGGGCTTCCACAAGCCTTCTCCAAGTGGGTTTATACCCCCCTCCCCCCCACCCGAGATTTAAGCGCCCATTCCCTCGCAAGTTCCACGTAAGTCCCCTTCTTCTTGCGACTTCCACCCAAGTTTCCTTTTTCCTTGAAATTTCCACCTTAATCCCTTCTTCTTGAAATTCCCACCTAAAACCCCCCGTGCTATAAGCCCTTCACCCTTCACCTTTCCCCTTTTACCCTTTCACCCCCGGGTTTTAAACCCCTCAGCCTTTTTCACCCCATGTCCTAAAACCTCTCCAAGAATCCCCTTCCTATACCCTTCACTCCCGTGCCCAAAGATCTCCCAAGGCCCTTCATATGTTTTTGAAACCACACTCACACACACCCTTTTCACCGTGTATAAATCCCTATAGGGCCTTTTCTCTAGGCTTTGTAAACCTTGCCCTCCCCATGAAATTAAGACCTTAAAGGTCTTATTACCCCCTTCACGTGGTTAATCCCTTAACGATTCCTTGCCTCAAAAAACAGAAGAAGAGTATTGAAGCGACGGTGGAATTCCGAAAAGGAGTGTAAAGCTGCTTCCACATTCGAAGGACTACAATTGCAATGCCGCCTAAGAAAGTCCAAGGAGTAGCTGTGGAGGGTCATCTCCCGGTATCCATGTGGATATCTCACCCCAAACCTAGGTTTTTCCTTCTTAATTTTATATTGGTTTTAATTCAATCGTGCAATATGAATTGTTAGGCATAGGATATAATTTGTCCTAGTTATTTACGACAAAGGAATTTAGTTTAATTAAACATGCAAAATAAATAAAGTATAAACATAGTTTTCCTTCAAATAGCATTATGCATTGAAACGAATTATGAGCAATAATTATTTACCCACTAAAGTAGTGCACTTCGGTTAAGCCTAGAAGGTATAAAACTGCATCTTGCACTCTTTTTACAACGAATCATCATGGAAGGTGCAATTCATGAAAGGTTTCTTACGATGCTTAAACTCTAGGAAGTTATCATTGCTAACTACATAACTTAGCAAGAGAAAGATTGCTTATTTGGCATAAGTTTTTGTTCGCAAGAAAAAAATAAGATTAATTGAATTTACCTAACCTCAAATCGATAAAGTTTAGGATTGAAAAATCAATTGACACGTAGATAACAAACCATGCGGAGGTGATCTCGATATTACCTTCTAAAGTTAACCAAATTAATTTAGACTTAGAAATACCTATGCTGCGAAATATTCACTGGGAATGAATTAAAATCCAAGAAACGTTTATACTTTAAATACTTGCCCACATTCCCTGAGTGTAGAGTCAGTAAATTGTAAACATAAAAGAAACTAGGGTTTGTCCCTTAGTTTCTTTAAATATATAAATGTATATATATATAAAGCTAGGAAACCCTAGCTCTGACAAACGTCAGCTTAAAGAAACTAAAACGAATTGTTTCTTAAACCCATTATCACATAGTACGATGCAAGACTTGCGCAGCAAGTAGGAAGTCATATGGTCTTGTGATTGATTCATAAGAAGAAGGGTTGAATACCATCAACAAGGATGGGGATCCTTACACAAGTTATCTTGCAAGAGGATGTATTCTTCGATATCCTTCTAAGTAAGGAAGGTTTAAAGCTAGAAACTAAAGTATCCAATGAACTTTAGGGTTGACCAAGTCGGGCTAAATAGGGTATGCCCTAACCCAGAATATAAAGGATCTTGCCAAGCTACAAGGCACCCCGGATCGAGTGCTAGATGCATTCAAAAGGACAGATTCCTACCTTAACAGTTTGCCAACAACAAGATCGATCAAAGGAAATGTTTGTGCTTGCTAGAGATTTTAGAGCACTGTTTGATTTATTAATTACAAATTAAATGAATATCTATACTTCAGGTTGAAGGCCTGAAGGGAGTGGCAGCTTGGATAGATGAAGGCACTCTCAATCATCAATATCCCCAGTTTATCTTGAGATGAGGACATCTCGATTCCTCTAAGGGGAAGAGAATGTGACAGCTCCGTAGTTGAAACACGCATTTTGCATGAATACCCTCCTAGTAGGGATGATATTTTTCTTTCTTTCTTTAAAATTAGGCAAATTTTTTTAATTCCCTCCTTCCCCCAGCCGACTTTCGTGGTGGGGGAGAGGGAGGGAATGGTGCATGACTAAGCATCCTTGTGGATGCTTTGGAGGGAGGAGGACCATGCGCACTCACACGTTAGGGGAGGGAGGATCCCCCTTCCCTCCCCTATTTAAACGAGGATGATGCTGCCAGCGGGGGAGGGACAGAATCGAGTAGGCTGATTGTATTGTCAGTAATCAGGGGGTTAATATCTTGAAGAGAAGAAGAGAAGGAGCCATAGTACTACTAGTGTTGGCGTTGTTCTTGCTACTCGGCGCAGCATGCGCCTGAGGCCGTGAGGAGTTGAGGTCCGAGGGGGCAGTATTCGCGTGGGGGCGGAGCGCCAAGATCGCCGCCAAGCGGCCAATGCAACCGCGCTCCCGCCATCAAGATCCTCCTCATCATGAATAGAAGTGTTTCCCCCCCGCCCCCCCCCCTCGACGTTAGTCTGAAAATTCCCTCCATCTTCCACGTAAGCTTCGAAGGTATAGAAGCTTCCTTGGAAGCTTCCATAAGGGGGCTCCCTCAAGGCCTGTTTCCATGTGGCCACCCTGGGATTTAAAAATCCTCCCCGTGGTCTTTTCCCCGTAAAATGCCTTAGGGTCCTATAAGCCCTTTCATATTGCAAGCCCCATAATCCTTTCTTGTGGGCTTCCACAAGCCTTCTCCAAGTGGGTTTATACCACCCCCCCCCCCCACCCGAGATTTAAGCACCCATTCCCTCGCAAGTTCCACGTAAGTCCTCTTCTTCTTGCGACTTCCACCCAAGTTTCCTTTTTCCTTGAAATTTCCACCTTAATCCCTTCTTCTTGAAATTCCCACCTAAAACCCCCCGTGCTATAAGCCCTTCACCCTTCATCTTTCCCGTTTTACACTTTCACCCCCGGGTTTTAAACCCCTAAGCCTTTTTCACCCGGTGTCCTAAAACCTCTCCAAGAATCCCCCTTCCTATACCCTTCACTCCCGTGCCCAAAGATCTCCCAAGGCCCTTCATATGTTTTTGAAACCACACTCACACACACCCTTTTCACCGTGTATAAATCCCTATAGGTCCCTTTCTCTAGGCTTTGTAAACCTTGCCCTCCCCATGAAGTTAAGACCTTAAAGGTCTTATTACCCCCTTCACGTGGTCAATCCCTTAACGATTCCTTGCCTCGAAAAACAGAAGAAGAGTATTGAAGCGATGGTGGAATTCCGAAAAGGAGTGTAAAGCTGCTTCCACATTCGAAGGACTACAACTGTGATGCCGCCTAAGAAATTCCAAGGAGTAGCTGTGGGAGGGTCATCTCCCGGTATCCATGTGGATATCTCACCCCAAACCTAGGTTTTTCCTTCTTAATTTTATATTGGTTTTAATTCAATCGTGCAAGATGAATTGTTAGGGATAGGATATAATTTGTCCTAGTTATTTACGACGAAGGAATTTAGTTTAATTAAACATGCAAAATAAATAAAGTATAAACATAGTTTTCCTTCAAATAGCATTATGCATTGAAACGAATTATGAGCAATAATTATTTACCCACTAAAGTAGTGCACTTCGGTTAATCCTAGAAGGTATAAAACTGCATCTTGCACTCTTTTTACAACGAATCATCATGGAAGGTGCAATTTATGAAAGGTTTCTAATTACGATGCTTAAACTCTAGGAAGTTATCATTGCTAACTGTATAACTTAGCAAGAGAAAGATTGCTTATTTGGCATAAGTTTTTGTTCGCAAGAAAAAAATAAGATTAATTGAATTTACCTAACCTCAAATCGATAAAGTTTAGGATTGAAAAATCAATTGACACGTAGATAACAAACCATGCGGAGGTGATCTCGATATTACCTTCTAAAGTTAACCAAATTAATTTAGACTTAGAAATACCTATGCTGCGAAATATTCACTGGGAATGAATTAAAATCCAAGAAACGTTTATACTTTAAATACTTGCCCACATTCCCTGAGTGTAGAGTCAGTAAATTGTAAACATAAAAGAAACTAGGGTTTGTCCCTGAGTTTCTTTAAATATATAAATATATATATATATATAAAGCTAAGAAACCCTAGCTCTGACAAATGTCAGCTTAAAGAAACTAAAACGAATTGTTTCTTAAACCCATTATCACATAGTACGATGCAAGACTTGCGTAGCAAGTAGGAAGTCATATGGTCTTGTGATTGATTCATAAGAAGAAGGGTTGAATACCATCAACAAGGATGGGGATCCTTACACAAGTTATCTTGCAAGAGGATGTATTCTTCGATATCCTTCTAAGTAAGGAAGGTTTAAAGCTGGA
Source organism: Lygodium microphyllum (assembly GCF_053477565.2). Classification (NCBI taxonomy): domain Eukaryota; kingdom Viridiplantae; phylum Streptophyta; class Polypodiopsida; order Schizaeales; family Lygodiaceae; genus Lygodium; species Lygodium microphyllum. The sequence goes on along the minus strand of NC_141141.1, from coordinate 81,779,634 downwards.
AACTAAAGTATCGAATGAACTTTAGGGTTGACCAAGTCGGGTTAAATAGGGTACGCCCTAACCCAAAATATAAAGGATCTTGCCAAGCTACAAGGCACCCCGAATCGAGTGCTAGATGCATTCAAAAGGAAAGATTCCTTCCTTAACAGTTTGCCAACAACAAGATTGATCAATGGAAATGTTTGTGCTTGCTAGAGATTTTAGAGCACTGTTTGATTTATTAATTACAAATTAAATGAATATCTATACTTCAGGTTGAAGGCCTGAAGGGAGTGGCAGCTTGGATAGATGAAGGCACTCTCAACCATCAATATCCCCAGTTTATCCTGAGATGAGGACATCTCGATTCCTCTAAGGGGAAGAGAATGTGACAGCTCTGCAGTTGAAACACGCATTTTGCATGAATACCCTCTTAGTAGGGATAATACTTTTCTTTCTTTCTTTAAAATTAGGCTAATTTTTTTAATTCCCTCCTTCCCCCAGCCGACTTTCGTGGTGGGGGAGAGGGAGGGAATGGTGCATGACTAAGCATCCTTGTGGATGCTTTGGAGGAAGGAGGACCATGCGCATTGACACGTTAGGGGAGGGAGGATCCCCCTTCCCTCCCCTATTTAAACGAGGATGATGCTGCCAGTGGGGGAGGGACAGAATCGAGTAGGCTGATTATCTTCTCAGTAATCAGGGGGTTCATATCTTGAAGAGAAGAAGAGAAGGAGCCATAGTACTACTAGTGTTGGTCTTGTTCTTACTACTCGGCGCAGCATGCGCCTGAGGCCATGAGGAGTTGAAGTCCAAGGGGGCAGTATTCGCGTTCGGGCGGAGCGCCAAGATCACCACCAAGCGGCCAATGCAGCTGCGCTCCCGCCATCAAGATCCTCCTCATCATGAAAAAAAGTGTTCCCCCCCCTCGATGTTAGTCTAAAAATTCCCTCCCTCTTCCACGTAAGCTTCTAAGGTATAGAAGCTTCCTTGGAAGCTTCCATAAGGGGGCTCCCTCAAGGCCTGTTTCCATGTGGCCACCCCGCGATTTAAAAATCCTCCCCGTGGTCTTTTCCCCATAAAATGCCTTAGGGTCCTATAAGCCCTTTCATATTGCAAGCCCCGTAATCCTTTCTCGTGGGCTTCCACAAGCCTTCTCCAAGTGGGTTTATACCCCCCTCCCCCCCACCCGAGATTTAAGCGCCCATTCCCTCGCAAGTTCCACGTAAGTCCCCTTCTTCTTGCGACTTCCACCCAAGTTTCCTTTTTCCTTGAAATTTCCACCTTAATCCCTTCTTCTTGAAATTCCCACCTAAAACCCCCCGTGCTATAAGCCCTTCACCCTTCACCTTTCCCCTTTTACCCTTTCACCCCCGGGTTTTAAACCCCTCAGCCTTTTTCACCCCATGTCCTAAAACCTCTCCAAGAATCCCCTTCCTATACCCTTCACTCCCGTGCCCAAAGATTTCCCAAGGCCCTTCATATGTTTTTGAAACCACACTCACACACACCCTTTTCACCGTGTATAAATCCCTATAGGGCCTTTTCTCTAGGCTTTGTAAACCTTGCCCTCCCCATGAAATTAAGACCTTAAAGGTCTTATTACCCCCTTCACGTGGTTAATCCCTTAATGATTCCTTGCCTCAAAAAATAGAAGAAGAGTATTGAAGCGACGGTGGAATTCCGAAAAGGAGTGTAAAGCTGCTTCCACATTCGAAGGACTACAATTGCAATGCCGCCTAAGAAAGTCCAAGGAGTAGCTGTGGAGGGTCATCTCCCGGTATCCATGTGGATATCTCACCCCAAACCTAGGTTTTTCCTTCTTAATTTTATATTGGTTTTAATTCAATCGTGCAATATGAATTGTTAGGCATAGGATATAATTTGTCCTAGTTATTTACGACAAAGGAATTTAGTTTAATTAAACATGCAAAATAAATAAAGTATAAACATAGTTTTCCTTCAAATAGCATTATGCATTGAAACGAATTATGAGCAATAATTATTTACCCACTAAAGTAGTGCACTTCGGTTAAGCCTAGAAGGTATAAAACTGCATCTTGCACTCTTTTTACAACGAATCATCATGGAAGGTGCAATTCATGAAAGGTTTCTTACGATGCTTAAACTCTAGGAAGTTATCATTGCTAACTACATAACTTAGCAAGAGAAAGATTGCTTATTTGGCATAAGTTTTTGTTCGCAAGAAAAAAATAAGATTAATTGAATTTACCTAACCTCAAATCGATAAAGTTTAGGATTGAAAAATCAATTGACACGTAGATAACAAACCATGCGGAGGTGATCTCGATATTACCTTCTAAAGTTAACCAAATTAATTTAGACTTAGAAATACCTATGCTGCGAAATATTCACTGGGAATGAATTAAAATCCAAGAAACGTTTATACTTTAAATACTTGCCCACATTCCCTGAGTGTAGAGTCAGTAAATTGTAAACATAAAAGAAACTAGGGTTTGTCCCTTAGTTTCTTTAAATATATAAATGTATATATATATAAAGCTAGGAAACCCTAGCTCTGACAAACGTCAGCTTAAAGAAACTAAAACGAATTGTTTCTTAAACCCATTATCACATAGTACGATGCAAGACTTGCGCAGCAAGTAGGAAGTCATATGGTCTTGTGATTGATTCATAAGAAGAAGGGTTGAATACCATCAACAAGGATGGGGATCCTTACACAAGTTATCTTGCAAGAGGATGTATTCTTCGATATCCTTCTAAGTAAGGAAGGTTTAAAGCTAGAAACTAAAGTATCCAATGAACTTTAAGGTTGACCAAGTCGGGCTAAATAGGGTATGCCCTAACCCAGAATATAAAGGATCTTGCCAAGCTACAAGGCACCCCGGATCGAGTGCTAGATGCATTCAAAAGGACAGATTCCTACCTTAACAGTTTGCCAACAAAAAGATCGATCAAAGGAAATGTTTGTGCTTGCTAGAGATTTTAGAGCACTGTTTGATTTATTAATTACAAATTAAATGAATATCTATACTTCAGGTTGAAGGCCTGAAGGGAGTGGCAGCTTGGATAGATGAAGGCACTCTCAATCATCAATATCCCCAGTTTATCTTGAGATGAGGACATCTCGATTCCTCTAAGGGGAAGAGAATGTGACAGCTCCGTAGTTGAAACACGCATTTTGCATGAATACCCTCCTAGTAGGGATGATATTTTTCTTTCTTTCTTTAGAATTAGGCAAATTTTTTTAATTCCCTCCTTCCCCCAGCCGACTTTCGTGGTGGGGGAGAGGGAGGGAATGGTGCATGACTAAGCATCCTTGTGGATGCTTTGGAGGGAGGAGGACCATGCGCACTCACACGTTAGGGGAGGGAGGATCCCCCTTCCCTCCCCTATTTAAACGAGGATGATGCTGCCAGCGGGGGAGGGACAGAATCGAGTAGGCTGATTGTATTGTCAGTAATCAGGGGGTTAATATCTTGAAGAGAAGAAGAGAAGGAGCCATAGTACTACTAGTGTTGGCGTTGTTCTTGCTACTCGGCGCAGCATGCGCCTGAGGCCGTGAGGAGTTGAGGTCCGAGGGGGCAGTATTCGCGTGGGGGCGGAGCGCCAAGATCGCCGCCAAGCGGCCAATGCAACCGCGCTCCCGCCATCAAGATCCTCCTCATCATGAATAGAAGTGTTTCCCCCCCCCCCCCCCTCGACGTTAGTCTGAAAATTCCCTCCGTCTTCCACGTAAGCTTCTAAGGTATAGAAGCTTCCTTGGAAGCTTCCATAAGGGGGCTCCCTCAAGGCCTGTTTCCATGTGGCCACCCTGGGATTTAAAAATCCTCCCCGTGGTCTTTTCCCCGTAAAATGCCTTAGGGTCCTATAAGCCCTTTCATATTGCAAGCCCCATAATCCTTTCTTGTGGGCTTCCACAAGCCTTCTCCAAGTGGGTTTATACCACCCCCCCCCCCCCACCCGAGATTTAAGCACCCATTCCCTCGCAAGTTCCACGTAAGTCCTCTTCTTCTTGCGACTTCCACCCAAGTTTCCTTTTTCCTTGAAATTTCCACCTTAATCCCTTCTTCTTGAAATTCCCACCTAAAACCCCCCGTGCTATAAGCCCTTCACCCTTCATCTTTCCCGTTTTACACTTTCACCCCCGGGTTTTAAACCCCTAAGCCTTTTTCACCCGGTGTCCTAAAACCTCTCCAAGAATCCCCCTTCCTATACCCTTCACTCCCGTGCCCAAAGATCTCCCAAGGCCCTTCATATGTTTTTGAAACCACACTCACACACACCCTTTTCACCGTGTATAAATCCCTATAGGTCCCTTTCTCTAGGCTTTGTAAACCTTGCCCTCCCCATGAAGTTAAGACCTTAAAGGTCTTATTACCCCCTTCACGTGGTCAATCCCTTAACGATTCCTTGCCTCGAAAAACAGAAGAAGAGTATTGAAGCGATGGTGGAATTCCGAAAAGGAGTGTAAAGCTGCTTCCACATTCGAAGGACTACAACTGTGATGCCGCCTAAGAAATTCCAAGGAGTAGCTGTGGGAGGGTCATCTCCCGGTATCCATGTGGATATCTCACCCCAAACCTAGGTTTTTCCTTCTTAATTTTATATTGGTTTTAATTCAATCGTGCAAGATGAATTGTTAGGGATAGGATATAATTTGTCCTAGTTATTTACGACGAAGGAATTTAGTTTAATTAAACATGCAAAATAAATAAAGTATAAACATAGTTTTCCTTCAAATAGCATTATGCATTGAAACGAATTATGAGCAATAATTATTTACCCACTAAAGTAGTGCACTTCGGTTAATCCTAGAAGGTATAAAACTGCATCTTGCACTCTTTTTACAACGAATCATCATGGAAGGTGCAATTTATGAAAGGTTTCTTACGATGCTTAAACTCTAGGAAGTTATCATTGCTAACTGCATAACTTAGCAAGAGAAAGATTGCTTATTTGGCACAAGTTTTTGTTCGCAAGAAAAAATAAGATTAATTGAATTTACCTAACCTCAAATCGATAAAGTTTAGGATTGAAAAATCAATTGACACGTAGATAACAAACCATGCGGAGGTGATCTCGATACTACCTTCTAAAGTTAACCAAATTAATTTAGACTTAGAAATACCTATGCTGCGAAATATTAACTGGGAATGAATTAAAATCCAAGAAACGTTTATACTTTAAATACTTGTCCACATTCCTTGAGTGTAGAGGTAGTAAATTGTAAACATAAAAGAAACTAGGGTTTGTCCCTGAGTTTCTTTAAATATATAAATATATATATATATATATAAAGCTAGGAAACCCTAGCTCTGACAAACGTCAGCTTAAAGAAACTAAAACGAATTGTTTCTTAAACCCATTATCACATAGTACGATGCAGGACTTGCGCAGCAAGTACGAAGTCATATGGTCTTGTGATTGATTCATAAGAAGAAGGGTTGAGTACCTTCAACAAGGATGGGGATCCTTACACAAGTTATCTTGCAAGAGGATGTATTCTTCGATATCCTTCTAAGTAAGGAAGGTTAAAAACCAGAAACTAAAGTATCCAATGAACTTTAGGGTTGAGCAAGTCGGGTTAAATATGGTACGCCCTAACCCAGAATATAAAGGATCTTGCCAAGCTACAAGGCACCCCGGATCGAGTGCTAGATGCATTCAAAAGGAAAGATTCCTTCCTTAACAGTTTGCCAACAACAAGATCGATCAATGGAAATGTTTGTGCTTGCTAGAGATTTTAGAGCACTGTTTGATTTATTAATTAAAAATTAAATGAATATCTATACTTCAGGTTGAAGGCCTGAAGGGAGTGGCAGCTTGGATAGATGAAGGCACTCTCAACCATCAATATCCCCAGTTTATCTTGAGATGAGGACATCTCGATTCCTCTAAGGGGAAGAGAATGTGATAGCTCCATAGTTGAAACACGCATTTTGCATGAATACCCTCTTAGTAGGGATAATCTTTTTCTTTCTTTCTTTAAAATTAGGCTAATTTTTTTAATTCCCTCCTTCCCCGAGCCGACATTCGTGCTGGGGGAGAGGGAGGGAATGGTGCATGACTAAGCATCCTTGTGGATGCTTTGGAGGGAGGAGGACCATGCGCACTGACACATTAGGGGAGGGAGGATCACCCTTCCCTCCCCTATTTAAACGAGGATGATGCTGCCAGCGGGGGAGGGACAGAATCAAGTAGGCTGATCGTCTTGTCAGTAATCAGGGGGTTAATATCTTGAAGAGAAGAAGAGAAGGAGCCATAGTACTACTAGTGTTGGCGTTGTTGTTGCTACTCGGCGCAGCATGCGCCTGAGGCCATGAGGACTTGAGGTTCGAGGAGGGCAGTATTCGCGTGCTGGCGAAGCACCAAGATCGCCACCAAGCGGTGAATACAGCTGCGCTCCCGCCATCAAGATCCTCCTCATCATGAATAGAAGTGTTCCCCCCCCTCGACGTTAGTCTGAAAATTCCCTCCCTCTTCCACGTAAGCTTCTAAGGTATAGAAGCTTCCTTGGAAGCTTCCATAAGGGGGCTCCCTCAAGGCCTGTTTCCATGTGGCCACCCCAGGATTTAAAAATCCTCCCTATGTTCTTTTCCCCATAAAATGCCTTAGGGTCCTGTAAGCCCTTTCATATTGCAAGCCCCTTAATCCTTTCTTGTGGGCTTCCACAAGCCTTCTCCAACTGGGTTTATACCCCCCTCCCACCCGAGATTTAAGCACCCATTCCCTCGCAAGTTCCACGTAAGTCCCCTTCTTCTTGCGACTTCCACCCAAGTTTCCTTTTTCCTTGAAATTTCCACCTTAATCCATTCTTCTTGAAATTCCCACCTAAAACCCCCCTTGCTATAAGCCCTTCACCCTTCACCTTTCCCCTTTTACCCTTTCACCCCCGGATTTTAAACCCCTAAGCCTTTTTCACCCCGTGTCCTAAAACCTCTCCAAGAATCACCCTTCCTATACCCTTCACTCCCGTGCCCAAAGATCTCCCAAGGCCCTTCATATGTTTTTGAAACCACACTCACACACACCCTTTTCACCGTGTATAAATCCCTATAGGGCCTTTTCTCTAGGCTTTGTAAACCTTGCCCTCCCCATGAAATTAAGACCTTAAAGGTCTTATTACCCCCTTTACGTGGTTAATCCCTTAACGATTCCTTGCCTCAAAAAACAGAAGAAGAGTATTGAAGCGACGGTGGAATTCCGAAAAGGAGTGTAAAGCTGCTTCCACATTCGAAGGACTACAATTGCGATGCCACCTAAGAAAGTCCAAGGAGTAGCTGTGGAGGGTCATCTCCCGGTATCCATGTGGATATCTCACCCCAAACCTAGGTTTTTCCTTCTTAATTTTATATTGGTTTTAATTCAATCGTGCAAGATGAATTGTTAGGGATAGGATATAATTTTTCCTAGTTATTTACGATGAAGGAATTTAGTTTAATTAAACATGCAAAATAAATAAAGTATAAACATAGTTTTCCTTCAAATAGCATTATGCATTGAAATGAATTATGAGCAAGAATTAGTTACCCACTAAAGTAGTGCACTTCGGTTAAGCCTAGAAGGTATAAAACTGCATCTTGCACTCTTTTTACAACGAATCATCATGGAAGGTGCAATTCATGAAAGGTTTCTTACGATGCTTAAACTCTAGGAAGTTATCATTGCTAACTGCATAACTTAGCAAGAGAAAGATTGCTTATTTGGCATATTTTTTTGTTCGCAAGAAAAAAATAAGATTAATTGAATTTACCTAACCTCAAATCGATAAAGTTTAGGATTCAAAAATCAATTGACACGTAGATAACAAACCATGTGGAGGTGATCTCGATATTTCCTCTAAAGTTAACCAAATTAATTTAGACTTAGAAATACCTATGTTGCGAAATATTCACTGGGAATGAATTAAAATCCAAGAAACGTTTATACTTTAAATACTTGCCCACATTCCCTGAGTGTAGAGTCAGTAAATTGTAAACATAAAAGAAATTAGGGTTTGTCCCTGAGTTTCTTTAAATATATAAATATATATATATATATAAAGCTAGGAAACCCTAGCTCTGACAAACGTCAGCTTAAAGAAACTAAAACGAATTGTTTCTTAAACCCATTATCACATAGTACGATGCAGGACTTGTGCAGCAAGTACGAAGTCATATGGTCTTGTGATTGATTCACAAGAAGAAGGGTTGAATACCATCAACAAGGATGGGGATCCTTACACAAGTTATCTTGCAAGAGGATGTATTCTTTGATATCCTTCTAAGTAAGGAAGGTTAAAAACCGGAAACTAAAGTATCCAATGAACTTTAGGGTTGACCAAGTCAGGTTAAATAGGGTACGCCCTAACCCAGAATATAAAGGATCTTGCCAAGCTGCAAGGCACCCCGGATCGAGTGCTGGATGCATTCAAAAGGAAAGATTCCTTCCTTAACAATTTGCCAACAACAAGATCGATCAATGGAAATGTTTGTGCTTGCTAGAGATTTTAGAGTACTGTTTGATTTATTAATTACAAATTAAATGAATATCTATACTTGAGGTTGAAGGCCTGAAGGGAGTGGCAGCTCCAGTTACCCCCAACTATTTGCTTGACCCTAACCAAGGGGGTTGTTGACCGTGCCGGGAACGTGGACCGAACCCGCCGATGGTGACTTAAATTTACAATGCTAATAGTGATAGAGATGCTGATAACAACGAAAGTAGCCATGTCGATCTAAGAAAAAAAAACATTCAAAACTCAAGCACGACATTTCTTAAAAACATTTGTGAAAGGGAATAAAAGAGAGAGCTAGACAGATCAAGGTTTTGAGAGGAAAAGAGAGAGAGAGAGAGAGCTCATCCATGCCTCCACCACCACTCTTGCCATATGCCAAGAAGAAGGAGAAGGGTGCAAGGAAGAAGGGAGGGAAGCTATGAAAGGGAGGTACAAAGGGTTTCATCTTTGCGCCTTTGAGGTAGATACATTACCTCTTCTTGCTTTGTTTTCTTCTTTTCTTTATTTATTTTCACTTGTGGAGAGATGCCTTGAGAGAGCGAGAGAGAGGGAGAGAGGGAGTGAAGGAGAGTAAATAAGGGAGCAGGAAAAAGGGAGGAAAAGGAAGGGAGGAAGAGGGAGAGAAAGATGAGAAGGGAAACAAAGAGGGAGGGAAAGGAAGGGAAAGAGAGAAATAAAGAGATGGAGGGACAGAGAGAGGAGGGTGAGTGAGAAACAATGAGGGAGAGAGGGGAGAGGGAGAAACAAAGAGAGAGGAAGGGAGGAAAATGAAGAAAGGGAACGAGAGAGAAAGAGAGGATGGGGATAGAAATAAAGATGTAGAAGAGATAAAAATAAAGAGAGGGAGAGAAAAGGAAGAGAGATAAATATAGAGATGAAGGGGGAGAGGGAGAGGGGAGATAAATATACGGATGGAGAGAGAAAAGGAAGGGAGAGATGGAAAGAGAGAGAAAGGGAAAGAGACAATGGAGGAGAGATAAACAAAGTCTAGAGGAAAAGAAAGGGAGAGAGAAAAGAAGAAAATGAGAAGGAAAGCCAAGAGAAAGGAAGGGAGAGGGAGGGAGAGACAAATAGAGAGATGGAGAAAAAAAAGAAAGAGAGAGAGAGAGAGAGAATAAGAGAGCTATAGAGAGATGGAAGGAGATGGAAAATGAGAGAAAGAGGGAAAGAGAGAGAGAGAGAGAGAGAGAGAGAGGGGGGGAGGGAGGGAGGGGGAAAGAGAGATGAAGAAGAAGATAAAAAATGAGAGCAAAAGAGAGGGAAAGAGAAATAGGAAAATAAAAAGAGAATGAGAGAGAGGAGAAAGAGAGGGAGAAAGGAAGAGATAACGAGAGAGAGAGGGAGACATTACTTCCCATTTCTTTGTTTTTGAAGTAGCTCATGATTTTGCCCACTTCAAGGTTTCTCTGAATGGAAGAACATAGACCTATTAACCATAATCATTAGCCCATTGATAGTTGTTGGGAATCAAGATTGAAATAGAGCCTACACTTCACCTCTAGACGATGATGCTATTGTTACAAGTTGACATATATAATATATTAAAATTTGATCAAAATTTGATTTCCTAATCTTCTCCTCTCCAAAGTGCACTCTTTCTCTCTCTCTTGTCTCCAAAGCCACTTAAAGTGATTCATGTGAGAGAGGAGGTGGATGAGATGGAAGCTTGAGGAAGTTACTATATGTATATCCTCTACATGAGGCACGTTGTCGTCGTGTTGGGGGTTGAAGGTCTACCACCGGGGTTTAGAGAAGAAGATGAGTGTGGGATTCAAGGTTTGGAGAAGGAGAAAAGATTGGGATACATGAATGGAATGAAAGACTTTGACTTGATCACATCAAATGCATATGGAAATAATAAGCCATTACATTAGGGATAATCTCAAATTCAAACCAAATGCATATTCCAAATGCAAGCTCAAATGGTTTCCATTTCATGAACATGAATGGATAACAACTCCAAGATACAAGTATTTTGATGGTAGACTCAAATACATTCAAGACATAGATCAAAAGCTCATGAAATGCATTGATAAAGCAAAATTTGAACTTCAGCCCTATTTTAAAACAGTAATTTCTAGCCCATAATCAAGCTCCAAAAGTGTATATAATCCCAAGAATAAGCTCCTCTAATCATTCACAAGTAAAGCCTTGATGTTAAGAGGTCAATTTTCTCTATTACAACCACATAGATCACTTGTTTACTCATCAAAATGGACAAGAACAGTGGGCTACCCTGTTTATGACTGGTTTTTTTAGTCCATAACAGCCCATACACCTTCAAAATCCTCCCCTTTGCTTGCCCCAATATCACTCAAGTACTTGGGTACAAGACGGGCTTCATTGGACCATGAATAAGGTAAAAGAATGAGAGAAGACATACATAAGAGTAGGCTAAATACTTTTTTTCAAGTTTTTCCCTAACAAAGCACATTGAGGTGCATTATCACTATGTGCGAGAGAGGGTTTTACTAGGTCTTATTGATCTAGTTTATGTCAGCACAGAGGATCAGGTAGCTGACATATTCACGAAGGCATTGGGCGCAGAGAAGCTGCACAAGTTCAGAGACCTGCTTGGTATGCAGGAATTGGGATTGAGCTCGAGGGGGAGTGTTGAGATATCGAGCTCCACTCGTGATACGCCAGGGTGACCGTTGTGTATTTATGTCACCGACTTGTCAGTTGCAGACGCGGTTGGTACACCGCCCATGAATAATAGCTACATGATAGCTATCCTTATCTACTCTAGTTCGTGGCTCAGTTAGTATGCCACTTTAGTTATTTGAGTTTGGTTTGAGACCCATATATAGGGTTCTTCTATTTCTTTGTATGAGAGTTCTTTTTGGCCTACACGACTAAGAAGAAGAAAACTGTTTTTAGCCTCCACCTCTGTGTGTATTCCCCCATTGTGCAAGCAAGAAAGCTACAAGTGAGACTCCTTCCTTCTCTCCCACAATCTTGACATGTTTTGCCACCAAAATTTCTATTCTATTTTGGCAAAAGTGCCCCATATGCCTCTATGACCAGCCAATAGGCTTTCATGAAATTCTTGCATGACCTGTCTTTGAGTCTTCTTGTCTCCTAAGACACGAACAGGTGCCCTTCCTTTCTTTTTCGCATGCCTCCAAAGGTAGCCATTTTTGAAAAAGAATCCATAAGCTTTTCTCTTGACTCTCTTGAACTCTTCATTAGTCCAATCTTCCTTTTTTGTCATAGTGCTTAGAAATTGGCCAATTTTTAGCCAATCACATGCATAATATTCTTCTTTAAAGTGCGAACAAACCATAACAAAACATTGAGCATGCTATCTTTCAGCTGCCCATTGCCCTTCCATGGTTGTTTCTTCTTTCTTTGCTGCTATAAATTTTGTTTCAGCAGCTGAACCTATTGTACTTGCTGTAATCAATGTTGTACCTACATTTTTGACAGCTGAACCATCATTAGATACAGCTGTCCTTGCCGTTTTCAGATCTGAACCTACAATTACAGCATCATTTTCAGCAAATTTAGACTCTGATTCTTCATCATCCATCATCTCTTCTTCATCCTTATATTTGGCACGCGAAAGCATGTCAGCAACTGGATTATCTCTTCCTGCAATATGTTTCAAATCAGGATTTAAGGATTTAATATAGGCTATCCATCTTAGCATAACTATGTCGGGAGTGGAGTAGTTGGCAATCATGCCCAAGAGTGGAAGACAATCTGTTTCAACTATTACATGTGCGCCCATGAAGTACTCCCGGTTACATTTCAATGCAATTACAACTCCCTAAAGTTCTCTTTTAATTTGAGCATACCTTCTTTGATGTTCATTAAGAACCTTCACTCCAAAGTGAATTGCATATCTGTTGCCCTCAAGGTCGTCTTGACCAACTGCCCATCCTATTCCAATAGGACTTGTGTCCACTGTGAGTATGATAGGTTGTCCATTAGAGTAATTAGCCCTTTTTAAGGTGGGGGCTAATTTCTTCAATTAGCCCTTTTTAAGGTGGGGACTAAAATTTTTGAATAGCTTGAGTATGCTCTTTTTCCCATATAAACCTTTGACCGTTTCTTAGCAGTTGATAAAGATTTTCAGCAACATGAGCGAAATGTGGGATCCAAATAAGATAAAAGACACATACTCCAAGAAATCTTCTCACCTCCGAAACATTTGTGCATATTTCCCGCATTTTTCTTATAGCATCAATCTTGGTTAGGGAAGGCTTTCGACCATATGGACCACACATATTCCCTACCACAAGAACATCTTCGACAAAAACAAATTTAGCTCCTAAAAGAGTAAGATGGACTTCTTCCAATTTAGACAAGATTTGAGCACAATCATTAATATGATCGGAAACAATCTTGCAACATCCTAGCTCATTGAGTTCTTTATTCTTCTCATGAACTTCACATCCTTTGACCGGTACATCATCAAGGAAAGGAAGAGTTAGTTGGGGAATATTATCTCTCAATACTTTATGCATGGCATTCATCATGTGAGCTACTGAATTTGTAGCTCCTTGAGGTAGAGTAAATATGCAGACTAAACCAAGAGACGTCTTCATTGTGGTAATGTCTCGGCTCTCCAAAGCAAGCTGAAATTGGTCATATCCCGAATATAAATCTCCCATGGAATAAATTGCTATACCTGCAAAAGCCTTAGCAAATTCATCAACAATTGGCCCCGAACCAACATTTCTAATAGTGACTTTATTGACAGGCTGTAAATCTTGAATAAATCACAAAGATCCATTCTTCTTAGGCACGGTAAACCATCGGTTGGAATATGGAGCTAAAGATGACTCCAATATTCGCATCTTTATCTTTTCATTTAAAAGCTCTAGTAACTTAGGCAACGAGCCCTTAGTACCGAAATTGGTTTAAGATTCCAAGGAACGTGTGGAACCGTGAAGATCACCATTGGTGCCGCAACACTTGGCCAATTTCATGTGGCTGAAATGAAAAAGCTTTTCCATGTTTCTTTAGCATCTGCATGAAGATTTGCTTTTCAACTGGCAAGAGAAAAGAGTCTTCACCAATTTTTAGTTCTTGTAAACTTTCAGCTATAAATTGGTGACCAATATCTTTGGAATCACGAAAGCTTGGCTATTTGGATGCCCTTTCTGCCAATCCTTCCCTTTTGGGAGGTAGAAGAGTAGCCACCGGCTTGACCTTGTTGTCAACTGTCTTATACTTTGTTTCTACTCTTACCTCATCCTTGTTTGGCTGTCCAAAAGCTTCTTGATCTGCAAGTTCTTGAATTATGTCATAAATATCCAATGTGCATACCTGTATGGACTGATTTTCAGCTTGATTTTCTACATGAACAGTTGCATGTATTTCAGCCAATGTATCATTATAATTCAACCCATGAAATAGCCCAAGAATTTCTTCATTTTTAGCCAAAACATCAATTTGCTTCAGCTCTCGTTCCACATGACATAAATGCTTTCTTTCAGCCCTATTCATGGCTAAAAACTGTTTATAACATGCCACACTATTGGCCGTAAAAACCTGCAAGTTAGCTTTTGGCATAGCCCCCTTTACATGTGGAGGCAATTTTTTATGACATGAAGCACCGCCATAGCCTCTACTTATAGCAGTGCTACCCGAAAACCATTAAATTCTCGGGCATTAGGAGGTACAGGATGATCTCTCAATCGATTTCTATTCCGATGATGATTTACATATACAATCAAAAATTGGACAGCTTTGTCATTATCCTTACTTCAAGGGCAAGGCCCTGAAGAAGCCCAACAATGCCGGGAGGGAGCTCGGGAAGCCGGGGAGTGTCGGAAGCTCGGGAGTTTATGATGAACCATCATCAAGGGCCTTTGTCTCCAAACGAGACTCAGAAATAAAAGGTTGACCAAGAATGATAGGGTAGCTGCAGGATTCTTGAACAAAAAAATGAAATTCATCTTTTACATTACCAATAGTTACTTGTACATAAGGGCATGCCGCAAAGAGATCGCCAGAGGAGTTATTGGCTGCTTTCATGCACCATCCTAGGTCTACATCTATGGGCCATCCACCATTCTCATAGAGACTTCTTGACATGACATTGATTTCCAAGCCTTTGGTTGCCTTACCTTTCTCCATGCGATCTAAGGCATGCATCCACACTTTAGATTTTGCATCAATTTTACATGCTTTAACAATTTCATTAGTTGGCTCAATTTGTAGCCCATAGGTAGCTGCATCAACAGCTGCATAGGCTGTTCTTGTTGCCAAATCCTCCAGTATTTTCTTCATGCCACCGTTACCGAGATTTGGCTCAAGAGGAAGCCCAGTTTCGGTTGCATGAATTTTACCATCCTTCCAAAAGACTAATTTTTGCGCTTCAGCTTCTCGGAATGCGGCACACTCCCTTTTATCATGTTGTAGGATATCACACTAGATACATCGTCTTTTGAAGCCTTCTCGTACGGGTCTTTGGGTAGTTGTCCATCCTCTTTCTTCCACTTTCACATCAAGCCTTTCCACCTTGGAATTAATCTTCATTAGATTAAGATGGAGATCCCGCATGCTCTTAATTAGCTCGTCCATGACATCCTTCTTTGGAGGTGAAACAGCAGCATTTCTTGGTTGCTCGGCCATAGAGACAGGAGGTCGATATATAGGAACATGCTCCTTCATGGATTGAGTTGGTGTAGAGGTAGATCCCCATCTTAGGCACATTCACTCTCTTCGAGCAATCATATTAACTGCTTCAGTAACATCACTCCAAGCAGTCTTCAATCCCGTCTCAGAGTCAGGATCTTCAAGCCGATCAGTTAGCTTTTCTTGAAGAAAAGGATCCGTAGCCTTTAGAAATAATTCAACCTTCTGGCTTTCCATACCTTGCTGATCGTCAGGATCTAATTGAGCAAATTTTCTTTCAAATTCGCTATGAAGAGCACTGGAAGTTAGTCCCTTATTGGGCCTTTCGACCCATTCAGTGAAGACTTTTTTCGTCATGAGGCCAGAATCTTCAAGAAAAAATTCTTCTCAAAGAGCCTTCTTGAATGCGGTCCATCCCGCGTCTTTTTGGAAAAGACCATGAATTCGGTCCTGGAGGCCATGCACGGCCAAAGGGGCAAAATATCGGCTCCAATCATGATGAGTAACTCCAAAGAAGACCATCTTGTCAGTATAGAGACAAATAAAAGGGGACCCATTTTGCCCATTAAATTGCTTGATCTCCTACCCAACTGCTTCCAAAGCTTTAATGGCAGCGGCATCATTCCGCTCTTCTTCTTGTCTCTTCTATTGTTGCAATTGCAACTGCTGCTGAAATTGCAATTGTTGTTGTTGGCTTTCTTGCATTAGACGAACCAATTGTTGCAAGGCATCTCCTCCCAAACTTGATGATTCTTCCATTGTACTTCCTCTTCTGCAGTTGACCTTCATGTCGGGTTCACCACTATCGTCATGTTGGGGGTTGAAGGTCTACCACCGGGGTTTAGAGTAGAAGAGGAGTGTGGGATTCAAGGTTTGGAGAAGGAGAAAAGATTGGGGTTTGATAAGATTTGGGTTTTAGAAATGACTTAGTTGAAAAAGAAGATATCAAGCTTTTTCTTTTTATTCAGCATACATGAATGGAATGAAAGACTTTGACTTGATCACATCAAATGCATATGGGAATAATAAGCCATTACATTAGGGATAATATCAGATTTAAACCAAATGCAAGCTCAAATGGTTTCCATTTCATGAACATGAATGGATAACAACTCCAAGATACAAGTATTTTGATGGTAGACTCAAATACATTCAAGACATAGATCAAAAGCTCATGAAATGCATTGATAAAGCATAATTTTAACTTCAGCTCTATTTTAAAATAGTAATTTCTAGCCCATAATCAAGCTCCAAAAGTGTACAAAATCCCAAGAATAAGCTCATCTAATCATTCACAAGTAAAGCCCTGATGTTAAGAGGTCAATTTCCTCTATTACAACCACATAGATCACTTGTTTACTCATCAAAATGGACAAGAATAGTGGGCTGCCCTCTTTATGACTGGTTTTTTCAGTCCATAACAGCCCATACACCTTCAAAATCCTCCCCTTTGCTTGTCCCAAAGTCACTCAAGTACTTGGGTACAAGAGACGGGCTTCATTGGACCATGAATAAGGTAAAAGAATGAGATAAGACGTACATCAGAGCAGGCTGAATACTTTTTGTCAGGTTTCCCCCTTTTATGGACTGTCATACCATTCATTTTCGTCATACCAAATGGACGGGTAAGAAGAGCTCTCACCTTCCTTGT
The DNA here is from genome assembly GCF_053477565.2 of Lygodium microphyllum. Taxonomy (NCBI): domain Eukaryota; kingdom Viridiplantae; phylum Streptophyta; class Polypodiopsida; order Schizaeales; family Lygodiaceae; genus Lygodium; species Lygodium microphyllum. The sequence continues at coordinate 81,762,931 of NC_141141.1, read as the reverse complement.
TTGTATCTCCTTCTTCAGCTTCAGTTTGCCTTGAGTTTGCATGCTTTGGAGCATGCACCATAGCTCATAGCTCATCCTCCATCTGCCACATGTATGCAGGCCCATTTTTTGCACCGAAAAATGTGGGCTGCATCCTGCTCAACTCCCACTTATCATTTTGACCATCCAGGTCACTTACAGGTCATTTTAGTCCATTATTTCAGGTCCCACATGAACCTAGTGGACTTTTGGCACTTTTCTTGATTTCCAACCAAATTTTCCTCTTAAACCAATGTGACTTAGCCTGCAAACTGTCAATTACTTCCAACTGATCAAGTTGTGGGTTCCCATAGACTTAATTTTTATCAATATAGATGGACCTACAACTGAAAATTGTATGATAGTTACAAAAGAACTATAGAACTAAGTGATATCTAAGTTGGTTGTTGGGTAACAATGACTGAGTTATGTATGAAAATTCCTCATATAAATCCTAATAAAGTTCTTCTGTGATCAAAAAAATTCTATGATTTATATTATGAACAAAAAACTTTTTGACAACGTTCAAGGCTTATTAATAAATATCCTTATCTGTGAATTTTTCCTGAATAAAACATAACCCTTTTCTATTCAATACATAAATATTCCCTTTATATTACATCCTTTGGTATGTAAAAAAAATGTATAAAATTTGTATTTTCAAAATACCTTTTCTTGTACCCACGCGATGAACACATATATTCATGAGTAACTTACTCGAGGATGGAAGAGCTTGGGGCATGTGTATGCATAAAAAATGAATGCTAGATTATTTATAATATCTGAAGGCTTGTTATCAACAATCACATGGTGCATCAATGATAGTCGGATGACTTGTAGCATTGCTGTAATAACACCTAAGTGATCCTTCTTTCAATATAGTTTGTGAGGATGTTCATATGAAATATTTGCATGGGTTAAAGTTAGTTTTTTGTGATGATTTGAATCTTTGTTTCTTATTGATTGCTTGTTTTTATATATTTTTATTGTTAAAAATACTCAAAAATTAAAAAAAACAAACTAATAAATAGAGAGAAATGTCCAAAAATTACGAAAAGACAACATGATGATTCTCAAAATTTTATTTATCCAAGAAATGCTTTCTTGACTAGAATTCATGGAAACATTCACCATGAAGTGTGATTATTTTGGGTTAGTAGCACAAGGTTAGCCTTGGTATACCTATAGTTGTGTCATAGCGTGAGAAATATATAAAGAAATAAGGGGATGATTAAATGAAATGATTTCAATCTTGTTTGGTCATTGAAGCATTATTAGGCTTAGATTCATGACTATACATGTGCATTATGGTATTAGGGATTTTGGGTATTCATGGAAAAAAGGAAAGATATATTTTCGTATGCATATACTGCTTTCTTAGAAGGTTGTATAAGCATGAATCATCCACATATACATTAAAGTGATATCCCTCTATATATTATTGCACAATACTCACGACAAGATATAGGCCTTATATTGACATTAAAAGTGACAAAAATGTTCATAAAGAAATTTGCCCCCATCATCGCAAAAAACGTCGTTATTGGTGACACCATAGAACAGTCGATATTAGCGTCATTATCAGTGTCGCTATTCGCATCGCAAATAGCGACATTGATAACGACTCTTTGTGATGCATTTTGCGACGCTAATAGTGACGGTAACAGGAAACAAAAATAATTTGTGGCAGGGCATCTTGCACTATATGCTTTACTTGGGCCATACAAAATAGTTTCAGTAATGTTTACAATGCTAAAGGAAAAGTGCACTTACATCATAACACTGATACATGAAATAAAAACATGATCGCGTAATGAAAGCGACGAGTACAATCATGGAAATATACTACTACTACATAGAAAATGTCTACATAGATCACGTGACCAAAAAATAAGTGTATGTGAGCTCCAGGGATCCAAGGGCGAGCTATAGATCCTCGCCACCCGAAAACCTTGTCCCGTCACAAAGGAGCATCGAATAGACTCTACAAAAAAAGAAACAACTATACATCGGTCCACCATACAATAATGTATTTTAATTAAACTTAGTAACTATGGACAAGAAAGATGAGTGACATTTAGGGCCGCAACATCCATACAATCGGTCGATTAATGTAGTGAGACTGTGCCTCTCTACATATCGAGTCTCAAGGCCGATGGGATCACGGTTTGTAATGGAGTGCTGCAAAGAAAACAAGATACAACTGTTGGAAACACGATTGTCAGTACAAAGGATATTGCAAAAAAAAAGCAAGCAGAACAAAAGAAAAACTTACAAAGTCCTCCAGATATGTCTTGTGGCCACCACTCCCAAGATAATGGACCACTCCGGCCTCTAGTCGTGCCCTCACTGCCTCGCGCTGCTGTCTCCAACGTCCTGGAGAATCTATAGCCTCCTCCCTAAGTTAGCACCAGTCATCTACGTCTGGCCCTATAAGGTGTCCACTTGTAATCTTCAGGACATGTCTTAGCAGTCCATCAGAAATGATGTCTAGAAAGCTCGGCCTGGCATTCCCATGGATTGTCACGGGGTTTGTGATCTTGGTCTTTCTATGTTTGCCACGTAGCGAAAGTATTTTGGCCATTCCCACTTAGGACCGACCTGAATCAGGGTTTTTCCCTAATGGTCATTTCCTAAATAGCAACTAGCGTCCAATCCCAAGCGAACTACTTTACGTAGAAACGCAGGTCTGAAGCGGATTCACGCTGCACTTGGTTCAAGGAGAATGGGAAACGAGAGGGATGCAAGGCTCGACCTATCTGCCATAAGGTATAGTCCCATTCCTTTCCCCTAAAACAGCGTAAATCGATATTTTTATAACTTAGATTCTAGGTCAGCGCCCTTGCTGTTCGTGTCCTTTGAACGATCTTCTTACTGTCCATCATGATTGAGAAAAGTTCCTGGCCAACCGGGACCACCCATCCATAGGATGGACCATGGCCACATCCTCCGCACTTTCCTCAGGTTGTTTTAGTTATTTAAATACCTAACACATTTAGTTGGACATGTATTAATCAGCTTCCTTAATTAGCCCGTTAGGAACTGGTTCCTTCACGTAATCGTAGCACTTGACATAGAAAAGCAATGTCAAACAAGTTCCTTTTCAATAGGTTATCATATTTATCTTTGAAATACATAAAGTCCAGTCCGTAGGCTTATCCATAATCCGCTCGAAGGCTATCCAGCAATCCACAGGGATTACTAATCTGAGATTCCGCCCATAGACTAGTAAGAGGGACTCGAGATCCAATCCAGAGTCACATTGGTCTCTTGTGCAGGGCCCAGAAGGCGAGGGATTTACGACCAGAGCCCCCTCTAGCACCCAAGCATCCTCCTGCTCCAAGTTGTGGTCAATGACCTCTCACGGTGGGTTCGATCCACCTTCCCGGCGCTGTAACAATCCCCTTGGTTAGGGTCAAGCAGGCAATCGGGGGTAACTGAAGCTGCCTCTTCATTCAAGCCTTCAACCTGAAGCATTAGATATCTTTTCATCCTTTAACTCTTTGAGCAAACAAAGCAAAACAATGCTCTTAAAACTGTTACAAGCACAATCATTTTCATTGGTCGTTATTTTTGGCCAACTGCTAAGAAGTGAATCCTTCTCTCGGAATGCATCCAGCACTCGATACGGGATCAATTGCGACTTGAAAAGATCCCCAAGAGTTTGACTGTTAACCCTTGTATCCTTAGGTTAGGGCCGTATCCTATTAATCCAACTTAACCAAAACCTTAAGTGCTATTAGCAGTAAATATATTATTTCAATTTACTGATTGGTCCTTTGCTTCCAAGCAAATATCTAATCCATGTATCTTGGTCACTTTACCCAAGAAAGGTACTATATTAGGATGATTATTTATCCTCTTTCAAGATAACTTGCATAAGAATATGCCAATCTCATTTCGAGGAATTGGCCATTCCCTTGTGATCAAATCACAAGATCATGTGACTCTGCAACTTGTTGCCAAGTGTCGCACCTAATCCATGGGACTATTCTACCCATCAACGGCGTCTTCTAATCATGATATCATGATTAGATATAACAATCCATTCCCGATTGCATTAGGCTGACATTGTCGGTCCTAGGGTTCCAAGTTCAAACCGACTTTCATCTTTTTAGCGAGAGATCCTTAGGGTAAAAACCCTAGATCATTTCTTGCAAGTATGTCCTACTGTCCCTACATTCCATGAATGTGGGCAAGTCTTTAGGGTATAGGAGTTGCAGCTTTGGCAATAAGAGCGGCTAGGTCACGTCCTCAATGTGTCAAATCCTAGTTAGCTCTTTGGGATATGTTGCATTGAATTAACCCTTCCTAAACGAGTATTTCGTAGTTTTAGGTATTTAGATTTTAACTTGTCTATTCTTGAAGATAATTATGCTACCATTTCTGTAACCACATGATTCATTGTCTACGTATAAGTTGATTTACAAACCCTAAATTTTCGGGTTAAGATCAAAGCATAGGCTAAGTTATAGCATAATTCCAATTGATCATCCTATAACATGCAAACAAGATTCATGCTACTAAGCTTTAGGATTCTATGTTTTAACATGCAGCCTTTTTCTACTTTCATTTCCGAATGAATTTATCGTATGCAGAACTTACACAACCTTTCATTGATTTGAGTTTTTAGGCCACTTGCCTAGAGTTAAATCTTCTTCATACAACCCTAGCAATTTCCAATGGTTGCTAGTAACTTTCTTTAAGAATCGTTTCGAAAAAGATGTTCAATAATGCGATATGCACTTTATTCATTCCATGCTTAATCAAAGTGTACTATCATAATTCCATTTTGTAAAAATTAATTAATCTAATTTCATTACTTTGCAATGCATAAAAACGACTTGCTAGAAATGCGTAGAAATCTTATGCTCACTTTATTTTGTTCGTTTTATTGAAAAACACTAATGACCGAATCCCTCAATTGTGATCTATTAGCCAAAATATCTTCAATAAAAAAGAAACATGCTTCCTTATTCCTCAAATGAGCCATGCATAACTAATTTATTAGGATGTAAATCAAAATTAGGAAGAAAAACCTAGACTTGTAGTGAAATGTCCACATGGATACTAGGAGACGATCCTCCTACGGTTGCGCCTTGTGCTTTCTTAGGAGCCATCGCGAGTGGGCCTTTTCGTCTTGGAAGCAGATTTATGACCTTGGCCATCTTCTTCGAATGTGAAACTTCCTTTGTGACTGATTACACCGTCTTTTAGAGTCTGCTTTAGAAGGCTTTATAGGTTTCCTCCTTAAACTTCGAGGAAGAAGGGGTGTAAAAGATTTGCTTTGTGAAGGCAAAGGGGATTTTTAAAATATCTTGGGTTAACAAGAACCCGCTTGAGAGGCAATAGGGAAGGCCCATAGGGAGGGTTTTAGCACTCCGGCTATTGGGAGCTTGTGGGAAATCCAAGGGGGAAAAAGGGTTTGACGAGACTTTTTAAAGGCCTCGGATAGGACTCCACAGGAAAGGGGTACTAAATGGACTTTAGCGGATTGGAAAAGGGGGGCAAAGGGTGTAAAAGACCTTAAAGAAAGATTTTTGCGGAGAGGGGAAAAACCCACGGGAATGGGGTTTAAATCCTGTGGAGGGGGGGTTTATCAAACCCACTTTGAAAAGGCCTTTTAAAGACCCACAGGAAAGGGGGCTTCCAAGGAGGCTTTAGAAGCTTCCTAAGAATCTTATAAAGCTTTTGGAAAAATTCTGGAAGCCCCACGTGGAAAAGAGAAGGCAATTTCCTCTCTCGGCGTGTTGACGGCCAGATGGCGGCGAGTTGGTGGCATCCTATAGCAGCTTGCAACCCTTCAGCTCCCCACCTCACGACCTGGTGCATCGACGATTAGGGCAGCGCTCTCCTGGCTATGGCGGCTTTATGCAGCCCCTCCTCTCTCCACACAACCACACTCTCCTTGACGGATGCAGCTCTCAAGCCCGTAGCGTGACGATCCCTTCCTCTCTCCCATGGGACAGTCTATATAGGTGAGCTCGAAGAAAATTCTCAAATACATCTTGACAATTCTCAAATAAACAATTCTCAAATACATCTTGACAGATATGTGAGCTCGAAGGAAATTGATCCAAACACATTGCAAGATGCTCGAGTATTATTTGTTGAGGTGGTTTAGTTTGGTGGAGGAAATTTTTTCTCGATCCATTTTAACTACTCAATTACATTTACTCGTACATTTGATTGATGAGATCACACTTTGTGGGACAGTTCATGTAAGGTGGATTGAGGATGACCTCTATAGTACCTCAAGGAAAAGGAATGAGTAAAGGGCTAACAAAAGAAGAACTTCGTAAGTTAAATAGTTTTTGTGTGCTCAATAGTGATGTAATGAGCAAATGGGTGACACTATATAATGAAGCAAGGACAAGAAGAAAAAGCGAAAGACAAGAATTTCGCACTAGATATGGACATAATGTCTCATTTCCAGATCATCTAAATGCGCTCCAACGTCATATTGACATAGATTGGTTACATGAGGAAATGGAGAGAATGGAAAAAGAGGAGGAAATTAATATATCTCAAGAAGAGTGGGAATACGCACGAGGTTGCTTATCAAAGGTGAGTCATACTATCAATTAATTTTTTTCTATAAGTTTTATTTTATATAAATAATTGACATGTTTGATCTTTTATCTTTTACTACTAGTGCACATTATTCAATGCACTTTGGTGTGAGGGTAAACATCTTCGAACTCAACGTATAGATGAAAAGAGAAATACCCAAGATTGTGGTGTCCTTGCTCACTTCAAGGATGCCAATGGTACCATGGAAGGTTATTGTGGCTTGATCCAAGATATTCTGAAGCTTGACTTCAGACGATTCTTTATATATGTACTGGATGTGAAGTGGTTTAAAGAAGTGGTAACAAATGGTGAGCATTGCACAATCAGACGTCATCCAAGTGGTTTTGTAATCATTGACTCTACAAAATTTCACCAAAACAAGAATGACACATTAGTACTACCTCAACAATGCGAGCAGGTATATATGCAAAGGCTAATTTTTTTATATGTATACATGTGATACATATACACAATATAATAGGTACTTAAGTTTTTTGCTTTTGTTTTTCAAATACAGGTTGTGTATCATCCAATGGTAAACAATAACCGATGGTGTTATGTCATCCCTATATCTAATCGTTCAAAACCAATATATGGTAATATTACCGACATGGAGATAGCAGATGACAATCCAACAATTAATGATGATGTGCATGATGACACCATAATGGATGATATGCGTGATATAGTACAGGATGAACCTCACGAGGATGTTCAAGGAGACGCAGAAGAAGATAATAATGTGATTGTAGATGATATTGAAGAAGTTATTGAGCAATATAGCAACACATCTGATAGTGGGATAGAATTATTTGTTTCGTTACCTCTTGGTAACATAGACCTAGAAGTAGATAGTTTAGCAAGGGCTGATCTCATTGAAGATGAGATGGATCATTCAATGTAATATACTTAATTTGCTTATCAAGTCGTGGACAACCAAAGATAAGCTTCATCTTTTCCATAGCTAAAAAAACTTAAACCTCAAAGTTTCAAAAGCTTTAGTTAATTGACTTAAGCCTTATTAAAAAAATCGAATCGTGGAGAGGACGGCGGGCTATTCTGAAGGCCGAAAATCGCGCCGTGGACATCCTCTTGTCCTCCAAATCGATGTCGACTCTGAAGCACTAAAGCTTCTTACTTCCCTAAGTCAACTAAGGCAAATCACTTCTACAAGTCACAAACTCCAGGTCTCACCCAACAAAATCAAGTTCAGCAAGTATTTTCTGATCAAGTTCTGCAAGTTCCATAAATCGAATAAGTTCTGCAAGTCTGCAACTCTGCAAGTCACATAAGTCTGCAACTCTGCAAGTCAGACTAGTCAACTGGAGTCAGAACTGACGTGTGCTCAAAACTCCTAGAAGGACTGTTCCTGCGCAGAAACTCCGAACTGCAAAGTTGTTCATTGGAAGGTACTCTACCCATACGCAGGTTTGCTGAAGCATTTTTAGCATAAAAAGAAGGATAAATCTCAGATTTTCCGAAGATTGTGAAAGCTATACCCCAAAACACATAAGCCTTGTAACCCCGAATTTGAGCTACGCTCATCCCGCTAACTTGATTTTGAGTGAGAAAGGTCTTTTTAGTTTTGCAGGATGACAGAACCACATATGGATGATCTTATGGCTAAAGGCGGCTTACCTGAACCTACGATGGAGTAAAAGCTGGACTTAATCATGATGCAATTGGAAGAAGAACGAAGGGCTAGGCAAGCATTGCAAGCTCAACTGGCAAATTTACAAAGAGCGTCTACCGATAAAGAAGAACCTCAAGCTGAAGATCTGATTCGACGTACCATCGACGCAACTCTCGAAGCTCAAACCATCCGCAAGGAATCAAAGATAAGTAAAAGAAGTTTCAAATTCCGTACTTTCAATGGCATACAAGAAGGAAAAACTGTTCTAGCATTCATTAGTCAGTTTAATGACTATTTCCATGAGGAAACCTATGCAGAAAAAGATAAAATCAAGTGTGTCACTAATCATTTAGTAGACAGAGCATCTCTTTGGTGGACTATAGTACGCAAGAGCATAGAATGTCCTGATACTTGGGAGAATTTCAAGAAGAAGTTCATGCAGAATTTCCTTCCACCACAATTTCATGAGAAAGCTATTAAGCAATGGGATCTTCTCCAGCAACGGGATCGTGAGCCTATTCCTCAGTATACATAGCGTTTTTGGAATGCACTACTCCAGTTACGCATGCTTGAAGACGTACCAGAAGCGACACATAAGCGCAAGTATATGTCTAGACTCCTTGGGCATTACTATGCTGAAGTTAACATGTTCAAGCCTGCTACTCTTGAAGATGTTATTTCACTAGCTCACGACACTGAAGATAAGCTACGAGGTGGAGACAGACGTCCACAGAAATTCCAAGCCAATGGTAACTATGGATCTAAACAATTCAATTCCAACTTTAGAAGATTTAATCCAGGTCGTTTCTCTTCATCATCTTTCCGCAAGAATTGGGCAAAACCACCTGCATTACCATCCAATGTCAATCAAAACCCTAAGCCTATTCCACAGCCAAATCCTAATGTACCTAGACTTCCCGCCATTGCAAACAATGTAACCAAAGCCAAGCCAATAGTATGCTATAAATGCCACTAGCCTGGATATCTAGCAGCAAATTGTCATTCAAAGAAGCCACCAGCTCATATCAACTACCTTGGAGCAATGGATGAAGACGAACATGAAGATATGCCTGATTTCACTGAAGAGGAGGACGACACTACTACTACTTCCGATACTTTACCAGGTATGCCTACTCCACATTCATTATTGACTATGAAATGTTTGGTGCATGAAAAGGAAAAGACTATTTTGCATGATGACGGTAGCACTCATGATTTTATTTTAGCAAAATTAGTAAAAGAATTGAAATTACAGACTGTACCTATGCATTATTGCATTAAAGCTGCATTTTTAGGCACTAGGTATAATGGTACATAGGAAGTGCAAGACTTAGAGATTCAAATTGGTCAATACACAGAAAGAAGAAATTTTCTAGTTGTTCCATTACAGTCGAGTGACATTATTTTAGGTATGCCTTGGCGTCACCAGCATAACCCAGATATAGACTATTCCACACACTCAATGAATATTAATTTCCAAGGAAAATCTATTACATTTCTGTTATATCTTTTGATTCTTTGATTGCTACGAAAGATACATATCATCAGGATATTACTTTTCATGCTGATTGGAATAAATTAGTTCAAAATAATTTGATTCCTATTGATTCATTGTCATATAATGATGGATTTATGTTTTATGAAAAGAGATTGTGTGTTACAATTCCATTCCGATCTTTTGTTTTGAATGAAATTCATTGTCCCCCATATCAAGGTCATAGAGGTATCATATCTACCTTACGTACATTAATTGAAGATTTTTATTGGCCGCATATGGATGCAGATGTATCTAACTTTGTTTCGGAATGTTTGATTTGTCAAAGAGTTAAGAGACATCATGGTAAACAGTATGGATTACTTATGCCTTTGTCTATTCCATCTAAACTTTGGGAACAAATTTCTATAGATTTCATTACTGGTTTACCTAATACTAAATCTAACCATGATATAATTTGGACAGTTGTAGATAGATTTAGTAAACAAGCATATTTCATTCCCTGTAAGAAAACTTTAACAGCATCACAAGCAGCACAATTGTTTTTGAAAACTGTTTTTACTAACCATGGATTGCCAAAAGTTATTATTTCAGATCGTGATTCTAGATTTTGTAACAACTTTTGGATTACTCTGTTTGCTAACCTAGGCACAAAGATTGATTTCTCATCTGCATTTCATCCAGAAACTAATGGACAAACAAAAGCCACTAACATCACAATTCTAGATCTTTTACGTGCATATACTATCTCTAAACCACAGACATGGGACACACATTTGCATTTATTACAGTTTGCATATAACAATACACCACACACATCTACAAAGAAAGCACCGTTTGAAGTCATTTATGGATATAGATTATCTACACCTGTTGCATCTTTGTCAAATAGAATTCAGAGTGCTGATGATATTGCTAGTATGCATAACACTATTCTTGATGAGGTTAAAGATATGATTGCCAAAGCCCAGTAATCATATACCAAACAAGCCAACAAGAAAAGACAAGCCATGAATTTCAAAGTTGATGATTATGTTTGGCTGAGAATAGAAAAACGTAGACTGCAAAGTGTAGATAGACATCCAGTTGTCAAATTAGCCCCCAGATTCTATGGACCATTTAGGATCATTCATAAAATTAATGACAATGCATTCAAGTTAGAATTACCACCTCATTGAAAAATTCACAACACATTTCACATTAGTTTATTGAGACCATTTAGAGGCCAATTACCTGTACACTCTATTTATGAAAACCCACCTTTATTAGAGGAAGAGACTGAAATACTTGAACCAGAAGCTATCATAGACACTAACTTTATGACCACTAGAACTGCCCGAAGGTATTCTAGATATCTAGTTAAATTTAAGAACCATCCTGTAGAGAAAGCACAATGGATGCACGCTAGAGACTTAAATGCTTTCCCCACTCTATTAGCTCCACATTGAGCTAATAGCAATTGAGGTCAATTGCTATCCCACCCCGGGGGTATGATGCCAGGAGGCATATTCCACGGTGGATTCCGTGAGGTTTTACGGTGGATTCCGTAAACTTTGATGACCGGGGCTCATACACAAAGTGGATTCTTTGTGCGAGAAGTTGATGGGGACGCCTGTCCTTTTCAGGCGTTTCATTAATTTAGTGTGTACATGGGTGATTCCATAGCGGGTGATTCCGCAAAATGCATATTAAATTAATAAACGTTTATGAGTTTAGAGTACGCACTCGTAATAAATTAAGGTTAGGATTTATTTCTAACCAGTTGATTTATTTATGTAGCTGAAGACTACTCGGTATTCACTTTTGTCGGTTTAATTGTATTATTTTACTAACGATTGTGAATGCTTCAGTTGATGTGTAGAGATAGCAGCAGTGGCGGAGGAAAGCATTGGAGGATAGCGAGTATTCAATCTATGGATTATATTCTCATAGGTGCCACGCCTATATTTTGTCATGCCTATTTATTGAGGCATCGATTATTTATTATTATTTTGTATGCACATGGGCGCACGGTTATGTTATTTCTATTTGGACATTGTATTGGGCGTGCCAGACTCTTTGGGCACCGTCCATTAGCTTTATTCCTATTTTTGTGTAAAAGCAAACTCAAAAGCTAAAAGCTTGTTATATTTTTATAAATTGGGCTATTATTGAGCATGAAGATGAAATATACATAAAATACATGCTTTGTGAAGCGCTCACACAAGGCATGGGGGGAGATTGCACCCAATTGGTCTCTTGCTCTTGTCGTTCATGCTTTTTACCTTGTAATTTGTGCAAAAAGTAGAGTTCATTGTTCTTGGGGACCTTCCGGCATTCACTACGCGAGCATACAGCATCCGATCTGCGCAGCAATATGATGCCAGGAGGCATATTCCATGGTGGATTCCGTGCCACGGTGAATTATGCCTCCTGGCATCAACTAGCAACATTACATTTTAAGATTTAGAGATTAATAGTTACTATTATCTCTAAATGATTTCCTTTAGGAGTGTGGAGTTGTAGCCTGATTATATCCAATTTATTGATGATGTATCTCTTAGCCTTGCTCACTATATATAAATGCTTACTTTAATATGCATTCACAAGCATCTTATTTGAAAACCCCTTATGTGTAAATCTATAATGAGTAAAACACTCTCTATGAATATCTCCATGAAATGACATCCATTTGTATGTAAAAGTGATCCAAAGGTTAAATTCCCTTTTATTAAACTCACATGACCAACTTATATATTTATGATGAGTGAACCTTCTCTCTTCCTTCCCTCCCTCGCCACGCCAACAAGAGGTTCTTCTTTATACTTCACATTTTCTATTATCCTATAGTAGTCTTTGTCACCATCACAAGTATTATTGGCTAATTAGCCAAGCTTGATTAGCTAAGACAATTGAATCAATCCGTACTAGTCCCAATGACATGGAACCTTGAGATTCCTCCATTTTATGAGTGTAAATCTTAATTCAATAGTTCATTTACTTTCAATGTTTCTCAACGTTTATCATACACACTTTGGAAACCTCCTTGTAAATTCTACCATTACTTTGCATCTACCTCCTTGCAAAGTTTCGAAAAACCTTTCCCTAGCTAGTATTCTTTTATTTCTTTTATTTGGAAGCAATCCTCTACCTTAGAGATATGTAGGACCTTCAAGACTTATACTAAGTATGCAATAGGTCTAGAGTGCATAGTGAGAATCCTGAATGGGAGCACCACTATATGGCACGTGGATAAGAGATCTAGCCTCTAGTCACCGCAACTTAAGCAATTACATGAAAAATATTAAGGATTCTCACTCTTGGGAAAGCAAAGCAGCATCCTGAAGAAGTCATATTTGGCACATACTAGACTCCATGCTCTTATTCTTCTTACGAGTTCTCTTTTGCTTGTTTCTCTTCTTTGAGGAATATTAGTTTTTTCTCTTCTTTGTCTTGCTTGAAGAGAGATAGGAGATGAGCCCTTTTTTCTATCTTCAAGTGAATGAAGGATGAAGATGGGAGGCTCTCATTCACATGCAAAGCAATGTGTTTTTCCTTTCTTCTCTTCTTTTTCTTCTTCTTATTCCTAGTCTACTTCTTTTTCTTTCTTGAGGAATATTGATATATTATCTTTGTTTTAAAACTTGAAGAAGGACGAGAAAAGCTCTTCCTTTCTATTACTTGAAGAGAATAAGAGAGGATCTCTTTTCTTCCATCTCCACATTAAGGAGAGATAATGGATAGATAATTATTGTTGACTAGAATATATGGAGCTTGAAAAATCTTTCTTCATACTAGTTGCTAGCCGTTCGAGGATATTTGACATGCTTATGGAATTCCCATTGTGACATGTGTTACCTTATGAACCCTCGCACTGCGATTCAAATCCAGTCATCTTCTTGCTTCTGCTTATATCAGCTAACCGAAAGTGAGATCCAAATCTCCTCACCTCCTTGCTTGCTCAATAGACAAGGAAAGAGTATCCCTTGCAACAAAGGATAGCATTGATCTCTCTAAGCCAAACAACTCTTCCTTCGAGATGTTTCAATGCACTAGCTTCGTACGACTCCTTTCATTCAATCGGTCTGAGACATGACCCTTGTTATTGTTGTCATTAGTATATTGTCACGTCTAATCTAATCGAGCAACAGAGTAGTTCAGGAATTGAAAAGTAAACCTTTATCGATATAGCAGCAAACGACAGCGACGAGGGTACCTGGCAAATTGTCTGTTTTTAGCAGTCTTTTGGCCATATTTCCGCTACAGCTTGAAGCCATCATCCAGAATATCCATCTCGCTCCTTGTTTCGATAGCAAGGCGGGGCCGGTGTACTTCCTTTACCTTCTTTTTCTTCCTGCTCTCGACCAGTCTGGTCTTTTGTCCATCACCTTTCACCACACTGCATTACAAAATCCATACAAACATATGATCAGAAACCATACGATTTCTAGTTTAAACGTTTTTACAATACGATTAGTTATAAGCTTGCCTGCGCGAAAACTCCCTATTGGGATGATCAATAAGCAACTGGTTTCGTTCTTTACCGGACATGGGATCCGCGAAGGCATATCCAACATGACTATGCTCTTTGTTGTCATCCAGATATGTATTGGATTGATCAGTACTACTGCAATATGGCCTAACTAAATCAAATATGTGCTGCCGATCGGCAAACTCTAAGTGAGATGGCTGCATGCTCCTAAACGTTTGATCACAACGATACGATCCTTCAGAATCTGTTAGGTGGAGCTCGCTTACGGGCTGCTGTCGACTGTGATCATCAACGGCGGAGCCCATCTGCTCCCACGTCGGGGTCATCTGAACGTCACGTGGGGTATGATCATCAGGATGATACTGAGACTGAATGCTATCCGCCTGCATGAAATAATCATAAGGCCATGGAATACGAGATAGATCGGTGCTGCATAAGATTGGTGATGGGGCATCGACACCCGAGTCAATATTTATCAACCTATAATCTAGAATACGTTGAGAGTATTGAGCTTCCTTCGGGAGATCTGAAACGCTATCAGGATGGCTACTTATCTGAGCGGCATGATTTTCATAGTTAATTGTCCCTGACTCAATGAACTCATGAGAAAAGGAAGGTACTCGTGTCTCCTTCTCATCCGCTACATGGTGTGCACTCCTAGAAACTCTAGAAGGCCACGGCTCTGCCGGAAGGTCTACAAGCCCGAATTCCAAATCAACACCATATAGTCGCTCAAGAGCCACCGTCTCTGACTTGAAATTCTGTTCAAGATCCACAAGTGAGACATGACAAACCAGATTCGTCCTCTGTAATGACAGTAGTTATATTTAGTCATGACCCATACTCTATAGTTTCAGCGCAAAAAGAAATGAACAAGCGAATGAGAGGAAATTGACGGCGCATAGTATAATTAACAAACATAGAAAAAACGGAAGTGATCGAATCAGAGAAACTCAATGACGCAGGAGACCTGAACAGCGGTGTAATCTTCCATGGGGTTACACAATCTGCTCAGGCTTCTTCTAGCTAGTCTAAGAACGTGTCTGGAATATGGGAGCCGTGGTGAGCCGAGGTCTATGTTGATCCGGCTCTTGAATCGGGTACTTGTACTATGACATGAGAGTGTACGCTGCGAATTACACAGCTGCTACAATGTTCAGGCAAAGGAAAAACTTTGAACGATGGACAATGGAATTAAAGCAATGGTACCGTGCGCTTTTACGTGTCAAGCTGCAATTGGTCAAACTTGTATACTGTTCAGCATGCTGACTCCTGACTCCCGAATCACCGCTGGTTTGGGGTTGTCTTTTGCTTCTTCTATGTGTTCACACCGCGATTGTGGATTTGTAGAGTCAATGAAAATGACACGCAAAAGCTCGTGCATAAGCTTTTCTCGATTGGCTAAAGGCTCTCCCTAGTAACTAGTTGCCCACCCCGGTAACCGGTTTCCACGGTGCATAGGGGGGTCTGTTTTAATGCATTGTGAAATTTCTAGAGAGGAGATAAAGTATCTAAGGCCTTAATTGGACATGATGCTGCCCAATGCCCAATATTTCATGTGGCAGCTATGTTTGTTGAAGTACCTTTCAATTATCTAGACTAGGTGTTCTATGCCTAGGCTTTCCCAATGCTTTGCATCCAACTTTGAATTCGTGGTATTAGTAATAGTTAGGGCATTTCACATTCTAATGCATGTCTCATACAGTAAGAGGGTTTATGGGTAGTTGAGTAACCAAAAAACCATCCATGAGAGACCCGAAAGCTTTTGTGTTATACATAAGTATTTGTGTATTCAAGAATATAATATGTTGTTTTGAGTAAGATAGATCCATTGTTCTAAAGTAATTATTGAAAAGATAGCTTCTTAGTTGAATATTAAAAGTTGCTGTATGTTGCAAACATCTTAGGGTGAGATTATGCCATGCTCCCTCTAGATTTTGTTGCAACGTGTAGTCTATCCACATTCCTTATAACACCTATATAATACTAAGAATATTAGAAATAACAGTTTGTATTCATTATATTCTATGTGATAAAATATTTATCAAGAAATTGAGTAAGTATTACCTGGGTTGATGATATGCGAACCTCTAGCATTGGTAATTGAGCAATTCACAAAATTTCGATGAAATTGATATAAAGTAATAAAACGTGATGTTGAGGGAGGTATGTATGAAGCCACAAACCACATGGATCTAGGGAAAGAAACAAGAGAAGAGATAGAATTAAGACTATGAAAAAAATTGGTTCTAAGAAGCTTGGAAGACATGTTTCAGTGAGAGAACTATTAATAATACATTGTCACATAGACATAGATATAAAAGGTGTGAGGCATGTTATTTTTTATATCTTTTTATCAGTAGACGATTATCGACTCTCATATCACTTGTGTAACTCAACTTTTATGGTTTCTCTCTCTTCTTTCCTAGTCTTTCTCTCTCCTCATCACTCATTCTCTCTCCTTTGCTCTTCTTTCTCTCACCTCTCAGCCCTCTCCCTCCTAGACAAGTGGTATCAGAGCATTGGTCTGTGATCCATTTGTTTCAATCTTTTTCTGGATTTCTTTCATAGGCTAGCTACTTCCTAATTACTCAAGGACAGGGTGTCAATTTAAAAAATAGACAAGTGAAATACCAAGGAGACTAAGGACAGCTAGTCAGAGTGAACCGAGAAGTACTTGAAGACAAAGTTGGAGGTATCCTGGATAAAATGGCAGGTTGTGGATCCATAATAGGCTATTTTGGAGGTACAATGGTTAAAGACAGGGAGAGTAGAGTTAGTTTTAGTTAAAAGTCTAGTTACTTTTGAAGGCAGGCTTTCTCTTTCCTCTCTCTCTCAAGCTTTTGGGAGAAGCTTTCATGGTGAATAGCAATAATCAATCCTTCCTCATAAGTAATCACTTTATTTCGTTCTATAACCATAGGAAAAAGATCCCAAACTTCAGGAGCAACAAGGAGGATAACAAGTAATCTGGGCTGCGAGTAAAGAGCATGCATGGGATGAATTCTATGAATTATTGAAGCTTTACGATGGATTATGAAAATTTCTTCAACCATTGGACTCCAAGTGAATCTATCATCTTCTTTAAGGTTGATGAAGGCATTTTAACATCCACTTTAAATCTTGCCCACTTGTTTATGGGATCTTTTTGATGCAGTTAATTTCTTCTTATTGACCAAAGCCTTTCCATTGAAATCCAATATTCATTTTAGTCCTATCTCATCATGAATGTCATTTACATTGTATTTATGTGTAACCCAAATTTGATTGCATGATTCACTTTGCCCATGAAAGAAATATTATAAAGGGTAAGTACTTGCAATCAGTGAGTCACCGAGTTGCATTGATAAGACTCTTAGCCAATCTCTATTTCTTGATTCCAATTTTTATCACTCAAATCTTGCATATCATTGAAGGTTGAATGAACTTTTCAGTTATGCATCACATCACTGTTTGCTTAATTAGAATGCTCCTGCCATGTTGATATTCCCACTGAGGAAAGAGATGGATGCTAGAGGAGATAGTGGGATAATAGTGAGGTGACCCTCCCCCTCTATTAAAGATCTCAAAGGTGTGCAACCAACTGCTAGCCTAGGGGGAACTTTGCCCACCTCCTAGTGATTCGAGTCCTGTGTACAGAGGCTCTCATGACATTATATCCCTCACCACAAATACCATGAATGAAGTCATTGACGATTTAAATATTTCAACTAGATAGCACTGATTGGGACTCCATTGATTAGTTACATGGATTATGCACATTATCACAGGTTTACTATAGGAAAAATTTCAGCCATTGCACTCTTTATAGTAGGAAACTAGTGCTTTTAAGTGTAGCATGACATTTACAACTTGATTTGGATTGGTTCTCAATCATCTACAGGTATTGTAGGTTATCCTAGATTGGTTACAAGTCTTAAACAAAGTATTTCACTCAAATAATGAATTAGGACAACTTTTGGAAATTTTTTTACCTGGTTATAGGTATTATAGAGTAATTTGGAGAATTTCCAAGACATATATAAGTTATCACAAGTTATATTTAACTCCTACATGACATATACAAGGAATCATAGGGTTGGGCGACCTTACTTTGAACCTAGAGGAGGTGGATACACTAAGTGAGTGCTTTTACAGGGTGCAAAATTGATCTATACAATAGCAAAAAAATATTCCTCTAATACTTTATTTTGATTCAAAAATTAAATGCTATAGTTCATGTGGAAGAGCTACTTATTGGCTTCATTTGCCATCTAAAAGTTATTGATTCTAATATTAGAGTGAAAAGCTATAGCCATTTTTATATCAGGGGTCTACTAAGACCACACTATACTAGTGAGTAGAAATGGCTGGAAACAAGGGAAATAATAAGCCTAATGATGATTTTCATAAACAACTTAAGGAATTACATAAGGCAATACTTGAGACACATCAAGATGATAAAGATTCTCAAGAATATGGTCCACATAGCTACCTCGGGGGGGTCACTCATGAATATATGTATATATAACGTGAGTTCAAAATAAGGGGTTTTTAAAAAACCAATTTTATACATGTTTTACATACAGAAGGGTGTTATATAAAGGGGTTACTTATAGATTGAATAAAAAAGGGTTGTGTTTTATTCAAGAAAAGTTCACAGATTAGGATATTTATAAACAGTCCATGAACGCACGTTATATAGAGAATATATATATAGTGAACCCCCCGAGATAGTTACTCTCAATGCCAATCTATGTAACCATGAGACTAGGCATTCCATCAGACATATGGAGATAGTTTCTAAATTGGATCAAGTGGTTGAACAATTGGGTCAATCAGATATACAAACCAATGAAGCCATGGAGCAAATGGACCAATCTACTAAGAATTCCTTAGAATAGAAGTTTACTTCTTCCACTACAGATTCTTTGGACAATTTTAGTACTCAAATTTCTATACTTGTGGCAGCACAAATGGTAGACTAAGAGAGTAGTGATGAAGTGTCCTTTCAACCATCAAATAATCAAGTATCATTGGGAAGAAGGGAATACCACACAACACTTATGAGATTGCGGAGACTTCTTTTAGGGTTGATGAGCCTATTTGAGAATTTATCGGTCTAATCCTCCTCAAACAACTAGAAGTTAGCAACCTATTCCTCTAGGCAAGTCTCAAACCAACTATCATAGGAGTGGCTCTAATATTTCAAACGAGAACGGCAGTTACATGGATATCTAGCCCCAAGTAACTAATGGGCAAAAAGGGTTTCTTGAGAGGAAACTATGTGAATAAGCTTTTGTTAACCAAATATAGTGGCCATTCATCATCATTGGCTGATTTAGAGGAATGGACTTCAAAATTAGAGTTCTATTTTGAGATTTTTCCTAGGTTAGATGACCAAAATATTCACTTTGCTACACTTCACCTTGAGTGCTTTGCTCATATATGATGGAGGTACATAAAGAGAAAAAATTAGAAGGTAGATAGTTGGGAGGAATTCAAAGCTAAGATGGCTCAAGTGCTTGTCTCTCCAATTGAGAAAGAAAAGTTGGCTAAAAGATGGTATGAGTTGGACCAAAGAAGCCTATCAATTTAGAGAGTACACAAATCACTTTTTGAATCTTACCATATATGTAAAGAGTGTGAGTGATGATGTAAAGTTGCATAAGTATATCTATGGTCTAAAGCCTAATTTGACCCACTAATGTTATGACCCAAAAACCTACCATACTATTCCAAGCCATTGACTTTGCATACAGATATGCTGGTAAGTACAAGAAGAACATTCCTATGCAAAATTCTTTTGGACAGCAAAGGACTATTGCTAAATAGGGTAATTTTGGTTGCACTTATAAAGAATCAAATACTTCTTTTACTAGTCTCAAAGTCATTACATACCCTACTTTTAATGCTTCAAGACACCAAAGTGCTTCAAAGTCAATAATTAGTCCCATCAAGTGGAGCCTAAGCAAGGTGACAATAGCTCTCAAAATAATTCAACAAACAAGGGTAAGTTTATACCTATGGATCTTTTTAAGGAAATAAAAGACATCTACGTTTCAAATGTGGTGAAAAATATATGATAGATCATACATCAAAGTACACTTATAAGAATTCCAAGGCCAAGAATTATAATACGATAGTACTTGAGGATGTGGATGATGAGGTCATTGAAGAACCAACACTGGATGCCCAAGTTGAATTTGAAGAGCATGATGAGGATCTTTATTTTGATCACTCTTATAAGGTAATGGATGGACTTCCATGTGACCATAGTGAGCATATTCCTTTTGATCCTGGTGGAATAAATTTGCCTCTTGTTGTCCCTACCCTTTGTTCTATTTCCATGGATACCTAGATAGGTTTAAAGAGCCCTAATACACTTCATATGAAGGGTACCATTCATGGAAAGGATATGTTTATCCTTATAGACAATGGCAATATACATAGTTTTATGAATAAGTTAATTGTTGATAGGTTATACTATTTTACAACAATCCATAAGATTATAGTAGGTAATGGTAAAGAGAAAATTAACACTTAAATGTGTCAACATGTTTCCATATAGTTAGCTGAAAATTATGAGGTACATGTGAACCTAACTACCCTAGAAATGGGACCCATAGATATTGCGCTTCAATTTGATCTCACTTATGACTTTAGGAAAAATTAATATGGATTTCTCGTAGTTATACATGGATTTTGCCGTTGATGGACAACTTATCCATTTATAAAAAATCTCTAGCAAATCTGATTTTCAGCTTATCACCATCAAACAGCTCAAGGAGTACAAAATGTGATCTTAGATTTTTATTTTACACTTGAATAAAGAGGTAGAAGATCACTCCACAATTTTAGCTACACATCAAACTTTGAAAGCTCTACTTGAGGAGTATAGGGACTTATTTTATGTGCCTACTTCATTACCTCCTAAGAGAGCAATGGATCAGCCCATAGATTTGGAGCCTCATTGAAAGCCAACCAATAAGCCACTCTACAGATTGTCTAAATGTGAGCATAAAAAAGTAGCCAAGAAAATCAAAGAGCTTTTACAAAAGAGGTTTATTGATCTTAGTTCTTCACCTTATGCATATTTGGTTTTGCTAGTGAAGAAGAGAGATGAATCTTATTATGGGAGCACTAGACTGTGCTTGAGAGAGCAGAATAGATGCATTATTTTTTACAAGAATTTTCATTACAAGATAGTCCCACCTAGGGAAACGAGGTACACTGATAACTTAACAAGATATAGAGAATCCCACATTCCGACACCATAGGTATAGACGACACGACTTGATAGGATGTGAAGGGCCCCACAACCTGAGACCGTAGGTATAGATATAAGATATTAGAATTACAAGATCTCCCTCCACAAGGATGAACAAGATACAAGACAGTACTAGACAAGGTCTTGTACTATGAGATTACAAGGTGACAAGAAAATAGGAGTATAATGGAAGCAAGACAAGAGTAGATACCATCACTAGACAATAACTAGAATTGGAACTCGAAGTTACTTACTTGGAGGTCTGGACTTCTTGAGCTCCCAATACTGGCATTGGCAAGACTGAGAAGTTTTATGGTGAGCCCCTCCTTTTATAGGTATTGGAGGATGGCTAAAGATCTTCTAGAATGTTCCATGATGACATCATCAATGATGTAAGGCAATGATATGGCATATCTTCTAGAAGGTTCTATGATGACATGGCAAGGATAGGCTCATATGGTTGGATCGAGGATGTCATGTTAAGGGTGCGTTCACATGGGGTGTGGATTCATATGGCATGAGCAAGAATTAGTCCATAGACTTGATCATGGCATGTTTATGATATCATCCCCTCTTGTAGTGATTAGTTCCACAAGGAGCGGCTTGGTGGTTTAGTCCAAGTTTAGTTGGATTCCTCTCCTGAAATTCTTTAGCTTTGAGAGGTGCTCTTTGGAGATATTTTGGGGATTCCCAAGCGTGATCATTGATGTCATATCATTTCTAGTGAATAAGGTATTCCAAATGACCTCATCAGATCCTTGAGTCTAAGACATGCTCGACCTCAAATTCTTCATGATCTTCAATCTGACATGTGGTGGGGGATTCTCTCTCCCCCTCAATGGTGCGAGCTATGGTATGGCTTGAGCAAGGAAACATGGAAGACTAGGTGGATCTTCATGGTATTGGGGAGCTGTATTAAGTAAGAAATTGGGTTGATCTGGGCTAGGATAGTGAAGGGCACAAATCTCTAGTGGTCTAGCTTGGTGGAGGGCCTTGTTTTCTAGAGGTTATGCTTGGGTAACCATACTTTATCATTGACTTTGTATCCTAGATGTTAGAGACGATGCATGTCCGCATAGTGCTTGTACTGATTTTGAGCTCTTTCGATTTGTTTCTTGCGTTCTTGGTGTATATCTGCTAGGTGTTGAGATCTATCGCAAGCGGTAGGGTTCTTTACTTGATTGGAGAGATGTGTATCCATCCTTGGATACTAACCATAGTTTGCAAAGAAATGAGTTTGCTTCATAGATGCATGGATATGATAGGGCCAAGGTCTTGGTGGTAGGCATGAAATGTATCATTTTTGCGAACCTTAGTACAACAAGAATAGAGTCATATATGTCTAATTTGGGAAGATTTATTATGAAATCCATGGACAAAAAGCTAGAATGGGCAAGGTTTGTAGGAGGCCATGTGCTTTGTGACGAGGCACCTTGGCCCTATTGTGGATGTCACATGATTTTATATATTCCTTGACTTCTTTCCACATTTAGAGCCACCAAAAATCTCTTGAAATAAGCTCTAAGGTATTGTTAACTCCAAAGTGCCATGCTACTCTGCTCGGATGTCATGGTTTTGATGGAGTACTTGGAGTCTTAACTTTCTTAGAGGGATATAAACTACATCCTTTAGTATAGTATAACAATCCATTAGTTTCCTAAAACTCACAAACTTCATTTTCTTTTCCCTCTTGATTTTTTCTCTTGACATTGTTGGCCAAATCGTCATGTGGCAAGGCTTCACAGATTAACTAAATCAAGGTAGGCCCGTGTCTTGATGGCAACTAGAGATGGTTGCTAGTTGGAGGTGCTTTGGCTTGAGTAGTATGTCCCATTATTGATCAAAAGCTTCTTCTCCCTTCTTAGGTGCCAGGTAGGATCTTCTTGATAAAGCTTCTGATTGGCATTGTTGGTCTCTTGGCCATATGTGATTACAAAGTCAACCTAGATAAGAAGTTACTCCAGTGAGATTGTCTTCAATAGAGGATGTGGGTTGTGATAAAGTATTCTAGATTTTTGTGATCTATATAGACGATGGCTTTATGGACTGCACCGTCTAGATCATGACGTCAAGTATCAAAGGCATCTACAATGGCAAGGAATTATTTATCATGGATCTCATAGTTTATCTCTGGAGAGGAAAAATTCCTTGAGTGGAATGTCACTGGATGCATATGACCATCATCTCCATGCTAGGACAAGATGGCTCTTAAGGTGTAGTATGATGTATCAGTCTCCAAGAAAAATGGCTTGGTAGGATCTAGGTGGACTAGAATCAGGGCACTGGTGAAGTGGTCTTCAAGGTATAGAAGGTCTTCTCCACTTCTAGGGCCCATGAGAAGTTCGAGTTTCATGTGAATCTGGTGAGTAGTATGACTATCTTTAAGTAATCCTTGATAAATATCCTATAGAAGTTGGCAAAGCTAAGGAAACATTGGACATCACCGACACATGTGGGTGTCTAATAGTTAAGAAAGAATATTCTCAATCTTCTTGAGGTCCACGAAGATTCCTCTTTGGGAGACATTGTATCCCAAGAATTCTAGTTTTGTTTGATGGAAAAAACACTTCTCAAGTTTTGCATATAGTCCTTTTTCTCTGAGATTTTCCAAAATTAATTTTACATGGTACTCATGCTCCTTTAGATCTTTTGAGAATATCAAGATATCATTCAAGTATATAATTACAAAATTTAGAATAATTTAAGATAAAAAATAACATATCATTCTTCATATGTTTAAACACTACAGGATCTTGGTGAGATCAAATGGCATAACAACATACTTGAGGTGACCAAAACTTGTGCCAAAGGCTCTCTTCCATTCATCTTCTTTTTTGATCCATACAAGATTGTAAACCCCTCGTAGATCAACCTTTGTGAAGATCTTGGCTTTTCCAAGGCATTCCAATAGCTTTGGTATCAATGGAAAAGGGTATCGATTCTTGGTTGTTATCATGTTGAGTCCTCGATAATGCACACATATTCGAAGTGACTTGTCTACACATATTCAAAGTGACTTGTCTTTCTTCATGACGAACGAAATTGGGGCTCTAGCAAGAGACTTCCAGTGCCTAATGAATCCCTTGGCTAAGTTCTCATCAATATTCTTGCATAGTTTAGCTAGTTCCTCAGGGGATAGCTAGTACATGGGTCCAAAAGGTGGTAGATCCCCCTCATGGAGTTCTATAGCAAAATCAAATGGTCAGTGTTTGGGCAAAAGATCTACATTATTTTTTTCCAAGAAATCTTGGATTTCTTTATGCTAGCTTGGTAGCTTGACTCACTCATTCTTACTAGATTCTTAAGCCAGTATATGATATATCATGTAGGTCAGTTCCTACCTTGGTGTGTGCATAAAGGGTTTGGCTCCTAGGTAAATCAACTTTCCTTGATTTTCACGACATGTAATCTTTTGCTTAACCCAATCAATTTTAGGGTTGTGTTTCTTTAGCCAAGGCATCCCAAGGATGATTGGATTTGTGGGACTAGATATGACATTAAAGCATACACAAGATTCGTGATCACCAAAAGCCATAATGAGTAGTCAGGTTTCCTTGGTAATATCTTCAGATGCTAGAGGTCTTCCATCCATGACTTCAGCTGGTGCAGGATTGGTCTTTTAGAGTATTGGAATCTAGTATATATTCACAAAGACATCATCAACAAAACATGAGGAGGTTCCGAAGTCAACGAGGGATTTGAGGGAAAGGGTCTTTCTTGATAGGATCATTTGGACTGTGACAAGGAAACTTTCCATGGGTGTGGCTGGAATCAAGAGACCTTTTCTTATATCAAGATCTGATTGTACGGTCTCATTCAAAATCAAGCATCCTCATTTTCCTACTCAAGGGTTGTTGTAGAAACTCTTGGGATTCTTGCCCTCTTATTTGGACAATTTAGGGCAATGTTTCTAGGGTTTCCACAATATAGGCATAGATGATTTTCTCTTCATCTTTGGTTTCTTGTGGGGTCAAGGGGGGTAGAATTTGGTATTATCTATTTGCATCAATTCAAGCTTGTTTGCTTCTCTAATTGGGTCCTTGATTAGGGCTGGGTTCCATTGGAAAGGCCTTAATTCTTCTTCTCTCTTTTCTTTCTTCCTCTCAAACAATCTATTATCACATTGGATGACTTACATGATATAATCATTGAGTGATTTTGCCTTAGGCATAGTGAGCATGAGGTCCTTGATGTCATCTTGGAGACCCCATCTGAATTGACTGATAAAATACTCCTCATTACAAGTGAGGTCACATATTAATTGCATGAATTCAAACACATAAGCAGAGGTAGGGCAGTTACCTTGTTGTAACTTTGAAAGCTTCCTTTCTGCTACTTGTCTAATTTCCAAATATAGAAGTGAGCTCACAAATAAATGCCTCATTGTTATGAAGTATTATCATATTCTTTTCCAAGATTGGGGCGAGCCATGATAAATCTTGACCACAAACCAAAGTCCCAATGAGTCCCACCTTGGAAGCTTCATCTAGATACCTATCAAATTGCATGCAGATATAGAGCTTTACTTGTTGCAGGAATCCCCTAAACTTCGAACGCTCACCATTTGACTTTTCTAGCATGCTAATCTTGATTTCTCTTTTTGGGGGTTGATAAACATGTGGAATCATATGATCACTTCCTCTATTGTTCTACGAGTCTCGGATCTAGTCTTGCATATTTTGAAGTATAGGGCCTAGATGCATAGGGTGTTCTATTTGAAGTTGCGCTTGTTATTCATTCAAGTCTTGAATTTGTTGTTAGAGGTTTTGAAGAGATGCCACAATTCTTTGAAGGGTTTCCTCCATGGTGCTCAATATGGCTAGGACTTACCAAACTGTTATGGGAGCACTAGACTGTACTTGAGAGAATAGACTAGATACAAGATTTACTACTACAAGAATTCTTATTACAAGATAATCCCACGTAGGGGCATGAGATACAGTGATAACTTAACAAGATTAAAAACCCCACAACCAAGGATTGTAGGTATAGACAACAAGAATTGATAGGATATGAAGGGTCCCACAACCGGAGACTGTAAGTATAGATAGAAGATATCAAAATCACAAGATCTCCCTCGATGGGGATAAACAAGATGCAAGACAATACTAGACAAGATCTCATGCTACGAGATTACAAGGTGATAAGACAAGACTAGATACCGTGGCTAGACAAGAACTAGAACTGGAACTCAAAGTTACCTACTTGGATGTCTTGACTTCTTGAGCTCCTAGGACTAG
The DNA here is from genome assembly GCF_053477565.2 of Lygodium microphyllum. NCBI lineage: Eukaryota > Viridiplantae > Streptophyta > Polypodiopsida > Schizaeales > Lygodiaceae > Lygodium > Lygodium microphyllum. The sequence continues at coordinate 81,736,252 of NC_141141.1, read as the reverse complement.
CATTGGCAAGACTAAGTGTTGGGCGTAAAGGCACCTCTGCCAAGCTGCCCATGTATTACCACACTGACAGTACCAGCATCTACACACTGAGGGCAACAATATGCATCCATTCCTATTACTTATTCTTTATTCTTTCAGTGACATTTGAATAAAGGGAAGGCCAATGACACGTTGTGACTGTTGGAGTTCCAACATTTGGATTCTCTCTCTTTCTTACTCTTGCTCCATCCGCCATAGCTCTCACGTCTATGCTCTCTTGCTCGATCCTTCTCACTTTTCAATTGGTATCAGAGCTTGGCTCTTCCAAGTCTTGAACATAGTTGGGCACTCCTTCAACATTCATTCGAATACCTACTCTCTTGTCGTCACTCTTGGCAGCCATAACCACACCTTCTGAGCTTTCGGTTGATCTCATCCTTCTTAGGCAAGATTTGGGCCTTCTTGGGCTCAACCTCAGGGCATTCATCTACATGTGTTAAAGCTGTCATTCCACTCTTTATTTCAGTCCATAGGGTTTGAATAACAAGGCAGCCGTGGCTCAAGCCCATGAAGGTTTGGAATTGAGCTCTCTCTCTTCTATGCCTATTGAGGCCAAGTTGGGAAGCTTCTTTGGGAGCCATAAAGCTCCCTAACCAGGCAGTAATAGAGCAAGGATAAAGCTATTAAACTCGGGTTATGTTATGCTATTGGTCTCGGTGCTTCCCAAATGCTTGTTATGATTATTTGGATGCAAACCGAGGTTGGCAAATGCCTTGGATGGTTCTTAAATGTATTTTGAGCCTCATTTGAGCTTCGTATTGGTTGGCATTTACTTCACATTGATCTACACTAGCATGCTTTGTGACAGAGGTTATACCTATGGTCTATGCATGACCTGTTGGTACATGTTTTGAAGCATATGTCAGTGATGCATGCTATCTACATTGTTTGAGCTTCTTTTCCGCTTGGAGCTTCAGCTGGGCTTATACGTGGATACTTTGGAACCTCTTTTGGATATTACTTGGCTTGTTAGAGATTTACTTGGGTCGTACATGATGTACTAGGATTCTATTAGATGCTTGACCACGTACATGCTCTTGGTGCTCTCATGATGTATGGCCTTGGCTACGAGATATCTTATGAATTTACATGCTATATCTGAGCTTGGTTGCTCATTTTCCATCAAATTTTGTGCTAGTGGGAGTTTTATGCTTATGGTTTTTGATTTACCCAGAGCTTGCATGTTATGCATTTGAGCCATTACTTGAGATTTGAGACTAGGATCATTTACACATCCTTGACTATGATATTTTCTTGGTAGATGCTTCCATGTCTACTCTTGGATTCTTATGAGCTTATTTAATCCATCTTCATTGAGCATACATTGACCTTTGTCATGTCTTGCCAATGGTGTGTACATCTTGCCTACTACTTACAGAATGTATCGGTTGTACTGACAGACTCTCTTGGAAAATTTGGGTATTTGGCTCATGTTCATTGGCTATCATACTGCCTTTGTTATGGCCGCTTCATGCATGATTGGACTTGGCAGTCACTATTGTCATTGTATCTCTATTAGCTCACTATTTGTTCTCATTTACTCACTACTATCATTTATTATAGCAAGTTGTTTTATGTGAACTATGATGTATTTACTGAGCTTAATCATGTCCTTGTTATGTACTTTTGGTACTATTTGGTAGATAGCTAGTCATTCTAGGAGTTTGTAACGTGTCTACTAGTATCATCCAAGACACGTCTTAGCAGTCCATCGGAAAGGATGTCTAGAAAACTTTGCCCGGCACTCCCATGGAATGTTACGGGTTTTGCGATCTAGGTCTTCCCGCGTCTGCCACGTAGCGGAAGTATCCTGGCCGTTCCCACTTAGGATCGACCGGAATTAGGGTTTTCCTGATTGGTCATTAGCTAACAGCAACTAGCGTTAGACCCGAGCGAACTACTTTACGCAGAAATGCCAGGTCCGAAGCGGATTCACGCTACACTTGGTTCAAGGAGAATGGGAAACGAGAGGGATGCAAGGCGCAACCTCTCTACCATAAGGCATAGCCCCATTCCGTTCCCCTAAAATAGCGTAAATCGGGTAAGACGTAACTCTGGGTCATCGCTCTCGTTATTCGTTTTGATGATCATCCCACTGTTCTTTAAGACTTTTGAGAAAAGTTCCCAGCTAATCGGGACCACCCAACCGTAGGACGGACCCATGGTCCATCCTCCGCACTTTCCTCGGTTTGTTTTAGTTATGTAATTAACTAACACATTAATTTGACATATAACAATCAGCTTCTTTAATTAATCCTGTTAAGCACTGGTTCCTTCACATAATCTTATCACGTGACATAGAAAAACAATATCAAGCAAGTTCTTTTTAACATTTCATCATTTTATCTTTGAAATACAAGGAGTTCCGCCCGTAGGCTTGTCCATAATCCGCCCGAAGGCTATCCAGTAATCCCCAGGGATCACTATTCCAAGCTTCCGCCCGTAAACTAGTATGCGGACCTCGAGATCCAATCCCGAGTCACGTTAGCCTCTTGTGCAGGACCCGAAAGGCGAGGGATTTACGGCCAGAGCCCCCCCTGGCACCCAAGCGTCCTCTTGCTCCAAGTAGAGCTCAACAGAAAGACCTCTCGCGGCGGGTTCGGTCCAGTTCCCGGCGCGGTCAACAACCCCCTTGGTTAGGGTCAGGCAGGCAGTCGGGGGTAACTGGAGCTGCCTCTCCCTTGAGGCCTTCAACCTGAAGCATTAGATATCTTTTCATCTTTTAGTTCTTTGAGCAAACAATGCAAACAGTGCTTTCTAAACTGTTACAAGCACAATCAATTCCAGTGGTCTTTTATTTGGCCAATTGCTAAGGAGAGAGTAAGAATCTGCCAATCTTATTCCGAGGAATTTGACCGTTCCCTTGTGAACAAACCACAAGATCATGCAACTCTGCAACTTGTTGCACAAGTGTCACATCTAATCCATGGGACTATTTTACCCATCGAACGGTGTCTTCTAATCACAGAATCATGATTTAGATAGCAAACAGGGTTAGGGTGTCTTCATATCCAATCCGTTCTTGATTGCACTAGGCCGACATTGTCGGTCCTAGGGTTCCAACTCAAACCGAGATTCATCTTTTTAGCGAGCGATCCTTAGGGTAGAAACCCTAGATCGTTTCTTGCAAATATGTCCTATTGTCCCTACATTCCGTGAATGTGGACATGTCTTTAGGGTATGAGAGTTTCAGCTTGGCAATAAGAGCGACCAGGTCACGTCCTCAACGTGCTAAACCCTAGTTAGCACTTGGGGTATGTTGCATAGATTTAACCATTCCTAAGTGATTCCTTCGCAGTTTTAGGCATTTTTTGGGTAAACCAATTTACTTGTCTACTCATGAAAATGATTACGATACCATTCTCATAATCACTTGATTCATTGCCTACGTATGATTAGCTTTACAAACCCTAAATTTTCTGGTTAAGATCAAAGTGTATGTTAAGTTATGGCATAATTCCTATTGAACCTTCTATAATATGCAATCAAGATTCATGCTACTAGCTTTAGGATTTTATGTTTAAAACAAACCATGCAGCCTTTTTCTTACTTCTTTTCTTAATGAGATATTCGTACGTTGAATGAGCATTACACAACCTTTTGTAACTATTTTCGTAGTTGATTGAGATTCAAGCCAATTGACTAGAGTTCAATCTACTTCATGCAGCTCTAGAACCATTTCCATGCCTTGCAAATTCCTACAAATTATTAGCAACCTTCTTTTAATGACTTGTTTTGAAGGAAAGATGCCTAATAATGCGACATGCGATTTATTCTTTCCATGCATAATCGAAGTGTACAATAATAATCTCGACTTTATCAAGATGATCTTTAGCTGATCTAAATTCGTTACTTTGTAATGCATAAAAACCACTTGCTAGGAATGCATAGAGATCTGATACTCTTTTTTCATTCGTTTAGTTGAAAAATACAAATGACCGATTCTTTGATCGTAAACTATTTCCTTGAATTTTATCCAAAGTATTTTAGTCAAAAAAGTGCATCCTAATTCCATAAATGATCCATGCACAATTTTAATATTAAAACGTAACTCAAAATTAGGGGAAAAACCTGGACTTGTGGTAAATGTCCACATGGATGTTAGGAGATGATCCTCTTGCGGTTGCGCCTTGTGCCTTTTTAGGGGCCATCACGAATTCGACCTTTTTGCCTTGGACGCAGACTTGTGATCTTGGCGGTCTCCTTCGCAAGCGAACTCCCTTTGTGATTCGGCTTCCTTGACCGATTGCACCGTCTTTCGGAATCGGGTTTTAGAAGGCTTTATAGGCTTCCTCCTCAAAAATGGTTTTTTAAAAGCTTGTGTGGAAAGGGTTTTTTTTTTAATTTTTTTATTTTTTTAAGGAAACTCGGGGTTAGAACCTTATGGATATGTTATGAAAAGGGTGCTTAAAAACCCGAGGGTAATAAAATCTACTTGATAAGGCCTATGAAAGCCCAAGGAAGGGAGTTTTAAATGGGATTTTTGAAATGCAAAAAGGGGGGAAAGAGGGATTAAAGATTGCTTGGGAAGGGCTTATGAAAAACCATAGAAGAGGGGGTTAAAACGGACCATGGGAATGGGTTTGTGGAAATGCTAAAGGGTTTTGAAAAACCAGACTATTGTGTCTAAGGGGAAAAAGATGCTTAAACCCAGGGTTAGAACAAACTTTGAAGGGAAATTTCAATAGGAAAGGGGGTTAGGTGGAAATCACAAGGGGATGGGTGCTTAAATCCCGAGGGGGGGGGGGAAGGGGGTATAAAACCCACTTGGAAGGCTTATGAAAGCCCACAGGAAAGGGGCTTCCTAAGGCCCCTAGAAGCTTCCCAAGAAGCTTCTAGGAGCTTTTTGGGAGGGTCGTGGAGAACCACGTGGATGAAGAGGGAGGCTCAATACGTGGAATGGTGGCATCAGCAGCAACCAGCAACAGATCGGTTGCCAGTTGGTGGCAACGTCTAGCTTGACTGGCGGCTTCTCTCTTCCTCACGGTGCAGCCACAATAGCCTCTTCCTCCCTCTTCACGATGTTATGCTCTTCTTTCTCTCTCGCGGCCTGCAGCATTTGACCTCAGCTCCCTCTCTCCTTCTCAGCCGTAGCATTACGCTCCTCCTTGGTGACTGTAGCGTCACGGCTCCTTACTCCTTCACACGACCATCCCCTCCTTCACGGCTGCAATTCTCCAGCCGGTAGCATGCCGATCTCAGCTTCCCCTCTCCTTCACTCGGCCTGGCGGCGTTCTGGCCCTACTCCACGGCAGGGCCCTCCTCCACGGGAGCATTTTCGCTCTCCCCCTTCACTCCCCTCCCCACAAGATTTATATAGGTGAGGGGAGGGGATCCTCCCTCCCCCCACGCAGCATCCTGCATGGGTTCACCCCCCCTCAGGCATCCAACACGGATGCTTAGTCATCCTGCCTTCCCTCCCTTTCCCCCAACACGACAGTTGGCTGGGGGAAGGAGGGAATAATTTTTTTTTAAAAAAAAATCCAAAATACTAACAATTTAATCATTTGGATTTTTAGTAAGAGGAGGTTCTCGTGAGAAGTGCGGTTTTGAGATCAGAATTGTTACAGAGTTTCTCTTATTTTCAGCTTGTTTTGGCATGTTTACTACTAATTACAACAGGCTACTTTCTGCATAGTCTACCTCTGTTTAACTCATTATGGTTGGTCATCTCAAAGATACAGCTTTGTTTAACATTGCCAAGTTGGATGGCATCAACTATGGCTACTAGAAATCTCAAACATGGCAGGTTTTGGTATAGAAGTAAGCCACTAAGAAACAAAGGTATTAAACCCAAGAGTATAAATGATGATGACTGGGCTGATTTAGAGGCACTATGCAAGTCCACTATCATTTTATCACTCTTTAAAGAGGTCCATAATAATGTTGTTGAAGATGAAGATCATAGTGCATGGAATCTATGGGAGAAGATTCAGGAACTTTATGCAAAACAAAGCCCTATTTCAAAGATGTATTGACTTAAACAATTAATGGGTCTTCACATGAGGGAGGGTACCCCACTATCTGCTCAGTTTAGCTAGTTTCTTTCTATCATGAAGAATTTGCTTCAATAGGATATTGAGTTTTAGGATAATCTATACCCTTTGTTTCTACTTGGCACTTTACCTGAGTCTTGGGATGTATTCTACACTATGATATGTACCAACAAACCTGATGGGTTGAAATTGCAAGATATAGAGAGTGCTCTTTTGACTGAAGAAATTAACAGGGAAAACAATGATGCTTCCTGCAGTTCACATGCTTTATCTGTTAGAGGTGGAAAAAGTGACAACAAAGATAATGAAGGTCATGGGAAGGAGTCTTAGAAGTCCTGATCTAAGTCAGGTGGACGTAGCAAGTCCCATGGACATAAGTCTAATGTTACATGCCATTATTGTGGGAAAGTAGGACACATATGGCCACAGTGCCATAAGATGCGCGATGACAAGCGCAAAAAAAAGGAGAAAGACAAAGTGCATGAGAAATCTAATGATCACAGCATTATACCTATAAAGTCCAGTGTAAAGATTGAGGAGATAAATGCCATACAACCTGAGGAGTCTGATGGTGATTACATCTTAGCAGCCTCTTCATGTGATGCCTCTCAATTGACCAAGTCTCACTCTATTCATGCACAAGGTTGGCTCTTGGATTTGGGTGTGTCTTTTCATATGACCCCCTATTGTGAGTGGCTTCATACCTATCATAGTGTATTTGGTACTATACACTTAGGTTATGATCAGCCTCTTACTATTGTTGGCATTAGTAATGTCACTCTATAGTTTTCCTCTCTCGTAGCTCTCTAATTCTACAAAATTTATGTCATGTACCCACAGCACTGACTAGAAGTCTTATGTCTACTAGGAAAATTCATGATATAGGTTATCATATATGCTTTGGTGATTCTGTATGAAAGATAACTCATGGCAAGCTTGTTCTTGCAAGAGGTGCCAAGTCTAGCAGCCTCTACCCCTTTGGTTGTATCTCATACTATTAGCCATGTTTTGTCGATGGGTTCTATCCCACATGTATCTCTCTGGCATGCTCATCTCAGGCATATGTCACTTAAGAGAATCAAAATGCTTAGGAATTTACAGTATCTTCCAACTTTCGACTACTCATATATTGAGTCACGTGATAATTGTTTATATGGTAGGTAGACTAGGAATTTACATAAAAATTTTGGTATTCCATGCATGGGTGAGCCTTTGGATCTTTTGCATTTGATTATATGTGAACCCATACCCTATTGAGAGCTCAAAAGATGAGTGGGTTGCCTCTTATCCACCCAGCCTCCAATCCTCACTAAGAGAGCTAAAGAAGGGCACTACCTAGCCAAAGGAAGGATGGGCTAGGACATCCCTTTCCTCAAAGAGAATGGAAAGAACCAAAACACAACTTCATGAGAGAATTTGTAGCCCATCTTAATAGAAATAAATATGGTGGAAGGTTAAGAGAGGTGATGGCTCCTAGATTCTCCTACGAACATATATATATAACATGAGAAAATAAGGATTCCCCACCAATAAAGCATATGGCAAGTCTTACTTAAGTTTAAGTATGAATGTGGATGGATAATTAGAAGAGAGTACATATGATCTAGACACCGTATTAGAATATGAGAGAGAGAGAGAGAGAGAGAGAGAGGGAGACAAGAGGAGAAGAGACAGAGGAAGCTTGCCATTATGTATTTATGGAATGTTACATAATAAAAGAGACTCACTCATAGCTTACCTCAAGAGATGGACTAGCATGAGGGAGTTCTAGAGTGATCTCATGTGCTTATCATTCTCCTTCTTTACATCTCCATGGATACCTTATATAGCCTCCATGAGAGATTAGATTAAGCTAATCTTTTTGATTAACATAATACAAATGATGTATGGTATCTTTGAAAATATGAAGAATACTAGATGGGACAAGTCTCCACCTTGGTCATCATGCAAGAAGCCAAGGGTGGTGGTCAACAAGATAGAGAAAGGGAGCTAGATTATAAGAGGTGGGTGCCCAAATCACATTATTATAATATATTTACAAGAAGGATAAAATGGGAATTTGATGTGATAAGGGTGAAAGAGAGAAGAAAACTGCATGCAGCTAGCAGTCTACGCCTTCGTAACTTCAAATCGGTGAAGAATCTGAAAAACGTTTCTTCAACAACTTTGTAGACCACTTTGAAAATAATCGGGTCATGCGAGAATTTTCTTGAAATTCACTTTTTCATGGGATTTATTGAAATTATAAAAAATTAATTCCAAAAGCTGCTTTGACTTTAGTTCCTTATATATATATAAATACATATAAGCATGTGACAGAGAGGGTCCATGCTTGTAAGATTTTGTGTAAGATTAAAATGACACCATGATGTGGACATTGACTTGTGTACAAGGGTGAGGTGTCCTCTAATGATGGTAATAGATCCCAAATCTTGGTGATGTAGGTGGAACCCAAGTGTAGTTGGAGGCTAGTCCTTTGAAAAAATATATGTACTCACTCAATGCCTAGGTGTAATCCATTTCCAACTTCACTAAGATAACCCATTCATTTTACCTTTTACATTGGCATCCCTACTAAGAACTTGTTTCCCCTACTTGCTAGAGTTATCATAACTGAGAAGCAATGTAGCATACACAATGCTTGAAGAGTAAACTCAAAGTGATAAGATGTCGGGTTTAAGCTATGGGTAAGACTCTTGATAGGGGTTTCGGCCAAATTTTGTGGTAGAAATCCGATTTGTCAAAAACCTGGATCATTAGCCCTCCCCTTAGGCTAGAGTCATTCATACCTCTAGCTTACTAATGATGGTCCAGGGAGGAATGCATCCCCTCATTGTGGCTCTTCCTCAAATGACTACTCCAAAGTGTCCCTATTTCTTTGAAAATAAGGCCTGATTCACCATCCATTGACCCTTATCTTGTGAACACTCCCATCCATGTAACCTAGCTTATAGCTGCCATTTGAATATCTCCTTATGAATATGAATGGCCTTCCCACTTGAACACAAGTTTAGCATACTTTCTGTTATCAAAGTGGTTATCATAGCATAGCACAAGTGATCCTTTCCTTATGTGCTTGCTACCCAGCTTCTTATTAAATGTCTTCCTCCTCTCTGTAGCCTGGATAGAATATTGTTGGACTGCTACTTCTCTGTCTAACTCCAACCTCTCTATATCAAAGATCCTTTCCTCTTAGTAGCCAGTTCTACCTCTATAGGAAGCAAAGCCTCTTGGCCGTAAACAAGGTGAAATGCAGTATAGCCTAGTGAGGTTCTGAATGAAGTCCTGTGGGCCCAAAGAGCTGCACTCAATGTTTTATCCCAGTGCTTGGGGTGCATGTGTAATTGCTTGGTAATTATCTTACAAATCAGCCCATTCACCTTTTCAACCAAACCATTATACTGTGGGTAATAGGGAGTAGAATGCCTGCACTTGATTTTTAGCCTTTTCATTAGCTCTCCCACTAGATTGGCCCTAAAACCATGACCCCGATCAAAGATAATTTCTAAAGGTGTGCCAAACTTGCAAAAAATATTTTCAAACACAAATTTCCCCACCTCTTGGGCTTTGATCCTAGTAGTTTTTGAAGCCTCTGCCCACCTCATCATGTAGTCCACGCCCATTATGATGTATTCCTTGCTAGACTGAGTTCATGGGAGTGTAGCTATTGCATCAATCCCCCATTTCTCAAATCATGGGCCATATGTAGTTATGGGATTTTGTTCCTCATACACTAGCTTCCTTGGTCTGGCCTTTTGGCAAGCATCACAAGTGCGACATCAATGTTGCACATTTCAATGCAAACTAGGCCACACAAAATCAGCTTGGAGAATCTTTCCGCTGGTTATTTGTTGAGCAAAATGTCCGCCACAAACCCCCTCATGGAAGCTCTTAATCATATCCATAATCTCCTTTGTTGTTGGCATCGTTCTAAGTAGTGCATCCTTTCCTTTGCAATACAACACATCATTTATCAAGCGGTATTTAGTAGCCTTAGTAGCCAACCACCTTTTCTCACTCTTACTCATATGTGTAGGTGCCTCACCATGCTTAAGAAAATAAAGCACATCTTATAGTTTAAACTTACCCTGAAGCAAGGGGAGCTTTACTGCAATGATATCCACCATTACCTCTTTCAATTTTTCAGCTGCTAGAGCATCTACATCACCGTTTGTGTGCCTTGGCACAAAATAGATTTGGGCTTTCTGTAGCTTCCTCATGAGAGTTTTATCTTCTCTCATCTTCACTACTAAGTTATCATTTTTACAAGCCCAGATTGCTTTCATTTGCTTAAAAATTAGCATAGAATCTCCAAAAACATTAAGTCGAGTAACACCATGTGAGAGACACCACCTCAAACCTAAAAGCAAGGCTTGATATTTTTCCTCATTGTTAGAATGGACATCCTCCAAGCAAATACCTTCTCCATAATTTGTCACCTTTGGGACTGAACACCACTATTCCTACTACCGCTATATCTTTAATACGATTCCAGGCCCCATCGAAGTAGAGGGCATGGGCATTCTCCACTTGTGGTGGGTCCTCAAGAGGAGATGTCTCCTCTTTTACCTTTCCCTTCTATTTTTCCTTATTTTGATGGCATCTATGGGTCAACAAATCAGCTAGACAGGCCCAAATAGAGTCCTCCACCTTGAAGGTGTAGTCAAACTCTTGGAGTTGTATCATCCACTTAGCAATTCTAGTTGAGACATCCATGTGCTATAAGGCATAGGGAAAATGCTCTTCTGTCGTAATCACTGTGAACGAACTAGGGAGAAGATAAGGATGAAACTTTCTTAAAGCAACTATTAGAGACAAAACTATCACCTCCACCATCTTGTACCCTCATTCTGATACTGTCATTACTCTGCTAGAAAATTAAACCGACCTCATCAAGCCAGTTTTAGCATCCTTTTGTATTAGTGCTGCCCCTAGACCATCTTCCTCAAAACTCGAGTTGACAAAAAACTCTTGATCCCAGCAAGGCTGTAAAATTATGGGAAGGGTACTGAGATCCTTCTTCATCTCATGAAAGCACCTTTCGCTTTCGTCATTCCACAAGAGCTCCTCAGAGTGGGTCAACTATTGTAGTAGAAACACTATTTGGGAGAAGAGATGAATGAAGTGCCCCATATATCGCACCTTTTGAATGAAAGAGGTCAGTTGCGTCATAGAAGATGGTGATGGCACCGCCAATAGGGCCTTAATTTTTTTTGGATCCGCTTCAATGCCCCTCCTAGTTACGACATGTCGTAACAAAGTTACACTACTTTTTCCAATGTGACACTTATCATGTTTTAGCTGCCCCCACCATTTGTGCGAGGTGGTTGAAACCTTCATCCACCATTCCTAGATGTAGAGCCTTAGAACTATAAATAAAAAAATCACCAATAAAGACTAATAGACTTACCAGAATATGGCTAGAAGACATAATTCATGAATTGTTGGAAGGTAGCTGGGGCATTTGTTAATCCAAATGGCATTACTTTGTAAGAAAAACACCCCCAAGATGTGATGAAGGGGTTCTTCTGTTGATCCTCCTCAACTATTTAGATTTTGAAATAATCTAAATACCCATCACAAACAGTGTATCTCTCATGCCCGGCCCCCTCATTGAGCATTTCATCCTAAAAGGGAAGAGAGAAGCGATCTCTTTTTGTTGCAACATTTAGCGGCTTGTAGTCCACACAAATCTCACATTTGCCGTTCTTCTTGGGTCTTACCACTATAGGTGAAATCCACTCTATGTTCCCTAGTACTAGATAGATGAAACCTACCTTCAAAATTCACTGCACCTCATAGTAGAGCATCTTGTTGAACTACTCCCAACCGTCGTAGCCGTTGCATCGCTAACCTTGCTCCATCTTTTAGATTAATGTGATGTTGTACTATCGTTACACGTTGTCGTATTGCTGCGCATTCGAGGTGTGAAAACCACCCAAAAGTTGTGTGTGTGATTTGATACTTTGTACATACTTAGTCGTTATGTTTGCTCTTTTATTTTATGTGGGTAATATAGTGAAGAGGGGTTTGAAGCAAGAGGAAGAAATAATTCGTGATGAGTTGACATACATGACTGCCCTTCAAGCTTGTGGTGCACTTACAGATGCAGAAGCTATTGTAGGGAAGGAACAATTGTCTCTACTTGGGTTTCTGGAAATTGGTTAGACATTGCATCATGATGCTTGTATGAGGGGTTATACTTCAGATGTCTTTGTTGGTAATGGCCTTGTGAGTATGTATGGAGCACATGGAGTATGTTTATTGGCTTCCCGTTTCGAAATGTCGTATCATGGAGTGCAATGGCTATCTCTTTGGCTTACCTTTACGGACACCATCCCAAGTTGAATGATGGAAATGCATTTGGCGGGTTGGCTACAAGCTAGTAGATGGGTGTGGGATAAACGATTGGAGTTGAAGTGCCTACCATTATGCCTATATCTGTGTTGGGGAAGAGGACAAAGGGGGCGTGAAAAAGCAAAAGCAAAAGAGAACTATTTTATAAAAAAAAAAGCCCTTTTTGGGGGGAAAGGAAAAGAACACTATTTTGAAAAGTCTGGGACAATGAGCTGGAGAAGGGAGGAACGAAGGGAAGAGCGTAAAAAAGAAAAAAATTGGCGTGAAAAGAGATGGAGAATTTTGAGAGACGGGAGATAGACAATTCTCAATGCTAAGGCTGAACCGAAGCTTCCTATTGACAGGCACACCGCGCTCTCTCTCTCTCGACAACGACATTGTACTCTGTTCATAACCCTCACAGACGAGGGACTTTCAGGGCAAGAAGTCACCATGGTTTGACATGGCGGTCTGTCATGGCTTCACTTCCTTCCCCGCTAACCATGGGGAGAAAGTATGCTCGTGGTGATGCCACGTGGTGCAATTGTAGACTCTGGCTATGCGTCAACAGCACATGCAGCCCCTCCTTCTCCTGTTCGCAGAGTGGTTTCGGGATTTTCCAAATCGTGATCATCTGCCATGGTTGCTTCATGAGTTGTGGAACCGGGGAGATGCCATTGCACCCATGGTCTTCTTTCTTTCTACCTTTTGGACTGGTTTCGATTGCGTCGAGGGGGTTTTGTTGGCATTCATCAGGCTCTGCAACATCAGCAAAAATTTGCCTTCATTAGGAGCAAATATCAACGTCTGCAGAGTGAATTTCAGATCATGGGATCTACATGTCAATAACTTGCAAGGAATCATCACCTCATCTTTTGTGAATCTCCCAAACCTCCTCAAACTAGACTTGTGAAATAATAATCTCGTGGGAAGTTTTCTTAATAACATCTATGCTTTGTATCCAATCTCTTTCCCCTTCTTATTATCCTGGAACATAAACTGAATTCACAGTCAAATGCAATTCTGACCTTGCATGTCTTGCCAGAACATACATGTTCACCCAAGTATACATCTAGAAGTCCATGGCTGCTCGAGAGATGAATAAAAATCTTTAACTTCAACTAAAGCAAGCAAAAGAAGACTTGGTCTACAACTTTGGAGCATAAGCTTGAATCATGTCAACAGAAACTGAATTCTGTCTGAAAGGAAAAATTGCAGAACAGGGTACTTTAGCTTGCCTTTCCCTCTGGTGTTGTATATACTTCAGACAAATACAAGTGTTGCAAGCTCCCTTGGAAAGCCGTTCCTTACATAAATATCACTTATCTACCTGTATGACATGCTGAAGCCTAATCAAAATTTATTGATTGAGTTCTGGAATTGTTGTATGGCTATTAAAAATATATGACTCAGAGTTGAATGCTAGAACTAGTTTGATGATGAGTTTAATCTCTGACATTGGATTATTCATTTGATTGATCTTCCATCTTGACATATATCAAGGTCTTCTGAAGACGCGACTTTGCTTTCATAAACCCTTCGACATCTTTGGTAAACCCGACGTGAAAGCGTCGCAGAAATTTCAGGATGGGAGATACTTCAGCCTCTATTTCAGCCTCTTCTGCAATTCCAGCTACCTCTACTTCAACTCCATCAATGACTGTTGCGTCAAGTACTTCAACGGAGGATCTAAAGCAGATTTTGCAGAATATGTCCATGTATATGCAGCTCCAAAATCAGCAGACACAATTGTATATGCAGCAGCAGCAACAATTGCATCAACAGCAGTTGTCACAGCAAAAGCAACTCTATTCGGAGCAGGAGAATGCAAACAGCGCGACTAAGGCTATTGAAGCAGTTGAGAATGAGAAGAGGCTATTTGACGGGCATAATGTTTCAGCATATTTGAAGACATATGAGATCAAGATGGGGTTTTTTGGAGTTCTGGCTGGACTTATGAGTAAGTACTTCCTTCGTCTTGTCACACCCACTTTGAGGACAAAAGTGACTGATCTTTTTATTCAAAATACACATTGGCAAGATTTTAAGAAGGCCCTGAAAGAAGAATACTTCCTTGAGGACTTTGGTATGGCCACTCGACGATCATTCCGAGAGTGGGTCTACATGCCAAACAAAGGTCTAGCTGCTTCGGAGTTGATTCGAGAATTTGAGGAGAGGTATAGTCAGCTTGATGCCATTGAACAAAGAGCATTGAATGTTGAAAAAGTTGAGCTTTTCTTGCAAGCTGCTGATCCTGCTCTTCAAGAAGAATTGGGTGAGCTTCTTGAGGATCGCACGAAGCCTATGGGTCTTAAAACTGATTGGCAGGATGCTCAGGATGCAGTCTCGACTTTGACCAAGAGGAGGATATGGAAGACTCGCCTACAGAATGGTTCCATGACACCTACACCATCATCGGCTCCTATGCCTGCTTCTATCCCTGTTATTTCTTCTCCTCCTCAGCCAGTTTCTTGGCCTATGCCAGTGCCTACTGTTTCCACTCCACCTATTCCTCCTGTTCCACGACCGATGCCTACACCTTCTGCTCCAAAACCATCCGCTCCATCGGTGCCTACCTCTCTTGATGACATAATCAAAGGCATAACAGATTTGACACTGGAGTCAGTTAAAGCGGAGTTGGTGGGAAAGTTGAAAGAGCAGTTTGCTTCGACTGCGCCTACTACTTTTTCTAGTGCTCCTACTGCACCTAGGAGTGCTCCTAGTGCACCTAGGAGAGATCGAAGATGTATTTGGTGCGATAGTACGGATCATCAACATTGCAGGGATTGTGAATCTTTTCAGGATGCAAGGAGGAAGAATTTGGTATATTGGGGGCAAGATGGTAAGATTTGGTTGACTGAGACAGGAGCTCCACTTGCTACCAACTTTGGTAAAGGTGGAATGAAGAAGTTAGTGGATGACATGGCTGTGCGTACTTCTTATGTGACAGCTAGAGGTGATGCTTTTGCATATGGAGTCCAGATTGAGAAGGGATCAGAGACTCAGTCAACGCTATGGACTTATGCTATGGAGACTGCAAACAAGGGGAAAATTCAGCAAACTGTTTTGACTAGTGCAGGCTCTAGCATCAGATCAGAGACAGGTTGGGACTCGCCTGTTGACAGGTACTCTATTTATGCTTATTTGGCTAAGTCTCAGGGAGCAGATGTACTTGTTGAGGAGAAGCGTAAGAGGGATGATGAAAATCCAAGTATAGCTAAGAAGACTAGAGGGGGTGAGTTTGTTACTCCACATACTGCAGGACCGTCTTCAAGACCAGGGCCAAATCAACAGATGGATAATGTTCAAAAGAGAGAAAAGAGGCAAGAGCCTAGAGAGAGAAAGCAGCCAGGGTTTAGATTGATGTCCGATATTGAGACATTTACAGACATGAAGAAAATCTTTAATGACAAGATACTTGGCAGTGAGGTGACTTTCACTATTTCTGAGATTTTGGGCATCTCGAAAAGAGAGTTTCAGGATCAGTTTCAGGAGGTCCTGAAGAGGAAAAGACATGCATTGTCTACCACTGATACACAGGGAGTTTTGATTGGGGAGTTGGATGAGGATGAGGATGAGGTTATGGTTGAAAATGCTTCTGTTTTTCCGCAGGTAGAGAAGAGGGTTCAGCCTATGCATTATGCTGAAATTGATGAGCCTGTCTTGATACCGCGTAGTCACTTTTCGCGGAGCCATTGGGCTAGGGAAACTACAGAGACGATGGTAAAGATTGGAGAGAAACAGGTGCCTTATGTTGCATTGGTGGATCATGGTTCAGAGATTAATCTCATAGTTTGTGGAGTTTATGAGAGTAACAGATGGCCTATGGATGTAGAGCATGGGTGGCGTATGAGAGCCGCCAATAACACTGCAGGTGATTTGTATGCTGCCTGTCCTAGTGTCAGGGTTTCTATTGGTGATGTAGAGGAGGATTTTCATTTCTTTGTGCAGGATTCATGCTCTTATCCCATAATTCTTGGTCAGCCATTCATCACAGAGATGCACATGGAAACAAAGGTCATGGATGATGGATCTGCTTATGCATGGATTCGTAGTAAATATGGCATGAGAGCAGTTCAGTTTATGACTGTATGTGTGAACCATGTTAGAAACAGGGATACTCTCAGAGATGCACCTTTGCCCACTGTGAGGGATTCGGGTTTTCATTAGGTACTGCCGTTTCGCGAGACAATGGTGGTACAGAGCAGAGGAGATTGGAGTTCTCGCCTCCTGGCAGCGGTGTTTTCTCCTCCGGTTTTGTTGGGATTTCAGCAAATAATTCAATGAGCTATCAGAAGACTTCTAGGTTTCCTAGAGCTACCAGGCAGTATATATGTAGGAAGGAGAAAAATTTGAAAAATGCAGGAATTTTGGAGGATGATGAGCATATAGATGGGATGTATGACAGTGTGATTTGTGCAGATACGATGACAGAGATGGAAGATATGACTGAAAACTGATATGCAGAATTGTCACAGTAATGTATTAGTGCAGTCCCTGGACATGTTTCATGAAATTGCAGATTTTATGTCACAGATTGAGTCAGAGGCTGAGGTAAATCAGCAAAGAGTGTTGAGTGCTGAAGAAATTCAGCAAACAGAGTTTCCAGCTAGTTATGATCAGCTTTCAGAGAGATAGAGGGCTGAAAACTTTCAGCCAACAGAGTTTACTACTGAAATATTTCAGCATTCAGAGTTTAGGGCTGTTTCTATGCAGTCCATAGAGCAGAGGGCTGAGAATATTCAGCCATTGGAGTGCAGAATTGCTGATTTACAGCAAGATATGTGTAATGAAGAAGAGCATAATGAAGCCAGGGTTGACATGAAATTAAAAACTGTGGATAAGAAGGTGAAGCCGGTTGCTGTACCGCTTCCACTTGACAGTGATCAGCAAATAGAGAGGGCTACTAAACAGCAAATTTTGAGGAATCCGGAGCATATTGGTCATAAATTTTCAACAGAGACTCTTGCTGAATTGAAAATAGGAAATGGTGATTTCTTGTTACCCATAGAGAAGCAATGCTTTCAGGAGATGCTTGAGTGACATGGAAGGGGATTTACTTTTTTCTCGTATGAGATTGGATGTGTGAATCCTGATATTGTTGCTCCTATGGTCATTTTTACTATTCCTCATATCCCATGGAATCTCCGACCTATTCCAGTGCCTAAAGCACACTTGCCAAAGCTGATTGATTTATTGAATGAGAAAATCAGGATGGGAATTCTTGAGCCTTCATCTGCACCATACTCAAACAGGTGGTTTACAGTTCCAAAGAAGAATGGTACTCTCCGATTTATTCAGGACATGCAGCCAGTGAACAGAGTTACTATCAGGAATGTTGGTATAGGTCCAGTTGTGGATGAGTTTGCAGAGGCATTTGCTGGACGTGCCATCTATTCTTTAGGTGATTTGTATTCAGGATATGATCAGTTTCAGCTGGCTTTGGAAAGCAGGGACATAACCACCATGAGAACTCCTATTGGGCTTGTCAGGATGTGTACCTTGCCTCAAGGTGCCACTAATTCATTTGCGTATATGATGAATGCCATGCATAAGGTCCTTCGTGATTATATACCTCAGCTTACCATGCCTTTCTTGGATGATGTGCCCATTAAGGGGTGTGCAGAAAAAGAGAAGAATGAGAGTCTAAATGAGTAGGGATGCAGATACTTTGTGGTTGATCATATTTCAGCATATGAGAAGATTTTGGCCAGGTGAGAAGAAGTGAACTTCACACTATCAGGGCAAAAATCTGTTTTTGGAGTGAATGAGGTTGTCATTGTTGGACATATGTGTGGATATTATGGCAGGAAACCCTCACCTGATAAGGTGAATGCTATAGGCAAGATTGCGGAGTATTGTTCTACCACTTCAGAGGTACGGAGATTCATTGGACCTTGTGTGTTTTATATGATTTGGATACCTCATTTTGCACACATAGCAGATTGTTTATATCAGCTGCTTCGAAAGGGGCAGAAATTCTATTGGGATGAGAGTCACACTAGAGCCATGCGGAAATTGAAGAAGTTATTGCAGAATGCTCCTACTCTCAGGAAAGCTGATTATAATTGTGGAAAGCCTATTGTATTGACAGTTGACACTATTCCAATTGGCATAGGTTGGGCTGTGGGTCAAGATGATGCAGATGGAAATAGGTATGCTATTTGGTTTGAGGCGAAAGTCCTAAACGAGAGACAGAGGAGATATCCGCAAATCAAGAGGGAGCTACTGGGGATTGTCACGGCTCTCAAATGTGACAAGGAGTACTTTATTGGAGCTTCAGTTGTGGTAGAGACAGATTGCTTGCCATTGATTGGTATGATCACGAGTTGCTCTACTCCGGATATAGCTATGTTGAGATGGATTGCATACATCAAGTCGTTAAATCCGGAATTTAAACACATAGCAGGGAAGGATAATCCAGTGGCAGATATGTTGTCTAGAGCCAGATATGATGATGAGGAAACTCTACTTGCAGAGGAGGATGATGCAGAAATTTCAGCCACTATGGTTGATCATGTTTGTCATGTCTATGATATTGTGGCTTTCATAGAAGAACTCTATGTTGGAGATTGGTTGCAGATTGGCAGGTACCTTAGTACACTAAGCAAAAGAGATGAATGGACAGATGAAGAATTCAAGAAGATTAGAAGGAAAGCCTATGGTTATTTTCTCAAGGACGGATTTCTTTGGAAGCATCCGAAGAAAAGAGGTGGATTACCTTTGCGGGTTGTCTGTGATAGAGAGACACAGTTACAGGTGATGAGGGAGTTTCATGAGAGTCCTTGGGCTGGTCATAGAGGAGTGTGGGCTACTTATGAGAAAATCAAGGAGAAATATTGGTGGAAAGGCATGTACAGAGATGTTTCTCACTTTGTTGAGACTTGCAGAGATTGCCAGATGTATTCAGTAGTGCGTCATCAAGATGAGCTTCATCGGACCTATCCGCTATGCATTCATTATAAGTGGGTAGTTGATTTGGTTACCATGTCTATGGGTCTATGGCAGATGAGGTACATTGTTTTGGCTAGAGAGGATCTTACCAATCATGTTGAGGGCAGATCTTTGAGAACGAAGACCACTAGTGCAGTGTGTAAGTTCTTATTGGAGGAAATTTTCTGTAGGTATGGTTGTGTGGGTAAGATCACTGCAGATCGTGGTGAATTGGATGCAGATGAAGCTAGGGAGTTTTTCTCTCAGCTAGGAATCAAGTTGGCTCTAACTACAGCATATAATCCAGAGGGAAATGGGAAGAGTGAAAGAGGGCATCCGCTGATAGTGAAAGCATTAGCCAAAGCATGCAGAGGACGGATTGGAGAATGGCCGAGACTTCTACCATTTGCTTTATGGGCTGATCGTATGACTCATAGTGTTACCACAGGATATATGCCTGCAGAGTTGATGTATGGTCAGAAACCGGTTATGCCGACTGAGACTTGTGCTTTGACTTGGTCAGTTTTACCTTGGCAGGAGGATTTGACGAGAGAGGAGCTCTTAGCTCTTCCGATTCGACAATTGGAGAGGAGACCTGAAGATATTCAGCTAGCTATTGACAGGTTGAAGGTTGCTAGACTAAGGAATAAAGACAGGTTTGACAGTAGGCATCGCTTGCGACCTAGAGCAATAGAAGAGGGAGATTGGGTATTGGTCTTTGATAGCAGCCTTGAAAATCAACATACTGCACTTCGGAAGATGGTGAAAAGATGGTTTGGGCCGTACACAGTCAGACATGTCTTTGATAATGCAACATACGAGCTGACAGAATTGGATGGGACAGTGCTTAGAGTACCTATTGCTGGAAAAAGAATCAAGATTTTCAAGAAAAGAGATGATGAAGATTATGTATTGGAAGAATTTGCAAGAGAAAATCAACGAGAAGAAACTCCAATGGAAGAGACAGATGATATGACAGATAATCTTGTTGATATACCGGAAATGCATAATGAAGAGATTGAGCTGTTTGTGGATCTCGATGATAATGATCATGGGTAGTTGGCCCATCCGGAGGATGCGCAGGACTAGAGGGGGTGAAAGTCGTATTGCTACACATTCGAGGTGTGAAAACCACCCAAAAGTTGTGTGTGTGATTTGATACTTTGTACATACTTAGTCGTTATGTTTGCTCTTTTATTTTATGTGGGTAATATAGTGAAGAGGGGTTTGAAGCAAGAGGAAGAAATAATTCGTGATGAGTTGACATACATGACTGCCCTTCAAGCTTGTGGTGCACTTACAGATGCAGAAGCTATTGTATGGAAGGAAAAATTGTCTCTACTTGGGTTTCTGGAAATTGGTCAGACATTGCATCATGATGCTTGTATGAGGGGTTATACTTCAGATGTCTTTGTTGGTAATGGCCTTGTGAGTATGTATGGAGCACATGGAGTATGTTTATTGGCTTCCCGTTTCGAAATGTCGTATCATGGAGTGCAATGGCTATCTCTTTGGCTTACCTTTATGGACACCATCCCAAGCTGAATGATGGAAATGCATTTCGCGGGTTGGCTACAAGCTAGCAGATGGGTGTGGGATCAACGATTGGAGTTGAAGTGCCTACCATTATGCCTATATCTGTGTTGGGAAAGAGGACAAAGGGGGCGTGAAAAAGCAAAAGCAAAAGAGAACTATTTAAAAAAAAAAGCCCTTTTTGGGGGGAAAGGAAAAGAACACTATTTTGAAAAGTCTGGGACAATGAGCTAGAGAAGGGAGGAACGAAGGGAAGAGCGTAAAAAAGAAAAAAACTGGCGTGAAAAGAGATGGAGAATTCTGAGAGACGGGAGATAGACAATTCTCAATGCTAAGGCTGAACCGAAGCTTCCTATTGACAGGCACACCGCGCTCTCTCTATCTCGACAACGACATTGTACTATGTTCATAACCCTCACACACGAGGGACTTTCAGGGCAAGAAGTCACCATGGTTTGACATGGCGGTCTGTCATGGCTTCACTTCCTTCCCCGCTAACCATGGGGAGAAAGTATGCTCGTGGTGATGCGACGTGGTGCAATTGTAGACTTTGGCTACGCGTCAACAGCGCATGCAGCCCCTCCTTCGCCTGTTCGCAGAGTGGTTTCGGGATTTTCCAAATTGTGATCATCTGCCATGGTTGCTTCACGAGTTGTGGAACCGGGGAGATGCCATTGCACCGATGGTCTTCTTTCTTTCTACCTTTTGGACTGGTTGCGATTGCCTCGAGGGGGTTTTGTTGGCACTCATCAGGCTCTGCAACATCAGCAAAAATTTGCCTTCATTAGGAGCAAATATCAACGTCTGCAGAGTGAATTTCAGATCATGGGATCTACATGTCAATAACTTGCAGGGAATCATCCCCTCATCTTTTGTGAATCTCCCAAACCTCCTCAAACTGGACTTGTGAAATAATAATCTCGTGGGAAGTTTTCTTAATAACATCTATGCTTTGTATCCAATCTCTTTCCCCTTCTTATTATCCTGGAACATAAACTGAATTCATAGTCAAATGCAATTCTGACCTTACATGTCTTGCCAGAACATACATGTTCACCCAAGTATACATCTGGAAGTCCATGGCTGCTTGAGAGATGAATAAAGATCTTTAACTTCAATTAAAGCAAGCAAAAGAAGACTTGGTCTACAACTTTGGAGCATAAGCTTGAATCATGTCAACAGAAACTGAATTCTGTCTGAAAGGAAAAATTGCAGAACAGGGTACTTTAGCTTGCCTTTCCCTCTGGTGTTGAATATACTTCAGACAAATACAAGCGTTGCAAGCTCCCTTGGAAAGCCGTTCCTTACATAAATATCACTTATCTACCTGTATGACATGCTGAAGCCTAATCAGAATTTATTGATTGAGTTCTGGAATTGTTGTATGGCTATTAAAAATATATGACTCAGAGTTGAATGCTAGAACTAGTTTGATGATGAGTTTAATCTCTGACATTGGATTATTCATTTGATTGATCTTCTATCTTGACATATATCAAGGTCTTCTGAAGACGCGACTTTGCTTTCATAAACCCTTCGACAACGTGATGTGTTCATAATCAAAAATAAAAAGTACAGAGTGTTTTATCACCACTTTCATGTAGGCTTCCTTCTCCTCAACTAATAGATTCTTAGCCAACATTTTTTCTAACCCCTCCTTCTCGACCTTTGGAATCTACTATGGAATTTCACTTCTATAAGGCCCTTTCAATGTAATCCCCATGATTTCTAGAGACCTTTCTTCCTCTTCATTAGAAGACTCACTCTCTGTCGTAGATGACCAATCCTCATTGGAACTCTAGTCATCAACAGTGGTCTCTAACATGAGATCCTCCTATTGGCCCTCCTTCATATTGTAGATAGTGCTCTTCCATTTGTTTTGCAGTCCCTTCTGTGGCCTAAACTCTAACGCCCTTGTCTCTCCCAATCTTATTTGGCTTTCATTCCCATTATCCATGGTCTCCCAAGAATGAGTGGATAGCCATCTCCCTTCACTGGCATCACATATATGTCAAGCTCCAATTGCACTCTACACACTTTTACCTTGACTTTCTTTATAACTCACAAACAATTTACTACTACATTGTTCGCCATTTCGGCCCCAAACAGAGTAGTTTCACTTACCTCTAATCCCAAACGATGCATCAAATTTTCCGTCATGACATAAATCTATGCACCTCCATCCACATATGTCTTTGATACTCTCTACCCATTGATTTCGGCTTCCACTAGATACACAATATATTTCATCTTTCTAGCCTTGATTGCATTCACGTGTCTATTCTTCATGGGTCTAATGCTTACCATCTTTGACCATTATCGTCGCATTGTTGGAGATAGATGCAGTAATTGTGACAAAGAAATTTTTGACTCTTGATCCCTCACATCAGCAAGCAAATCATAAGCTCTAGTACCTTTACTTAGGGAAAATTCCTTTGGCTCGATGCGTCGATGTAAGCGAGACCTCCTCTTTTTACTGCGGTGCTTGTCTTTGCAGCCTTTGAAGACTCTGCCTCTTCTTCCTTATTTTCAAACTCCTCTGGTGGTGTAGGCTCCATCGTCTCAATTCTACGAGCTTTCTTCATCGGCATTGCTTCAACCTCTGCTACTTTGTCTTTCCCATTGACTTCACTCTCATCCTGAGATCATGATTCTCTAGCGGCTGGACAGGCAAGGACGACACCTCTGCAAGTGGTCGAGGATACTGGAGAGCTTAAACTGGCAGTGGAGGCTCTTGATTTGGTGAAACAAGCCTCTCCCTAGGTGCCATCACTTGTTGTCTCCTCCTTCTTGGTTGAAAGCTATTTCCTGGCAGATGCCTGGGATGAGGGAAAAAATACATATCATGGCTAGTCTCCCCACAATTATAGAAAACATACTCCAATTGCCTTCATTTGCGAGGGGAGAGGGCCATACTCCTTGTACTAAATTCAATGAAAGGCTTTCAAGTTGATTAGTAATGTGTTGTAGGAGCTCTTGCTATGCATCTTTGGTTCAGGTGGGGTCTTTGCTATTTCTCTAGGCCTTGGAATGGTTGGTAAAACCTAAATGAGCTCAAATTCCCCCTTCAACTGGGCTTGATGCTTTAGTTTCCTATCTTTCTCCCTTGCATAAGTGAGTGATTCTTCATAGGATGTGGGAAACTTGCCTTTGACCTTCTTCGTTAGTAGAGGGAGGCAATCATGCAATCTCTCTCCCTCAACTAAGGAGGCTATCTATTTATCCCACAATTTTATAAACATGCCTTCATATGCTTGGTACTCCCCTAGTAAGGTTTGAAGAAGATCTAGGAGTTGTCTCCAAAGATCTTCAGGAGGCTTTCTATCTTGGTACTCGTGCAAGAATGTGGTCTTGAGATCCTCCCAATTACCCCTTATAGCCTCTGAGAGAGCTTGATACCACACTGGAGCATCACCCTTTAGAACTAAAGAGAAGGCCCGTACTTTGGTTGCTTCATCATCCCGGCCTATGACTAGAAAGACCATTTCTAAATCATCCAGAAAGTCTAGAGCTTTCTCCCCTTTATGCCCAAAAAAGCTTGGAAAAGCCATGATAGGAAGATGTTGATCCAGCTCAATACAAAACAAAGATGAACACGTTTAGGCCCAAGTCCTATCTTATTAAGCATAGAATAAATGGATTCATAGATGCATTAATTTTAGCAAGACAATAAGGGCCCAATAAGCCCATTATGATATTTTGTAACCTGAGCTTTGTGCTAATTATTATGTGCATAGTTTGCCTACTAAGAGAACCGATAGGTCCGTAAAAATCCATATGGTTCATGGGATGTACTTAGAGTAGAATGAATATGTGCACATTAACAAAGATGTTATAATCCAAAATAGGAAATATTATGGAATCAGAGGACAACAAGATCTCTCTCAACCTCTTAGCTCTAAAAAAGAAGACCAACCTTTGCTGAAAATGTATCTTTCTACTAATGCACATATCCACCCTAATATTTTGAACCGATTGAAAGTTGTAGAAAATAGGAGTATTCATTTATGCATTAACTACAATTTTTCACTACAAACTTTCATGAAGCGTATTGTTAAAGCTCTAGCCTCTTAGATCCCACCATTCAAGAGATGCAAAGGATTTTCTCATCGGTGATTAGCCTAGCTTTGGTGTGACTATCATCAGCCTTGCAAAGTTCATAGGCTTCGATAGGTACCTTCTCAATTTCTTTGAGCCTTCTTGCTAGTAGTAGTTGAAGCGCATCACTATATGTAGCCTCTTGCCAATACCGCACACCATTGATGTGTAACTCCCTCTCCAAAAAAATTTTAATCCCGAAATTCGAAAGCACATTCACCACTTGAAGACGAGGCTTCTTAGGGAGTGTCTTTACACTAGATACCAAGCACGCAACACGATGCCTTAACCTAGAGACTTGGTGAGAGCAACATTTCTCTTGAAGCAAAGAAGGGTGTGTGTGATTAACTTGCTTTACCCACATATGTGCTGTTTGCCCGTGATAAAGATTCTTTTTCTCTTGAGCTGATAACCAAGAAGCAATGTAGCATATCCAATGCTTGAAGAGTAGACCCAATGTGATAAGATGTCGGGTTTAAGCTATGGGTAAGGCTCTTGATAGGGGTTTTGGCCAAATTTTGTGGTAGAAATCCAATTTGTAAAAAATCCGGATCACCTCTATCAGTCATGAGAGGGTGCAAAGTACTTTGTCACATTTATTGATGATTAATCACGTAAGGTTTAGGCTTATCCCATAAAGTAAAAATTCGATATCTTGGTCGTCTTTTAGTGTTGGCTCGCTTTAGCAAAAAATCAATCTAGGCATAGGTTGAAATGCATAAGGGTCAATAATGGGGGTAAGTATGTCTTACGTGCCTTTGAGCAATTTTGTGATGAGCGGGGTATTAAGCCTTAGTTGACCGCCCCTTACACCCCTCCCCATAATGGTATGACTGAGCGTATGAATAAGAATATCCATGATAGGGTCTGTAGTATGCTTAGCCAAGCAGGCTTACCACAATATTTTTGGGTTGAGTCAGTCTCTACTATCATGCATCTCATTAATAGATCACCTTGTAGTGGTATTGACTTCTGGGTTGTAGAGGAGGTATGGGCAGGAAAACCTCCCTCATGTGCTCATTTGTGTGTCTTTGGATGTGAGGCCTTTTGCCATGTGCCCAAGGATAAACACAATAAGCTAGATCCTAAAAGTGTGAAATGCATATTTCTTGGATATGGAGATGTAGATGAGATGGGATATCATCTTTGGAATCCACAAGCACAAAAAGTGATTCGTAGCCATGATATTGTATTCCATGAGGACAAAATGCATATGCAACCTGAGAAAGTTGTTGAGATATGTAGAGTTATCTTTCAAGACAAGCCCTCTACTCCCACACACTTAGCTAGACAGCCTGCACCCAGCTGATCCTTATGGCCAAGATATTACACAAGATGCTAGACAGGATATTGGATAGGTTGCACAGCTTGCATTGAGGCATTCTACTACAAATAGAAGATATCTTGACTATTATGACCCCTTTGCCTATGATGAGGCTATGTGTAGGGGTGATAGTCACTCGTGGGGAGGGCTATGTAGTCTGAGATTGACTTGTTGCATAATAATCATATGTGGGATTTGGTTTCCTTGCCTAGTGGCAAGAGGGCTTTGCCTTGCAAGTGGGCGTACAAGTTAAAAAGCACTCGTGGACACCCCTAGCTGATATACAAGGCTAGTTTGGTAGCAAAGGATTTTAAGCAAGAGCATGATATTGAATTTGATGAGGTCTTTCCTCCTGTGGTTAAGATGACCACCCTACGCTTAGTCTTGGCTTTGGCTGCACAGCTTGACTTAGACTTGTACCAGTTGGATATCAAGACATCTTTCTAACATGAGGACTTGCATAATGAGATTTACATGGAGCAATCTAAGGGCTTTGTAGAGCCTAGTAGGAAACACCTAGTGTGCAGATTGAGGAAAAGTATTTATGGCTTAAAGCAGACACCTAGGGAATAGTATCATAAGTTAGATGCATTTATGCAGTCATAGGGCTATTTCTGTAGTGCTATGGATCTCTGCATGTACACAAAGAAATTGAGTGATGGATCTTTATTAATTTTGGTACTCTATGTGAATGACATGCTTTTGGTAGGGGAAGTTCATGATGAGCTAGATGCTCTTAAGGCTCAACCCAAGAACATCTTTGAGATGAAATATTTGGGACATGCCTTTCATATTCTTAGTATGCACATTATGTGTGATAGGCATCAAAGAATACTCTATCTATCATAGAAAGAGTACATTCATAAAGTCCTTGAGTGCTTCCATATATAGGATGCATAGACTATTGGCTATCCATTTCCTTCCCATGTGAAGGTATCATTGGCCGATTATCCATAGACAGATGAGTAGAGGGTTGAGATGGCCAAGATTCCCTATGCATCAACAATCGGCTGTCTTATGTATGCCATGATAGTCACACGTACAAATATTGCTTTTGCAGTTGGTATTGTAGCACATTATATAGCTACACCTGGCAAGATGCATTGGGATGCCGTAAAGGGTATCATGATGTACTTGAAGCACACTGTTGATATGTGCATATGTTATGGCAACCACGATATAGGAGTCATGGGATACACTAACTTTGAGTATGCAGGACATGTAGATAGTAGGCAGTCCACCTTTGGCTATGTGTTCACTTTTGTTGGAGGTGCTATTTCATGGATATACAGGGTGTAAAAGTACACATCTCTTTATACTATAGAGGCCGAGTATGTTGTAGTCACTCAGACTTGCAAGGAGGCCATTTGGTTGGATTGTTTGGTTGTTGACCTTGGTATTGTAGATGCTATCCCTACACTGCATTCGGATTTTATGAGTGCTATCCAGTTAGCCAAGAATCTAGTCTTCCATGGAAAGACAAAACACATTGAGGTGAGGTATCACTTCATTTGTGGGGTCATTGAGGACAAATCTATTGACCCTCTCAAGAACTCAACTGACCAGAATCCCGTGGACTTGCTCATGGAAAGCCTCTCTACAGGAGTGCTTTACCTTCCTTAGAAAGTTGATGGGCCTTGGATGAGACGACATATTTTCTCATCCTCTTGTATCTATGTATATGTTGTACTTCCTTTTTTCTTTTTTCTTATCACTCCTCACTAAGGCATATTTGCCTTTAAGTGGGAGGTTTTTGGGGGTAAAGGTACCTCCACCTAGTTGCTCGTGTATTACTACACTAGCGATACCCGCACCTACACACTGCAAGTAGCAGGTACCCATCACTATCACTTTATTCTTTATTCTTTCAATGACATTTGAATCAAGGGAAGGCCGATCACACATTTTGATTGTTGAAGTTCCCACATTTGGAGTCTCTCTCTTTCTTGCTCTTGCTCCATTCGGCATAGCTCTCATCTCCGTGCTCTCTTGCTCAATCCTTCTCACATTTCGTTGAGGAGTTCTATGGAAAGCCCCTCCTTTAATAGGTTTTGAAGGATGGCTAAAGATCTTCTAGAATGTTCCATGATAACATCATTGATGATAGAGGTGATGACATGGGATATCTTCTAGAAGGTTCGATGATGACATCATTAATGATGCAAGCAATGATAGGGCATATCTTCTAGAAGTTTCTATGATGACATGGCAAGGGTGGGTTTGTATGGTTGGCTAAGGGATGTTGTATTAAAAAATATGCATTCTCATGGGGTGTGGATTCATAAGGCATGAGTAGGAATTAGTCTGTGCACTTGATCATGGCATGTCCATGACAAATATTTTAGAATATGTAATATTTCCGCTTAAAAATATTACCAAAACTGACTCCCCACACACCGTGTAAAACTCGTGCAAAGGTTATCTTCCGTATTGGAATTGCCGACATTTTAATCTGTAACCCGCACACAAGAAATCGAGACCTCCGCATTGGCAAACCAAGCCGGGGGGTTCAAATCCGCATAATCGCGAGTAAACATCCTCTTTGGAGGGGGTTAGGTTGATAATGTTCAATTAATTGCAAATTTCTTTATGTTTGTTCCCCCAGTTGATGCACGGCTGGAGGAGAGGGAGTGTGGGGAGATGGGCTAGGTGGGAGAGGTGGGTTACAAGAGGGAGTCGTGGGCTGCATGCACAACCCACGTGGTGGAGGTCCCCTCTCCCCCCTTGGGCCATATAAACCCCCCCTTATCCTTGTGGGGGGGTAAGAAGGAGGAAGCATAGAGCTGTCGTGCTGCGTGGAGTGAGGAAGGAAGCTGCAATCGATGCGATGGGAGAAGGAAGCTGCCGCATCGTGGAAGGCTGCCGCTATGATTGCTGCCACACCGCCGCCCATCGCCGCCACTCCTCCTCAAAATTTTGTGCCAGTTGATCAATCTCACTCCTCCCCATTCGTCACATAGGTCACATTAGAATCTTCTTTTAACAAGCTTCTAAGGGGGCTTCTATAAAGCCCTTTCACACAAGCCGCCCATAAAGTCCATTCCCACTAGTCGCCCCAAGGTTTTGAGGAAACCCATTTTCGGTGGAAGATTTCCTACGCACAGGGGAGGGAAAAGTACCAGCGTCTTTAAGCCCTATTTCCGCATGGCCACCCGGGTTTTAAAAGAGGTGCATAAAACTCCATTTTCGAGAGCCTTCTCATGAAGCTCCATTTCCGCAAGCTTCCTTGTAAAAGCCCCATTTCCCCAAGCAAAGCTCCAAATCCCATACACCCAAATCCCATAAGCCCAAGTCTCACAAGCCCGGCCTTTTAAAGATCTGAAGTTCCGTGAAGGTATCTCCTGCATATGAGGCAGAAGGGCAAGATTTTGAGGCTGCATACCAAGGCAAGCAAATTCTAGACCGCGAAGGTAAACCAGAAGCCCAAAATCACACCTACGATGGCCCCTAAGAAGTCGCAAGGTGCACCTGCGGGAGGATCTTCTCCTAATATTCACGTGGATATTTCCTTGAGCCCATAAGTCCAGGTTTTTACTAATTTTAATTCCTTGCAAAAGTATTGCATTAATTACAATAACTTCATGGATTAGGAAGCACCTATGCATGCTCAAAATCACCTAGTCAAGATAAATGCAATTGGTAATAAATCGACTATTTGAACAATTATTAGAATTAGTTCATGACATGAAATTGGGTCAAGGGTATTTTTCATATAAAGAAATTTTCTATCCATTTAACGTCCTTAATAGTATGTTGCCTTGTCGTGCGTGTCAAAGTGATGGCCTAAAACACCTATTGCCTATCATTATAAGGTTGAAATTATTAAAGTGCACCTTTGACTAGGCATGGAAAGATTAATTGCATGTCGCATTTTTAGACAAATCTTCTTTGTAATGATTCTTTAGGGAAAGTCATTAACCCCGTAGGAAGTAGAAGAGTGCAGAAATGATTCTAGGAATTTGCATGTGGCATGTGGTTGTAAATTGGAATAGGTTAACTCTAGTTTTTTTGGCATGAATTTCACTACGTTGTAGTTAGGAAAGGAGTGCATGTTGCACATTCGTCCTAGTAGGATCAATGGAAGTTATGCCGCATTTTAACATGCATTTTGATCTTAACAAGTTAAGTTAGGGCTATTGCGAATCTAGTGGTACGTAGAAGCAATGTGTGAATTGTGACATGTTGCAACTAGTTTTCTCCTTTAGTTCAAGTTAACATCTCTAGGAATGATTCATCCTTGTCACAAGACAAGTAGATCAAATTATCTAAATCACCTAACCCGCAAGGGATTCACATAGGATGGTTCAACCAATACGATAAATAACCCAAGTGCTAACTAGGGTTTACCACGTTAAGGACTCGGCCTAGTTTCGCACTTGTTGCCAATTCGAAACCCTCATAACCAAAGGTCCTACCCATGTAGGGACAATTGAATGCTCATGCAAGAAAAAATCTAGGGTTTCTACCCTAAGGATCACTCATTCAAATGCTAAAACTCGGATTGAGTTGGAATCCCTAGGACCGAATGCTGTTGCCCTAGTGCAATTAGGAGTGGGTTGGGTAAGAGGACACCCTAAATCCTACTTCTTGTCTTATCATAATTCCTTAACCAGAAAATGCCATTCAATGGGTGAAATGATCCCATGGAATAGATGTGACACTTGTGCAACAAGTTGCAACGTCGCATGGTCTTGTGGTTTGATCACAAGAGAGTTTTGCCATTCCTTGGAATGAGGTTGGCAAGTTCTTGCGCAAGTTTAACTTGCAAGAGGATGAGTAGTCATCGTGTTATATCACCTTTCCTAGGAAAAATTGCCAAGTTAAGGGAAGTTAGGTATGTGCTTGGAAGCAATGGATCAATCAATAATTTGGAGCGACATGGTCGCCAGGATTTACTATTAATAAAACCTAAGGTATTGGTTAAGTTGGGTTAACATGGTATGGCCCTAACCCAAGGACAAAAGGGTGAACAAACAAGCCCTTGGGAATCTTGCCAAGTCGCAATTGATCCCGGCGAATGCTGGATGCATTCAGAGAGAAGGATTCACTCGTTAGCAGTTGGCCAAATAAATAACCACTGAAAATGATTGTGCTTGTAACAGTTTAGAAGCACTGTTTGCATTGTTTTCTCAAGGAACTAAAGGACAAAAATATATTTAATGCTTCAGGTTGAAGGCCTGAAGGGAGAGGCAGCTTCAGTTATTCCCCACTGTCTGCCTAACCCTAACCAAGGGGGTTGTTAGCCGCGCCGGGAACATGGACCGAACCCGCCACGTGAGGTCTCTCCGTTGAGTGCTACTTGGAGCAGGAGGATGCTTGGATGCCAGGGGGGTTCTCGCCTTAAATCCCTTGCCTTCCGGGCCCTGCACAAGAGGCCAACGTGAATCGGGATTGGATCTCGAGGTCGGCATACTAGTCTATGGGGCAGAATCTTGGATTAGTAATCCCTCTGGATTGCTAGATAGCCTTCGGGCAGATTATGGATATCGCCTTCGGGTAGATTATGAAATAGCATGCGTGCTAGACTTTATGGATGTATTCCAAAGATAAATAAGATAACTTGTTGAAAAGGAACTTGTTTGAGATTATTTTTCTATGTCTAGTGCTAAGATTATGTAAAGGAACCAGTGTCTAACTGACTAATTAATGAAGTTGTTTGATGCGTGTCCAACTAAATGTGGTAGATAATTAGAGAACTAAAGCAACCTTGAGGAAAGTGCCGTGGATGTGGCCATGGGTCCATCCTACGGATGGGTGGTCCCGGTTGGCCAGGAGCTTTTCTCAATTGAAATGGATAGCAAGGAGCTCTTCACAAAGGAGATGAACAACAAGGGCGCTGACCTAGAGTTTAGGTTACAAAAATCCCGATTTATGCTATTTTAGGGGAAGGGAATGGGACTATGTCCTATGGGCAGAGAGGTCGAGCCTTGCATCCCTCTCGTTTTCCATTCTCCTTGAGCCAAGTGCAGCATGAATCCGCTTTGTCCCTGGCATTGTTGCGTAAAGTAGTTCGCTTGGGGTTTGACGCTAGCTGCCGTTTAGGAAAATGACCATTAGGGGAAACCTTGATTCAGGTCGGTCCTAAGTGGGAACGGCCGAAATACTTCCGCTACGTGGTAAACGCGGGAAGCCCTAGATCGCAAACCCTGTGACATTCCATGGGAGTGCCGGCGGAGCTTTCTAGACTCTCTTTCCGATGGACTGCTAAGACGTGTCCTGAAAGGGAATAGGTGGACACGTTACAGTTGGTATCAGAGCAAACCAACAAAGGATCTGTCTTTATAAGAAAAATTAATAAGAAAAATTAAAGAAAATGTTATTGTTAGGAACATTTGCTTACTTTCGATACTGTCTTGCAGAATTATAAAGCATGGAACAGATTCTTAGTGTTACAAGTCATGTTTATGACCGCGATGCATTCCTCAGATTATCGTCGAAGGATCGATATGATGAACATCCTAGACCATATTTATAGTACATTGCCTTTGTACGTGGAATGGAGATGGATGGGTGACTCAGGAATCTACTACATAGCTGTCCATCGGTTTGCGTACCTTCAAACCAACCTAAAGAGGATCAAGTGGTTGGAGGACCTGAAGACATGTCTGTTCATTTGTGTTGAGGCCCACGTAAGCACAACTTTACATGTCAAAGGTCGGAGGGTCGAGTTGAACCCATATGTATACGAGAAAGTGACCAACATAATCCCCGCCAACAGGATCAAGGTGTTGGGACGCTACAAGAAGAATGGGTACCAAAGGAAAGGATACCCTAATCTTCTGATAACTTATCGATTTCGGAAGATCCATGACCCAAATCCATACTATTATCCATTTCCCGTAGCTAAATGTAACACAATATTATTCTCCCTAAACTAATGTACCAGTTGCTCTACCATCCAAAGAAATATTGTACTCCGAAAGGCTATGTCCATATGAATGGAATAAGACTTCTTTTTATCAATGATTATCTTGTCTATGAATGTTGATAGAAAGTTAAGTGGCTAAGTTTCTTGGTTGAAAGCTGAATTGGGTATATGATCATTACGATTAGCGAGTTTTTAACGTTAAGAATTCTCTACCCAGGCACAACCCCAGATACAGATTCCCAGTCCGTCCCCTACATCAAATACTGCCGTGATCCAGGAGAAGAAGTTTCTTCTTAAGCAGATCAAGCCGCCAGAATTTGACGTAAAAAGAAGGATGGTCCAAGTTGATGCTTAGATTTGGATAGAGTCCATGGAAGATTACTTTGAAGCAGCTGGTACTGTATCCGCCAACCAGGAAATGCTCGCCAAGCTGAAGCTCACTGGCAAAGCCAGGATTTGGTGGAAGCAATGGTGCATAGATCAAGGGATCTCGGAATGATCTGTTACCTAGGAAAAGTTGAAAAATGCTGTGCAAGGAAGATACTTACCACCTTCGTGTATCGCACGCAGAAAATGAATGAATTCTATGAGCTAAAATAGTTGGGTCTGACTCTTGACGCATACTACTCAAAACTTGTCTCACTTCTGAAGTATGCGCCACAAATGGATATGACATAAGTGTTGAAGTTTTAAGCCAGTTTAAATCCACCTGTGAATACCTGCCTCGAATCTATGTGCCCAACAGACCTTCAAGACGCACTCATTCGAGCTATGCCCATGATTCAGGAGGTGCAGGCTAGGCCAAGAAGTAACAAGACTTGGTCTTATACTGATCAGAACAGAGAAGCATATAGGCCCCAAGCGAAGAGAGTTCAAGGTCAAAATCGGGGATAAAGAAAGAAAGCAAGGACCAATAATGTCAATAACTTTGTCCCTACCCAAAGTAATGGCCACAATCTCCATTGTTTCCACTGCAACGAGCCCGATTATTTCAAAAGGCAATGTCCCAAGCTTGGCAGAGGACAACGTGAAGCTCCTTTCCAAGGAACCGCCCATGGCCAGGGAGCCGCTAACCGAGGTAGAGGAAGAACCGCCTGTGTTTCCACAAGGAATTGTGCGAAGAAGAGGACTCGACCATGAAAGCAAACTTTGAAAGGGCAACAGTCCATGCTGCCCTTCACAAGAAAGGCCCGAATTGCCAATTTTTGGTGATTCAGACACCATCGTACTATCAAGGTTATGATTTCAAAACCTTGATTGATTGTGGCAGTACACATTCCTTTATCTCACCAGCTTATGCAAGAAGATTATGAATAGCCATAGTAGAAGCACCTACCTTGCTTGTGGAATTAGTAAATGGTCATGAGGTCACTTGTACCAGGAAAATTGCTAAGGTGGAATTCCTTCTGGGAGGAAAGTCGACTTCAGTCAGATTCAGGGTCATGAACCTAGATATCCATGAGTGTTTGCTCGGAATGGATTGGCTTAAACCTAATGATACACACATTCATTGTGGAAAGGGCAAAGTTTCCTTTCGAAACTCTGAAGGAAAATTGGTCACAACTCAAGGAGAGGCTGGAAAGCCGAAGATTCAATTGGCCAAAGCATCTCGGATTATAAAGGGAGTTAGAAAGGGACTACTTGTCTACTTGATTAAGCTTAATAAGCTAGATCAGAAGTAGGAGTCTAGTGAAGGACCCTCATGGCTAAAGGAGTACGCAGACGTATTTCCTGAAGAGCTGATAGAACTTCTGCCTCAAAGAGAAGTAGATCATGAGATCAAGCTAGTGCCAGGAGCTGCGCTAATTGTAAAGAGGCCTTATAGAATGTCCATCCCGGAAGTAATTGAGCTGAAGGAGCAACTCAAGAAACAATTAGATTAGGGCTACATCTGTCCTAGTAGTTCACCATGGGCAGCTCCAGTGCTGTTCCAGAAGAAGAAAGATGGAACGCTTCGATTGTGTATTGATTATAGAGGGTTGAATCAATCAACGATTAAGAACAAGTACCCTATTCCTAGAATAGATGAGCTTCTTGACCGTCTTCAAGGTGTGAAGATATTCTCCAAGATTGATCTTAGGTTTGGATACTATCAGATAAGGATCAAGGAAGAAGATATTCCAAAGACGACATTCAACACAAGATATGGACACTTTGAGTTCCTAGTCATGTCATTCGAGCTTACGAATGCACCTGCCACCTTCAACAGGTTAATGCAGGATATCTTTAGGCCATATCTTGATGACTTTGTACTCGTCTTCTTTGACGATAACTTAGTATATTCCAAATACGAAGAAGACCATGAACCCCAGCTTTGGATTGTCCTTGAGACAATGAGGGCACAGAAGCTTTATGCTAAGATGAAGAAGTGTGCATTCTTCAAACGTCAGATTGAATATATGGGATTCATCGTATCAGCGGAAGGAATCTCCGTGGATCCGGCCAAAGTCAGAGATGTTCTAGAATGGCCAATACCAACAACTGTCAAAGAAATACACAATTTTCTTGGATTGAGAGGATGGTATAGGGTCTTTATCAAAGACTATGCTTTGATTGCAGCACCTCTGATGGATCTACTGAAGAGCAAATATCCATTGCATGGTCAACTGCCGAACAATCTAGCTTTGATAGATTAAAGTAAAGTTTGGTATCAGCACCTATCTTGAAACTTCAGGACCTCAATAAGGAGTTTGAAGTAGTAACTGATGCTAGCACGCTTGCCTTAGGATGTGTGCTTATGCAAGAAGGTTATCCTGTAGCATACTCTTCAAGAAAACTGAAGAGCCATGAGAAGAATTATGCTACCCATGATTTAGAACTGTTAGCTGTCATCTATGCTCTAAAGCTTTGGAGACATTACTTGCTGCGTAACAAGTTTGCTCTAGTGACGGATCATAAAAGTCTCAAGTGGATCTTTACCCAAAACGAGCTCAACATGAGGCAACGTCGGTGGATTGAAGTGCTGGAGGAGTATGATTTTGAAATCAAATAGCAATCTAGAAAGGAGAATGTAGTTGTCGATGCACTCAATTGCAAGGCATTCCTTAATTCTCTAATCTTGCAAAATCCATCAACAGCTAGATCTCTAGCCACAAAGGTATCCATGCCTAACAACCCAATACTTGAGCTAGCTAGAGAAGAAGCATTCCATGATCCAACCTATCAAAAGATGCTAAGGGAGATCCCTATCAATGATAAGGACCAAAAGATACAGGCTGAGTATCATGAATTCTCTATCAATAGTGGACTTGTCTACTATAGAATGCGATTATGTATCCCAACAAGCCAGTCGCTCAAGCAGAAGATACTTTGGGAAGCTCACAATTCCCCTTTTTCAGGACATCCTGGCTATGCCAAGACTCTCAATGCAGTCAGGAAGAGCTACTATTGGGTGAGGCTTAAGGGTGACGTTCTCAAATATGTCACCGAGTGTTTGTCTTGTCAACATATCAAAGCCAAACATGACAAAATGCCAGGAAAGTTGCAACCACTTGACATTCCCCAAATGAAATGGGAATTCATTAGTATGGACTTTGTTGTTGGCCTACCCCAAGTTCAGGGAGGATACAACTCCATTATGGTTGTGGTTGATATGCTTACTAAGGTTGCACACCTTATCCCTGTTAAGACAAACTATAAAGCCTCAGACATTGCAAGGTTGTTCATCAAGGAGATATTCAAGCTACATGGATTGCCTAGAAGAATCATTAGTGATCGTGATTCCCTCTTCACATCACACTTTTGGAGAGCTACCTTTGAAGCCATTGGGACTCAACTCTATTTTAGTACAGCCTACCATCCCCAAACTGATGGTGGTCAAATGGATCGAGTCAACCAAGTCATCGAGGATATGCTAAGGGCACATTGCTGCCGTGAACCAAAAAGGTGGATTCAATAATTGCTACTAGTTGAATTTGCCTACAATGCTTCTTACCAACAAAGCATTCAGATGACCCCTTTTCAAGCATTGTATGGGCATGACTGTCAAAGTCCTTTAAACTTCTTAGATCCAACCTTGAGACTTCAAGGCAAATGCTGGAAGAGATGGATGACCAAATGAAGTCGATTAGACAGGACATCCAAGCCGCCAAGGATAGACAGAAGGCATACGCGGATTTGAAACATCAAGATAGAACCTTCGAGGAAGGAGACATGATCTTCATTCGCATCCGCCCAAGAAAGAGTTCCCTATCCTTAGGAGATTGCAAGAAGCTAAGTCCAAGGTATTGTGGACCATACAAGATCTTCAAGTGCCTAGGACCCAATACCTATAGACTGCAACTCCCTAAGAACCTAAAGGTTCATAATGTATTCCATATCAGCCTACTAAAGAAGTATGTACCTAATCGTAGCCATGTACTTGATGACCAACAAGTTCTAATGCCTAGCCAAGGAGTCCTTGAGCTATGGCCTCACAGGATCTTAGATGTTAGGGAGAGACGACTATGTTGAGAATCAGCAATCACACTCACTAAACAGCCTCTTTGTATGGAGCTTCAGGGTTAAGGACATGCAGGCTTACCTATCCCATATGCACAGTGGTGCCTACTGCAGTTTCCTACTTTCCTATAAAGCATTGTACTTGCTTCCTTTTCTTAATGCAATGATAGTACTCTTTTCTTTTCAGTGAAGTGTCAGTGTCATTGTCCACATACACAAGATTGTGTTTATGAGTCCAAGTCTCAATCTTGGAACCTAACTCACTTGTGTAACAAACAATGTCTTGGTCTTCTCCATCATGAGTCCACTCTTCTCTTTCCATTCTCCATAACCAACTGCCATGCTCTAGATCCCGTAATCTTAACATGGTATCAGAGTGCAGCTGAGCATGGCTTAGCATGGTTCAGGTCCTCTCTCTGCTCTCTGAGTTTCTCACAATCTCTATCCAGCTTAGCTCAAGTGTTTGACTTTATCTCCAACTCCATTTTCACTCTCTACCCCTTGGCAGCCATAGCCAACCTGCAACCTACCTCTGTTGGAGGAGCTGGATCTCCACTTACAGGGCATATCTTCACTTGCTTTCTTCTGGAGAAATGTTCCTTGACTCAGGGCACTGCATCCTATCACTTCAAACACCAAAATTGGTGAGCTATAGATCCAGCATTGCGAAAATTCGTCGTCGCTGTCCAGACTGCGCTGCTGCTGATTCGTACGTCATATTCCACCTGCACACGTCGCGATGCTGACGAACATCATAGGGTTTTGATAGGCCTTGGAAAGAGCTACATTTCCATAAAAAAAGTTTTGGAAATGATCAACCATAGCTCCTGCAATCTGCAAAAAACCAGGTCTCTCTCTAAAACCCTAAACTATCAGCCATAGCCAAAATCTCTCAAGCTTTTTTTCCCTCATTTTTCTCACTCCTGACACTAAATCAAGCTAAAGCCCACTCTAATCCATTGACCCAGCATCAAATCAAGGAGGGGAAGGACCTGAGAAGATTGAAGAATGATCGAACGATCCCGAACAAGAAGAATCAAGCTCAACATCAACACTGACATAGTGTGTTTTCACACTGTCATTAACTGTGTCTCTTGACACATTGCAATATGCTCTTCTACTGATAAAATCTCAGAATTTTGGTGTTGATTTGCTACTAATCTTGCAACCTCAACATGGAAAAAGACTCTCCAAATGCTCGATTCAAAGGAGTTGGGTTCCACACTTGGCAAACTCGCATCAAGCTCATCCTAATGAAGAAGGGTCTTTGGGCCATCACAAATGGCAAAGAGAAGAAACCTCAAGATGTGGACCTTGCAGTTACTTGGTAGAAGAATGATGACAAGGCACAAGCCATCATCAAACTGGAATTGGACGACAGCTACATTCATCATGTGGATGCCTGTGACACGTCCCATGACACTTGGGATAAATTGGATACCCTATTTGGTGCACAGTCAAAGTCATCTAAATATGGTCTATTAATTGAATTTTTCCGACTTGATATGAAGCCTCATACATCCCTGGCATCCCATCTGAACTACATGGAAAGCCTGCTTACTCAACTTGCAGGAATAAAGCTAAAAATGGATGAAGATGTCTGTATTGGTGTCTTGTTAAAAAGTTTGCCTCCTACCTATGATAATATATCAACCACTCTAACCAATATGCCTGATCCTCAACTTGTTGATATTAAAGCCTCTCTGTTAGAAGAAGAAAAGAAACTTAAAAGCAAAGAAGAGCCCAGCACTTCAAAGGATGAACAAATGTTATATGTAAACAACAGATACAAAGGTAAAAAGGAACCGCTCTTCTGTGACTTCTGCAAAAGGACCGAACACACTGAGAAGTTCTGTCATGCTAGAAAGAGGTCCCAAAAGGCCTATCTTGCAGCTGTGAAAGAAGAAGAAGACCATGGACCAAAAGATGAAGAAGAAGATGAAGATGAAGACCACCAGGATCGGAAGGGCAAGACTCATCAGTCCTTCTACTCTCATAATTCTGATAGACTGTTTTAAAAGCCTTGTACTTCCTTGCCCTAATGCTTCCTACCATAAGCTTCATAAACTCCTTATGTAACTTGGCATTACAGTCCCTGTACACTTTATGAGGCCCCTGTTACAGCCTCTGGATGTCCATCATGTTTTGGTGCCCACACTTAGCCTTTTCTGCAACAGCCTCCGATGTCTACCATATTTGTGGTGTGCCCACACTTTGCAGGTGGTTCTCATTATAGCCTCTACACACTTTGTGCCTTTCTAGTTGTGATTGAGGAGGGGTGTTGAGAATGAGCAATCACACTCACTAAACAACCTCTTTGTATGGAGCTTCAGGGTTAAGGACATGCAGGCTTACCTATCCCATATGCACAGTGGTGCCTACTGCAGTTTCCTACTTTCCTATAAAGCATTGTACTTGCTTCCTTTTCTTAATGCAATGATAGTACTCTTTTCTTTTCAGTGAAGTGTCAGTGTCATTGTCCACATACACAAGATTGTGTTTATGAGTCCAAGTCTCAATCTTGGAACCTAATTCACTTGTGTAACAAACAGTGTCTTGGTCTTCTCCATCATGAGTCCACTCTTCTCTTTCCATCCTCCATAACCAACTGCCATGCTCTAGATCCTGTAATCTTAACAAACTAAGATCCAGAACCTTGAGAGAATACCTCGTCCAGTGGAAAGATTATCCTGAGGAGGATGCCATTTGGGTGGAAGAAAGCACTCTCAATGGACAATATCCCTAGTTGTTCTCGAGATGAGGACATCGATTCCTCCAAGGGGAAGAGAACGTAATATTTCCACTTAAAAATATTACCAAAACTGACTCCCCGCACACCGTGTAAAACTCGTGCAAAGGTTATCTTCCATATTGGAATTGCCAAAAGTTTAATCTATAACCCGCACGCGAGAAATCGAGACCTCTGCATTGGCAAACCAAGCCTGGGGGTTCAAATCCACATAACCGCGGGGAAACATCCTCTTGGGAGGGGGTTAAGTGGATAATGTTCAATTAATTGTAATTTTATTTATGTTTTTTCCCCCAGTCGATGCATGGTTGGAGGAGAGGGAGTGTGGGAAGATGGGCTAGGTGGGAGAGGTGGGTTACAAGAGGGAATCGTGGACTGCATGCACAGCCCACGTGGTGGAGGTCCCCTCTCCCCCTTTGGGCCATATAAACCCCCCCTTAGCCTTGTGGGGGGGTAAGAAGGAGGAAGCAGAGAGCTGTTGTGCTGCGTGGAGTGAGGAAGGAAGCTGCAGTCGATACCATGGGAGAAGGAAGCCGTCGCGTCGTGGAAGGTCGCCGCTGTGATTTCTACCAGACCACCGCCCATCGCCGCCACTCCTCCTCAAAATTTTGCGCCAGTTGATCAATCTCACTCGTTCCCATTCGTCCGCGTACGTCACGTCAGAAGCTTCTAAGGGGGCTTCTATAAGGCCCTTTCACACAAGCCACCTATAAGGTCCATTCCCACTAGCCACCTCAGGGTTTGGAGGAAACCCATTTTTGGTGGAAGATTTCTTGTGCACGAGGGAGGGAAAAGTCCTAGCGTTTTTAAGCCCTATTTTCGCATGGCCACCCAGGTTTTAAAAGAGGCATGTAAAACACCATTTCCACGAGCCTTCTCATGAAGCTTCGTTTCCGCAAGCTTCCTTGTAAAAGCCCCATTTCCCCAAGCAAAGCTCCAAAACCCATACATCCAAATCCCATAAGCCCAAGTCTCACAAGCCCGGCCTTTTAAAGATCCAAAGTTCCGTGAAGGTATCTCCTCCATAGGAGGGAGAAGGACAAGATCTTGAGGTTGCATATCAAGGTGAGAAAATTTGTAGACCACGAAGGCAAGCCGGAAGCCCGAAGTCACGTCTACGATGGCCCCTAAGAGGTCGCAAGGTGCGCCTACGAGAGGATCTTCTCCTAATATTCACGTGGATATTTCCCCAAGCCCACAAGTCCACGTTTTTACTAATTTTGATTCCATGCAAAACTATTGCATTAATCACGATAACTTCATGGATTAGAAAGCATCTATGCATGCTCAAAATAACCTAGTAAAGTTAAATTCAACTGGTAATAAATCGACTATTTGAACAATTATTAGAATTAGTTCATGACATGAAATTGGGTCAAGGGTATTTTCCATATAAAGAAATTGTCTATCCATTTAACGTCCTTAATAGTATGTTGCCATGTCGTACGTTTCAAAGTGATGGCCTAGAACACCTATTGCCTATCATTATAAGGTTGAAATTATTAAAGTGCACCTTTGACTAGGCATGGAAAGATTAATTGCATGTCGCATTTTTAGACAAATCTTCTTTGTAATGATTCATTAGGGAAAGTCATTAACCCCGTAGGAAATAGAAGAGCGCAAAAATGATTCTAGGAACTTGCGTGTGGCATGTGATTGTAAATTGGAATAGGTTAACTCTAGTTTTTTTGGCATGAAATTTCCTTTAGTTCAAAAGTTAACATCTCTAGGAATGGTTCGTCCTTGTTGTCGCAAGACAAGTAGATCAAATTATCTAAATCACCTAACCCGCAAGGGATTCGCATAGGATGGTTCAATCGATACAATAAATAACCCAAGTGCTAACTAGGGTTTAGCATGTTAAGGACTCGGCCTAGTTTCGCACTTGTTGCCAATTCGAAACCCTCATAACCAAAGGTCCTACCCACATTCACAAAATGTAAGGAAAATTGAACGCTCATGCAAGAAACGATCTAGGCTTTCCACCCTAAGGATCATTCATTCAAATGCTAAAACTCGGATTGAGTAGTCATCCTGTTATATCACCTTTCTTGGGAAAATTTGCCAAGTTAAGGGAGGTTGCTTGGAAGCAAAGGATCAATCAATAATTTGGAGGGACACGGTCGCCAATATTTACTGTTAATAAAACCTAAGGTATTGGTTAAGTTGGGTTAACATGGTATGGCCCTAACCCAAGAACAAAAGGATGAACAAACAAGCCCTTGGGGATCTTGCCAAGTCACAATTGATCTCGGATCGAATGCTGGATGCATTTGGAGAGAAGATTCACTCCTTAGTAGTTGGCCAAATAAACAACCACTGGAAATGATTGTGCTTGTAACAGTTTGGGAGCACTGTTTGCATTGTTTGCTCAAGGAACTAAAGGATGGAAAGATATTTAATGCTTCAGGTTGAAGGCCTGAAGGGAGATGCAGCTTCACTTACCCTCGACTGTCTGCCTGACCCTAACCAAGGGGGTTGTTAGCCACACCCAGAACGGTGACCAAACCCGCTGCGTGAGGTCTCTTCGTTGAGCACTACTTTGAGCAGGAGGATGGTTGGGTGCCAAGGGGGGCTCTAGCCGTAAATCCCTTGCCTTCCGGGCCCTTCACAAGAGGCCAACGTGACTCGGGATTGGATCTCGAGGCCTCATACTAGTCTACGGGCGGAATCTTGGATTAGTAATCCCTATGGATTGCTGGATAGCCCTCGGGCAGATTATGGGTAGCCTTCGGGCAGATTATGGAATAGCCTACATGCTAGGATTTATGGATGTATTCCAAAGATAAATAAGATAACTTGTTGAAAAGAAACTTATTTGAGATTGTTTTTCGATGTCAAGTGCTAAGATTACGTGAACCAGTGTCTAATTAGCTAATTAATGAAGCTATTTGATGCGTGTCCAACTAAATGTGGTAGCTAATTAGACAACTAAAGCAACCTTAAGGAAAGTGCGGTGGATATGGCCATGGGTCTGTCCTACGGATGGGTGGTCCCGGCTGGCCCGGAACTTTTCTCAATTGAAATGGATAACAAGGAGCTCTTCACAAAGGAAAAGAACAGCAAGGGCGCTGACCTAGAGTTTAGGTTACAAAAATCCCGATTTATGCTGTTGTAGGGGAAGGGAATGGGACTATGCCCTATGGGCAGAGAGGGCGAGCCTTGCATCCCTCTCGTTTTCCATTCTCCTTGAACCAAGTGCAGCATGAATCCGCTTCGTCCCTGGCATTTCTGTGTAAAGTAGTTTACTTGGGGTTTGACGCTAGCTGCCGTTTAGGAAAATGACCATTAGGAGAAACCCTAATTTAGGTCGATCCTAAGTGGGAACGGCCAAAATACTTCCTCTACATTGCAGATGTGGGAAGCCCTAGATCGCAAACCCCGTAACATTCCATGGGAGTGCCAGGCGAAGCTTTCTAGGCTCTCTTTCCGATGGACTGCTAAGACGTGTCCTGAAAGGGGACAGGTGGACACGTTACAGAATATGTATTGACTAAAGAAATCTAAATAAGATTTCAGTGAAGAATAGGTATCCATTTTCTAGAGCTGATATTTTTCTTGATGAGTTCAAGGGGGCCAGATTCTCTACCAAGACTAACTTGAGGTTTGAATATCATCAAATCTATATGCGAGAGGGTGATGAAGTTAGATTTGCATTTAGGATTGAATATGGATTATACAATTTTTTAGTGATACCATTTGGACTTACTAATACTCCCAGGGGGTGCACCTATGAAAAGTCATTTATATAACGTGCATTCAAAGGTATTAAGAAATACCCTTTCTTTACATGCTATAAGACCATAAAATGATCCCTTTTACTTTACTAAACTTATGAGTTTTTAAAAAAATTGTAGTTTAAATATTCCTTTTGTAAATGTATAATCCTATAAAAATTATTAAATAAAATACTCATTCTTTTGGTTTCACATGGTATCTTACATGTTCTATAAGGTGGACTCCTTGGGCTAATGCTCTAGCTATCTTCTAAAGCCTAATCAATAAGATTTTGCAGCCTTTCCTTTTCTAGTTTGTCCAATCTTCTTTGATGATATATTGATCTTTGGTAAGACTCTACAAGACCATTTATCACACATGAGTAAGGTTTTTTAATCTATT
The DNA here is from genome assembly GCF_053477565.2 of Lygodium microphyllum. Classification (NCBI taxonomy): domain Eukaryota; kingdom Viridiplantae; phylum Streptophyta; class Polypodiopsida; order Schizaeales; family Lygodiaceae; genus Lygodium; species Lygodium microphyllum. The sequence continues at coordinate 81,691,817 of NC_141141.1, read as the reverse complement.
GAGGCATCACATACTCTTTACTAAGGAGTAGAAGTGCTCTTTCATGCAGACTAAGGTGGAGTACTTGGGCCATATTGTTAGTAAAAAAGGGGATACACATTGATCCTAAGAAGGTGTAGTGTGTTAGAGATTGGCCAACACCTACTACCACTACTTTACTTAGAGGTTTCTTAGTCTATCATTGTTCTATTTTGCAGATTCATTAAGCATTTATGTGGCTATAGTAGCAGCTCCTTTGAGTAACAAATTGAAGAAGGATGCTTTCTTTTGGGATGCACTGGTAGATAAGAACTTCAACCACTTGAAGGAACTAGTCACTTTTGCTCGTATTGTAGTATGCGTGGATTTCTCTAGAGAGCTTACCATATAATGTGATTGATGGGACCTAAAATGGGCCAGCATTGGCTATAGCGCTAGCCGGACCTCATGCATACAACAGACAACCCCCACTACAAGGCCTCGCGGGCCAAGAACGTCTAAGACTTACTTTGCACTGAATGCTTATAACGATTTTGCGTTTGTATCCAATATGTAGTCCAACGTTCACCTTTCCTTCTCCCCAGAGGGAGATCCCATAACATATAGGCATAATGCCTCGTAATACACACATAGGGAAGCACCTCTCGGCTGATTGTCGCGGCTCCACTGTGACTCTCCTACAACCCAAGGATTAGCCCCAAGATGCGTCGCTAACACATAAAACATTCGTACAAACTCCACTCTTTCATAATTCAGCGTTCCAGGAGATTTTGATTTACCTCACAAAACTCTTTCCAACGGAAACACCTGTCTAACCTACACCTTAGGTTTCCTGTCCTCTCAGCATTGATCAAAGTTTATCAAACAAGTGCAATGTATTCTAGGAGATACCACATGGCATGCTTAAAATGAGGTGTATGATAATTTTGCACAAGCATTTTATGATTAAAAATAGCCATGTGAGGTGCGAAAAACAGCCCTTTCATGAATTTTAGTCTAACCGTTACTACGTGTGCTGCGCTGCTTTAGGGACTAGCACTAGAACTTTTGTGCTGCTAGTCACCTATATTTAATTATGAAACAATCTCTAAATGCTATGAACAAAGAGGGAAACTAGAATTTTCATCTTTTTAGCAATTAGATTATCGTACAAACTTCCTTCCCCCGTCACTGTTTAGGTGTTGCTGCAGTGCATAGGCACAAATGGTTGTTTTGTATCATTTTTGTATGTAAAAAGTGATAAATAGAGACTATAACTATATAGGACGAGGCCAAACTGAGGCTTAACCTCATGCTTTAACCTTGCAAAACATTCACACATATAAATCTTATTTTTTCATTTTTTAAAGCATAAAAAAGCCAAATTTTTACATTTTTTGCTATTGTTATCTATTTATTATTCATGAAAAATAGGTATTTTATGATTTAATTGTATTGTCTCATTATTTTGACTGAGAATTAACATTTTCTCTGATTTTATCCCATTTTCATCCCTTTTCTCCAACTCAAAACCCAAAAAGACCACTAATTTTCACTAAAAATGACATTTTATGGATTTTAAAGAATTAATAACGACTCTAAATCATTACGACTTCTATGTTTCTGTATTTCCAACCCTCAACCATGATGTAAACAAGGTTCAAATAAAATTTCATTGCATATGAACAACATTTGGACCATGAACCAAGAAAAACAATCAAATTTCTTCATAAAATTGAAGCATATTGTGTGTCTTGCATGTTGCGGGTTTTTTAATCATTATTGTGAGCAGTCCACAGGCCCACCAAAAACCATTCTTCATTGTTGAACCTCTTTCCTCAGCCTCCTCTTTATCTTGAAGCAATCCGATGACAGCTGGACAAGCATTCTTCAGCCCCTCCTCTTCTTGAATTCTTGCACATGAATAGCCTCTATGCAGGAGAGAGAGGGACGAGAGAGAAAGACTGGTTTTTATTCTCTTCACTTAGTGCATAATTCTTTGATTGGTTTCTGGCGATGGAGGGCAAAGGATAGAAGCATTCCAGGCCCAGGAGGGTTCCTCTTGATTCTTCTGATGAGAAATCCATCATCATGGGAGAAAAGAAGGGGCAAAAAACTAACGCCTCCTCCCCCCCCTTCCCCGCCCCTCCCAATCATTTCAAATCGTGAGGATTTTCTTACCTTAAGCTCTTTAACTAGAGATTGAAGCTAAATACCCAACTTATCTAGTTCATGTTTTTGCATTCACACTCTTGGTCAAGTGGTTTTTTCAAATTTGAGGAGGCAAACGACATCGGAATCGAGATCCATCTGGACGGGTCGCTCCATGACATCGAAATCTACAGAGCTAGGCCCCATCACGCTCTTCTCGACTTTTGGATCCAATAGCTATTTCACAATACCAAACCTTGCGGGGATTAAATGGGAGATCAAATGACCTCGGAACGGAGATCTGAGACTTGCGTTGGATTCCTAATGTCATTTTATATCTAGGAAAACTCCAACTCAACCATCTGCCATGTTTTGATTTCCATGAAAATAAGCACTAGCGCCTTCAGGACTTGCCGCTTAAAAATGTACTAATTGCCACCGCCACCTTTGACGAAGTCTATTTTTCCCTTGATATTCGTAAATTTTTGGCTATTTTTAAGTACTTCTCGGCATAAAAAATTATCTATCATTGGCAACCACGGGAGAGGCGACTTAGCCCGTCAAATCCCACGAATAGATCTGCATAGAAACAACAAAAAGGAGCATCAAGGTGATACAAAATAGATACACAACCAAACGCATCACAGTTCATATACTATCCCCTTACAAAACCAAGGCATGAAATCCACGAGGAGTAGGCCTAGCATAATCTGTCTTAAAGTCAGCCAGTCGATAACGAACTGCTCCAACACAGTTAAGCTAAAAAGAACTATCAAAGAGGTCTCCCTAAGTGGTGATCTAAACTACCTACCTAACTAAGGAACTGACAATGCCTTGCAGGAGGCAATGACTACTCAAACCTCCCCCAAACATATATAGCCTAAACCTGGGACTTCATGCCTTGATTTTCGGTCCCCAAGAAATAAAATCCTCACCCGCACATATATCATGAATTGCTTAAGGGAAAAACTCAAAAAGGGAATGAAACCACATGGAATGGCCACAATAAGCTTCTTCACAGCAAAGGCTCCCTCTAGCAACTTCATCAACTTGTTTGATGCAATCACTAAAACAACAAAGCATTTAAACATACCTGCACCAAATAGAGATAGGGCCCTCTTAGCCTAAAGAAATAGCACATTTCACTGCAAACTAAGAGGCCCTCTTGGCCTAAAGAGATAGATTATTAAAACTTGCAAACAACTAGCTCTGTTGGCCTAAAGAAATCAAACGTTAACTACTTAAAGCAATCGGCCCTCTTGGCCTAATGGAATCAAACAAAACAACTCATAGAGATCCCTCCTTGCAAAAGGCTGATATATGTAAATACGTTCCATTCCAAGGGGAAACATAGGGCTCTTAGCCCTAAACTAAATGCATCAAATTATGGCCCATACCTCCTGCATATATAGCAAGAGGCGTATGCATAACATGTCGTTGGATCAACCTATGGGTCCAAGATAACAATGGTAGATGGGTCTCGGCTACTCTTCTCATTACCCATATCAACCATCGTATGCCATATAATGCATGGTTTGATAACATCCCCCACATCCCCCACAAGCAACCACGTCCTGTCTCATTATCAATAACAGCATTCTGACTAGAACCACAATTGAAAAAGAGGTCCTCTTCATAAGAAAAATTAGCTAAGGAATCTGCAAATTGATTCCAATAACATGGAATCAGCTGAAGAGAGATGCTCTCAAATTCATTAAGTAGGGTTATAGCAGTTCGATGATACATACGAAGGAGAGGATTCCGGACTGTGTATGTCCCATTGAGCTGATTTAAGATCATCTGGGAATCCCCTTTTATTAACAACCACCTAATGCCACCTCCCTTGGCAATATTCAATCCCATAATCAAGGATTTATACTCCGCCATGTTGTTAGTAAATCCTAACCCGAGATAAGCAGCTAATTTCATTATAACTCTACGTCGGGGATCTCAGATAACTACTCCAACACTTCCTTTTCTATTAAGGCCCCTAGACACTCCATCAAAGTATAATGTATATATCCTTAATGGGTTTACACAGCCAGCCATCAAGAACTCCCCTATTCGTAACTATGATAGTCAAAGTTTAACATATTTAGAGGATGAACTAACGGCTCCATCGCACCTTTTTCATTAAACTCAACAGGGATGTGACGAACGAAATTTGGTATGACAGCCTCTATACTATACCAAACTCCCTTCTGCCACAAAGTGAATGAAGTAAGGGCACCACCTAGTCATGGAAGAGCGGACTAGGACGCTGTGCAAGAGGGAGAGGAGCTTGTGAGGGAGAAGAGAGGGAAACTAAGAGAGAGAGAGAGAGAGAGAGAGAGAGAGAGAGAGAGAGAACTACAAAAAAAAGATGAATCAATCAACTTAAGAGATGGAGAACCCTCGAGACATAACCAATATACACAATATGGACACCAATAGCATGGGCTTATTACACTGTAAAGCATGCATAAGCTATAGTAAGGGAATGAACTGCATAAGCTCATGAGAGAGAATGGGGAAGGCTCAATAGGTCTGAAGAAGGCCTCTTGGCTCTCTCTTTTCTTGGAAATTACAAAGGAAAAGGCCTCTTTATATAGGCCTTCAGGGTGTTTAGAGAGGAGGTTAAGATAGAATAGAGATTAACACCACCAAAGCTGCATTAAGGCGGTTCCACCAATGTGGAAGCTCCATCTAGATGTTTTGTTGACCAATTTGTACTTAATCAAGCTCCATCATAGGTGAGTTGTCTCCATTCTCCCCCCCATAGCTTGAGTCCAAGAGCTCTCCTATAAAGAAATATAGAGAATCTTCATAAAATAAGATCATATCTAGCAATAATAGAGAGAGAGTAGTGAGAATTCATACATTACTAATACAATTAAGGATGATTTGAGGGTGATTTAGGAGGGAAATTCTAATGGTTTATTAGCTTGAGAGAGAGGAGAAGAGAGGGGAAATGGTTGGGAGTCTAATGAATGATGTTTTATGAAAGTGTTAAGTGTAGGAAAGAAAGTGTGGGTGTGTATAAAATTGGGAGGTGGTCTCCACCGCAAGTTGGAAAAAGATGGCATCCACCATTTTGGCCATATCTCCTGACTCGTAGCTCCAAAAAATTATAAAGAAATATCAGCCAAAACTTCAGCTTACACGCTACAACTTTTATGTTGAAATTTTTTTTGGGTCAGAGTGGAAGTATTTTTAAAAAATCTTACAAAATCATGTGCCTGATTTTTCTTCCACCAATGCTTCCAAGAAGGGTCCCATTTAGTTGAATTATCATAAGGCTCCAAAGTCATGACATTATGAGCATCACATGCCCTTGCGATGGATCCAAATCAATTTCGTATCTTTTCTCTTCACATTATACATTTTCCCTTTATCTTCCTCCATTGATCTTTACTCTTCAACCCCCCTTGGTAAACCGGTCTATGAAATATTTCCATCCAGTGATTTCTTGGATTTTCCAAGAGGTTGTTCCCACCCTCTTCTTTATTTCAAAGATTCAAATGTACAAAAAAATCACTAAAGTGTTAGACAAATATTTTTTTGTGATTTTCTCGGATCATATAGTCCCCCCCAACCTGGCTAGAGGTATTTATGCCTCCAGACACTCTTTGGTATCTTGAGCTAACCCCACCCTGATGTGATAGGGTTTTAAGCGCCATCCATTTACCCTCGTCTTGTGCACTTATCCCTCAATGTCTTGAAGTTTGTAGGAGCCATTGTTGAATTTTTTGTGATCCAAAATGGTCCCTCTCACCGGTAGAGAGACTTGCCATCCTTCCTTTTATCAAAGCGATTGTCATATCGAAGCAATAAAGATCCCTCCTTGATGTTTTTATCTGTTAGCTTCTTGTTGAACTTTTCTCTACGCTTCTCAACTTCCTGGGAGTAGTGGTTGATGGCTTCTTTACGATCCAATTGTAGCCTCTCTAGGTCCAGTAATCTTTGATGTAACTTCTCCTTTTGATAGCCTACTGTGCCATCTAATACCAGAACGCTAGCTAATTTCACCTCAATAGGCAAAAGAGCCTATTGTCTATAAAATAGATGAAAAGATGTGAACCCTAACATGGTTTTGAAGGAGGTTCTGTAAGCCCATAGAGCTCCACTAAGGTGCTTGTCCCAATCCCGGGGCCTTGAATGTACATGTTTGCTGATGATTTTACAAATCATTCCATTTACCTTTTCCACCAATCCATTGCATTGAGGGTAGTAAGGGGTAGAGTGTCGTCGTTGAATATTTAGCTTTTGCATGAGTTCACCCACCACATTAGCTCTAAACCCTGGTCCTCTGTTTGATAGTATTCCAAGAGGAGTACCAAACCTACAACAAATGTGGTCAAAGATGAATTTACTCACTTCCTTAGCAGTGATTCTTCTAGTTGGCATAGCCTCGGCCCATCTAGTCATGTAATCTACCCCCATGATAATATACTCTTTTCCTGATGGAGTGCATGGTAGAGGCCCTATGAAATCAATTTCCAACTTCTCAAAGGGTCCATAGACCTTGATTGGGGTTTGGGGTTTTGCTATGAGCCGTCGTGGTCCTGATTTCTGACATTCTTCACATGTTTGACACCAATATTTGACATCTCGGTGTAGACTGGGCCAAGTAAAGCCGGCTTGTAGAACCTTTCTACTTGTGATAGTGTGTGCAAAGTGACCTCCACACACATCATCATGGCAAGATTTTAAGATCTCTTCAATTTCTCATTTTCAAGGCACTTCCCTAAGCACACCATCCTTACCAAGACAATACAAACTATCATTTACCATGCGATATTTTGTAGCCTTCTGAGCTAGCCACTGTCTTTCTCCCTTATTCAGGTGTTTGGGAGCTTCTCCTTGCTTTAAGAGATGTAGAATATCTTCTAAGTCTTCCTTGCCTTGCCGAAGTGGGGGTTTGATAGCCACTACTCCCACCATTGACTCATTCAGCTTTGATGATGCTAGATGGTCGGTATCTTTGTTCTAGACTCTTGGCACATGATGTGCTTGTGTCCCCCTAAATCTTCTCATAAGAGATTTGGCCTCTCTCATTTTACTAGAGAGGTTTGTATTTTTGCATGCCCATGTACCTTGCATCTGCCTTACCAATAGCATGGAGTCTCCAAAAGCATTCAACCTCTTGATTGAATTACTAAGACACCAACAAAGACCATGAATTAGAGCTTGATATTCTGCCTCATTGTTAGAGTGGAAACCTTCCAAGATGATTCCTTCACCAAAGATTTTCTCTCCTAAACGAGAGAAAACAACGATGCCTGCAGCAGCCTTATCCTTAGTTCTCTTGTATGCACCATCAAAGTAGAGGCTATAAGCATCTACAAGAGTTTTTATGGATGGGGGGTGGTGGAAGGTTCTTTCTTTTCACCTTGAGATTTTTCTCATAGCACCTGTTTGTCAAAATATCAGCCAAGCATGCCCGAGTTATTTTTTCAACCTACATTGTATAATCAAACTCTTGAAGTCGGACAACCCACTTTGCTATTTTGTTAGAGATTTCCATATGTTGTAGTGCATAGGGAAACATATCCTCCACAGTGATGATCACAAACCTCTTTGGAAGCAAATATGGCCGAAATTTGGTTACTGCAAACATGAAGGGAAACACTAATTGTTCCATGGAGGTGTAAGCCTTCTCCGAGGCTTTCATGAGGCGGCTAGCAAAATACACAAGCCTCATGAAGGATGTTTTTGGATCTTTTTGTAGGAGAGCAGCACCAATGGCCTCTTCTCCCACGCTAGGGTTTACAAATAATGTTTCTTCCCAACAAGGCTAGAGGATTATAGGAAGTGACCCCAATATTTTCTTTATCTCCTTAAACTGTCCTTCACTTTGTTCACTCCATACAAGTGTTTCTTGGCATGTTAGTTGCTGCAGGGGATATATGGCCTGAGAGAGTAAGTGTATAAATCTACCCAAATATCTTAGCTTTTGTAAGGAGACTAATTGTTTGATGGAGGTTGGGAAAGGTAGAGCTAGAAATGTTTCTACCTTTTTTGGATCTACCTCAATTTCTTCAATTGACACTATATGCCCTAGTAGTGTAACCTTGCTTTCCCCAATGTGACATTTATCCTTATTTAGTTGTCCACCCAACCTAGCTAAGCGAGTAAATCCTTTATCAACCTTGCGTAGATGTATGTTCCTTGAGCTGTAAATACAAAAGTCATCTATGAAAACCCTTATGGACTTACCAAAGTAAGGTTGGAATACCATATTCATGAATCATTGAAAGGTTGTTGGGGCATTTTTGAGACCAAAGGGCATGACCCGAAAGACAAAACAGTCCCATGGTGTGATGGTGCACAGATCGGATGTTGTACGCTCGCGTAGTGAACGTCGGAAGGTCCCCAAGAACAATAGAACTCTACTTTTTGCACAAAATTCAATGTAAAAAGCATGAATGACATGAACAAGAGACCAATTGGGTGCAATCTCCCCCCATGCCTTGTGTGAGCGCTCCATAAAGCATGTATTTTATGTATTAATCATCTTCAAGCTCAAATAATAGCCCAAATTACAAAATAGCAAGCTTTTAGCTTTTGAGTTTGCTTTAGCACAAAATAGGAATAAAGCTAACGGACGATGCCCAAAGAGTCTGGCATGCCCAATGAAATGTCCAAGTAGAAATAACATAATCGTGCGCCCATGCGCATACAAAATAATAATAAATATCGAACGCCTCAATAAATAGGTGTGAAAAAATATAGGCGTGGCGCCCATCAAAATATAAATGATAAATCGAATACTCGCTATCCTCCAATGCTTTCCTCCGCCACTGCTGCTATCTCTACTCATCAATTGAAGCATTCACAATCGTTAGTAAGATAATACAATTAAACCGACAAAAGTGAATACCTAGCAGTCTTCAGCTAAATAAATCAACTGGTTAGAAATCAATCCTAACCTTAATTTATTACGAGTGCGCACTCTAAACTCATAAACGTTTATTAATTTAATATGCATTTTGCGGAATTACCCGCTATGGAATCACCCATGTACACACTAAATTAATGAAACACCCGAAAAGGACAGGCGCCCCCATCAACTTCTCGCACAAAGAATCCACTTTGTGTATGAGCCCCGGTCATCAAAGTTTACGAAATCTACCGTAAAACCTCACGGAATCCACCGTGGCATGGAATCCACCGTGAAATATGCCTCCTGGCATCATACCCCCAAGGTGGGATAGCAATTGATCTCAATTGCTATTAGCTCAATGTGGAGCTAATAGAGTGGGGAAAGCATTTAAGTCTCTAGCGTGCATCCATTGTGCTTCCTCTACAGGATGGTTCTTAAATTTAACTAGATATCTAGAATATCTTTGGCCAGTTCTAGTGGTCATAAAGTCAGTATCTATGATAGCTTCAGGTTCAAGTATTTTAGTCTCTTCCTCTAACAAAGGTGGGTTTTCATAAACAGGGTGTACAGGTAATTGGCCTCTAAATGGTCTTAATAAACTAATATGAAATGTGTTGTGAATTTTCTAATGAGGTGGTAATTCTAACTTGAATGCATTGTCATTAATTTTATGAATGATCCTAAATGGTCCATAGAATCTAGGTGCTAATTTCACAACTGGATGTATATCTACACTTTGTAATCTACTTTTTTCTATTCTCAACCAAACATAGTCATCAACTTTGAAATTCATTGCTTGTCTTTTCTTATTGGCTTGCTTGGTATATGATTGCTGGACTTTGACAATCATGTCTTTAACCTCATAAAAAATAGTATTATGCATACTAGCAATATCATCAGCACTCTGAATTCTATTTGACAAAGATGTAACAGGTGTAGATAATCTATAACCATAAATCACTTCAAACGGTGCTTTCTTTGTAGATGTGTGGTGTATTGTTATATGCAAACTGTAATAAATGCAAATGTGTATCCCATGTCTATGGTTTAGAAATAGTATAAGCACGTAAAAGATCTAGTATAGTGCTATTAGTGGCTTCTGTTTGTCCATTAGTTTCAGGATGAAATACAGATGAGAAATCAATTTTTGTGCCTACGTTAGCAAACAGAGTAATCCAAAAGTTGTTACAAAATCTAGAATCACGATCAGAAATAATAACTTTTGGTAATCCAAGGTTAGTGAAAACAGTTTTCAAAAACAATTGTGCTGCTTGTGATGCTGTTAAAGTTTTCTTACATGGAATGAAATATGGTTGTTTACTAAACCTATCTACTACTATCCAAATCATATCATGGTTAGATTTAGTATTAGGTAAACCAGTAATAAAATCCATAGAAATTTGTTCCCATGGTCTAGACGGAATAGATAAAGGCATAAGTAATCCATACTATTTATCATGATGTCTCTTAACTCTTTGACAAATCAAACATTCAGAAACAAAGTTAGATACATCAGTGTCCATATGCGGCCAATAAAAATCTTCAATTAATGTACGTAAAGTAGATATGATACCTCTATGACCTTGATATGGAGGACAATGAATCTCATTCAAAACAAAAGATCTGAATGGAACTGTAACACATAATCTCTTTTCATAAAACATAAATCCATCATTATAAGATAGGGAATCAATAGGAATCAAGTTATTTTGAATTAATTTATTCCAATCAGCATGAAAAGTAATATCCTGATGATAAGTATCTTTCATAGCAATCAAAGAATCAAAAGATATAACAGAAATATTATGAATGGCAAGTATTCTACTTAATGCATCAGCCACTACATTTTCTTTATCGGGTTGATATTGAATGATAGGATGAAAACTCTGAATAAAGGATGCCCATTTGATATGTCGGTCAGATATCTGGGGTTGGCTAAGTAAATGTCTAATACTTTGCTGATCGGTCTTAATCATAAATTCAGAGCCCATTAAGTAGTGTTTACACTGTCTTAATGCTTGTACAACAGCTAATAATTCTTTGTCATATGTGGAATATTTCAGTTCAGAGGGTTTCAGCTTACAACTAGAATAGGCTATGGGATGATTGTCATGCATAAGTACGGCTCCTATTCCTGATCCACTAGCATTAGTCACTACTAAAAAGAATGGTCTATTAAAATCAGGCAATTGTAAGACAGGGGCATGGGTTAATGCATGTTTCAATAAGTCAAAGGATTTCTGTTGATTTTCGGACCAATGATAGACAATACCTTTCTTTAGAAGTTTAGTCAGTGGTAAAGCAAGTAATGAAAAATTACGTACAAACTTCCTATAGAAACTAGCAAGACCTAGGAATGATCGTAATTCATGCACATTTTTAGGTACAGGCCAGTTCAATATTGCATCTATTTTCTTAGGGTAATCCATGACCCAAAACCCTACTATTACACAGTTCCGGCAGACAAATGCAATACAACGTTGTTCTCCCCAAACTGAATGTAATGATTGGATTATCATCACACGAGACGTTGTATGAGGCTACGCCCATGTGAATACAAATAAAGACTTCTTTTATCAATATCTGGCTGTGCATAAGAGTTGTTAAAAAGTTAAGTAGCTTCATTACTTACGAGATAGCTGAACTAAAGATAAGCTAACGTCAATTATCATATAATAACGTTAAGAAAACTTTTATCCAGGCACAACCCCAGGTACAGGTTCCAAATTCGCCCCCTACATCAAGTACTGTTGTGACCCAGGAGAAGAAGTTCCTCCTCAAGCAGATAAAGCCACCCAAGTTTGACGGGAGAGGCAGATTCATCCAGTCTGATGCCGAAATTTGGATTGAATCCATGGAGGATTACTTTGAAGCAGCTGGTACTGCACCTACCAATCAGGCCATGCTCGCCATGTTAAAACTCACCGGCGAAGCCAGACTTTCGTGGAAGCAATGGTGCAGGGATCAAGGGACTTCAGAGGGGTCCGTTACCTGGGAGAAGTTGAAGAAAGCCGTGCAGGGAAGATATTTACCACCTGCATATCGTACACAGAAAATGAATGAGTTCTACGAGCTAAAACAGCTAGGACTCACTCTTGACGCATACTACTCTAAATTCGTCTCAGTTTTAAAGTATGCGCCACAGATGGACATGACGCAGCAGGTGTCCAAATTTTGTGTGGGCTTAAATCCACCCGTAAATACCTGTCTCGAATCTATGCGTCCATCAGATCTTCAGGATGCACTCATTCAAGCGGCACCTATAATTCAGGAGGTGCAAGCTAGACCAAGGGGTAACAAAACTTGGTCCTATAGTGACCCGAACAGAGGAGCATTCAGACCTCAAATGAAGAGAGTTCAAGGTCACAATCAGGGACAAAGGAAGAAAGCAATGACAAATAACGTCAACAACTTTGTTCCTACTCAAAGTAATGGCCGAAACCTCCGATGTTTCCACTGCAACGAACCCGGTCACTTCAAGAGGCAATGTCCCAAGCTCAGTGGGGGACATCGTCAAACGCCTTTCCAAGGTGCAGGCCGCGGTCAAGGAGCCGCCAGCCGTGGAAGAGGAAGAACTGCCTGCATTGCCAATAGGCAAAGATGCGAAGAAGAAGATGAGGAAGATCCGACTATGGAAGCAGAATTCGAAAGAGCGACAGTCCATGCCGCTTTACACAAGAAAGGGCCGAATTGCCAGTTCTCGGTGATTCAGACACCGTCGGACTATCAAGGTAAAGGTTTCAAAACCTTGATTGATTGTGGCAGTACACATTCCTTTATTTCACCAACATGTGCAAAAAGATTAGGAATAGCCACAGTAGAAGCACCTACCCTGCTTGTGGAATTGGCAAATGGTCGTGAGGTAACTTGTACCAGGCAAACTGCTAAGGTGGAATTCTTTCTGGGAGGAAAGAAAACATCAGTCAAATTCAGAGTCATGAATTTAGGTATCCATGAGTGTCTACTCGGGATGGATTGGCTTAAGCCTGATGACGTCCATATCCATTGTGGAAAGGGTCAAGTTTCCTTTCGAAACTCTGAAAGGGAGTTTGTCACAACTCAAGGTGAGGCAGGAGTGCCAAGAATCCAATTAGCCAAAGTATCCCGGATCATAAAAGGAGTCAGAAAAGGATTACCCGTTTACCTGATCAAACTCAACAAGTTAGATCAAAAGCAAGAGTCTCATGAAGGACCTTCTTGGCTAAAGGAATACGCTGACATATTCCCTGAGGAATTGATTGAACTTCCACCTCCAAGGGAAGTAGATCATGAGATTAGGCTAGTGCCTGGAGCTGCACCAATTGCAAAGAGACCTTATGGAACGTCCATACCAGAAGCAATTGAGTTGAAGGAACAACTCAAGAAACTGTTGGATCAGGGTTACATCCGGCCTAGCAACTCACCGTGGGGAGCTCGAGTACTATTGCAAAAAAAGAAAGATGGGACACTTCGACTATGTATTGATTACCGAGGGTTGAATCAATCAAAAGTCAAGAACAAGTATCCTATTCCTAGAATAGATGAGCTTCTTTATCGTCTTCAAGGTGCAAAGATCTTCTCCAAGATTGATCTCAGGTCAGGTTATTATCAGATAAGGATCAAGGAAGAAGATATTCCAAAGACGGCCTTCAATACAAGATATGGGCACTTTGAGTTCCTGGTTATGTCATTCGGGCTTACAAATGCACCTGCCACCTTCAATAGATTAATGCAAGATATCTTTAGACCATATCTTGATGATTTCGTGCTTGTCTTCTTCGATGACACTTTAGTCTATTCTAAACAGGAAGAAGATCATGAACCTCAACTTCGTATTGTCCTTGAGACAATGAGGTCTCATAAGCTGTATGCAAAAATGAAGAAGTGTGCATTCTTCAAGTGTCAGATTGAATATCTGGGATTCATAGTATCATCATAAGGAATATCAGTAGACCCAGCCAAGGTCAGAGATGTGCTTGAATGGCCAATACCAGTATCTGTCAAAGAGATACGTAGCTTTCTTGGATTGACAAGATGGTAAAGGGTCTTCATAAAAAACGATGCTTTGATTGCAGCACCTCTTACAGACTTACTAAAGAAGCAGACTTCTATTACATGGTCAACTTCCGAACAATATAGCTTCGACAAATTGAAGCAGAGTTTGGTATCAACACCTATTCTAAAACTTCCCGACCTCAATAAGGAGTTCGAGGTAGTAACTGATGCTAGCATTCTTGCCTTGGGGTGTGTACTTATGCAGGAAGGTCATCCAGTAGCATACTCTTCAAGGAAATTGAGGAGTCATGAAAAGAATTATGCCACACATGATCTGGAATTACTAGCTGTCATCCATGCTCTAAAGCTCTGGAGACACTACCTGTTGGGTAACAAGTTTACTCTAGTAACCGATCATAAGAGTCTCAAATGGATTTTTACCCAGAACGAGCTCAACATGAGGCAACATCGGTGGATTGAAGTATTGGAGGAATATGATTTTGAAATCAAGTACTGACCAGGGAAAGAGAATGTAGTTGCCAATGCACTCAGTCGCAAGGCATTCCTAAATTCCCTAATCTTGCAGAATCCATCAACGGCCAGATCTCTGGCTACAAAGGTATCTATGCCAAACAACCCTATACTTGAACTAGCTAGAGAGGAAGCATGCCATGATTTGGCCTACCAAACAATGATAAAGGAAATATCTACCAAGGATCAGAATCAGAAGTTGCAAGCTAAGTATGAGGAATTTTCCATTGATAATGGACTTGTCTACTAGAGAACGAGGCTATGTATACCAGCAAGCCAGTCACTTAAGCAGAAGATATTATGGGAAGCTCATGATTCTCCTTTCGCAGGACATCTTGGCTATGCTAAAACTCTTAATGCAGTTAGGAAGAGCTATCATTGGGAGAGGCTTAAAGGTAACGTTCTCAAGTATGTCACTGAGTGTTTGTCTTGCCAACATATCAAGGCCGAACACGTCATGATGCCAGGGAAACTGCAACCGCTTGACATTCCCCAAATGAAATGGGAATTCATCAGTATGGATTTTGTTGTGGGCTTACCCCAAGTCTAAGGAGGATACAATTCCATTATGATTGTGGTTGACATGCTTACCAAGGTTGCACACCTGATTCCAGTAAAGACAAACTATAAAGCCTCCGACATTGCAAGATTGTTTATCAAGGAGATATTCAAGCTACATGGATTACCTAGAAGAATCATTAGTGATCGAGATTCTCTCTTCACATCACACTTCTGGAGAGCTATCTTTGAAGCTATGGGGACTCAACTCTGTTTTAGCACCGCCTACCATCCCCAAACGGATGGCCAAACAGAGCAAGTAAATCAAATCATTGAGGATATGCTTAGGGCATACTGTTGTCGAGAGCCGAAGAGGTGGATTCAATACTTGCCATTAGTTGAATTTGCCTACAATGCTTCTTACCAGCAGAGCATTCAAATGACCCCTTTCCAGGCATTGTATGGTCATCATTGTCGAAGTCCCCTAAACTTTTCTGATCCAACCCTAAGAGTTGAAGCTTCAAGACAAATGTTGGAGGACATGGATGATCAAATAAGGTCAATAAGACAAGACATACAAGCGGCCAAGGATAGACAAAAGGCATATGCAGATTTGAAACGTCAAGAAAGAGACTTCGAAGAAGGAGACATGGTCTTCATTCGGGTACGCCCTAAAAAGAGTTCGCTATCCCTAGGAGAATGCAAGAAGCTAAGTCCAACGTATTGTGGGCTGTATAAAATCCTCAAATGCCTAGGACCCAATGCTTATAGATTGCAACTCCCTGAGAACCTAAAGGTTCACAATGTATTCCATATCAGCCTATTGAGTCCTTGAACTAAGGCCAGAAAGGATCTTAGATGTTAGGGAAAGACAGTTAAGATCTAGAACCTTGAAAGAATGCCTTGTCTAGTGGAAAGATTATCCCGAAGAGGATGCCACTTGGATAGATGAAAGCTCTCTCAACCATCAATATCCCCAGTTTATCTCGAGATGAGGACATCTCGATTCCTCCAAGGGGGAGAGAATGTAATATTCCGCGTTAAAAAAGATGAGTTGGATTTATGGAAGTTTTTTTATTCCCCCCTTATCCCTCCAGCCGAGTGACGAGCTGGAGGGGGAGGGGAATAGAAGGAGCTATTAAGCTCCTTGGTGGAGCCTTATGGAGGGAGGGGGACCATGTGTGATGACACGCCAGGAGGAAAGATCCCCCTCCCCTCCACTATTTAAACGAGGGGGGGGCCGCTGGAGAGAGGAGGCTGAGCCGTGAGAGAAGAGGCGGAAGGAGACAACCCTGCCGTGAGGAGAGTGCCGCCATATCCCCGAGCAGAGGGAGGAGGACGGAAGGCTGCTACCGCCTACATCCTGAGACCGCCGCTACCATCGTCAACCAGTCCACAAAAAGCCGTGAGGGATTCCGTCATCCTCCACACGCCATGTGCATTTAGAAGCTTCCAAGAAGCTTCTTGGAAGCTTCTAAGGGGGGGATTTTTAAGCCCCCTTTCCTCCCCTAAAAAAAAAACTCAGACCTTCAAGGTCTTACTATCCTCCCCCCCCGTGTCTTAAAACCTTCCAAGCCCCCCCTTCTTGTGGCACTTGAAACCCTCTCCCCCGTGTTTTAAAATTTCTTTTAATCTTGCTTTCTTTGTGCTCTTGAAACCCCCCTCCCTCAAAATTTTCCCTAAGGGTCCTTAGGCCCTTACCTATAGTCTTTAAAGCTACTTTTTCCCCCATGTTTTAAACCCCTAGGCCCCTTTTTCTACCCCCTCAAAAGCTTTTTTCCTATAGCTTTTTTTTTGTTGTAAGTTCTCCCTAAAAGGGCCTTATTTCCCCGCCCCCATATCTCAAATCCCCCCTAAGGGCCCCCCCTTAGCCCTTTCCTTTCCCCATGCAAAATACCCTTGGGGCTTTGTTTTTTTTTTTGTTTTCACTCGTAAAGGAAAAAGAGTGTTGAGGGTCTTTTTAACACCTCCCTTTCCCACTCAAAAACCCTCGTAAGGGATTCCACACTTTTTATTCCTTATTTGTGCGAGTTTTACAAGGCCATTAAGCCCCTCCTATGGCTTTAATGGGTCTTATCCGCAAAAGATTGTGAATCACCCCCTTCCGAATTCCCTACTTCAAGGAGGAAGCCTTCAAAAAACTACTTTCGACGGATGGTGCAAGTTATTGCAAAAGGGAACCATGGTGGAATTTCAAAAGGAATTGTAAAGCTACTTCCACAACGGAAAGACTACATCTACGATGCCGCCTAAGAAAGTCCAAGGTGTAGCTGCGGGAGGGTCATCTCCCGGTATCCATGTGGATATCTCACCCCAAAACCAGGTTTTTATTTCTCTTGGCTTTAATTCGGTTTTAAGTCGATCATGCAAAGGAAAAATGTTAAGGATAGGATATATTTGTTCGAGTTATTTGTAACGAAGGAATTTAGCTTAGGAATGACAATGTATAGAACTTAGCTTTCTTCAAATTGCATCAAGCATTATAAATTACGAGCAAGATTATCCATTTACTATAGTAATATATTTTAGTTAAATCCTAAGGTGTAGAAATTATATCTTGCACCATTAGTCTTATTCCTTTCGCAACGAATCATTGTAAATGGCTAATTTCATGAAAGGTTTCTTTCGATGCTCAAATTACTAGGGAGTTATCTTTGCTGGTTGCACATCTTAGCAAGGCAATTGTTGTTATTTGGCATGAGTTCATCTCTAAAGAAAACGGAAGTTAAATGTTAGGAATTAACAAGTATAAAAATTAGATATACGAACTCATTTGGAAAGAAAATGTAATGGGGAATTGCTGGATGACACTCTATTAATATTTTTCGCTTGCTATTTGAGGACTTGGGGACTAATAAAGTGTGTATACACCAATTTCATAGCTAGGTCTTTTTGTCCCAAGGAGTATTGATCACCATATTGGGGAATATGGGAATTTCCCATAAGTTTGGGACACGTGGTCAAATCTTTGGATTTGTCATAACTTGAACACTATAACTCCAAATCGAGCGCTCTATAGCTCAATAGATTCCATTTGTCAAGCACTTTCCAATGATAGGTCACATTATATGGTTTTGAGAAACTTATGGGCATGTTATTGGGGTGCCACCTTTTTAGTATTCAAAAAATGGAAATTTGGAGATTCCCAAACTCACTAATATTGTATTATTGTCGCTCTTTGTATCACCTTGGCATTAGGCTATATGCCAAATTAAACTGTATTGATTGGGAAAGTAAATTGTCACAAGGATAGTAAAACCGTGACAAGACGATTAATATTACCTTCCAAAAGATAACTGAACCAATCTAAACATAGAAACATTCATACCCTAAACACTTGACTACTTTCCTTACTGTAGGGACAATAAATTCATAAAGATAAGAAACTAGGATTTGTCTCTAAGGTTCTTAAAAGAAGAAACCCTAGGCCTGACATACGTCAGCTTAAAGAATCTAAACAGATTATTCCATCGCAGGACTTGCGCAACATGTATAAAATCATTTAGTCTTGTGATTGATTCACAAGGGAAAAGGGTAAAAACCCTCATCAAGGACGGGAGATCCCTACGCAAGTTATCTTGCAAAAAGACGTATTTTTTGGATATCCTTCTAAATAAGGAGAGTTGTAAACCGGAAACTAGCATATCTAAGGCACCTTAGGGATTAACCAAATTGGGTATGCCCTACACCGGAATGTAAGAGATCTTGCCAAGTTACAAGACACCTTGGGAACGAGTGCTGATACACTCAAAAAGGAAAGAACACTTCCTTAGCAGTTTGCCATACAACTCGGTTGATTAACGGAAATGTTTGTGCTTGCTAGAGATTTTAGAGCTCTGTTTGAAATATAAATTACAAATTAAATGAGTACCTATACTTCAGGTTAAAGGCTTGAAGGGAGAGGCAGCTTCAGTTAACCCCGACTGCCTGCCTGACCCTAACCAAGGGGGTTGTTGACCGCGCCGGGAACATGGACCGAACCCGCCGCGAGAGGTCTCTCCGTTAAGCTCTACTTGGAGTAGGAGGACGCTTGGGTGCTAGGGGGGGCTCTGGCCGTAAATCCCTCGCCTTCTGGGTCCTGCACAAGAGGCTAACGTGACTCGAGATTGGATCTCAAGGCGCATACTAGTTGACGGGCGGAAGCTTGGAGTAGTGATCCCTGGAGATTACTGGTTAGCCTTCGGGCAGATTATGGACAAGCCTACGGGTAGAACTCCTTGTATTTCAAAGATAAAATGATGAAATTGCTTGATGTTGTTCTTCTATGTCGCGTGATAAGATTACGTGAAGGAACCAGTGCTTAACAAGGTTAATTAAAGAAGCTGATTGTTATATGTCAAATTAATGTGTTAGATAATTACATAACTAAAATAAACTAAGGAAAGTGCGGAGGATGGGCCATGGGTCCGTCCTACGGTTGGGTGGTCCCGGTTAGCCGGGGACTTTTCTCAAAGATCTCAAAGAACAGCAGAATGATCATCATCATCAAAACGAATAACGAGAACGATGACCTAAAGTTACGTATTACCCGATTTACGATGTTTTAGGGGAACGGAATGGGACTATGCCTTATGGCAGAGAGGTTGAGCTTTGCATCCCTCTCGTTTCCCATTCTCCTTGAACCAAGTGCAGTGTGAATCCGCTTCGGACCTGGCGTTTCTGTGTAAAGTAGTTCGCTCGGGTCTGACGCTAGTTGCTGTTAGCTCTGATGACCTATCAGGAAAACCCTAATTCCGGTCGATCCTAAGTGGGAACGGCCAGGATACGTCCGCTACGTGGCAGACGTGGAAAGACCTAGATCGCAAAACCTGTAACATTCCACAGGAGTGCCGGGCGGAGCTTTCTAGACATCCTTTCGGATGGACTGCTAAGACGTGTCTTGGATGATACTAGGGGACACGTTACAAGTTGGCATCAGAGCCGACCAACAACGGAATTGTTTTTATGAGATCTCAATAAAATGAAGTAAAGAAATTGTTGTTGTCCAAACATTTCCTCATCTTCAATGCTATCTTGCAGAACTATGAAGCGTGGAACAAGTTTTTGGTGTTTCGGGTCATGTTTATGACTGCAATGCATTCTCCGCTTTATAGACAAAGAATTGGGATGATGAACATCCTGGAGCAGATTTATAATCCATCACCTTTATACATAGAACGAAGATGGATGGGGTCTTCAGGAATCTACTACATAGCTGCCCACCGGTTTGCTTATCTACAGACCAACCTAAAGAGGATCAAGTGGTTGGAAGACTTGAAATTCGTGAAGCTGTTCATTTTTGTGGAAGCTCATATAAATTCGACTTTACATATTCAAGGTCGGAGGGTTGAAATGAACTCACATGTATATGAGGAAGTAACCCGTGTAATCCCAGCCGATAGGATTAAAGTGTTGGGCCGCCATGAGAAGTATGGATTCCAACGGAAAGGGTAACCTGAACTTCCAATGAATTATCGATTCCTAAAGATCCATGACCCAAAACCTTACTATTACACAGTTCCGGTAGACAAATGCAATACAACGTTGTTCTCCCCAAACTGAATGTAATGATTGGATTATCATCACACGAGACGTTGTATGAGGCTACACCCATGTGAATACAAATAAAGACTTCTTTTATCAATATCTGGCTGTGCATAAGAGTTGTTAAAAAGTTAAGTATCTTCATTACTTATGAGATAGCTGAACTAAAGATAAGCTAACGTCAATTATCATATAATAACGTTAAGAAAACTTTTATCCAGGCACAACCCCAGGTACAGGTTCCAAATTCGCCCCCTACATCAAGTACTGCTGTGACCCAGGAGAAGAAGTTCCTCCTCAAGCAGATAAAGCCACCCAAGTTTGACGGGAGAGGCAGATTCATCCAGTCTGATGCAGAAATTTGGGTTGAATCCATGGAGGATTACTTTGAAGCAGCTGGTACTGCACCTACCAATCAGGCCATGCTCGCCAAGTTAAAACTCACCGACGAAGCCAGACTTTCGTGGAAGCAATGGTGCAGGGATCAAGGGACTTCAGAGGGGTCCGTTACCTGGGAGAAGTTGAAGAAAACCGTGCAGGGAAGATATTTACCACCTGCATATCGTACACAGAAAATGAATGAGTTCTACGAGCTAAAACAGCTAGGACTCACTCTTGACGCATACTACTCTAAATTCGTCTCAGTCTTAAAGTCTGCGCCATAGATGGACATGACGCAGCAGGTGTCCAAATTTTGTGTGGGCTTAAATCCACCCGTAAATACCCGTCTCGAATCTATGCTTCCATCAGATCTTCAGGATGCACTCATTCCAGCGGCGCCTATAATTCAGGAGGTGCAAGCTAGACCAAGGGGTAACAAAACTTGGTCCTATAGTGACCCGAACAGAGGAGCATTCAGACCTCAAATGAAGAGAGTTCAAGGTCACAATGAGGGACAAAAGAAGAAAGCAAGGACAAATAACGTCAACAAGTATGTTCCTACTCAAAGTAATGGCCGAAACCTCCGATGTTTCCACTGCAACGAACTCGGTCACTTCAAGAGGCAATGTCCCAAGCTCAGCGGGGGACATCGTCAAATGCCTTTCCAAGGTGTAGGCCGCGGTCAAGGAGCCGCCACCTGTGGAAGAGGAAGAACTGCCTGCATTGCCAATAGGCAAAGATGCGAAGAAGAAGATGAGGAAGATCCGACTATGGAAGTAGAATTCGAAAGAGCGACAGTCCATGCCGCTTTACACAAGAAAGGGCCGAATCGCCAGTTCTCGGTGATTCAGACATCGTCGGACTATCAAGGTAAAGGTTTCAAAACCTTGATTGATTGTGGCAGTACACATTCCTTTATTTCACCAGCATGTGCAAAAAGATTAGGAATAGCCACAGTAGAAGCACCTACCCTGCTTGTGGAATTGGCAAACGGTCGTGAGGTAACTTGTACCAGGAAAACTGCTAATGTGGAATTCTTTCTGGGAGGAAAGAAAACCTCAGTCAAATTCAGAGTCATGAATTTAGGTATCCATGAGTGTCTACTCGGGATGGATTGGCTTACGCCTGATGACGCCCATATCCACTGTGGAAAGGGTCAAGTTTCCTTTCGAAACTCTGAAAGGGAGTTTGTCACAACTCAAGGTGAGGCAGGAGTGCCAAGAATCCAATTAGCCAAAGTATCCCGGATCATAAAAGGAGTCAGAAAAGGATTACCCGTTTACCTGATCAAACTCAACAAGTTAGATCAAAAGCAAGAGTCTCATGAAGGACCTTCTTGGCTAAAGGAATACGCTGACATATTCCCTGAGGAATTGATTGAACTTCCACCTCCAAGGGAAGTAGATCATGAGATTAGGCTAGTGCCTGGAGCTGCACCAATTGCAAAGAGACCTTATAGAACGTCCATACCAGAAGCAATTGAGTTGAAGGAACAGCTCAAGCAACTGTTGGATCAGGGTTGCATCCGGCCTAGCAACTCACCGTGGGGAGCTCCAGTACTATTGCAAAAAAAGAAAGATGGGACACTTCGACTATGTATTGATTACCGAGGGTTGAATCAATCAACAGTCAAGAACAAGTATCCTATTCCTAGAAGAGATGAGCTTCTTGATCGTCTTCAAGGTGCAAAGATCTTCTCCAAGATTGATCTCAGGTCAGGTTATTATCAAATAAGGATCAAGGAAGAAGATATTCCAAAGACGGCCTTCAATACAAGATATGGGCACTTTGAGTTCCTGGTTATGTCATTCGGGCTTACAAATGCACCTGCCACCTTCAATAGATTAATGCAAGATATCTTTAGACCATATCTTGATGATTTCGTGCTTGTCTTCTTCGATGACACTTTACTGTATTCTAAACGGGAAGAAGATCATGAACCTCAACTTCGTATTGTCCTTGAGACAATGAGGTCTCATAAGCTGTACGCAAAAATAAAGAAGTGTGCATTCTTCAAGCGTCAGATTGAATATCTGGGATTCATAGTATCATCAAAAGGAATATCAGTAGACCCGGCCAAGGTCAGAGATGTGCTTGAATGGCCAATACCAGTATCTGTCAAAGAGATACATAGCTTTCTTGGATTGAAAGGATGGTATACAGACTTCATCGAAAACTATGCTTTGATTACAGCACCTCTTACAGACTTACTAAAGAAGTAGACTTCTATTACATGGTCAACTTCCGAACAATATAGCTTCGACAAATTGAAGCAGAGTTTGGTATCAGCACCTATTCTAAAACTTTCCGACCTCAATAAGGAGTTCGAGGTAGTAACTGATGCTAGCATTCTTGCCTTGGGGTGTGTACTTATGCAGGAAGGTCATCCAGTAGCATACTCTTCAAGGAAATTGAAGAGTCATGAAAAGAATTATGCCACGCATGATCTGGAATTACTAGCTGTCATCCATGCTCTAAAGCTTTGGAGACACTACCTATTGGGTAACAAGTTTACTCTAGTAACCGATCATAAGAGTCGCAAATGAATTTTAACCCAGAACGAGCTCAACATGAGGCAACGTCGGTGGATTGAAGTATTGGAGGAATATGATTTTGAAATCAAGTACCGACCAGGGAAAGAGAATGTAGTTGCCGATGCACTCAGTCGCAAGGCATTCCTAAATTCCCTAATCTTGCAGAATCCATCAACGGCCAGATCTCTGGCTACAAAGGTATCTATGCCAAACAACCCTATACTTGAACTAGCTAGAGAGGAAGCATGCCATGATTTGGCCTACCAAACAATGATAAAGGAAACATCTACCAAGGAGCAGAATAAGAAGTTGCAAGCTAAGTATGAGGAATTTTCCATTGATAATGGACTTGTCTACTACAGAACAAGGCTGTGTATACCAGCAAGCCAGTCACTTAAGCAGAAGATATTATGGGAAGCTCATGATTCTCCTTTCGCAGGACATCCTGGCTATGCTAAAACTCTTAATGCAGTTAGGAAGAGCTATCATTGGGAGAGGCTTAAAGGTGACGTTCTCAAGTATGGCACTGAGTGTTTGTCTTGCCAACGTACCAAGGCCGAACACGTCATGATGCCAGGGAAACTGCAACCGCTTGACATTCCCCAAATGAAATGGGAATTCATCAGTATGGATTTTGTTGTGGGCTTAGGCCAAGTCCAAGGAGGATACAATTCCATTATGGTTGTGGTTCACATGCTTACCAAGGTTGCACACCTGATTCCAGTAAAGACAAAGTATAAAGCCTCCGACATTGCAAGATTGTTTATCAAGGAGATATTCAAGCTACATGGATTACCTAGAAGAATCATTAGTGATCGAGATTCTCTCTTCACATCACACTTCTGGAGAGCTATCTTTGAAGCTATGGGGACTCAACTCTGTTTTAGCACCGCCTACCATCCCCAAACGGATGGCCAAACAGAGCAAGTAAATCAAATCATTGAGGATATGCTTAGGGCATACTGCTGTCGAGAGCCGAAGAGGTGGATTCAATACTTGCCATTAGTTGAATTTGCCTACAATGCTTCTTACCAGCAGAGCATTCAAATGACCCCTTTCCAGGCATTGTATGGTCATCATTGTCGAAGTCCCCTAAACTTTTCTGATCCAACCCTAAGAGTTGAAGCTTCAAGACAAATGTTGGAGGACATGGATGATCAAATAAGGTCAATAAGACAAGACATACAAGCGGCCAAGGATAGACAAAAGGCATATGCAGATTTGAAACGTCAAGAAAGAGACTTCGAAGAAGGAGACATGGTCTTCATTCGGGTACGCCCTAAAAAGAGTTCGCTATCCCTAGGAGAATGCAAGAAGCTAAGTCCAACGTATTGTGGGCTGTATAAAATCCTCAAATGCCTAGGACCCAATGCTTATAGATTGCAACTCCCTGAGAACCTAAAGGTTCACAATGTATTCCATATCAGCCTATTGAGTCCTTGAACTAAGGCCAGAAAGGATCTTAGATGTTAGGGAAAGACAGTTAAGATCTAGAACCTTGAAAGAATGCCTTGTCTAGTGGAAAGATTATCCCGAAGAGGATGCCACTTGGATAGATGAAAGCTCTCTCAACCATCAATATCCCCAGTTTATCTCGAGATGAGGACATCTCGATTCCTCCAAGGGGGAGAGAATGTAATATTCCGCGTTAAAAAAGATGAGTTGGATTTATGGAAGTTTTTTTATTCCCCCCTTATCCCTCCAGCCGAGTGACGAGCTAGAGGGGGAGGGGAATAGAAGGAGCTATTAAGCTCCTTGGTGGAGCCTTATGGAGGGAGGGGGACCATGTGTGATGACACGCCAGGAGGAAAGATCCCCCTCCCCTCCACTATTTAAACGAGGGGGGGGCCGCTGGAGAGAGGAGGCTGAGCCGTGAGAGAAGAGGCGGAAGGAGACAACCCTGCCGTGAGGAGAGTGCCGCCATATCCCCGAGCAGAGGGAGGAGGACGGAAGGCTGCTACCGCCTACATCCTGAGACCGCCGCTACCATCGTCAACCAGTCCACAAAAAGCCGTGAGGGATTCCGTCATCCTCCACACGCCATGTGCATTTAGAAGCTTCCAAGAAGCTTCTTGGAAGCTTCTAAGGGGGGGATTTTTAAGCCCCCTTTCCTCCCCTAAAAAAAGAACTCAGACCTTCAAGGTCTTACTATCCTCCCCCCCCCCGTGTCTTAAAACCTTCCAAGCCCCCCCTTCTTGTGGCTCTTGAAACCCTCTCCCCCGTGTTTTAAAATTTCTTTTAATCTTGCTTTCTTTGTGCTCTTGAAACCCCCCTCCCTCAAAATTTTCCCTAAGGGTCCTTAGGCCCTTACCTATAGTCTTTAAAGCTACTTTTTCCCCCATGTTTTAAACCCCTAGGCCCCTTTTTCTACCCCCTCAAAAGCTTTTTTCCTATAGCTTTTTTTTTGTTGTAAGTTCTCCCTAAAAGGGCCTTATTTCCCCGCCCCCATATCTCAAATCCCCCCTAAGGGCCCCCCCTTAGCCCTTTCCTTTCCCCATGCAAAATACCCTTGGGGCTTTGTTTTTTTTTTTGTTTTCACTCGTAAAGGAAAAAGAGTGTTGAGGGTCTTTTTAACACCTCCCTTTCCCACTCAAAAACCCTCGTAAGGGATTCCACACTTTTTATTCCTTATTTGTGCGAGTTTTACAAGGCCATTAAGCCCCTCCTATGGCTTTAATGGGTCTTATCCGCAAAAGATTGTGAATCACCCCCTTCTGAATTCCCTACTTCAAGGAGGAAGCCTTCAAAAAACTACTTTCGACGGATGGTGCAAGTTATTGCAAAAGGGAACCATGGTGGAATTTCAAAAGGAATTGTAAAGCTACTTCCACAACGGAAAGACTACATCTACGATGCCGCCTAAGAAAGTCCAAGGTGTAGCTGCGGGAGGGTCATCTCCCGGTATCCATGTGGATATCTCACCCCAAAACCAGGTTTTTATTTCTCTTGGCTTTAATTCGGTTTTAAGTCGATCATGCAAAGGAAAAATGTTAAGGATAGGATATATTTGTTCGAGTTATTTGTAACGAAGGAATTTAGCTTAGGAATGACAATGTATAGAACTTAGCTTTCTTCAAATTGCATCAAGCATTATAAATTACGAGCAAGATTATCCATTTACTATAGTAATATATTTTAGTTAAATCCTAAGGTGTAGAAATTATATCTTGCACCATTAGTCTTATTCCTTTCGCAACGAATCATTGTAAATGGCTAATTTCATGAAAGGTTTCTTTCGATGCTCAAATTACTAGGGAGTTATCTTTGCTGGTTGCACATCTTAGCAAGGCAATTGTTGTTATTTGGCATGAGTTCATCTCTAAAGAAAACGGAAGTTAAATGTTAGGAATTAACAAGTATAAAAATTAGATATACGAACTCATTTGGAAAGAAAATGTAATGGGGAATTGCTGGATGACACTCTATTAATATTTTTCGCTTGCTATTTGAGGACTTGGGGACTAATAAAGTGTGTATACACCAATTTCATAGCTAGGTCTTTTTGTCCCAAGGAGTATTGTCGCTCTTTGTATCACCTTGGCATTAGGCTA
Organism: Lygodium microphyllum; assembly: GCF_053477565.2. NCBI lineage: Eukaryota > Viridiplantae > Streptophyta > Polypodiopsida > Schizaeales > Lygodiaceae > Lygodium > Lygodium microphyllum. The sequence goes on along the minus strand of NC_141141.1, from coordinate 81,664,851 downwards.
TATGCCAAATTAAACTGTATTGATTGAAGAAAGTAAATTGTCACAAGGATAGTAAAACCGTGACAAGACGATTAATATTACCTTCCAAAAGATAACTGAACCAATCTAAACATAGAAACATTCATACCCTAAACACTTGACTACTTTCCTTACCGTAGGGACAATAAATTCATAAAGATAAGAAACTAGGATTTGTCTCTAAGGTTCTTAAAAGAAGAAACCCTAGGCCTGACATACGTCAGCTTAAAGAATCTAAATAGATTATTCCATCGCAGGACTTGCGCAGGTTAAAGGCCTGAAGGGAGAGGCAGCTTCAGTTACCCCCGACTGCCTGCCTGACCCTAACCAAGGGGGTTGTTGACCGCGCCGAGAACGTGGACCGAACCCGCCATGAGAGGTCTCTCCGTTAAGCTCTACTTGGAGTAGGAGGACGCTTGGGTGCCAGGGGGGGTTTGGCCGTAAATCCCTCGCCTTCCGGGTCCTGCACAAGAGGCTAATGTGACTCAGGATTGGATCTCGAGGCCCGCATACTAGTTGATGGGCGGAAGCTTAGAGTAGTGATCCCTGGAGATTACTGGTTAGCCTTCGGGCAGATTATGGACAAGCCTACGGGCGGAACTCCTTGTATTTCAAAGATAAAATGATGAAATTGCTTGATGTTGTTTTTCTATGTCACGTGATAAGATTACGTGAAGGAACCAGTGGTCAACAAGGTTAATTAAAGAAGCTGATTGTTATATGTCAAATTAATGTGTTAGATAATTACATAACTAAAACAAACTGAGGAAAGTGCGGAGGATGGGCCATGGGTCCGTCCTACGGTTGGGTGGTCCCGGTTAGCCGGGGACTTTTCTCAAAAATCTTGAAGAACAGCGGAATGATCATCATCATCAAAACGAATAACGAGAACGATGACCTAAAGTTACATATTACCCGATTTACGTTGATTTAGGGGAACGGAATGGGACTATGCCTTATGGCAGAGAGGTTGAGCTTTGCATCCCTCTCGTTTCCCATTCTCCTTGAACCAAGTGCAGCGTGAATCCGCTTCGGACCTGGCGTTTCTGCGTAAAGTAGTTCGCTCGGGTGTGATGCTAGTTGCTGTTAGCTGATGACCCATCTTGAAAACCCTAATTCCGGTCGATCCGAAGTGGGAACGGCCAGGATACTTCCGCTACGTGGCAGACGCGGAAAGACCTAGATCGCAAAACCCGTAACATTCCACGGGAGTGCCGGGCGGAGCTTTCTAGACATCCTTCCGGATGGACTGCTAAGACGTGTCTTGGATGATACTGGGGGACACGTTACACTAACGGACGGTGCCCAAAGAGTCTGGCATGCCCAATACAATGTCCAAGTAGAAATAACATAATCGTGCACCCATGCGCATACAGAATAATAATAAATATCCAATGCCTCAATAAATAGGCGTGACAAAATATAGGCATGGCGCCCATCAAAATATAAATTATAAATCGAATACTCGCTATCCTCCAATGCTTTCCTCCGCCACTGATGCTATCTCTACACATCAACTGAAGCATTCACAATCGTTAGTAAAATAATACAATTAAACCGACAAAAGTGAATACCTAGCAGTCTTCAGCTAAATAGATCAACTGGTTAGAAATCAATCCTAACCTTAATTTATTATCAGTGCGCACTATAAACTCATAAACGTTTATTAATTTACTATGCATTTTGCGGAATCACCCGCTATGGAATCACCCATGTACACACTAAATTAATGAAACGCCCGAAAAGGACAGGCGTCTCCATCAACTTCTCGCACAAAGAATTCACTTTGTGTATGAGCCCCGGTCATCAAAGTTTACGGAATCCACCGTAAAACCTCACGGAATTCACCGTGGCACGGAATCCACCGTGAAATATGCCTCTTGGCATCATGTGATGAAAGTGGTCTTCTTTTGATCCTCCTCTGCAATGTGAATCTGGAAGTAGCCAAAGTAGCCATCACACACCGTATACCGCTCATGTCCCGCTACTTCATTCAATATTTCATCCTGAAATGGGAGAGGGAAGTGGTCCCTCTTTGTTGTAGTATTTAGTGGCTTGTAAGCTATGCATACTCGCCACTTATCATTTTTCTTTGGCCTCGCTACTACTGGGGAGACCCATTCTGAATCTTCCACTAGGTATATGAATCCTACATTCAAGAGTATCTTCACCTCCGTCAACAGTGCATCCTGTTGCACAACTCCCAGTCTTCTCAATCTTTGTACTATAGGTTTGCTTCCTTCTTTGAGTTGGATGTGATGCTTCACAACAGCAACACCTATAATGTGAGTATAATCAGAAATAAACAATGATGCATGCTTCTTGAGAACATTCACATAACCCTCCCTTTCTTCATCCTTTATATCCTTGGATATCATCTTCTCTAGGCTAACATCCCACACATCTTCTCCTTGGATTCTTTTCAGCCAATGTATCATTATAAATCAACCCATGAAATAGCCCTGAAATATCTTCATTTTTAGCCAAAACATCAATTTGCTTCAGCTCTCGTTCCACATGACATAAATGCTTTCTTTCAGCCCTATTGGCTGAAAACTGTTTATAACAGGCCACACTATTGGCCGTAAAAACCTGCAAGTCAGCTTTTGGCATAGCCCCCTTTACATATGGAGGCAAATTTTTATGACATGAAGCACCGCCATAGCCTCCACTTATAGCAGTGCTACCCGAAATCCCTTAAATTCTCGGGCATTAGGAGGTACAGGATGATCTCTCAATCGATTTCTATTCCGATGATGATTTACACATACAGTCAAAAATTGGACAGCTTTGTCATTATCCTTACTTCTTATCTGAGCATATGATGAACCATCATTAAGGGCCTTTGTCTCCAAACGAGACTCAGAAATAAAAGGTTGACCAAGAATGATAGGGTAGCTGCAGGATTCTTTAAAAAAAAAATGAAATTCATCTTTTACATTACCAATAGTTACTTGTACATAAGGGCATGCCGCAAAGAGATCGCCAGAGGAGTTATTGGCTGCTTTCATGCGCCATCCTAGGTCTACATCTATGGACCATCCGCCATTCTCATAGAGACTTCTTGACATGGCATTGATTTCCGAGCCATGGTCTATAAGGGCAATGCATGGAGTCTCTTTTTCTCTAATCTTAACAATGGTTTCAGTGATCGCCCTTACCCAATGGGTACGGGAGTAGTGACTACTAGGAATAAAATGAGCATCATTTTCTTCTTGCAAGTTGTGAAGATGAGCTTCTTTCTTATGCATGGGATGCACTTTGGATTGAGAAGACCCCACCATAACATTTTCTGCAATAGCTTCTTAAATTTCTGCTTCATAGATGTCTTCATCTTTGGCTTCTATGGTTGCAATCAATTCTTTGATTGCCTCCAATCAAATCCCTTGAGTTTTCAGCTTCTCTTCATCCTGCAAATACACATGAAGTGCTTGCAAAAAACCATGCACATATTCTTCAGTTTTCTCATCAACATATTGTCTTTTCTGTTTAATTACATCAATTATTACATCATGAAATCCTCGTTTTGCAATTTCGAGAATTTCACCTAATGTAAATTCAATTCTACTTCCAAGAATCCTTTCTTCTAGGATTCGCTTGAGATCCGTCGTAGTCTCTATGTCAGACTGCAACTTGTAGCCGAGATGTTTGCCTTTTCTTTTTTCTTCCATCTTCTTTGCTTTAGGGGCATTTCCCATATCAAGCTCTGGTGGTGGTGGATTTTTAGCAGCCTTCTACTCATCCGGTTTACTTCTTGTCACACGTTTAATTGGCCCTGAAGAGGAGGGACTAGCAGCATCTTCATCTCTTCTTCTCTTTTCTTTTGCCACAGCTTCATGAATATTAATTTCAGCCAACCGAGTGAAATCTGAAAATGAATCAACTGGCTCGGTCCATCTGGTTCTTCCTCGGATACATTGACTGGTAGTAGTTAAATCATCTTTGGTTGCCTTACCTTTCTCCATGCGATCTAAGACATGCATCCACACTTTAGATTTTGCATCAATTTTACATGCTTTAACAATTTCATTAGTTGGCTCAATTTTCAGCCCATAGGTAGTTGCATCAACAGCTGCATAGGCTGTTCTTGTTGCCAAATCCTCCAGTCTTTTCTTCATACCACCGTTACCGAGATTTGGCTCAAGAGGAAGCCCAATTTCGGTTGCATGAATTTTACTATCCTTCCAAAAGACTAATTTTTGCGCTTCAGCTTCTCATAATGCAGCGCACTCCCTTTTATCATGTTGTAGGCTATCACACTAGATACATCGTCTTTTGAAGCCTTCTCGTACGGGTCTTTGGGTAATTGTCCATCCTCTTTCTTCCACTTTCACATCAAGCCTTTCCACCTTGGAATTAATCTTCATTAGATTAAGATGGAGATCCCGCATGCTCTTAATTAGCTTGTCCATGACATCCTTCTTTGGAGGTGAAACAGTAGCATTTCTTGGTTGCTCGGCCATAGAGACAGGAGGTCGAGATATAGGAACATGCTCCTTCATGGATTCAGTTGGTGTAGAGGTAGATCCCCATCTTAGGCGCATTCACTCTCTTCGAGCAATCATATTAACTGCTTCAGTGACATCACTCCAAGCAGTCTTCAATCCCGTCTTAGAGTCAGGATCTTCAAGCCGATCAGTTAGCTTTTCTTGAAGAAAAGGATCTGCACCCTTTAGAAATAATTCAATCTTCTCGCTTTCCATACCCTGCTGATCGTCAAGATCTAATTGAGTAAATTTGCTTTCAAATTCGCGGTGAAGAGCAGTGGCAGTTAGTCCCTTATTGGGCCTTTTGACCCATTCAGTTAAGACTTTTTTCGTCATGAGGCCACAATCTTCAAGAAAAAATTCTTCTCAAAGAGCCTTCTTGAATGCGGTCCATCCCACGTCTTTTTGGAAAAGACCATGAATTCGGTCCTGGAGGCCATGCATGGCGAAACGGGCAAAATATCAGCTCCAATCATGATGAGGAACTCCAAAGAAGACCATCTTGTCAGTATAGAGACAGATAAAAGAGGACACATTTTGCCCATTTAATTGCTTGATCTCCTACCCAACTGCTTCCAAAGCTTTAATGGCAACAACATCATTCTGCTCTTCTTCTTGTCTTTGCTATTGTTGCAATTGCAACTGCTGCTGAAATTGCAATTGTTGTTGTTGGCTTCCTTGCATTAGACGAACCAATTGTTGCAAGGCATCTCCTCCCAAACTTGATGATTCTTCCATTGTACTTCCTCTTCCGCAGTTGACCTTCATGTCGGGTTCACCACTATCGTCATGTTGGGGGTTGAAGGTCTACCACCGGGGTTTAGAGTAGAAGAGGAGTGTGGGATTCAAGGTTTGGAGAAGGAGAAAAGATTGGGGTTTGATAAGATTTGGGTTTTAGAAATGACTTAGTTGAAGAAGAAGATATCAAGCTTTTTCTTTTTATTCAGCATACATGGAATGAAAGACTTTGACTTGATCACATCAAATGCATATGGGAATAATAAGCCATTACATTAGGGATAACCTCAGATTTAAACCAAATGGATATTCCAAATGCAAGCTCAAATGGTTTCCATTTCATGAACATGAATGGATAACAACTCCAAGATACAAGTATTTTGATGGTAGACTCAAATACATTCAAGACATAGATCAAAAGCTCATGAAATGCATTGATAAAGCATAATTTTAACTTCAGCTCTATTTTAAAATAGTAATTTCCAGCCCATAATCAAGCTCCAAAAGTGTACATAATCCCAAGAATAAGCTCCTCTAATCATTCACAAGTAAAGCCCTGATGTTAAGAGGTCAATTTCCTCTATTACAACCACATAGATCACTTGTTTACTCATCAAAATGGACAAGAATAGTGGGCTACCCTCTTTATGACTGGTTTTTTCAGTCCATAACAGCCCATACACCTTTAAAATCCTCCCCTTTTCTTGTCCCAAAGTCACTCAAGTACTTGGGTACAAGAGACGGGCTTCATTGGACCATGAATAAGGTAAAAGAATGAGAGAAGACGTATATCAGAGCAGGCTGAATACTTTTTGTCAGGTTTTCCCCTTTTATGGACTGTCATACCATTCATTTTCGTCATACCAAATGGACGGGTAAGAAGAGCTCTCACCTTCCTTGTTTGTATCTCCTTCTTCAGCTTCAGTTTGCCTTGAGTTTGCATGCTTTGGAGCATGCACCATAGCTCATAGCTCATCCTCCATCTGCCACATGTATGCAGGCCCATTTTTTGCACCGAAAAATGTGGGCTGCATCCTGCTCAACTCCCACTTATCATTTTGACCATCTAGGTCACTTGCAGGTCATTTTAGTCCATTATTTCAGGTCCCACATGAACCTAGTGGACTTTTGGGACTTTTCTTGATTTCCAACCAAATTTTCCTCTTAAACCAATGTGACATAGCCTGCAAACTGTCAATTACTTCCAACTGATCAAGTTGTGGGTTCCCATAGACTTAATTTTTATCAATATAGATGGACCTACAACTGAAAATTGTATGATAGTTACAAAAGAACTATAGAACTAAGTGATATCTAAGTTGGTTGTTGGGTAACAATGACTGAGTTATGTATGAAAATTCCTCATATAAATCCTAATAAAGTTCTTCTGTGATCAAAAAAATCCTATGATTTATATTATGAACAAAAAACTTTTTAACAACGTTCAAGGCTTATTAATAAATATCCTTATCTGTGAATTTTTCCTGAATAAAACATAACCCTTTTCTATTCAATACGTAAATATTCCCTTTATATTACATCCTTTGGTATGTAAATAATGTATAAAATTTGTATTTTCAAAATACATTTTTTTGTACCCACGCGATGAACACATATATTCATGAGTAACTTACTCGAGGATGGAAGAGCTTGGGACATGTGTATGCATAAAAAATGAATGCTAGATTATTTATAATATCTGAAGGCTTGTTATCAACAATCACATGGTGCATCAATGATAGTCGGATGGCTTGTAGCATTGCTGTAATAACACCTAAGTGATCCTTCTTTCAATATAGTTTGTGAGGATGTTCATATGAAATATTTGCATGGGTTAAAGTTAGTTTTTTGTGATGATTTGAATATTTGTTTCTTATTAATTGCTTGTTTTTATATATTTTTATTGTTAAAAATACTCAAAAATGAAAAAAAATAAACTAATAAATAGAGAGAAATGTCCAAAAATTACGAAAAGACAACATGATGATTCTCAAAATTTTATTTATCCAAGAAATGCTTTCTTGACTAGAATTCATGGAAACATTCACCATGAAGTGTGATTATTTTGGGTTAGTAGCACAAGGTTAGCCTTGGTATACCTATAGTTGTGTCATAGCGTGAGAAATATATAAAGAAATAAGGGGATGATTAAATGAATTGATTTCAATCTTTTTTGGTCATTGAAGCATTATTAGGCTTAGATTCATGACTATACATGTGCGTTATGGTATTAGGGGTTTTGGGTATTCATGGGAAAAAGGAAAGATATATTTTTGTATGTATATACTGCTTTCTTAGAAGGTTGTATAAGCATGAATCATCCACATATACATTAAAGTGACATCCCTCTATATATTATTGCACAATACTCACGACAAGATATAGGCCTTATATTGACATTAAAAGTGACAAAAATGTTTATAAAGAAATTTGCCCCCATCATCGCAAAAAACTTCATTATTGGTGACACCATAGAACAATCGATATTAGCGTCATTATTAGTGTCGCTATTCGCATCGCAAATAGCGACATTGATAACGACGCTTTGTGATGCATTTTGCGACGCTAATAGTAACGGTAACAGGAAACAAAAATAATTTGTGGCAGGGCAGCTTGCACTATGTGCTTTACTTGGGCTATACAAAATAGTTTCAGTAATGTTTACAATGCTAAAGGAAAAGTGCACTTACATCATAACACTGATACATGAAATAAAAACATGATCGCGTAATGAAAGCGACGAGTACAATCATGGCAATATATTACTACTACATAGAAAATGTCTACATAGATCACGTGACCAAAAAATAAGTGTATGTGAGCTCCAGGGATCCAAGGGCGAGCTATAGATCCTTGCCACCCAAAAACCTTGTCACGTCGCAAAGGAGCATCGAATAGACTCTACAAAAAAAGAAACAACTATACATCAGTCCACCATACAATAATGTATTTTAATTAAACTTAGTAACTACGGACAAGAAAGATGAGTGACATTCAGGGCCGCAGCGTCCATACAATCGGTCGATTAATGCAGTGAGACCGTGCCTCTCTACATATCGCGTCTCAAGGCCGTTGGGATCGCGGTTTGTAATGGAGTGCTACAAAGAAAACAAGATACAACTATTGGAAACACGATTGTCAGTACAAAGGATATTGCAAAAAAAAAAAAGCAAGCAGAATAAAATAAGAACTTACAAAGTCCTCCAGATATGTCTTGTGGCCACCACTCCCAAGATAATGGACCACTCCGGCCTCTAGTCATGCCCTCACTGCCTCGCGCTGCTATCTCCAATGTCCTGGAGAATCTATAGCCTCCTCCCTAAGCTAGCACTAGTCATCTACGTCTGGCCTTGTAAGGTGTCCACTTGTAATCTTCAGGACATGTCTTAGCAGTCCATCAGAAAGGATGTCTAGAAAGCTCGGCCCGGTACTCCCATGGAATGTCACGGGGTTTGCGATCTAAGTCTTTCTGCATCTGCCACGTAGCACAAGTATTCTGGCCATTCCCACTTAGGACCGACCTGAATCAGGGTTTTTCCCTAATGGTCATTTCCTAAATAGCAACTAGCGTCCAATCCCAAGCGAACTACTTTACGTAGAAACGCCAGGTCCGAAGAGGATTCACGCTGCACTTGGTTCAAGGAGAATAGGAAATGAGAGGGATGCAAGGCTCGACCTATCTGCCATAAGGTATAGTTCCATTTCGTTCCCCTAAAACAGCGTAAATCGGGATTTTTATAACTTAGATTCTAGGTCAGTGCCCTTGCTGTTCGTGTCCTTTGAACGATCTTCTTACTGTCCATCATGATTGAGAAAAGTTCCCGGCCAACCGGGACCACCCATCCATAGGACGGACCATGACTACATCCTCCGTACTTTCCTCAGGTTGTTTTAGTTATTTAATTACCTAACACATTTAGTTGGACATGTATTAATTAGCTTTCTTAATTAGCCCGTTAGGAATTGGTTCCTTCACGTAATCGTAGCACTTGACATAGAAAAGCAATGTCAAACAAGTTCTTTTTCAATAGGTTATCATATTTATCTTTGAAATGCATAAAGTCCAGTCCGTAGGCTTATCCATAATCCGCCCGAAGGCTATCCAGCAATCCACAGGGATTACGAATCTGAGATTCCGCCCATAGACTAGTATGCGGGCCTCGAGATCCAATCCAGAGTCACATTGGCCTCTTGTGCAGGGCTCGAAAGGTGAGGGATTTACGGCCAGAGCCCCCTCTAGCACCCAAGCATCCTCCTACTCCAAGTTGTGCTCAATGACACCTCTCGGTGGGTTCGATCCACCTTCCCGGCACTGTAACAATCCCCTTGGTTAGGGTTAGGCAGGCAATCAGGGGTAACTGAAGCTGCCTCTCCATTCAGGCCTTCAACCTGAAGCATTACATATATTTTCATCCTTTAACTCTTTGAGCAGACAAAGAAAAACAGTGCTCTTAAAATTGTTACAAGCACAATCATTTTCATTGGTCGTTATTTTTGGCCAACTGCTAAGGAGTGAATCCTTCTTTCCAAATGCATCCATCACTCGATACGGGATCAGTTGCGACTTGGAAAGATCCCCAAGAGTTTGATTGTTAACCTTGGTATCCTTGGGTTAGGGCCGTATCCTATTAATCCAACTTAACCAAAACCTTAAGTGCTATTAGCAGTAAATATATTATTTCAATTTACTGATTGGTCCTTTGCTTCCAAGCAAATATCTAATCCCTGTATCTTGGTCACTTTACCCAAGAAAGGTACTATATTAGGACGATTATTTATCCTCTTTCAAGATAACTTGGGTAAGAATATGCCAATTTCATTCCGAGGAATTGGCCATTCCCTTGTGATCAAATCACAAGATCATGTGACTCTGCAACTTGTTGCCAAGTGTCGCACCTAATCCATGGGACTATTATACCCATCAATGGCATCTTCTAATCATGATATCATGATTAGATATAACAATCCATTCCCGATTGCATTAGGCCGACATTGTCGGTCCTAGGGTTCCAAGTTTAAACCGAGTTTCATCTTTTTAGCGAGAGATCCTTAGGGTAAAAACCCTAGATCATTTCTCGCAAGTATGTCCTATTGTCCCTACATTCTGTGAATGTGGGAAAGTCTTTCGGGTATAGGAGTTGCAGCTTTGGCAATAAGAGCGACTAGGTCACGTCCTCAACGTGTCAAATCCTAGTTAGCTCTTTGGGATATGTTGCATTGAATTAACCCTTCCTAAACGAGTACTTCACGGTTTTAGGTATTTAGGTTTTAACTTGTCTATTCTTGAAGATAATTACGCTACCAATTCTTGTAACCACATGATTCATTGTCTACGTATAAGTTGATTTACAAACCCTAACTTTTCGGGTTAAGATCAAAGCATAGGTTAAGTTATAGCATAATTTCAATTGATCATCCTATAACATGCAAACAAGATTCATGCTACTAAGCTTTAGGATTTTATGTTTTAACATGGAGCCTTTTTCTACTTTCATTTCCGAATGAATTCGTTGTATGCAGAACTTACACAACCTTTCATTGATTTGAGTTTTTAGGCCACTTGCCTATAGTTAAATCTTCTTCATGCAGCCCTAGCAATTTCCTATGGTTGCTGGTAACTTTCTTTAAGAATCGTTTCGAAAAAGATGTTCAATAATGCGATATGCGGTTTATTCCTTCCATGCTTAATCGAAGTATACTATCATAATTCCATTTTGTAAAAATTAATTAATCTAATTTCATTACTTTGCAATGCATAAAAACGACTTGCTAGAAATGCGTAGAAATCTTATGCTCACTTTATTTTGCTCGTTTTATTGAAAAACACTAATGACCAAATCCCTCAATTGTGATCTATTAGCCAAAGTATCTTCAATCAAAAAGAAACATGCTTCCTTATTCCTCAAATGAGCCATGCATAACTGATTTATTAGGATGTAAATCAAAATTAGGAAGAAAAACCTGGACTTGTGGTGAAATGTCCACATGGATACTAGGAGACGATCCTCCTACGGTTGCGCCTTGTGCTTTCTTAGGAGCCATCGCGAATGGGCCTTTTCATCTTGGAAGCAGATTTATGACCTTGGCCATCTTCTCCGAATGCGAAACTCCCTTTGTGACCGATTGCACCGTCTTTCAGAGTCTACTTTAGAAGGCTTTATAGGTTTCCTCCTTAAACTTCGAGGAAGAAGGGGTGTAAAAGATCTGCTTTGTGAAGGCAAAGGGGATTTTTAAAAGATCCTGGGTTAACAAGAACCCACTTGAGAGGCAATAGGGAAGGCCCATAGGGAGGGTTTTAGCACTCCGGCTATTGGGAGCTTGTGGGAAATCCAAGGGGGAAAAAGGGCTTGACGAGACTTTTTAAAAGCCTCGGATAGGGTCCACAGGAAAGGGGTACTAAATGGACTTTAGCAGATTGGAAAAGGGGAGAAAAGGGTTTAAAAGACCTTAAAGAAGGATTTTTGCGGACGGGGGAAAAACCCACGGGAATGGGGTTTAAATCCTGTGGAGGGGGGGTTTATCAAACCCACTTTGAAAAGGCCTTTTAAAGACCCACAGGAAAGGGGGCTTCCAAGGAGGCTTTAGAAGCTTCCTAAGAATCTTATAAAGCTTTTGGAAAAATTGTGAAAGCCCCACGTGGAAGAGAGAAGGCGATTTCCTCTGTCGGCGTGTTGACGGCCAGATGGCGGCGAGTTGGTGGCATCCTATAGCAGCTTGCAACCCTTGGGCTCCCCACCTTATGACCTAGCGCATCGACGATTAGGGCAACGCTCTCCTAGCTATGGCGGCTTTATGCAGCCCCTCCTCTCTCCACACAACCACACTCTCCTTCACGGCTGCAGCTCTCAAGCCCGTAGCGTGACGATCCCTTCCTCTCTCCCATGGGACAGGCTATATAGGTGAGGGGAGGGGATCCTCCCTCCCCCACGCGGCATCATGCATGGATTTTACCCCCCCTCACATCGAGCAAGGATGCTCATTCTACCACCTTTGCTCATCCATGACTTCCTTCGCATTAAGGCTTGCGTGCCCATACTTTACTCTCCCACCTCCAGCACAGCCTTCGGCTGGGGAGAATAAAAAAGATTTAAAAGAAAGATTTCTCCATAAATCTTCTCAATTTCACCTTGACCTGCTCCCAAGAGGAGGTTCACACGGAGATATGCGGTTTCATCAATCATAGTTTCGATTCTACCAATGATACATCGTGTTTTGAATTTGCACCGTCCGTGACCCAATGCCGGCATTGTCTTTTGCCCGAGAATTCACACGGCTTCGTAATAGTTGACATATTACATTCTCTCCCCCTTGGAGGAATCCAGATGTCCTCATCTCGAGATAAACTGGGGATATTGATGGTTAAGAGTGCTTTCATCTACCCAAGTGGCATCCTCCTCAGGATAATCTTTCCACTGGACGAGGCATTCTCTCAAGGTTCTGGATCTCAGTTGTCTCTGCCTAACATCTAGGATGTAATATTCCTGCATATGAATCTCCTCTTAAGTTAGATAATAGCAATTTTTTAAAAAAATTATCCCCTCCCTTCCCCAGTCGACGGTCGTGCTGGAGGAGAGGGAGGGGAGGCACGATGACTGTGCATGGTGCTGGAACTCATGGAAGGCTTGATGCTCATGCATCAGGCCGCATGGAGGGAGGGAGGTAACTCTCCCTCTACCTATAAAAATCATGGCTATTTCAAGGAGAAGGAGGGGCTCGACGAGAGGACGGGAGGCTACTTAAGGCTGTTGGAGGTTGTCATGAGAGAGGAGGGGTGCTGAGGCTATCATGGAGAGAGAGGAGGAAGCTTAGAGAGCCGTGACGCTGCCATTGAGAGGGAGAGTAGAGCCGCCAAATTGCTGCTTAAATTCCGCCGCCTGTGCTCGAGGGACTGATCATGAAGCCACTGCCAGGAGTCGAACGTCGCCGCAGCCCAATTTGATCGCCTTTCTTTTTCTCCACATGTGGGAAGGTGGACCACAGAGGCTTCTCAGAAGCTTCTTGAGAAGCTTCTAAAGTCCCCTTAGGAAGCCCCCCTTCCTATGGGTTTCCTTAAGCCTTGTCTTGTGGGTTTTATATACCCCCCTGCAGGATTTAAGAACCCCTTCCCATGGGGTTCCCCCAAGCCTATTTTACCCTTCTCGTGGATTCCCCACACAAGTCCATATTAACCCCCACGGGTTCCTTTTAAACCCCCTTTTCCATTGCAACTCCCACAAGCCTTTTTACCCTCAGTTTTCTTTTTAAGGCCCTACTTGTGGAGACCCTATAAAGTCTGTTATAACCCAAGATAATTAAAGGCCCTTTCCTTTTGGAACCCTCTGAGAGCCCAAATCTTTTTTCCCTCTTAAGCTTCGAAGTGGAAGCCTATAAGGTCTTCCCAATAGTTCCCTAATACACCTTTCTGGGGCTTTGAAGGAGAGGGAGCTACAAGCCCCTTCCCACCAGTCACCCACAAGGCCGGCCCTAGGATTTTAGGGAAGGAGAAGAACTTTCAAGCCTCCATTTCCGCAAGGCCCGTTCACAAGAACCCTTTCGCGAACCCCCTCTTTTTCGAAATAAAGAAGGCCCAAGCCAAAAACCCTAAGGCCTTCCATAAGCCAAATTTCGTAAGCCGGTACTTCTGTCAAGGATCCGTACTTCCAAGGGAATCTCCGCGTATGGATATCTCACCGAGCCCACAAGTCCAGGTTTTCTTCCTATTTTTGATTTACGTAGAAGTATTGCAATTATGCATGGTTATTTCATGGAACTAGGATGCACTTACGCTTGTCAAATCCACCTAGCTAAATGTGATATAAATAAATTGGCTATTTGAAATTAACTTGAAGTAACTCACGATACGAAGTTGGTCATTTGTACTTTCAAAGGAATGAACGAAAAAGAACATAAGGTGTCTATGCATTTTTAGCAAGCTGCCTTTGTGCATTGCAAAGTGACGAGTCTAGAACAACTAACGACTATCATTACAAAGTCGAAATTATTATTGTACACTTTGATTATGCATGGAAAGAATAAATCGCATGTCACATTATTAGGTATCTTTCCTTCGAAATGATTCATTAAAAGAAGGTTGCTAATAATCTGTAGGAATTTGCAAGACATGGAAATGGTTCTTAAAACTCCGTAAAGTAAATTAATATCTAGTCAATTGGCTTAAATCTCAATCAACTACGTAAATAGTTACGAATGGTTGTACAATGCTTATTCAGCATACGAAAATCTCATTTAGAAAAGAAGTTAGAAAAAGGTTGCATGGTTCATATAAAACCCTATCGCTTAGTAGCATGAATCTTAAATGCATCAATAGAAGTTATGTCGTAACTTGGCATATGCTTTGGTTTTAAACCAGAAAAGTAGGATTTGTAAATATACTCATATGTAGGCAATGAATCATGTGACTATGAGAATGGTATCGTAAATATCCTCAAGAGTAGACAAGTAAATTGGTATTACCCTAAACACCTAAACCGCCAGGGACACACTTAGAAATGGTTAAATCTAAGCAACATATCCCAAGTGCTAACTAGGCTTTAGAACGTTGAGGACGTAACCTAGTTGTTCTTATTGCCAAGTTGAAACTCTCATATCCTAAAGACCTGCCCACATTCACGAAATGTAGCGAAAATAGGACACACTTGCGAGAAACGATCTAGGGCTTTTACCCTAAGGATCGCTCGCTAAAATAATGAAACCCGATTTGGATTTGGAACCCTAGGACCGACAATTTCGGCCTAGTGCAATCAAGAACGGATTGGATATTAAGACACCGTTCGATGGGCAAAATAGTCCCATGGATTAGATGCAACACTTGTGCAACAAGTTGCAGAGTCGCATGATCTTGTGGTTTGATCACAAGGGAACGGCCAAACTCCTCGGAATAAGATTGGCAGATTCTTACGCAAGTTTATCTTGCAAGAGGAGAAATAATCGTCGTGATATAGTACCTTTCTTGGGTAAAGTAACCAAGATACGAGGATTAGATATTTGTTTGGAAGCAAAAGACCAATTAGTAAATTTGAATAACATATTTACTACTAATAGAACTTAAGGTATTGGTTAAGTTGGGTTAATAGGGTACGGCCCTAACCCAAGGATATAGGGTTAACAAACAAACCCTTGGGGATCTTGCCAAGTCGCAATTGATCCTGGATCGAGTGTTGGATGCATTTGGAGAGAAAGATTCACTCCTTAGAAATTGACCAAATAAATGACCACTGGAATTGATTGTGCTTGTAACAGTTTAGAAAGCACTGTTTGCATTGTTTGCTCAAGGAACTAAAGGATGAAAAGATATCTAATGCTTCAGGTTGAAGGCCTGAAGGGAGAGGTAGCTTGAGTTACCCCCGACTGCCTACCTGACCCTAACCAAGGGGGTTATTGACCGCGCCGGGAACGTGGACCGAACCCGCCACGAGAGGTCTCTCCGTTGAGTTTTACTTGGAGCAGGAGAATGCTTGGGTACCAGGGGGGCTCTGGCCGTAAATCCCTCACCTTCCGCGTCCTGCACAAGAGGCTAACGTGACTCGGAATTGGATCTCGAGGCCGGCATACTAGTTTACAGGCGGAAGCTTGGAATAGTGATCCCTGAGGATCACTCGATAGCCTTCGGGCGGATTATGGACAAGCCTACGGGCGGAACTCCTTGTATTTCAAAGATAAAATGATGAAATGATAATAAAGAATTTGTTTGATATTGTTTTTCTATGTCATGTGATAAGATTACGTGAAGGAACCAGTGCTTAACAGGATTAATTAAAGAAGCTGATTGTTATATGTCAAATTAATGTGTTAGATAATTACATAACTAAAACAAATCAAGGAAAGTGCGAAGGATGGACCGTTGGTCTGTCCTACGGTTGGGTGGTCCCGGTTAGCTGGGAACTTTTCTCAAAAATCTCGAAGAACAACGGGATGATCATCATCATCAAAACAAATAACAAAAGCAATGACCTAGAGTTATGTCTTAATCGATTTACGTTGTTTTAGGGGAACGGAATGGGACTATGCCTTATGGTAGAGAGGTTGAGCTTTGCATCCCCCTCGTTTCCCATTCTCCTTGAACCAAGTGCAGCGTGAATCCGCTTCGGACCTGGCGTTTCTGCGTAAAGTAGTTCGCTCGGGTCTGGCGCTAGTTGCTGTTAGCTAATGACCAATCAGGAAAACCCTAATTCCGATCGATCCTAAGTGGGAATGGCCAGGATACTTCCGCTACGTGGCAGACGTGGGAAGACCTAAATCGCGAAACCCGTAACATTCCATGGGAGTGCCGGGCAGAGTTTTCTAGACATCCTTTCCGATGGACTGCTAAGACGTGTCCTCGATGATACTAGCGGACACATTACAGTTGGTATCAGAGCCGATCAATAACGGAATTGTTTTTATGAGATCTCAATAAAATGAAGTAAAGAAATTGTTAGTGTCCCAAACATTTTCTTACTTTCAATGCTGTCTTGCAGAATTATGAAGCATGGAATAGGTTCTTAGTATTCCGAATCATGTTTATGACCGCGATGCATTCCACGGATTATCGACAAAGGGTTGAGATGATGAAAATCCTAGACCGCATTTACAATCCATTGCCTGTGTACGTGGAACGGAGATGGATGGGTGTTTCAGGGATCTATTACATAGCTGCCCATCGACCTGCGTACCTTCAAATTAACTTGAAGAGAATCAAGTGGATGGAGGATTTGAAGATCGTGAAGCTGTTCGTCTTTGTTGAGGCTCACGCAAACGCGACCCTACAAGTCGAGGGTCGAAGGATTAACCAGAATAAGTATGTGTACGGGAAAGTGATTCAAAGAATCCTGGCCGACTGAATCAAGGTTTTGGGACGTCATGAGAAGAATGGATATCAAAGGAAAAGATACCCTAATCTTCCAATGAACTATCGATTCCTGAAAATTGATGGCCCCAATCCATACTACTACTCAGTTCTTGTAACTGAATGCAACAACATCTTATTCTCCTCGAATTAATGTATCAACTTGTTCCATCACCCCAATAAATAATTGTACCTCGAAAGGGCTATGAATGGAAAACTTTTTTTAAAATCAACGATTGTCTTGACTGTGAATATTGATAAAGAAGTAAAGTGATTTGGTCACTTGGCTAAAGGAATACGCGGACGTAGTTCCTGAAGAGTTAACAGAACTCCCGCTTCAAAGAGAAGTAGATCATGAGATCAAGCTAGTAATAGGAGCTGCACTAATTGCGAAGAGACCCTATAGAATGTCTATACCGGAAGCAATTGAGCTGAAGGAACAACTCAAGCAACTACTAGATCTGGGCTACATTCATCCTAGCAGTTCACCATGGGAAGCACCAGTACTGTTCCAGAAAAAGAAAGATGGAACACTTCGACTATGTATTGATTACAGTGGGTTGAATCAATCAACAATCAAGAACAAATATCATATTCCTACAATAGATGAGCTTCTTGATAGTCTTCAGGGTGCCAAGATCTTCTCCAAGATTATCTTAGGTCTGGTTACTATCAAATAAGAATCAAGGAAGAAGATATCCCAAAGATGACCTTCAACACTAGATATGGACACTTTGAGTTTTAGCTATGTCATTAGGGCTTACGAGTGCGCTTGCCACCTTCAATAATGCAAGATATCTTTAGACCATATCTTGATAACTTCGTGCTCGTCTTCTTTGATGACACTCTGGTCTATTCCAAACAAGTAGGAGATCATGAACCCCAACTTCGGATTTTCCTTGAGACAAGGAGGTCACACAAGCTGCATGCTCAGATGACGAAATGTGCATTCCTCAAACATTAGATTGGTTATCTGGGATTCATCATATCAGCAGAAGGAATCTCAGTGGAGCCGGCCTAAGTCAGAAATGTTCTAGGATGGCCAAATACCAACAACTGTCAAAGAAATACGCAGCTTTCTTGGATTGACAAGATGGTATAGGGCCTTCATCAAAAACTATGATTTGATTGCAGCACCTTTGACAGACTTACTGAAGAAGCAAACGTCCATTGCATGGTCAACTATCGAACAAACTAGCTTTGATAGGTTGAAGCAAAGTTTGGTATCAGCACCGATCCTAAAACTTCTAGACCACAGTAAAGAGTTTGAGGTAGTAACTGATACTAGCATGCTTACCTTAGGATGTGTGCTCATGTAGGAAAGTCATCCTATAGCATAATCTTCAAGAAACTGAAGAGCCATGAAAAGAATTATGCTCCTCATGATCTTGAACTTTTAGTTGTCAAGCTTTGGAGACACTACGTGCTGGGTAACAAGTTTACACTAGTGACTGATCATAAAAGTCTCAAGTGGAACTTTACCTAGAACAAGCTCAACATAAGGCAATGTCAGTGGATTGAAGTGCTGGAGGAGTATGACTTTGAGTTCGAGTACCGACCTGGAAAGGAGTATGTAGTTGCTGATGCATTCAGTTGCAAGGCATTCCTTAATTCACTAATCTTGCAAAATCCATCAATAGCTAGATCTCTAGCTACAAAGGTGTCCATGCCAAACAACCCAATACTTGAGCTAGCTAGAGAAGAAGCATGCCATGATCCAGCCTATCAAAAGATGCTAAGGGAAATCCCTATGAAGGACCATGAATAAAAGCTACAAGCTGAGTATCATGAATTCTTTGTCAATAGTGGACTTGTCTACTATAGAATGAGAGCATGTATACCGGCAAGCCAGTCACTTAAGCAGAAGATATTGTACGACGCTCACGATTTCCCTTTCTCAGGACATCCTGGCTATGCCAAGACTCTCAATGCAGTTAGGAAGAGCTACTATTGGGAGAGTCTGAAAGTGGCATTTTCAAATATGTCACTGAGTGTTGTCTTGTCAACATATTAAAATCGAACATGTCAAGATTCCAAGTAAGTTGCAACCACTCGACATTTCCCAAATGAAATGGAAATTCATCAGTATGGACTTTGTTGTTGGCCTACCCCAAGTTCAGGGAGGATACCACTCCATCATGGTTGTGGTTGACATGCTGACTAAGGTTCCATACCTTATTCTGGTAAAGACAAACTATAAAGCCTCAGACATTGCAAGGTTGTTTATCAAGGAGATATTCAAGCTACATGGGCTACCCAGAAGAATCATTAGTGGTCGTGACTCTCTCTTCACATCACACTTCTAGAGAGCTATCTTCGAAGCTATTGGGACTAACTCTATTTTTGCACAACCTACCATCCCCAAACTGATGGTCAAATGGAGCAAGTCAATCAAGTCATCGAGGATATGCTTAGGGCACACTACTGTCGTGAGCCAAAAAGGTGGATTCAATACTTGCCTTTGGTTGAATTTTCCTACAATGCTTCTTACCAACAAAGTATTCAGATGACCCCTTTTCAAGCATTGCATGGTCATGACTGTCTAAGTCCCCTAAACTTCTCAGATCCAACCTTGAGGGTTGAAGCTTCAAGGCAGATGTTGGAAGAGATGGATGACCAAATAAAGTCAAGAAGACAAGACATCCAAGCCGCCAAGGATAGACAAAAGGCATACGCGGATTTGAAGTGTCAAGATAGAATATTTGAGAAGAAGACATGGTCTTCATTCACGTATGCCCAAAGAAGAGTTCTCTATCCTTAGGAGATTGCAAGAAGCTAAGTCCAAGGTATTGTGGACCATACAAGATCCTTAAGTGCCTAGGACCTAATGCTTATAGACTACAACTCCCTGAAAACCTAAAGGTTCATAATGTATTCCATATCAGCCTATTGAAGAAGTATGTACCTAATCCTAACCATGTACTTGATGACCAATAAGTTGCAATGCCTAGTCAAGGAGTCCTTGAGCTACGGATTGATGGGATCTTAGATGCTAGGGAGAAACAACTGAGATCCAGAACCTTGAGAGAATGCCTTGTCCAGTACAAAGTCTATCCTGAGGAGGATGCCACTTGGATAGATGAAAGCACTCTCATCAATATCCCAGTTTATCTCGAGATGAGGACATCTCGATTCCTCCAAGGGGGAGAGAATGTAATATTCCCTCATATGAATCTCCTCTTAAGTTAGATAATAGAATTTTTTTTTTTAAATTATCCCCTCCCTTCCCCAGTCAACGGTCGTGCTGGAGGAGAGGGAGGGGAGGCACGACGACTGTGCACCGTGCTGGAACTCATGGAAGGCTTGATGCTCATGCATCAGGCCGCGTCGAGGGAGGGAGGTACCTCTCCCTCTACCTATAAAAATCATGGCTATTTCAGGGAGAAGGAGGGGATGGACGAGAGGGCGGGAGGCTGCGTAAGGCTATTGGAGGTCGTCGAGAGAGAGGAGGGGTGTTGAGGCTATCATGGAGAGAGAGGAGGAATCTTAGAGAGCCGTGATGCTGCCATTGAGAGGGCGAGTAGAGCCACTAAATTGCTGCTTAAATTCCACCGCCTGTGCTCGACGGACTGATCGTGAAGCCACTACCAGGAGTCGAACGTCGCCGCAGCCCAATTGGATCGCCTTCCTTTTTCTCTACGTGTGGGAAGGTGGACCACAGAAGCTTCTCAGAAGCTTCTCAGAAGCTTCTTGAGAAGCTTCTAAAGTCCCCTTAGGAAGCCCCCCTTCCTGTGGGTTTCCTTAAGCCTTCTCTTGTGGGTTTTATATACCCCCATGCGGGATTTCGGAACCCCTTCCCATGGGGTTCCCCCAAGCCTATTTTACCCTTCTCGTGGATTCCCCACACAAGTCCATATTAACCCCCATGGGTTCCTTTTAAACCCCCTTTTCCATTGCAACTCCCACAAGCCTTTTTACCCTTGGTTTTCTTTTTAAGGCCCTACTCGTGGAGACCCTATAAAGTCTGTTATAACCCAAGATATTTAAAGGCCCTTTCTTTTTGGAACCCTCCGAGAGCCCAAATCTTTTTTCCCTCTTAAGCTTCGAAGTGGAAGCCTATAAGGTCTTCCCAATAGTTCCGTAATATACCTTTCTGGGGCTTTGAAGGAGAGGGAGCTACAAGCCCCTTCCCACCAGTCACCCTTGGGGATCTTGCCAAGTCGCAATTGATCCTGGATCAAGCGCTGGATGCATTCGGAGAGAAAGATTCACTCCTTAGAAATTGACCAAATAAATGACCACTGGAATTGATTGTGCTTGTAACAGTTTAGAAAGCACTGTTTGCATTGTTTGCTCAAGGAACTAAAGGATGAAAAGATATCTAATGCTTCAGGTTGAAGGCCTGAAGGGAGAGGCAGCTTGAGTTACCCCCGACTGCCTGCCTGACCCTAACCAAGGGGGTTGTTGACCGCGCCTGAAACGTGGACCCAACCCGCTGCGAGAGGTCTCTCCGTTGAGTTTTACTTGGAGTAGGAGGTTGCTTGGGTGCCAGCGGGGGCTCTGGCCGTAAATCCCTCGCCTTCCGGGTCCTGCACAAGAGGCTAACGTGACCCGGGATTGGATCTCGAGGCCTGCATACTAGTTTACGGGCGGAAGCTTGGAATAGTGATCCCTGAGGATCACTAGATAGCCTTCGGGCGGATTATGGAAAAGCCTACGGGCGGAACTCCTTGTATTTCAAAGATAAAATGATGAAATGATAATAAGAATTTGTTTGATATTGTTTTTCGATGTCACGTGATAAGATTACGCGAAGGAACCAGTGCTTAACAGGATTAATTAAAGAAGCTGATTGTTATATGTCAAATTAATGTGTTAGATAATTACATAACTAAAACAAACCAAGGAAAGTGCGGAGGATGGATGGTGGGTCCGTCCTACGGTTGGGTGGTCCCGGTTATCCGGGAACTTTTCTCAAAAATCTCGAAGAACAGCGGGATGATCATCATCATCAAAACGAATAACGAAAACAATGACCTAGAGTTATGTCTTAACCAATTCACGCTGTTTTAGGGGAACGGAATGGGACTATGCCTTATGGCAGAGAGGTTGAGCTTTGCATTCCCCTCGTTTCCCATTCTCCTTGAACCAAGTGCAGCGTGAATCCACTTCGGACCTGGCGTTTCTGAGTAAAGTAGTTAGCTCGGGTCTAGCACTAGTTGCTGTTAGCTAATGACCAATCAGAAAAACCCTAATTCCGATCGATCCTAAGTGGGAACGGCCAGGATACTTCCGCTACGTGGCAGATGCGGGAAGACCTAGATCGCGAAACCTGTAACATTCCATGGGAGTGCCGGGCGGAGTTTTCTAGACATCCTTTCTGATGGACTGCTAAGACGTGTCCTGGATGATACTAGCGGACACGTTACATAGGATCGTATCAGATCTTAGTTCAAGGACTCCTTGACTAGGCATTACAACTTATTGGTCATCAAGTACATGGTTAGGATTAGGTACATACTTCTTCAATAGGCTAATATGGAATACATTATGAACCTTTAGGTTCTCAGGGAGTTGCAGTCTATAAGCATTAGGTCCTAGGCACTTGAGGATTTTGTATGGTCCACAATACCTTGGACTTAGCTTCTTGGAATCTCCTATGGATAGAGAACTCTTGGTTGGACGTACGCAAATGAAGACCATGTCTCCTTCCTCGAAGATTCTATCTTGACGCTTCAGATCTGCGTATACCTTTTGTCTATCCTTGGTGGCTTGGATGTCCTGTGTTATTGACTTTATTTGGTCATCCATCTCTTCCAACATTTGCCTTGAAGCTTCAACCCTCAAGGTTGGATCTGAGAAGTTTAGAGGTCTTTGACAGTCATGACCATACAATGCTTGAAAAGGAGTCACGTGAATGCTCTGTTGGTAAGAAGCATTGTAGGCAAATTCAACCAAAGGCAAGTATTGAATCCACCTTTTTGGTTCACGACAGCAGTATGTCCTAAGCATGTCCTCGATCATTTGATTGACTCACTCTGTTTGGCCATCCATTTGGGGATGGTAAGTTGTGCTAAAACAGAGTTGAGTCCCAATGGCTTCAAAGATGGTTCTCCAGAAGTGTGATGTGAAGAGAGAATCACGATCACTAATGATTCTTTTGGGTAGCCCATGTAGCTTGAATATCTCCTTGATAAAAAATCTTGCAATGTCTGAGGCTTTATAGTTTGTCTTTACTAGAATAAGGTATGCAACCTTAGTAATTATGTCAACCACAACCATGATGGAGTTGTATCCTCCCTGAATTTGGGGTAGGCCAACCACAAAGTCCATATTGATGAATTCCCATTTCATTTGGGGAATGTCAAGTGGTTGTAACTTCCCTGGAATCTTGACATGTTTGGCTTTGATACGTTGACAAGACAAACATTCAGTGACATATTTAAGAATGTCACCTTTAAGCCTCTCCCAATACCTAACTGCATTGAGAGTCTTGGCATAGTCAGGATGTCTAGAGAAAGGGGAATCATGAGCTTCCCACAATATCTTCTGCTTAAGTGACTGGCTTCCTAGTATATATAGCCTCATTCTATAGTAGACAAGTCCACTATTGATAGAGAATTCATGATACTTAGCCTATAGCTTTTGGTCATGATCCTTGATAGAGATCTCCCTTGGCATCTTTTGATAGGCTAGATCATGGCATGCTTCCTCTCTAGCTAACTCAAGTATTGGGTTGTTTGGCATGGACACCTTTGTAGCTAGAGATCTAGCTATTGATGGGTTTTGCAAGATTAGAGAATTAAGGAAGGCCTTGCGACTGAGTGCATGAGCAACTACATTCTCCTTTCTAGTTCGGTACTTGATTTCAAATTCATACTCCTCCAACACTTCAATCCACCAACGTTGCCTCATGTTGAGCTCGTTTTGGATAAAGATCCGCTTGAGACTTTTATGATCAATTACTAGTGTAAACTTGTTACCCAATAGGTAGTGTCTCCAACTCTTTAGATCATGGATGACCGCTAACAATTCTAGATCATGGGTAGCATAATTCTTCTCATGACTCTTTAGTTTCCTTGAAGAGTAGGCTACATGATGACCTTCCTGCATGACCATACATCCTAAGGCAAGTGTGCTAGCATCAGTTACTACCTCGAACTCCTTACTGAGGTTTGGAAGTTTTAGGATAGGTGCTAATACCAAACTTTGCTTCAATCTATCAAAACTAGATTGTTCAGCAGTTGACCATGCAATGGATGTTTGCTTTTTTAGTAAGTCCATCAGAGGTGCTGCAATCAAGGCATAATTTTTCATGAAGACCCTATACCATCCTGTCAATCCAAGAAAACTACGTATTTCTTTGTCAGTTGTTGATATTGGCCATTCTAGCACATCTTTGACCTTGGCTGGTCCACTAAGATTCCTTCCTATGATACGATGAATCCCAAATATTCAATCTGACATTTGAAGAATGCACACTTTTTCATCTTAGCATACAGCTTATGTGTCCTCATTGTCTCAAGGACAATTCGAAGTTGGGGTTCATGATCTTCTTCCTATTTAGAATAGACTAAAGTGTCGTTGAAGAAGATGAGTACGAAGTCATCAAGATATGGCCTAAACATATCATGCATAAACCTTTTGAAGGTGGCAGGCGCATTCGAAAGCCCAAATGACATAACTAGGAACTCAAAGTTCCCATATCTTGTGTTGAAGGCCGTCTTTGGGATATCTTCTTCCTTGATTCTTATCTGATAGTAACTAGACCTGAGATCAATCTTGGAGAAGATCTTTGCACCCTGAAGAAGATCAAGAATCTCATCTATTCTAGGAATAGGGTACTTGTTCTTGACAGTTGATTGATTCAACCCTCTGTAATAAATACACAGTCGAAGAATTCCATATTTCTTTTTCTGGAACATTACTGGAGCTCCCCATGGTGAACTGCTAGGACAGATGTAGCCCTGATCTAGCAGTTGCTTGAGTTTTTCCTTCAGCTCAATTGCTTCCGGTATGGACATTCTATAAGGTCTCTTTGCAATTGGTGTAGCTCCTGGTACTAGCTTGATCTCATGATCCACTTCTCTTTGAGCGAGAGTTATGTCAACTCTTCAAAAAATACATCCGAGTATTCCTTTAGCCATGAAGGTCCTTCACTAGACTCGTGCTTCTAATCTAACTTGATGAGCTTAATCAAGTAGAGAGGTAGTCCTTTTCTGACTCCCTTTATAATTTGAGAATCCTTGGCCAATTGAATTTTTGGCACTCCAGCCTCACCTTGAGTTGAGACTAAATCCCCTTCAAAGTTCCGAAATGAAATTTGGCCCTTGCCACAATGAATGTGGGCGTCATTAGGTTTAAGCCAATCCATTCCGAGTAGACACTCATGGATGCTGAAATTCATGACTCTGAATTTGATCGAAGTTTGCTAATACAAGTGACCTCATGACCATTTGCCAATTCCACAAGCAAGATAGGTGTTTCTACTATGGCTATTCCTAATCTTTCTGCACAAGCTTGTGAGATAAAGGAATGTGTACTGCCACAATCAATCAAGGTCTTGAACCCTTTACCTTGGTAGTCTGACGGTGTCTCAATCACTGAGAACTGGCGATTCGGCCCTTTCTTGTGAAGAGCGGCATGGACGGTCGCCCTTCCAAACTCTGCTTCCATGGTCGGGGATCTTCTTCTTCTTCTCACATTTTCCTATTGGCAACACAGGTGGTTCTACCTCTACCTTGGGTAGCGTCTCCCTAACCACAGTCAGTTCCTTGGAAAGGTGCTTGGTGATGTCCTCCTCCAAGCTTGGGACATTGCCTCTTGAAATGACCAGGCTCATTGCAGTGGAAACAACGGAGGTTTTGACCATTGCTTTGAGTAGGAACAAAATTGTTGACATTATTAGTCCTTGCTTTCTTTTTTTGTCCCTGATGTTGACCTTGAACTCTCT
Source organism: Lygodium microphyllum (assembly GCF_053477565.2). Lineage (NCBI taxonomy): Eukaryota > Viridiplantae > Streptophyta > Polypodiopsida > Schizaeales > Lygodiaceae > Lygodium > Lygodium microphyllum. The sequence continues at coordinate 81,638,891 of NC_141141.1, read as the reverse complement.
TCATTTGAGGCCTAAATGCTCCTCTATTCAGGTCAATATAAGACCAAGTTTTGTTACCTCTATAGGTGTCTCTCGAATGAGAGTGTCCTGAAGATCTGATGGGCGCATAGATTCAAGACGGGTATTCACTGGTTGATTTAAACCAGCACAAAATTTTGACACCTGCTGTGTCATGTCCATCTGTGGTGCATATTTAAGAAGTGAGATGAATTTAGAGTAGTATGCGTCAAGAGTGAGTCCGAGCTATTTCAACTCGTAGAACTCATTCATTTTCTGCGTGCCATACGCAGGTGGTAAGTATCTTCCCTGCACGGCTTTCTTCAACTTCTCCCAGGTAATGAATCCTTCCGCGATCCCTTGATCCCTGCTCCATTGCTTCCACCAAAGTCTAATTGGTGGGTGCAGTACCGACTACTTCAAAGTAATACTCCATGGAGTCAATCCAAATTTCAGCGTCTGCTTAGACAGAACTGCCTCTCCCATTTAATTCAGGCGGCTTAATATGCTTGAGAAGAAACTTCTTCTCCTGGATTATAGCAGTACTTGATGTAGGAGGCAAACTGGGATTCTGTACCTGGGGTTGTTCCTTGATAAAGGTTTCTTAACGTTATTACTCGTTAATCGTTACGATTTATATTTCATCTCCATTTTAGCTATCAACCAAGAAATCTAACCACTTAACTTTTTATCAATTCTCATGCACAATCAAACATTGATAAAAAAGAAGTCTTATTGTATTTATATAGGCATAGCTCTTTCGGAATACAACATTTCTTGGGATGATAGGGCAACTGTTTACATTTAGTTTGGGGAGAATAATGTTGTATTACATTTATCTATAGGAACTAGATAATAGTATGGTTTTGGGTCATGGATCTTTAGGAATCGGTAAGTCATTGGAAGATTAGAGTATCCTTCCTTTGGAACCCATTCTTCTCATGGCGCTCCAATATCTTGATCCTGTCGGCGGGGATTACACGAATCACTTCCTCATATACATATGAGTTCAGCTCAACCCTCCGACCTTGAATATGTAAAGTTGAGTTTACGTGAGCCTCCATAAAAATGAACAGCTTCACGGCTTTCAGGTCTTCCAACCACTTAATCCTCTTTAGGTTGGTCTGAAGGTATGCAAACCGGTGGGCAGCTATTTAGTAGATTCCTGAGGCACCCGTCCATCTTCGTTCCATGTACAAAGGCGATGGATTATAAATATGCTCTAGGATGTTTATCATTCAAACCCTTTTTTGATAATCCGGGGAATGCATTGTAGTCATAAACATGACTCGGAACACTAAGAACCTGTTCCATGCTTCGTAATTCTGCAAGAGAGCATCGAAAGTAAGGAAATATTTGGAACAACAATATTTGCTTCACTTCATCTTATTAAGATTTCATAAAAACAAATCCTTTGTTGGTTGGCTCTAATACCAACTGTAACGTGTCCACCTATAATCTTCAGGACACGTCTTAGCAGTCCATCGGAAAGGATGTCTAGAAATCTCCGCTGGACACTCCCATGGAATATCACGGGGTTTGTGATTTAGGTCTTTTCGCGTCTGCCATGTAGCGGAAGTATTCTGGCCATTCGCACCGACCTGAATCAGGGTTTTTCCCTAATGGTCATTTCTTGAATGGCAACTAGCGTCGAATCCCAAGTGAACTACTTTACATAGAAACGCCAAGTCCGAAGCAGATTCACGCTGCACTTGGTTCAAGGAGAATGGAAAATGAGAGGGATGCAAGGCTCGACCTCTCTGCCATAAGGTATAGTCCCATTCCGTTCCCCTAAAACATCGTAAATTGGGATTATTATAACTTAGATTCTAGGCAATGCCCTTGGTGTTCATGTCCTTTGAACGATCTTCTTGTTATCCATCATGATTGAGAAAAGTTCTTGGCCAACCGGGACCATCCATCTATAGGACGGACCCATGGCCACATCCTCCGCACTTTCCTTAGGTTGTTTTAGTTATTTAATTACTTCACACATTTAGTTGGACATGTATCAATCAACTTCCTTAATTAGCCCGTTCGGCATTGGTTCCTTCACGTAATCGTAGCACTTGACATAGAAAAACAATGTCAAACAAGTTCCTTTTCAACAGGTTATCATATTTATCTTTGAAATACATAAAGTCCAGCCTGTAGGCTTATCCATAATCCACCTGAAGCCTATCTAGCAATCCATAGGGATTACTAATCCAAGATTCTGCCCGTAGACTATTATGCGGGCCTCGAGATCCAATCCTGAGTCACATTGGCCTCTTGTGCAGGGCCCGAAAGGCGAGGGATTTACAGCCAGAGGCCCCTCTAGCACGGAAGCGTTCTCCTGCTCCAAGTAGCGCTTAATGACCTCTCTCGGTGGGTTCGGTCCACCTTCGTGGCGTGTCTAACAATCCCCTTGGTTAGGGTCAGGTAGGCAGTTGGGGGTAACTAAAACTGCCTCTCCCTTCAGGCCTTCAACCTGAAGCATTAGATATATTTTCATCCTTTAATTCTTTGAGCAAACAAAGCAAAATAGTGCTCTTAAAATTGTTACAAGGACAATCATTTCCATTGGTCGTTATTTGATGGTACCTGAAATGGACCGGCACTAGCTATGGCACTAGAGGGACCTCATGCTCATGACACACAAACACCCTCACGGCCGCGCAGACCAGGAGCGTCAATCTTATGCTAAAGGACAAAGTGCCCTAAAGCCTGATCTATGCGTTTATGGTTTCATCTTGTTGTAGTCCAACATTTACCTTCCCATAAGCTCCTCAGAGGGAGAACCCTTACACATTGGCAATGCCACGATCACACATATAGAGGCAACCTCTCGATGAAAACACCGCGGTCCCACTGCAGCTCTCCTACATCGTAGGGATTAGCCCCTTGATGCGCTGCTCAACATATAAAACAATCAAACACAAACTCCTCTCTTTTATATTTCTCGTATTTCCAGGAGATGTACCATGTGTCCTTACTTAACAGTCCCTTAGAAAACCGACCCTCTATCCTACGGCAAGGGATAACCTTACACTCTCAATCCTGGGTCAAATTCTTAAGAAAACAATTGCTATGCTGTCCAGGAGCTTTTCCGTTGATACCATGAACCATGCATAGTGCATAATGTGAATGGCTTAGTACACAAACAGAAGAAAATCAGCATTGTGTATCGTGCGAAACCAATCTTTCCATGATTTCCATACTAACGTTTATGTACTACAAGGAGAAAAGACACCGAGCCTTACGCTCATGCTGCCTTTCCCTTTTTTTAAAAACAACATCCTATAGATATGATGCAACATATAAAATAGATTTTAGTTTATATTTCGATGCTCAACCTCCCCTCTCACCCTACCGTTTAATGTTTTGCATTCGTTGATAGGTGAAAGAATCATTTTATGTGTATTTTCTTACAAAGAAAGCGATAAACATGAATGAAAATATAGAAACGAGGGTAAACCGAGGCCAACCTCGTGATCTACCTTCATTATACATTGCACAAACACACATGTAATTTTCTGGAATTTTCCTTTTACTGTTTCCTAATTTTCTCCCATTTAAATTTCATTTTCCACAATTTTTTGGTATTTTTCCTCTATTTTCTTCAATAAAAAATGACTAAAAATTAGGATTGATTGTGGGCTCTGGCCCTTAAGTTCCTTCACAGCAAAATTTCATGGTTGGTTGGCATTATGTCTCATATTTTCCATTTATATTGCAAAAAATCCCATTTTACCCCTTAAACGTATGTTTTATGAGTTTTATAACACTAATTTAAGCCATATCACTTATGATTTTCTGATTTTCTGATTATAAACTGTTGAAACTCATAGAAAACAACATCATAATGAATATTCAGCCCATGGGAACAATGTTTCATCAATCAAATAGCATAAAAACTCATTCTTCCTTCATAAAAATTGAATTACCGCTTAGGCTCCATGTCTTGGGATCTCGGTTTTGGTGCGGGACTGCGGGTTAGCCCACATTCAATGTCCAGCATCTTCACAATTAACAATCTTCATGTCTACATTGATCCACAAGCAATCCGATTCCAACTAGATAAGCTTTCCTTCACCATTCTTAATTTTCCTCTTGCACACAAGAACAGCCCCTTAGGGGAGAGAGAGGGAGGAGAGAGAAAGACTAGAATTGGCTCTCTTCATTCACGCCACCATTGTTCGGGTAAAGACAAGCGAAATGATCAGCAAGGAAGGAGGAGATCGGGGGTATCATCGATTGTATGGGTTATTTGCAGGCTGCCATCTCCATCTTCCCCATCATGAGGCACATTTTTCGAGCGTGAAGATGGCACTTCTTCCTTCACATTTTCTTCATCCTCCTCTCTCCACGATTTGTTGCTAAATGTCATGTGGCATAAAATGCCCCAACTCCCCAAAGGTCACAATCCATTTGGCCCAAGTTTGGCCACCCTTTCAAATCTTGCCCATCTTGTGGCCATTTCCTCGTCCGGGATCCGATTTGAGTGCTGTAAATTTCTGCGCATCCAGCTTGACACCCGCATTGACTGGCAACTCCTAACAACCTACACGGTAGTCTGAAAATTTATCAAAAATTCACAAGTGTCGCTCGGGCGCGTCTTAAAAGTCGTCTTTCACTTGGTGCTTAAAATCGTTGTAGCTGATGCCACCCCCTTCGATGTTGAATATTTTTTTCCTAAATCCTCGATTTTTTGGCAAATTTTAGGTACATATCGGGCTCAAAGCTTCACTCTCATTGGCGACCACGGGATAGGGCGACTTAGCCCGTCGAATCCCACAACAGATCTGCACAAAACAACCAAAGGAAGCATCAAGCTGATACAAAATAGATACATACTTAGAACATAGCACAATGCTCACCCTACCCCTTGACAAAACCAAGGCATGACATCCATAAGGAGTAGGCCTAGCATAATATGATAGAGGGTCCAAAGCTAGTCACCAACCGACTGCTTCAACATGGCCAAACTAAAAAGACCTATCAAAGAGGTTGCTCTAAGTGATGGTCTGAACTACCTACCTAACTAAGGACAACACAACTAGGAGCTCCTACTAGGCGAGGACTCCTATAGCCTGATCAAGAAGTATTTTCTTTCACCACATTTCTTCTTTTAGGGTTTTATGTTTCCATACTCGGGCATGTAAAAAGGAGGGAGCTGACCGTAGTGACCCAAGGAGAACATGGCATCGACCTCAGGTCCTGTCTCGATACCCAAGAACCTACCAAGCCCTCACAAGGCGACACTTAATCCTTTTCTGACGCTCACTTTTATTTTCGCTCCGACCTTCCTTACTTTTTCCTTTTCCAGCAAGATGCCACCCCTAGGAAGACAAGGCATCGGCCCCAGGTCTGACTCGTCCCCGGGAACCTACCAGGCCTCCGCAAGGCGATGATCAACTGCTTATAAATTTTCCTTTATTTTATTTTCTATTCTTATAGGGGGTTAGAATCCCTTTTTACACACCTTTGTATAGAGTTATTGTCTTTTGAGATATTCATGGTTTATCTTCCTCTATCATTATCATTTTTTTTCAGCAGGCTTCTCTAACTGCCTCACAAGTAACAAGAACTCCTAGAACAGTTGCCTAGCAAGCTAGCAGAACAGGGCCACTAGAACTACCTGCTGAAACAGGTCTTTCAATGCCTGGCAATGTCTTCACAGGAGGTAATGACTACTCAGAACTCCGTCAAACATACCTAACCCAACCCTAGGACTTCATGCCTTGGACGCCGGTCCCCAACAAGAAAAGAAAATCCCCTACAAGTACACAGTCACATATAGCCTAAAAACACGATACTTATAAAGGAGAGATATCACTTGGATAGGGCCACGAGAAGCTTCTGCGCAACAAAGGCTCCTTCCAAGCTCTTCTTTAAACGTGTCTAGCACAGAACTAAAACAAGAAACCATTAACCGCACCTGCACTAAATAGACAATTGGCCCTCTTAGCCTAATGAAATAAAGCATTTCACTACAAAAGTTGATCGGCCCTCTTGGCCTAATGAAATAAAACAGAATAGCACCTACACATCCCTCCCCCAAATAGTACAGATATACAATAATAGGCTCCTTTCCAAGGAGGAAAAACAGGCTCGCAACCCTAAACTAAATGCATAAGGTTATGACCTATCCCTCTTGCATATATAGCAAGAGGCCTACGCATAACATGTTGTCTAATCAACCTATGGGTCCAAGATAACAACAATATATTGGTCTTGGCTACTCTTTGCATCACCCATATCAACCATCGTCTACCATATATTGCATGCTCTGATAGCATTCCCCACAAGTGACCGGGCCCTGTTTCATTAGTGACGACATCGGGACTAGGTCCACAGCTAAAGAAAAGGTCTTCTTCATAAGCAAGATTTGCTAGTGAATCCGCAAACTGATTCTAGTAACGTGAAATCACCTGAAAAGACACTCTCTCAAACTCCTCAAGTAGGGTCATGGCCGTTCGATGATACATACAAAGGATGGGATTCCGCACTGTGTATGTACCATCTAGCTGATTCAAGATCAACTAGGAATCCCCTTTTACTAACAACTGTTGAATACCACCTTGCTGGGCAATATGCAGTCCCATGATCAAGGCTTTATACTCCGCCATATTGTTAGTAAATTCTACCCTGAGATAAGCAACTAACTTCATCGTAACTTGACGTCGGGGATCTCAGATTACTACTCCAACACTCCCTTTTTTATTAGGGCCCCTGGACGCTCCGTCAAAATATAATGTGTAAGTCCACAATGGGTTTACACAGTCTGCCATTACAAACTCATCTATTCATAATTATGATAGTCAAAGTTTAGCATGTTGAGAGGGTGAACTGATGACTCCATCCCACCTTCTTCATTGAACTCAACAGGGATACTTGTCAATAGTCGTAATCAGTGATGGCTGAGGACTTTGATCTCCCACACAAAGGTCCGTCTTCTTGCTGAATCAATTTGTATCCTTTGCTCCACTAGATGAGTTTCCCGTGATGGTATCTCTGCTCCAGATATGGGTACTCCAAACAAGGAATTAACCGCCCATCAACCAGCTTTAAGCTCTTTTGCAGGTCTCAAATCATCCCTAGCATGGACCTGCAATGCATTTTTCTATATTAGCATACTTAGAAATAATAAGGTTTAATCTTATTAAGACTAACCTTATTTTTAAACTCTACTCCCTCTGCAGATTAGCTAGTAGAGCCGTAGACCTATTTTTCCCTATCCTTACAATCTTGTAGGGGCCATCCCATCTAGGTTCCAGCTTCCCTATGCGCATCATAGTATAGAACTAATTGCTCTTTTTTAAAGGTGTACTTCTTTGCTTTAAGGTCATGCAGCTGCTTCATCCGACATTTAGCTACCTCCTAGTGTATGAGGCACATTTTTCGGGCGTGAAGATGGCGCTTCTTCCTCCACATTTTCTTCATCCTCCTCTCTCCATGATTTGTTGCTAAATGTCATGTGGCATAAAATGCCCCAATTCCCCAAAGGTCACAACCCAGTTGGCCCAAAGTTTGGACACCCTTTCAAATCTTGCCCATCTTGTGGCCATTTCCTCATCCGGCATCCAATTCGAGTGCTGTAAATTTCTGCGCGTTCGGCTTGACATCCCGCATTGACTGGAAACTCCTGAAAACCTGCCCGACAGTCTGAAAAATTATCAAAAATCCACAAGTGTCGCTCGGGTTCCTTTTAAAAGTCGTCTTTCACTTGGTGCTTAAAATCATCCTAGCTGGAGCCGCCTTCGATGTTGAATATTTTTTGCCTAAATCCCAGATTTTTTGGCAAATTTAAGCGCATCCCGGGCTCAAAAATCTACTCTCATTATTTTTGGCCAATTGCTAAGGAGTGAATCCTTCTTTCGGAATGCATCAAGCACTCGATCCGGGATCAATTGTGACTTAGCAAGATCCCCAAGAGTTTGATTGTTAACCCTTGTATCCTTGGGTTAGGGCCGTACCCTATTAACCCAACTTAGCTAAAACCTTAAGTGCTATTAGCATTAAATATGTTATTTCAATTTACTGATTGGTCCTTTGCTTCCAAGCAAATATCTAATCCCCATATCTTGGTCACTTTACCCAAGAAAGGTACTATATCAGGACGATTATTCATCCTCTTTCAAGATAACTTGCGTAAGAATCTGCCAATCTCATTCCGAGAAATTGGCCATTCCCTTGTGATCAAATCACAAGATCATGCAACAACTTTTTGCCAAGTGTCGCACCTAATCCATGGGACTATTCTACCCATCAACGGCGTCTTCTAATCATGGTCTCATGATTAGATATAACAATCCGTTCCCGATTGCATTAGGCCGACGTTGTCCGTCCTAGGGTTCCAAGTTCAAACCGAGTTTCATCTTTTTAGTGAGAGATCCTTAGGGTAAAAAACCTAGATCATTTCTCGCAAGTATGTCCTACTGTCCCTACACTCAGTGAATGTGGGCAAGTCTTTCGGGTATAGGAGTTTTAGCTTTGGCAATAAGAGCGACTAGGTCACGTCCTCAACGTGTCAAATCCTAGCTAGCTCTTTGGGATATGTTGCATTGAATTAACCCTTCCTAAATGAGTATCTCGCAGTTTTAGGTATTTAGGTTTTAACTTGTCTATTCTTGAAGATAATTACGCTACCATTTCCGTAACCACATGATTCATTGTCTACGTATAAGTTGATTTACAAACCCTAACGTTTCGGGTTAAGATCAAAGCATAGGTTAAGTTATAGCATAATTCCAATTGATCATCCTATAACATGAAAACAAGATTCATGCTACTAAGCTTTAGGATTTTATGTTTAAACATGCAGACTTTTTCTACTTTCATTTTCGAATGAATTTGTCATATGCGGAACTTACACAACCTTTTGTTGATTCGAGTTTTTAGGCCACTTGCCTAGAGTTAAATCTTCTTCATGCAGCCCTAGAAATTTCCTACGGCTGCTAGTAACTTTCTTTAAGAATCGTTTCGAAAAAGATGTTCAATAATGTGATATGCGGTTTATTCCTTCCATGCTTAATCGAAGTGTACTATCATAATTCCGTTTTGTAAAAATTAATTAATCTAATTTCAGTACTTTGCAATGCATAAAAATGACTTGCTAGAAATGCATAGAGATCTTATGCTCACTTTATTTTGTTCGTTTTATTGAAAAATACTAATGATGATTGAATCCCTCAATTGTGATCTATTAGCCAAAGTATCTTCAATAAAAATAAAACATGCATCCTTATACCTCAAATAATCCATGCATAACTGATTTATTACAACGTAAATCAAAATTAGGAAGAAAAACCTAGACTTGTGGTGAAATGTCCACATGGATGCTAGGAGACGATCCTCCTGCGGTTCTGCCTTGTGCTTTCTTAGGAGCCATCGCGAATGTGGCCTTTTCGTCTTGGAAGCAGATGTATGACCCTGGCCATCTTCTTCGAACACGAAACCCCCTTTGTGACCAATTGCACCGTCTTTTAGAGTCGGCTTTAGAAGGCTTTATAGGTTTCCTCCTTAAACTTCGAGGAAGAAGGGGTGTAAAAGATTTTCTTAGTGAAGGCAAAGGGGATTTTTAAAAGATCCCGGGTTAACAAGAACCCGCTTGAGAGGCAATAGGGAAGGCCCACGGGGAGTATTTTAGCACTCGGGCTATTGGAAGCTTGTGGGCAATCCAAGGGGGAAAAAGGGCTTGACGAGGCTTTTTAAAGGCCTCGGATAGGACTCCATCGGAAAGGGGGTACTAAATGGACTTTAGCGGATTGGAAAAGGGGGGCAAAGGGTGTAAAATACCTTAAAGAAGGATTTTTGCGGAGGGGGGGAAAACCCACGGGAATGGGGTTTAAATCCGGTGGAGGGGGGGTTTATCAAACCCACTTTGAAAGGGCCTTTTAAAGACCCATAGGAAAGGGGGCTTCCAAGGAGGCTTTAGAAGCTTCCTAAGAAGCTTCTAAAGCTTCTAGAAAATTTGTGGAAGCCCCATGTGGAAGAGAGAAGGTGATTTCCTCTGTCGACGTGTTGACGGCTAGATGGCGGCGAGTTGGTGGCATCCTACGGCAGCTTGCAACCCTTCGGCTTCCCACCTCATGACCTGGCGCATCGACAATCAGGTCGGTGCTCTCCTGGCTACGGCGGCTTTATGTGGCCCCTCCTCTCTCCACACAACCATACTCTCCTTCACGGCTGCAGCTCTCCAGCCCATAGCATGATGATCCCTTCCTCTCTCCCATGGGACAGGCTATATAGGTGAGGGGAGGGGATCCTCCCTCCCCCATACGGCATCATGCATGGGGTTCACCCCCCCTGGCATCCAACAAGGATGCTCATTCGATCGCCTTTGCTCATCCATGACTTCCTTCACATTAAGGCTTACGTGCCCGTACTTTACTCTCCCACCTCTAGCACAACCTTCGGCTGGGGAGGATAAAAAAGATTTAAAAGAAAGATTTGTCCATAAATCTTCTCAATTTCACCTTGACCTCCTCCCAAGAAGAGGTTCACACGGAGATATGCGATTTCATTAACCATAGTTTCGATTCTACCAATGATACATCATGTTTTAAATTTGCACCGTCCGTGACCCAATGCCGGCATTGTCTTTTGCCCGAGAATTCACACGGCTTCGTAATAGTTGAAATATTACAAGCCCCTCGAGCTCTGAGGCCCCACTCTTGAGTGCCTTATGTGCGTTTGATCGTTTGTGTGACATATATGCAAACATGCACTCCATCATCCAACTCGTAGAAAACCTATCTGCAGCGGTTGGTACCGGAAACTCCTCATGCAAGGATGTTACAATGTAGTCCTTGCTCCCCTCTGGTATGTTTTTCCAATGATCCAAAACGTACCGAAAAACTTGTTGACACAACTCTCTCATGCGAGTCATCACTCTCCTCTCCTCATCATTCATGATGATGGCTCCTGACCTATCATCTACAAGGTAAACATACCCCTCTCGGGTATGCCTAAGATAGATCCTCTCTCACATGCAACCATGCTCCTGGGCATATCCATGAGACCCCTATACATTTGGTGTACCTACCAGGTAATATCTCTCGGAGTAGTACCCATAGGGATGCCACCTACGGCAGATGGCTGAGCAAAAGCTGAAGTGACTAGAGTAGATGTCCCCATAGGTGTGACAAATCCCGGAGATGATGCAACTCCAGCAGAACGACGAGACAGAGACACTTCATTGGTACCTCGACAACAACCACTTGAGACATGCTCTCTCTATCCGCCACTAGTGCAAGGAGTAGCACCTGTATCCCGAGTCAAGCGCAAGCTCACTACATCCAGATCTCGGCAGCATCCCCCTAAACCACTCCCTCTATTTGGCCCAAGTCTCGAGCACCGACCTCATCTGCTGGAAATTGAAGTATCAGAGCATGCTAAAGTAGATCTAATAGAGCGGCTTGATGGTGTCCAAGATAACTCTTGATCCGCCATATCTCTGAATCTTACCATCTGATCTGGAGACATACACGTAAAGGTCTCCTGTTGCTCCTCATCGCTCATCCCTTGACTCATCCTGATGATCTAAATATCTACAAAGGTCACCTGCACAAATAAAAATTGATGTTAGCATAATCAATATAAATCATACAAAGCACGGTAATATAAATCTTTAAAAAATAATCTTACTTAAAATGCATAACCTATGTATCCTTATAAGCAATTCGTCAACGAATTGAGTAGGTGGATGCTCCAAGTATGAAGCACCCTATGGTTCCATGTCAATCTCCTAACACAACTCCGCATACATTGGAAGGTCGATAGACATGTCACCAGAAAAGGATGAGTCCACCTTGTTCTCAATGAATTCTTGGACATCCCGCCATCTGATTTGGAGATGTTCTTTCTTCGTAGAAAGCCATGGAGAGATATTGTAGTTGACAAGGACTGTAGGCCACACACTGTAAGAGGTTGAGCGCCCGAATGGGTTCATCCCTTCCACAGCAAGATCGAGCTGAAGATTCCTTCGCTCTCGGGTGGCAAAGCTTGGGAAGGTAGAGTCAATGTGGCTTCATGCGCGTGAATCCGTTGATATTCGTTGAACTCCATCTGTGGACCTATTCTAACCATTGATGCACGAGCACATATAGATAGGATAGGCATATTTTCTTCAATGCATTTATAATTTTTGTGGAGCATTGTTTGATTGGTTGCATTGCATGGATTTTCATTCGCATGTTTTATCAAATCATGAATGATTGGACACGAAATTCTGTTACATAGCATATTCTTACTAGGGCACATTGAATGATAAACAAGTTCATATGAAGAGAATTGAAGACTCCAAGGGTGTGTACTCCATAATGGAATTTATGGAAGAAGGTATATGAAGGATTATGGATAAGTGAGAATACACCTCGGTGAAGTTACTATATGTATATCCTCTATATCACGTGCATTCAAGGCCTATTTATAAATATCCTTATCTGTAAATTTTTCTTGAATAAAACATAATCCTTTTCTATTCAATCTGTAAATAACCCCTTTATATTACACCCTTTTGTATGTAAAAAATATTTAAAATTTGTATTTTAAAAATACCTTATTTTGAACCCACATGATGCACACATATATTCATGAGTAACTTACCTGAGGAATACACAACACCATATTGGGGAATATGGGAATTTTCCATAAGTTTGGGACACGTGGTCAAATCTTTGTAGTTCTCATAACTTAAACACTATGACTTCAAATCAAGCACTCTATAGCTCAATAGATTCCATTTTTCAAGCGCTTTCCAATGATAGGTCACATTGTATGTTTTGAGAAACTTATGGGCATGTTATCCGGGTGCCACCTTTTTAGTATTCAAAAAATGGGAATTGGGAGATTCCCAAACTCACTAAAATTGTGTTACACAAGGAATAGTGAGATTCAGTAATAGCCCAACATAATGAAGTCATAAGAGCATATTACATAAGTGGAGATACTCGGAATGCCAAAATACTATTTGGATCCAAAGTTTGAAGACATTGAGGAACTTGTGATTAAACTAAATTAGACTTTCAATAAATTTTGTCATTATTCTAGAGGTACTAAACTAGAAAGCATCAGCTAGAGCTTTCCAAAGCTAAAAGATGACATTAGTATTGAGGCATATTTACATGCAGTCTTCTATGAAGGGACTGCAAATACAATCAAGCAAATAATAAATACACATGAATGGGTGGTAGATTTGAAGCTTCTCGTAACAACTGTGCTTCAATCAATGCATGGAACTCTTCAAGAATTGCTTCAAACGTATTGTAAGTGGGCAGAAAAACATAATTGTCGTGAAAATAAAGGGACGTGCCAGCAAAAGTGTTAAACCTCATCAATGAATGGCAAGAAATTGAAGCATAATGGCAACAAGAGCTCTCAGCTACTACAAGATTGGACGAGGGAGAAGCAACAACTACAGTGGGGATGAACGATCGCATAGTAGCCATCCAACTGTTGGGAGTGGAGGATATGATATGTGCCCTTTTAATTCAACATCTTTTGTAGAGAGTTTCACAATTGGAAAAGAGGGTGAACTTACAATCGGCACATTTGATGACATTCAAAAATTGCACTGAATGAGTATGCTCCTTGCATTTGCCATCAAGAATCAGCACGGACCTTTGCCATCTGCAGCGTTAAGTATCCGTCTAGTGTAGAAGAAATGGAAACCCATTTTGTTTGACTATTAGATGATCAAACATTTGAAAATATTGTTTCATATTAGTTGGATGCCTATGAATATGGTTGCTCAATCATGAGCTGCTCATTCAGAGATGACAACAGTGTTTACGATTGTACTGGAACATCATATGCCATCCCAGAGGTAAATGAGCTTTCCAAGGGTCGTATATTAGTGTTTCTGATTGAGGATGGAAAGCTGCAACTGATAACGGGAAAAGAGACGAAAGGTGCTGTGTATAATTTGAATGCATTCAATGGAAAGCTTTTAGCTGGTATGAACCAAAAGATTCAATTTGTATAAGTAGACATATCGAGAAGATGGCACACGAGAGCTGCAGTTAGAATGTGGCCATCATGGTCATATCTTAGCTCTCTATGTGCAGAGACAAGGGGACTTAATTGTTGTTGCTGACCTCATGAAGTCAATCTCACTTCTGATATACACGCCTGAGGAGGGTGCCATTGAGAAATGAGCTTGAGATTACAATCCAAACTGGATGACTGCTTCTGAACGTAGATGGCAGGCAAGATGGTGCCTAGATTAAGACGAGTGCTAAATCGCAGTTCAAAAACTGATGATGCAAGAAATCGCCAAAGGGGACACGAAACTTGACAGGCAGTTCCTTTACGACAGTCTCGGTAGAGTATCTTGTTCCTTGGCTATCAACACAGAGCTCTCACAAGATTGAGCAGCAGAAAAGATAGATGTAACAAGGTTATACTATGATCGTGTTGTCAGTGAAAGGATGATCAATAGTTCGTCAAACTGAAGCAGCAATATGGAGAACGATAGATCCCATTATCTATAGCAGACCTGAAGCTCACGAAAAAGGACAGAAAATCAAAGGATGAAGTATCTTACGAGCCTTACTATTCAACATTTAGTGCAATTGTGCTGATGTCACACAATCTGGAGAAAGACGACTGGAGGTTCTGAGTGGTCTGGGGGAGGGAAGGCCATAGTAGTGGTCTATGCATCTCGATGTTGTGAGGATGACGGTTTGCAGCACCATAATCACGGTGGAAAGGAGAACTACGCAGTCGTCGATATTAGCTTATAGTGTCCTTACGACGAAGGGAGAAGTGAACGAAGATCAATTGGGTTGGCCGTTTCAGCATGGACGTATGAGTGTGTCTGTGTGTAATTACAGAGGGTGTCTTCTCTAATTTTGGATGGCAGGCAATTGCAGATGAGGAAGATGATTGGCGGCACACTACAACAGAAATGAGGCATAGACACGCATGTTAGACGCGCAAAGTCGGGCACATCTATAATTGCGTCTATAACTGCATGTAAACGTGTGTGTAAATAGACGCGAATTGTGCGTCTATATATCCGCGCAAATAGACGCTAATATAGACACACCAGCAGACGCACAATTATTTAACCACCGAAAATTGCAATTCACATAATTAAAAAACCAAATTTAATAATTATTTAACCACCTGAAATTGATTCTTGAGCATGCACGTGTGCGTATGATAAAAACCATACAATTAAAAAATATACACATTGAATCATTGAATTAAAAAAATAGAGTTAATGATTACTCGAAGTACCATTGGCATCCTCGAAGTGAGCAAGGACACCACAATCTTGGGTATTTATCTTTTCATCTTTACGTTGAGTTCGAAGATGTTTACCCTCACACCAAAGTGCATTGAATAATGTGCACTAGTTGTAAATGATAAAAGATCAAACTAGACATGCTGGACCCTCACGAGGTGTTCAAATAACTAGACATGCTGGACCCTCAGGAGGTGTCTGTAGCAAAATATACTGGGTAGATGAAAGAGCCCTTAAGCTATGGTACACTTACTTGGGCCTTAAAACAAAGATCAGCATTACTCCTACTCTAGACTTGGATAAAAGTGTCAATGAAGACTCGAGTGTTTTATGGCTCGGGACTCAATCTATGAATGAAAAAACATCACGTCCACATCTAGGTTCTATCCCACCCTTCAAGTTCAAAAAGGGCATGGGGTTTGGAATTCCTGGCTTTTTTAAAGGCAAGACAAAACCATTGAATAGTTTGATGGAAGGCCCTCCCTTTTTCTATTTTGAAAATATTGAGAACATTTCCAATTCCGAGTGGGAGACCATCAAACGGCATTTTAATGGCATAGATCCAGAGTTCACAGACTCTAGATATTTTTCAGCATGCTATAGGCTGAGGTGGTTATGTTTATAACCTTCTAGTAGATGGAAGAAGGTTGATCCTTCCCCCTGCTCCCATGACAATCTTTGAGGTGCTTTCGAAAACAAAGAAGTATTGGCCCCCATGGGATCCGAGAGAGAAGCTGAATTGCATAAACACACGGGGTGCCCCTAGCACTATATGTGGACTGATCAGAAAAATATTTTCTTCCCACAAAGAAAGCAAGATACCTTCTTATCTTCAACATGATATTGTCCTGACATGCAAAATATGGAACTTGGTTTGGGTCAGCCCAGGCCAAGCTGCCCCACTTGAACCCCATGAGATTGAGCTAGTGCTTGGATATGATCGTGACCACACTTGAGGCTGCTCTACCCTTTCAGATCGGTATGATGCATTGGGCAACTCATTTCAGGTCAATACTATTGCGTACAGTCTTTCACCACTGAAAGAATTATATACGCAAGGTTTAACAGTTCTGTCCTTATTCTTGAGCCTTGGTGGGAAAGAAGTAGCATTGCACAAATTGGGTATAATTTTGAAGGCTGTTGTTATTGTGGAGATCAATGATAAATGTAAAAACATAATAGCCAACTAGTGGAACAAAACCTTCCCCACAGGCCGATTTCAAATGGAGGATGATGTTAGAGATCTTACTGATGATAAGTTGGCTGAGATTGTGGATGCAGTGGGAAAGATTGTGGATGCCAATTCATAGCATGAGTAGATTGATGTAAATGAGTTGGCTTGTGCATATGCAAGCTATTCCAATCATGTCAAGGTGCACTTATAGCTCATATATCTTTGATTGATTGATGGATAATATGCCTTTCTCTATCTCTTTTGTGTACATCATCATTGCATTATCTTTCTCTTTCTAAAAACCATTCGTGCTTTATCCACCTATTGATACGTAAGTGGGATAATATGCAATTGTAAGTGGGATGGTCTAGTAAGTCACTACATATATATGTGCCAATTGACTTGCCAATGTGTTATCTCTTATCCTCAAGCTTTGCTATATATGTCACCACATAGGTCAATTGATTCCCTAAATGCATGCATTGATTGGATAGGGCATGCCCTATACAAATATGATTGGATAGGGTATGATGATTGGATGTATATATAAATCAAAGGTTGACTTGTGCATTTGCAATATGTCACCACATAGGTCAATTGATTCCCTAATTATGCATGCATTGATTCCTTAAATTGTTCCTGCGCATCTGTAAGCGTGTGTAACAGGAATTATCTGCGCATATACATGCGCCATTACACGTGCTAACAGAGGCGCCACGCAAGTATAGAAAATTTTAAAAAAAGTTGTGGCTTTCTTTCAAACCTGTGCTTTCCTGCGTTTTTTGAGCGTTTTCTGCAGTTTGAGTTCGACATCACTACTCATGTCTATCTATCACTTCATGAAGACAATGAGGCAAGGAAATAAGAGTAAAAAGAGGACAGGAGGAAAGAAGAGCCAAAGAGTAAAGAAGAAGAGCCAAACAGTAAGGAAGAGAACAAGATTGAAGCAACTTACCAAGGGAAGGGAGAAGGAGGACAAGGAGCTTGCAACCTAGCCGCTGCCACCTGTTGGAACAAGCAAAGAAGGTGAGTTCTTCTTCTCTCTCTCAATCTTGTTTGGTTTCTCTGTTTGTTTGTCTCTCTCTTCACATGCTGGATCTTGTCATCTATGGAGGTTTTTTAGCTTTGTTTTTAAAGCAAGTTTAAGAAGAAATGATGCGACTGTGTGCGTCTGCCTCAGCGCGTCCAGATGACACTTGTAGACGCGACTGTAGACACGGAAATAGATGCGCTGATAGACGCCCACAGAGACACGCTGACAGACGCAGACAGAGACACAGGTATAGACACGCACAGAGACGCATGTATAGACACTGTATGTAATATGTTTTTATCTGCATAGGGTAATATGATTTTTCTTGTGTAGATGTGGAATCTTGGATTCTCCACCACCCCATTCAACAAGGAGCAATTCATGGGGAAGATGACCAATTATCTTGGTCGTCCTCCCACTGCAGATGAGGTTTTCAGTGTGATGTCTGGGACATCTATCACATCTTTGCCTACACAGGGATCAGCTGAGGTACATGGATCGGCCGAAGCACATGCATCTGCAGAAGCACGTGTATCGAGTGAGGTAGAGGGTAGTGCACGTCGAGGGAGGAGGAAGAGTGGTGCAGGAGGAAGAGGAGGTCGAGGGCTTTGTGGGGGTTGCCTAGGTGGTGGCTCTCAATCACCCTCACCGGAAAATGAGAGAGGTGAGCCTCCACAAATGTATTACTCTATCACTGATGTTGGTGGTATCTTGTATGACTTTGAGGGGAGGGAAGTGATAGCCTACTTAAGGAGTGTCATGCATGCCACATAGAAAGATTGCATGATTCCCTTGAAGCACCAGAAAAATGGTTTGTGGCAAGAGGTGCTGCGGTCAGTACATAAAAGGTACCCTAATCCCGAGAATTCACGATTCTCAGATGATTGGGGATGATCAAAGGTGAGAGACGCGCTTCATAACAAGAGGTCTCACCTTATGACGCGCTCCAAGGAGTCATTGCAGAGACAAGAGCACGGGTGCCCTGGATATGGCCAACCACCCAATTGCCACCACAAGGAGTGGAAAGAGGCCAAGAAGAGAGCAGCGGAGAAAATGACAAGTCGCCAGCATGCAGAGGCGCCACGTATCTAGATGGCAACCATGGGATCGTCGCATTATGAATCGGGTGGCAGGGAGTCATGGGAGGTTGAGTTTTTAAGTATTATTTGATTTCTTTTTTTAAATTAAATTTTGTAATTTGTTTCACTTCATTATGTAGTGTGTTTTAATATGTTGTATGTTTAAATTGTTTTGTAGTATCATATCGTTGGTAGGATGCCTACTCCTAGAGAGGTAGGCTACCATCGAGGTCATAACCGGGCGTCCACTTGGCAGCATTTCTACGAGGAGGGACTCATCATGGAGGAGCAATATAATCACGCCATGAGGATTCCACCACCAGAAGAGGTACCTGACTTGGTCAACCCTAAAGTTCATTGGATACTTTAGTTTCCGGTTTTTAACCTTCCTTACTTAGAAGGATATCGAAGAATACATCCTCTTGCAAGATAACTTGTGTAAGGATCCCCATCCTTGTTGATGGTATTCAACCCTTCTTCTTATGAATCAATCACAAGACCATATGACTTCCTACTTGCTGCGCAAGTCCTGCATCGTACTATGTGATAATGGGTTTAAGAAACAATTCGTTTTAGTTTCTTTAAGCTGACGTTTGTCAGAGCTAGGGTTTCCTAGCTTTATATATATATATATTTATATATTTAAAGAAACTCAGGGACAAACCCTAGTTTCTTTTATGTTTACAATTTACTGACTCTACACTCAGGGAATGTGGGCAAGTATTTAAAGTATAAACGTTTCTTGGATTTTAATTCATTCCCAGTGAATATTTTTCAGCATAGGTATTTCTAAGTCTAAATTAATTTGGTTAACATTAGAAGGTAATATCGAGATCACCTCCGCATGGTTTGTTATCTACGTGTCAATTGATTTTTCAATCCTAAACTTTATCGATTTGAGGTTAGGTAAATTCAATTAATCTTATTTTTTTCTTGCGAACAAAAACTTATGCCAAATAAGCAATCTTTCTCTTGCTAAGTTATGCAGTTAGCAATGATAACTTCCTAGAGTTTAAGCATCGTAAGAAACCTTTCATGAATTGCACCTTCCATGATGATTCGTTGTAAAAAGAGTGCAAGATGCAGTTTTATACCGTCTAGGCTTAACCGAAGTGCACAACTTTAGTGGGTAAATAATTCTTGCTCATAATTCGTTTCAATCCATAATGCTATTTGAAGGAAAACTATGTTTATACTTTATTTATTTTGCATGTTTAATTAAACTAAATTCCTTCGTCGTAAATAACTAGGACAAAATATATCCTATCTCTAACAATTCATCTTGCACGATTGAATTAAAACCAATAAAAAATTAAGAAGAAAAAACCTAGGTTTGGGGTGAGATATCCACATGGATACCGGGAGATGACCCTCCCACAGCTACTCCTTGGACTTTCTTAGGCAGCATCGCAGTTGTAGTCCTTCGAATGTGGAAGCAGCTTTACACTCCTTTTCGGAATTCCACCATCGCTTCAATACTCTTCTTCTGTTTTCCGAGGCAAGGAATCATTAAGGGATTAACCACAAGAAGGGGGTAATAAGACCTTTAAGGTCTTAATTTCATAGGGAGGGCAAGGTTTACAAAGCCTAGAGAAAAGGCCCTATAGGGATTTATACACGGTGAAAAGGGTGTGTGTGAGTGTGGTTTCAAAAACATATGAAGGGCCTTGGGAGATATTTGGGCACGGGAGTGTAGGAAGGGGGATTCTTGGAGAGGTTTTAGGACACGGGGTGAAAAAGGCTTAGGGGTCCGGATGAAAGGGTAAAAGGGGAAAGGTGAAGGGTGAAGGGCTTATAGCATGGGGGGTTTTAGGTGGGAATTTCAACAAGAAGGGATTAATGTGGAAATTTCAAGGAAAAAGGAAACTTGGGTGGAAGTCGCAAGAAGAAGGGGACTTACGTGGAACTTGCGAGGGAATGGGTGCTTAAATCTCGGGTGGGGGGGGGTATAAACCCACTTGGAGAAGGCTTGTGGAAGCCCACAAGAAAGGATTAAGGGGCTTGCAATATGAAAGGGCTTATAGGACCCTAAGGAATTTTATGGGGAAAAGACCACGGGGAGGATTTTTAAATCCCGGGGTGGCCACATGGAAACAGGCCTTGAGGGAGCCCCCTTATGGAAGCTTCCAAGGAAGCTTCTATACCTTAGAGGCTTACGTGGAAGAGGGAGGGAATTTTCAGAGTAACGTGGAGGGGGGGGGGGGAACACTTCTATTCATGATGAGGAGGATCTTGATGGCGGGAGTGCGGCTGCATTAGCCGCTTGGCGGCGATCTTGGCGCTCCGCCCGCACGCGAATACTGCCCCCTCGGACCTCAACTCCTCACGGCCTCAGGCGCATGTTGCACCGAGTAGCAACAACCATGCCAACACTAGTAGTACTATGGCTCCTTCTCTTCTTCTCTTCAAGATATTAACCCCCTGATTACTGACAAGACGATCAGCCTACTTGATTCTGTCCCTCCCCCGCTGGCATTGTCATCCTCGTTTAAATAGGGGAGGGAAGGGGGATCCTCCCTCCCCTAACTTGTCAGTGCGCATGGTCCTCCTCCCTCCAAAGCATCCACAAGGATGCTTAGTCATGCACCATTCCCTCCCTCTCCCCCAGCATAACAGTCGGCTAGGGGAAGGAGGGAATTAAATTTTTTTGCCTTATTTTAAAGAAAGAAAGAAAAATATTATCCCTACGAAGAGGGTATTCATGCGAAATGCGTGTTTCAACTACGGAGCTGTCACACTCTCTTCCCCTTAGAGGAATCGAGATGTCCTCATCTCGAGATAAACTGGGGATATTGATGGTTGAGAGTGCCTTCATCTATCCAAGTGGCATCCTCCTCAGGATAATCTTTCCACTGGATGAGGTATTCTCTCAGAGTTCTGGACCTTAATTGTCTTTCCCTAACATCTAAGATCCTGTCAGGCCTTAGTTCAAGGACTCCTTGACTAGGCATTACAATTTGTTGGTCATCAACTACATGGTTAGGGTTGGGTACATATTTTTTCAATAGGCTGATATGGAATACATTGTGAACCTTTAGGTTCTCAGCGAGTTACAATCTATAAGCATTAGGTCATAGGCATTTGAGGATCTTGTACGGCCCACAATACCTTGGACTTAGCTTCTTGCAATTTCCTAAGACTAGAGAACTCTTTTTAGGGCGTACGCGAATGAAGACCATGTCTCCTTCTTCGAAGACCCTTTCTTGATGCTTCAAATCTGCGTATGCCTTCTGTCTATCCTTGGCCGCTTGTATGTCCTGTCTTATTGACTTTATTTGATCATCCATGTCTTCCAACATCTGTCTTGAAGCTTCAACCCTTAAGGTTGGATCTGAGAAGTTTAGGGGACTTCTGCAATCATGACCATATAATGCTTGAAAAGGGGTCATCTGAATGCTCTGCTGGTAAGAAGCATTGTAGGCAAATTCAACCAAAGGTAAGTATTGAATCCACCTCTTCGGTTCTCGACAGCAGTATACCCTAAGCATATTCTCGATGACTTGATTTACTCGCTCTGTTTGGCAATAAGTTTAGGGATGGTAAGCGGTACTAAAACAGAGTTGAGTCCCAATAGCTTCAAAGAAAGCTCTCCAGAAGTGTGATGTGAAGTGAGAGAATCTCGGTCACTAATGATTCTTCTGGGTAAACCATGTAGTTTGAATATCTCTTTGATAAACAATCTTGCAATGTCAGAGGCTTTATAGTTTTTCTTTACTGGAATAAGGTGTGCAACCTTGGTAAGCATGTCAACCACAACCATGATGGAGTTGTATCCTCCCTGGACTTGGGGTAAGCCTACAACAAAATCCATACTGATGAATTTCCATTTCATTTAGGGGATGTCAAGTGGTTGCAGTTTCCTTGGCATCATGACATGTTCGGCTTTGATACGTTAGCAAGACAAACACTCAGTGACATATTTGAGAATGTCACCTTTGAGCCTCTCCCAATGGTAGCTCTTCCTAACTGCATTAAGAGTCTTAACATAGCCACGATGTCCTGCGAAAGGGGAATCATGAGCTTCCCACATTATCTTCTGCTTAAGTGACTGGCTTGCTGGTATACACAGCCTTTTTCTGTAGTAGACAAGTCCATTATCAATGGAAAATTCCTGATACTTAGCTTGCAACTTTCGATTCTGATCCTTGATAGAGATCTCCTTTTGCATTGATTGGTAGGCCAAATCCTGACATGCTTTCTCTCTAGCTAACTCAAGTATAGGGTTGTGTGGCATAGATACTTTTGTATCTAGAGATCTAGCCTTTGATGGATTCTGCAAGATTAGGGAATTTAGAAATGCCTTGCGACTAAGTGCATCGGCAACTACATTCTCTTTCCCTGGTCAGTACTTGATTTCAAAGTCATATTCCTCCAACACTTCAATCCACCGACGTTGCCTCATATTGAGCTCGTTCTAGGTAAAGATCCATTTGAGTCTCTTATGGTCGATTACTAGAGTAAACTTGTTACCCAACAGGTAGTGTCTCCAAAGCTTTAGAGCATGGATGACAGCTAGTAATTCCAGATCATGCATAACATAATTCTTTTCATGGTTCTTCAATTTCCTTGAAGAGTATTCTATTGGATGACCTTCCTACATAAGTACACACCCCAAGGCAAGAATGCTAGTATCAGTTATACTACCTCGAACTCCTTATTGAGGTCTGGAAGTTTTAGAATAGGTGCTGATACCAAACTTTGCTTCAATCTGTCGAAGCTATTTTGTTCGAGAGTTGACCATGCAATGGAAGTTTGCTTCTTCAGTAAGTCCGTCAGAGGTGCTGCAATCAAAGCATAGTTTTTGACGAAGACCCTATACCATCCTGTCAATCCAAGAAAGCTACGTATCTCTTTGACAAATACTAGTATTGGCCACTGAAGCACATCTCTGACCTTGGCTGGGTCCACTGATATTCCTTCTGATGATACTATGAATCCCAGATATTCAATCTGACGCTTGAAGAATGCACACTTCTTCATTTTAGCATACAGCTTATGTGACCTCATTGTCTCAAGGACAATCCGAAGTTGAGGTTCATGATCTTCTTCCTGTTTAGAATAGACTTAAGTGTCATCGAAGAAGACAAGCACGAAATCATCAAGATATGGCCTAAAGATATCCTGCATTAACCTATTGAAGGTGGCAGGTGCATTCGTAAGCCCGAATGACATAGCTAGGAACTCAAAGTGCCCATATCTTGTATTGAAGGCCGTCTTTGGGATATCTTCTTCCTTGATCCTTATCTGATAGTAACTTGACCTGAGATCAATCTTGGAGAAGATCTTTGCACCCTGAAGATGATCAAGAAGCTCATCTATTCTAGGAATAGGATACTTGTTCTTGACTGTTGATTGATTCAACCCTCGGTAATCAATACATAGTCGAAGTGTCCCATCTTTCTTTTTCTGGAATAGTATTGGAGCTCCCCATGGTGAACTGCTAGGCCGGATGTAGCCCTGATCTAGTAGTTGCTTGAGTTGTTCCTTCAACTCAATTGCTTCTGGTATGGACATTCTATAAGGTCTCTTTGCAATTGGTGTAGCTCCAGGTACTAACCTAACCTCATGATCAACTTCTCTTTGAGGCGGAAGTTCAGTCAACTCTTCAGGGAATACGTCTGTGTATTCCTTTAGCCAAGAAGGTCCTTCATGAGACTCTTGCTTTTGATCTAATTTGTTGAGTTTGATCAAGTAAACAGGTAATCCTTTTCTGACTCCTTTTATGATCCGAGATACTTTGGCCAATTGGATTCTCGGCACTCCAACCTCGCCTTGAGTTGTGACTAATTCCCTTTCAGAGTTTCGAAAGGAAACTTGACCCTTTCCACAGTGAATGTGGGCGTCGTTAGGCTTAAGCCAATCCATTCCAAGTAGACACTCATGGATACCTAAATTCATGACTTTGAATTTGATCG
This sequence comes from Lygodium microphyllum, assembly GCF_053477565.2. Taxonomy (NCBI): domain Eukaryota; kingdom Viridiplantae; phylum Streptophyta; class Polypodiopsida; order Schizaeales; family Lygodiaceae; genus Lygodium; species Lygodium microphyllum. Next base: position 81,614,458 of record NC_141141.1, on the reverse strand, counting down.
AAGTCTTCTTTCCTCCCAGAAAGAATTCCACCTTAGCAGTTTGCCTGGTACAAGTAACCTCACAACCATTTGCCAATTCCACAAGCAGGGTAGGTGCTTCTACTGTGACTATTCCTAATCTTTTTGCACATACTGGTGAGATAAAGGAATGTGTACTGCCACAATCAATCAAGGTTTTGAAACCTTTACATTGATAGTCCGACGGTGTCTGAATCACCGAGAACTGGCGATTCGGCCCTTTCTTGTGTAAAGCGACATGGACTGTCGCTCTTTCGAATTCTGCTTCCATGGTCAGATCTTCCTCTTCTTCTTCTTCGCATCTTTGCCTATTGGCAATGCAGGCGGTTCTTCCTCTTCCTGAGGTAGCGGCCCCTTGACCACGGCCTATTCCTTGGAAAGGTGCTTGGCGATGTCCTCCACCAAGCTTGGAACATTGCCTCTTGAAGTGACCAGGTTCGTTGCAGTGGAAACAACGGAGGTTTTGGCCATTACTTTGAGTATGAACAAAGTTGTTGACGTTATTCGTCCTTACTTTCTTTCTTTGTCCCTGATTATGACCTTGAACCCTCTTCATTTGAGGTCTAAATGCTTCTCTGTTTGGGTCGTTATAAGACCAAGTTTTGTTACCCCTTGGTCTAGCTTGCACTTCCTGAATTATAGGCGCTGCTCGAATGAGTGCATCCTGAAGATCTGATGGATGCATAGATTCGAGACCGGTATTTACTGGTGGATTTAAACCCGCACAAAATTTGGACACCTGCTATGTCATGTCCATCTGTGGCGCATACTTTAAAAGTGAGACGAATTTAGAGTAGTATGTGTCAAGAGTAAGTCCTAGCTGTTTTAGCTCGTAGAACTCGTTCATTTTCTGCGTGCGATATGCAGGTGGTAAGTATCTTCCCTGCACGGCTTTCTTCAGCTTCTCCCAGGTAACGGATCCCTCTGTGATCCCTTGATCCCTTTACCATTGCTTCCACCAAAGTCTGGCTTCGCCGGTGAGTTTTAACTTGGCGAGCATAGTCTGATTGGTGGGTGCAATACTGGCTACTTCGAAGTAATCCTCCATGGATTCGATCCAAATTTCAGCATCAGCTTGGATGAATCTGCCTCTCCCGTCAAACTTGGGTGGCTTAGTCTGCTTAAGAAGAGAATTCTTCTCTTGGATTACAACAGTACTTGATATAAGAGGCGAATTAGGAACCTGTACCTGGGGTTGTGCCTGAATAAAGGTTTTCTTTATTATACGATAATCGACATTAGCTTATATTACATCTTTAATTCAACTATCTCGTAAACAATGTAGCTACTTAACTTTTTATCAACTCTTATGCACACCCAGACATTGATAAAAAGAAGTCTTTATTTGTATTTATATGGGCATAGCCCTTTCGAATACAATGTTTCATGTGATGATAAGCCAATTGTTACATTTAGTTTGGGGAGAACAACGTTGTATTGCATTTATCTACAGGAACTGTGTAATAGTAGGGTTTTGGGTCATGGATCTTCAAGAATCGATAAGTCATTGGAAGTTCAAGATATCCTTTGCATTGGAATCCATACTTCTCATGGCGGCCCAACACTTTAATTCTATCTGCGAGGATTACACGGGTTACTTCCTCAGATACATGTGAGTTCATCTCAACCCTCCAACCTCGAATATGTAAAGTCGAATTTATGTGAGCTTCCACAAAAACAAACAACTTCACGACTTTCAAGTCTTCCAACCACTTGATCCTCTTTAGGTTGGTCTGTAGATAAGTAAACTAGTGGGCGAATATATAGTAGATTCTTGAAGCACCCGTCCATCTTTGTTCCATGTACAAAGGTGATGGATTATAGATCTACTCCAGGATGTTCATCATCACAATTCTTTGTCTATAAAGCGGAGAATGCACTACAGTCATAAACATGACCCGAAATACCAAAAACTTGTTCCACGCTTCGTAATTCTGCAAGACAGCATTGAAGGTAAGGAAATGTTTGGACAGCAAAAATTGCTTTACTTCATTTCTTTGAGATTTCATAAAAACAATTCCGTTGTTGGTCAGCTCTGATACCAACTATAACGTGCCCACTAGTATCATCCAAGACACGTGTTAGTAGTCCATCGGAAAGGATGTCTAGAAATCTCCGCCTGGCACTCCCATGGAATGTTATGGGATTTGCGATCTAGGGCTTTCCGTACCTGCCATGTAGCGGAAGTATTCTGGTCGTTCCCACTTAGGATCGACCGGAATTTGGGTTTTTCCTAAATGGTCATTTCCTAATAGCAACTAGCTCTGGACCCAAGCGAACTACTTTACGCAGAAACGCCAGGTTCAAAGCGGATTCACGTTGCACTTGGTTCAAGGAGAATGGGAAACGAGAGGGATGCAAAGCTCAATCTCTCTGCCATAAGGCATAGTCCCATTCCATTCCCCTAAAACAGCGTAAATCGGTTAAGACATAACTCGAGGTCGACACTTTCATTGTTTGTGTCCTTTGACAATCATCCCGTTGTTCTTCGAGATTTGAGAAAAGTTCTCGGCCAACCGAGACCACCCAACCGGACCCATGGCCCATCCTCCGCAATGACCTCGGTTTGTTTTAGTTATGTAATTATCTAACACATTAATTGGACATGTAACAATCAGCTTCTTTAATTAATCTGTTAAGCACTGATTCCTTCATGTAATCTTATCACATGACATAGAAAAACAATATCAGACAAGTTCTTTATTAACATATCATCATATTTATCTTTGAAATACAAGGAGTTCCACCCGTAGGCTTGTCCACAATCCGCCTGAAGACTATCCAGCAATCCACAGGGATCACTATTCCAAGTTTTCGCCCGTAGACTAGTATGCGGGCCCCGAGATCCAATCGCGAGTCACGTTAGCCTCTTGTGCAGGACCCAGAAGGCAAGGGATTTATGGCCAAAGCCCCCCTTAGCACCCAAGCGTCCTCCTGCTCCAAGTAGTGCTCAACGAGGAGACCTCTCGTGGCGGGTTCGGTCCACGTTCTCGGCGCGGTCAACAACCCCCTTGGTTAGGGTCAGGCAGACACTCGGGGGTAACTGGAGTTGCCCCTCCCTTCAGGCCTTCAACCTAAAGTATAGATATTCATTTAATTTGTAATTAATAAATCAAGCAGTGCTCTAAAATCTCTAGCAAGCACAAACATTTCCATTGATCGATCTTGTTGTTGGCAAACTACTAAGGAAGGAATCTTTCCTTTTGAATGCATCTAGTACTCGATCCGGGGTGCCTTGCAGCTTGGTAAGATCCTTTATATTCTGGGCTAGGGCGTACCCTATTTGACCCGACTTGGTCAACCCTAAAGTTCATTGGATACTTTAGTTTTCGGTTTTTAACCTTCCTTACTTAGAAGGATATCAAAGAATACATCCTCTTGCAAGATAACTTGTGTAAGGATCCCCATCCTTGTTGAGGGTATTCAACCCTTATTCTTGTGAATTAATCACAAGACCATATGACTTCGTACTTGCTGCGCAAGTCCTGCATCGTACTATGCGATAATGGATTTAAGAAACAATTCGTTTTAGTTTCTTTAAGCTGACGTTTGTCAGAGCTAGGGTTTCCTAGCTTTATATATATATATATATATAAAGAAACTCAGGGACAAACCCTGGTTTCTTTTATGTTTACAATTTACTGACTCTACAATCAGGGAATGTGGGCAAGTATTTAAAGTATAAATGTTTCTTGGATTTTAATTCATTCCCAGTGAGTATTTCGCAACATAGGTATTTCTAAGTCTAAATTAATTTGGTTAACTTTAGAAGGTAATATCGAGATCACCTCGGGATGGTTTGTTATCCACATGTCATTTGATTTTTCAATCCTAAACTTTATCGATTTGAGGTTAGGTAAATTCAATTAATCTTCTTTTTTTTCTTACGAAGAAAAACTTATGTCAAATAAGCAATCTTTCCCTTGCTAAGTTATGCAGTTAGCAATGATAACTTCCTAGAGTTTAAGCATCTTAAGAAACCTTTCATGAATTGCACCTTCCCTGATGATTCGTTGTAAAAAGAGTGCAAGATGCAGTTTTATACCTTCTAGGCTTAACCGAAGTGCACTACTTTAGTGGGTAAATAATTCTTGCTCATAATTCGTTTCAATGCATAATGCTATTTGAAGGAAAACTATGTTTATACTTTATTTATTTTGCATGTTTAATTAAACTAAATTCCTTCGTCGTAAATAACTAGGACAAAATATATCCTATCCCTAACAATTCATCTTGCACAATTGAATTAAAACCGATATAAAATTAAGAAGGAAAAACCTAGGTTTGGGGTGAGATATCCACATGGATACCGGGAGATGACCCTCCCGCAGCTACTTCTTGGACTTTCTTAGGCGGCATCACAGTTGTAGTCCTTCGAACGTGGAAGCAACTTTACACTTCTTTTTGGAATTCCACCGTCGCTTCAATACTCGTCTTCTCTTTTTCGAGGCAAGGAATCATTAAGGGATTAACCACGAGAAGGGGGTAGTAAGACCTTTAAGGTCTTAATTTCATGGGGAGGGCAAGGTTTACAAAGCCTAGAGAAAAGGCCCTATAGGGATTTATACACGGTGAAAAGGGTGTGTGTGAGTGTGGTTTCAAAAACATATGAAGGGCCTTGGGAGATCTTTGGGCACGGGAGTGAAGGGTATAGGAAGGGGGATTCTTGGAGAGGTTTTAGGACACGGGGTGAAAAAGGCTTAGGGGTTTAAAACCCGGGGGTGAAAGGGTAAAAGGGGAAAGGTGAAGGGTAAAGGGCTTATAGCACAAGGGGTTTTAGGTGGGAATTTTGAGAAGAAGGGATTAAGGTGAAAATTTCAAGGAAAAAGGAAACTTGGGTGGAAGTTGCAAGAAGAAAGGGACTTACGTTGTCGTGGAGTTCATGCAAGAGCTGCTGAACACAGGGTTCAAGATGCTGCAAGGCGCGAGGCTAACAAGAAGATCTCAAATTTTTATGCCAAAGATCACTATATTGCTTGCTAAGTGAATTACAACAAAGAAGCTGCCAACTACTCTTGACAAGAAGCTGTAGTTATAGGCATACCGCCTTAGAAAAATAACTTGTGATCTCCATGTATATCCAAGAAAACTGGCAAGTTCAGCTCCTTTGCTTATCTGACATTACGTCATCACCGTGCCTATGATAAGAAGCTGAATCTGTAGACATCAAGGGCGGGGGTGACAAAAATCTCTTCTTCTTTTTTTTGTACTGATCGACTTCGTCCATAGTTATGTGCTGCTCTAACAATACATTGAGTGTACCACATGATACATGATGTGTTTCACCAAGTATGGGATTGAAGGGATCCTGTCCAAAAGCTGTGATCGAAAGGGTGGACATTTCTACTCCAGAATCACCAAACGTAAACTAGCTGCAGATGGTTGATCTCCGTATCAGAAATCATAGGGACTAAATACAGATGCAGGTACTTTCAGAGCTACTGGCACAGACAGGCCCCCTCTCAGCAGTGTGCGCTTGCAAGCCAAGACTGAACGCAAGTTCGGAGCTGGCAGTAGGATAGGTGAATGATGACGCAATCACCTACTGGCATGCCATAGGTGTGGAGAGCAAAGAAGGTTGTTTAATCTTTCTCGCTGTAGTATTAGCACGCTCGCTCTCTCTTGCGTAAGAGGATGTCAAGGAAGGGGGGCGGCGAAGGCCTTTAAAGTTTGAAGAAGCTAGCAAGGTTTCTTTTGGCCGGCCATAGACAAGAGGGAGTCATAGATCCGATACAAGCAAACAGCTATGTTGGCTGGATTTCGGTGACAGAGCTTTTGCGGCCTTTCTTCAACAACAGTTCTCGATCCTCCCATATAGCGCATCGTCCTCCCATGAATCCTCTGTGATATCACTTCTTGGCAAGCTATCTTTAAAAAAAAGTATTGTGTGAAGGCATGGTGATAGATTTAGCCTAGAAAGCTACTTTGATCTTGTTGGCTGCTGATCTTGCTGGCGATGGGTGGAAAGAGCGCTCCCTCTCAATCTGTACCATCCCTCTTTTTTTGTGTGTACCCTCTCCAAAAAGCACAGTCTCCCCCATGAATAGAGTTGGATCTTGTTCACGTCCAACCTTTATCTTCATAGCTTATATGTTGGCTTCTACATGGCTTCCTTTGATTCCACGGTTTCCTGCACTTTTCTTGGAGTTCTTCATTGAAATTGACAGCATGATAATATTCTTTGGCTTTGTTTTTCATATTTTTCTGACACATACACAACACGCACACAAACAGAAACACACGCAAACACAAACACACAAGTGGAGTATGTACATTGGATTTGGGTACAGAAAAGGACGGAAAGATAACGCAGCAATCAAACACAATGAAACACACGTGAAAAGATAGCATAGATGCACAACAAAAATGGAGGTGTTTACGGCTCAGATGCGTAGCAGCACGACAACGTGGAACTTGCGAGGGAATGGGTGCTTAAATCTCGGGTGGGGGGGGTATAAACCCACTTGGAGAAGGCTTGTGGAAGACCACAAGAAAGGATTAAGGGGCTTGCAATATGAAAGGGCTTTTAGGACCCTAAGGCATTTTATGGGGAAAAGACCACGGGGAGTATTTTTAAATCCCGGGGTGGCCACATGGAAACAGGCCTTGAGGGAGCCCCCTTATGGAAGCTTCCAAGGAAGCTTCTATACCTTAGAAGCTTACGTTGAAGATGGAGGGAATTTTCAGATTAACGTTGGGGGAGGGGGGGTGGGGGGGGGGAACACTTCTATTCATGACGAGGAGGATCTTGATGGTGGCAGCGCGGCTAGTAAAATCTCCCTTTTTCTAATATATTGGTTATTGAACAAAACATAACTTTCATATTGTTGAACCAAATTATGTTCAATTCCAAAAAATAAGAGAACATTATTCCATGAGGAAAACATACCTCTCCGCAGCAATATTAGCACTACAAATGGCATACAATTTGTCCTTGGTAATAGCCATCATGTTCTTTTCATCCCAATTCAATGCAAACAAAACAGAAAAGAAATCCTCTCCATGGGCAAGATTAGCTATTCCAAGGTACTTGTATCCTTTGTCCCTTAATTTATCTTGCTCTTTGTTTATGAATTGTTTTCTTTTTGCCTCATAATTTGCCTCTGGCAATGCAAGCTCCTTGAGGCAGGCCTCTTCTTTGAGTATGGCAGAGTTATAGTCATCCTAAATAGAAAAACCAATACACTATTCTTAGTGATGGTTAAATTCAAGATACCACAATTTGTTATGCTGAAAACTAAAATACTATACCAAACTTTTTACCTTCCACACCAAAAGCGATATTAGAAAACATGGGTTCTTGTACCATGGATCATTGCCATGGTTACTTTTTCCCTCAATTTCATACTCTATTTCAGCCCACCATCTTTGAGAAGGGCTCATCCTTTCCAAAATTCTTTGTTTATCAGCGATGCCAAACTTTTGGAACATGAAAATTTCATGGCCTAGGTTGGGTTTGACATGTGCTCTTCTTACACTACAACATTGAAAATTGTCTTTAAATTTTAAGATTCATACATAAATAAAACCTATTCACATTCACATAACTAATAAATGAAACCTATTGGCATTCACACGTAAATGAAACCTAGTGGTATAAAAAATATATATTGACATTCACACATAAATTATCTTTATATTTTGAGATTCACACATAAATAAAAAGTATTGGCAATATTCACACACAATTGATGATCTATTAACCCATTTGAAAAAGTTAATAGTAATAAGTATACTTACGCATTTGATATATCCAATGCTAATAATAGTTCTCCTTCTTTCTTCTTCTCCACTTGAATGAATTGACATAGAACTCTAATATGTCACGAAATATCTTCATTATAAACTACATACATCAAATAATAACATAAATAATTAGTCAAAGAAGGAAGTATCATCACAATAAACAAGAGAAAGAAAGACAATGCATAGTTACCTTCCTTTATCCTCTTCATCCATGTCTTCAACCTATGATTACCGTCCCATACCAAAAACTTGTGCCCTCTTAAATCAGCCCACTCATCAGTCGATTCATCTTCAAACCTTTGGTTAACTTCTCTCCAAAGAGGGCCCCACTCTTCCAAATTTTGGGGAGATACATCCATGAGCTCACCAGTGGGCCTTCTCAAAGAAACCAAAAATTTTCCCATTGTTTCCATATACGAAGCATTATCGAAAGATGAAATCAACCATGTAGCAGAACTAGATGCAGGCCTTATAGCCTCATAGGGCACAAGTCTACACAAAGGGATAGGAGGAGGAGAAGTAGACCTCGTTACAAAAAATGAGGCCAACACATCTGACATAATCCCAAACTTGACATTCTCTCTAATGTGTCTATCATGCTCACTGACCTCTTTCTTTTCTTCATTAGCAACATCCTCATTCACCTCTTCATTTTCCTCATGTACAGTTTGCAAATCTAAAGACCTCCCTTGTGTTGTTTCACCACACTCCGTGGTGGTAGTGTGGATGCTCATAGGATCAGCATGAATGTCATTGCTTGCTTCATCCATGCTATCCTCGAGCGCTTCATCATCAATAAAAGGACATTTTTTCCTTGGTTTTCCACCCTTGTTATTTGGAGATTCAGAGAATGCACGGGAGGATGCTTCTTGATCGATACTTACTAGTCTATTGCATAGATCGGATCTTAACCTTGTAATTGGAGTATCTACAAAAATAATTTGAAAATAGAATATAACATTTATATGGAACTTTAAAAGAGTTGCTTAACCATTAAGAATAGAATATGTAAATTTAAAAGAGTGATTGAATGACTTACTTGGACGGCCCCTTTTTCTTTGACCTCTCCTACCACCACCACATTGACCTCTAGCCATGCTCAGAAGCACTAAAACAAACCACAAATCATTTTAAAAATGAAGACAACTCAACTAAATCACATGTTCTATTAATTAATCTCCACCAAAATATGACCATTTGACGCAGACAACACACTTTAATATCATTTGTTATTTGGTTTTAATAAATGTATTAAATTTTCTTAATCATTTGAACCTCCTGACCACATTTTCACCCCCGCACCCCCAAAGGGGGGATACTCCCAACCCCTTGTCCCTGTCTGCGTTGACGCAGACAATGCTGAGTGTTTGACAATTCCCAATCCAAAAAAATCAAATCATGTCACACTTATTTCTTTAGGATGATTTGTGTATGATTTAAAAATGATTTATTTTTTCATGCCTTGGACTCACGCGGTTTACACCCACTCTATATGGGGGGGGGTGTAGGGGGAGCATCAGCCCCCCCTACTACTGTCGCCGGGGGGTTTAAGGGGCGGTTTAGGGAGGAGCAGTGGTTTAAGGGGAATGGTTTAAGGAGGAGGGGCTGAGAGGGGGGCGGCTGTGCACTACCCACCCCATTTCTTTCAGCCATGGAGGAAAAATGAAACTTGAAATATAGATTTTTGGCCATAAGGATGGAGTGTGGAGCTTACCCGGTGAGTTTGATGGAGAATGTTGATCTTGTTTGAGCTTGTTGCAGGGGTTGCTCTCCTTCTTGCTTCTTCTTTATGCCTTCCAACTTGCAATGGGAGAGAAGAAGAGGTAAAGAAAAGAGAAAAGGAAGAAGAAGAAGAAGAAGAAGAAGAAGAAGAAGAAGGACAAATAAGAAGATATGTTTAAACCGTTACACACAACTTTCAATGGCAAGCGGTACGTGCATATTCAACATCCATCATGAGAGAATGTTTCTCTCGAACATCGAAAAATTATTTACTAAAAAATGTAAATGCTGATGGCGCCTGACATCTGACAAAATAAAACGTGCTTATAAAAATATGTGCTACAACACGACATGATTTTCGAAAAGACATGATTTATTTTCGAAAAGATATGTTTTTTTTTAAAAAAAATTTAACTAAATCTTGTGATTTTTCAATATGTAGACTTTTAATGATTTGGTTCATTAATGGACTGATTCGCAACTTCAACTGTCACTAAGAACTTGCCCATGGAGTAAGAGCTCATTTTATCCATATTTGGTAGGGGTAACGGACTATTATTTCTACATTCAAAGAAATTGATAAACAATAGGCATGATATTAGATATAATATTTCGCCTTCATAGCTCCATTGTTTGCTGAGTTTCAAACCGGCTTCTGTGAGAGACAATGGTAAAAGTTACTCTTCAATGGTCAATCGACTCCGAATCACTAGAATGTGTTGTGCCCCTAAGGGATGGAAAGATTCTTGTGAGCTCTTATTTTCTTCAAGCACTTCTACCCCCTAACCGGAAGCTGGTAGGTTTGTATGCTAGTTTCAACTTGATGCTTACAGTGAAGAGACTGCGGTTTATGGCCAACCGGATATCAATGGTGTAGAGCAATTTTTGCTCGATTCTTCTCTTTCATGTCATTATAAAATAGTACATTGTGATACCACTTTCACCATGGACCAAGATGAAGGACTACACACTGTAGAAAATAACAAACAAGCTCATTCACTTTTAGGACCTGTTGTAGACATTACATCCGATTCCTTCGCAGAGACGTCATCTCAAACTTCTTCGCCACTTATAACAAATGCTTTTTGTGCACCCGTCACCACTCCGACTATTGACTTAAAGTCGGAAGATGGACTTGATAGTCCTCATTCATTTCCACAAATAAAGAAAGAGATTTTACATTGGATTGCTAATAGCCCTAGAGGAAAGAAGTTAAAGGCTTTATTGCAGATGAGTGAAGGCCCTTTTATTGTTAGTGAGATTCCAAGAGAGTACAATGGTTCTGTTGCTTTCGTTCTTCTCCTGACATATGGCACATCTTCAAACATAGATGGGATGCAGCAACAATATGATGGTCATGTCTGGACAAGACCCCATCCAACTAATATCTTCCCTGATGCTACTTCGAGAATTAGCCATTGCCTTGGAGACTTACAATGTCATCGAGTCAATTGTCCTTACTATGAGAGCAATAATCAATATAATAAAATGTATTTTCATGGTTACCACAATAACACAGTGAGCAAGGGGCTACTTGCAAGTGAAAAAAAAACATTTAATCACGTGTCACTATTGTAGTAAAGTTGTCACTTGTTATGCAACTTGTGATTGCAAATTTTATTACATTTTGCCAAAGGACACAAGCATGGAGAGATTGATGCTTCATGTAGGCACTCACACACACAATGTGCAACCAGGGACTTCAATGGCTGCAATTAAAAAAATTAGATCTCTAGTTCACTCAGTTTTGCAAGTGAATCGACACTTTGGTGCTAGGAAGATTCAAATTATTGTAGCAAAACAAAATATCACTGAATCTTTGACAACTAATGGTTCAATGGTGGAGGGAGAACAAGAGCTTACAAACTTTTTGGAGGAGTTGATGCCATTGGTTCAAAATTAGAGGTTAGTTTCGGTTATTCAAGTCTAGAAACTCTGGTTTGTAGCATTGTTATTAGTTTAACAAACTTTCGTTTGTTGAGGTTGCAGGTTCAATAGTATCGTGACATGCCAGAAAAAAAAAGAAACATGTGTTGTTGGAGATTTCTTTGATAACATTTTGGAATTGAAAAAAAAGATGCATGTTTCCTTTTTTTCATGGCAATAGATTTCCAAGGCAAGGAGGGGTGGGTGAAAAAAGTTACATTTTCAAGATGTCTACTAAAGGACCCGGCTTTGGAGTGGAATTGGTTAATCGAATGTGATGCTTAGGAAATGGAGACCTTTGCAAGTCTTGCGTTCACTTTGACTTTACACACAGAATAGATGACTGGGCAACAATGTCTTGTTCTGTGTACGATCCATGGTTTGTTCGGGAACCTTACTTGTTATGAATTTTCATTGACATATTCTAGTTGCTAATCACTATATTTCTTATTGCAGCTTGAAGGGGATCATGGTGATTGCTATTTGTGATACAAAGGAAGAGGATAGAGAAACACAAATTGTTTTTTGGAGATACCTTAATAATGTGATGCTCGAGTGTGGACACCCTCCTACAGACTTTGCAGGTTTTATGGCGGATGAAGCCGGTGCAAATTGGATGGTGATCCGCATTGTTTTCAATGTGGGACTTGACAATGTTTCGGAAGGAAGAGAGCGATCGTGTTTGTTTCATTGGGAACAAAGCTTACAAAAGCACACAACAAAATACATGCCTTCAAACCTTCGGAAGCATCACTTGAATTTATGTGAGAGGTGGCACCTTTCAAAATCCATTGAAGAGGGCAAGAGGAATGCCACACCTATACAAAAATGGTGGCAGCAAGTAGGACTACCTCGAGATAGTACCATACTATTGAAGAGATGGATCAAATGGTGGGAGAATAGGATAGACCATTGGGGTAGTAATACACATGTAAATGTTTTTTTTTGTTTCTATTTGTTACATACACATGTACTAATATCATTGGGGTGGGAATACCCAAGTATGAGAACAAAATAGACATATAAGAGGAATTGCTGAGTTTTTTATTGGGTTGCAGGCTTTCTTGAGTCCTTGGGAGAGGGCTTGTATTCCCAACACAAATCTTTCTGAGAGCATGCATGCAAGTTGGTTGGCAGGGGAGGATGGAAAGAAGAAAATTGGTTTGTATGATGCATGCATCACTGACTTGATCAACTCATATATTCAATGTTCAAGGCAACTGGCCTTCACAACTGGAAGATATTCTAGAAGTGATCTTGACATGGATGCTCTTATTAATAGGGTGGTTGCAAGAAATACCCCTTCACCTGCATTCATAGCTCGAACAGTTCAAGGATCAGTTCTTGGCACCCCCATGTACAGAGAGCCTTTCATTTCTAGAAACAAAGAAACATTTCAAAGGAAAATAAGAACTCTAGATGGTTGTAGCTCTCATAAACCTGGCTATGTAATGGAGTCAAGGGATAGAAAACAAAAAGGATGACCACACAATATAAATTTTCAAAATAGAAATGACCAACCTACAGAAGTGGGCTTGGACCATGAGGTGCATGCAGTGCCGATTGAAATGGATCTCCCAACTAATATTGTCTCAGAGGAGGAAATGCATAGAAGTTTGTAGGCCATCCAGAGAATGCATGTTCATTGCAAACGAAAATGTTTTGGTATTATAAATAGAAAGAAGTGCTGCAACGTGATAGAAAGTAGATCACCTGGGTTACTATGCCCTTCATTTTGGTCAGAGAGGGAATTTCAAGGTAAGCCTATTGCACAATGGTTCTGGTTTTGCAGTCATGATGTGGAGCATACATGGGATGTTGATAAACAAGTTAAGCATGTGCCCTTGCAACCAAGGATTTGGTCTATTGACAAGGGCACCAATGCTTCTGTAGAGGAGATTTCAATTCTTATAAAAGGAGGTTTTGTATTCAAGCATGATGGCATTCCACCTACTCCCAAAAATACTACGACCCATGGAACAGAACCACTTACCTCTTCAAGTGGCAAGGGAAGAAAAAAATGAAGACATGGTATTTCTAAGGACGTAGAAAGAAAAATTTCATTGGCTGAGGCATTGGATGTAGTTTTCATGGAAGAGAAAGTAGTGGTGGCAAATGAGAAAGTCATATTTTATGTTATGTTAGAGCATTTATATGAGGTGCATGTCAATCCTGAGCCCTTCTACATGTGTCCTGACTTTCATAAGAGAGAGTTGGAAAGTAAACCCTTCTTGGCCTGCAAACACATGTATTATGTCTACATTTGTGTGCTTGGGATGGACAAAAATCAACATATGATGATGCATCAACCTTCCCTTAAGCAAACTGATTTAAATTTTATGCTTGCCCTTCCGTGACGCATAAAATGCAAATCAAAGACTTGAGAGTTTTGTGTTGGCTATTGTTCAATGAGATGGGGACCATGCAGTACTGAATGAAAGATTTAAAGGGCATATGAAGAAGTGGAGGTAGACGTTCATTTTGGATACATGATGTGAAGGGACCACATATTTGGTATTTTTCTTTTTGAGCATAATTATGGTAATTCAATTTAGCTTTAAACTTAACTATTGATTCTTGAATATGCACGTGTGCGCATGATAAAAACCATAGAATTAGGAATACACATTGAATCAATAAGCAAATTAAGTATGTTACATTGAATGATCCATCTCATCTTCAATGAGATCAGCCCTTGCTAAACTATCTACTTCTAGGTCTATGTTACCAAGAGGTAACGAAACAAATAAGTCTATCCCACTATCAGATGTGTTGCTATATTGCTCAATAACTTCTTCAATATCATCAACAATCACATTATTGTCTTCTTCTACGTTTCCTTGAATATCCTCGTGAGGTTCACCCTGTACTATATCACGCATATCGATCCATTATGGTGTCATCATGCACATCATCATTCATTGTTGGATTGTTATCTGCTATCTCCATGTCGATAATATTACCATATATTGGTTTTGAACGATTAGATATAGGGATGACATAACACCATCGGTTTCACTTTTTCTTCTTGTCCTTGCTTCATTATATAGTGTCATCCATTTTCTCATTACATCACTATTGAGCACACAAAAACTATTTAACTTACGAAGTTTTTCTTTTGTTAGCACTTTACTCATTCCTTTTCCTTGAGGTACTATAGAGGTCATCCTCAAGTCTTCATCATCTTTCCATAGTCGTAGTTGAGAGGGATCCACTTCAGTAAGATATTCAGAGATATAAACAAGGGATGATTGCACTAACCAACCCTCAGCCATGCTTCCCTCTGGGCGTGCTTTTTGCCTCACAAAATCTTTCAAGGTTTTCATGAAGCACTCAAGAAAAAACATCCACCTTACATGAACTGCCCCACAAAGTGCGATCTCATCAATCAAATGAACGAGTAAATGTAATTGAGTAGTTAAAATGGATCGAGGAAAAATTTCCTCCACCAAACAAACCACCTCAACAGATAATACTCGAGCATCTTGCAATGTGTTTGGATCAATTTCCTTTGAGCTCACATATCTGTCAAGATGTATGATGTGCTTGTTTATTTTTGTGTAGGAATTCAAAGATATATAATGAAAAAATACAATGTATACACACCTCACAAGCTCTCCCATCTTGTAAATGATATCACGTAAATCTTTGGATACACAATGGGATATTCTAGTAGGAAGTACGAACTGAATGTAAAAAATATTCATAGATCAAATGATTACTTGAGGAAAAAGTCATCATACCCCAATTTAAGTTTACACATAGTTACTCCACTAATTACTAGATACCCTTACTTGAATCATTTTGTGCAACTCGTGGGACTTCAAACCAGATAGTTGCTCCGCACCTCTTTTCTTTTTCTTTATGAAGGCTCCCTTGAGACATCCCATACATCCTGTGGGTGTTCGAAAGCTATATATTTGTTCCTTTACTATTTTTTCTCGTTCTTTGACAACATCTAAGGTGCATGGGGTAGCTCAATCTTTCCTTTGGGTCCAATGCGTGGCCAGGCTCGTCTCATGTGACCAATGTTACGTAAATCCTCCGTTACATTAATTGAATCACGAGCCCCTATCAAGTGATCCCATAATGTAGATACAACATTTTTGAATATGTGCATGGGATCCAACAGGTGATTGATCTTGAGTTTAGTCTAGTACAGAAGACGAAAAAATATAGAGAACCTAACAAATAAACAATATATTATGCAAACAATTCATCATGCTAAATACTTTAAAGTCAATCGAGAGAAATGCACTTCTTACCGACTCATGCCGAGTGGAGGGTGGCTGTCGGCATTAATCCATCTCTCCTTCCAATCTCGAATGGTTAGAGATTGTGGAGTCATTCCATTAGTAGGGAGAACATATTTGGGATGGTCAATAGGAAGAAATCAATGATGATTGTCATAGATAACCTTCTTTAAATGTGCCGGCCTAGAGGAAACTAGAGAGGGACCGCAAATAGGACATGGATGATATCCTGACGTGGTTAAACATGAAAAAACAAGTGAATTAATAAAATGCAATTCATTCAAGTCTTGAATTTCAAATATAAAGTTATATACATGTACCTGAACACTCTCCGTATCCTGGAAAGTCGTGCATGGTCCACAACAACATGGCCTTCAATGTGAAATCTCTAGAGGATGCAGATACACT
This sequence comes from Lygodium microphyllum, assembly GCF_053477565.2. Taxonomy (NCBI): domain Eukaryota; kingdom Viridiplantae; phylum Streptophyta; class Polypodiopsida; order Schizaeales; family Lygodiaceae; genus Lygodium; species Lygodium microphyllum. The sequence goes on along the minus strand of NC_141141.1, from coordinate 81,598,385 downwards.
TGTATCTTGCACCTCAATACCTTCCCATAACATTTCTAACTCTTCAATCAAAGGCTCTAAGTAAATGCCCATGTTTTTTACCTTGTGCTTTCCAGGAATCAGAAGGGACAACATTACATGTCCCTTTTTAATTGCCATGGATGGAGGAATATTATTGTTCACCAATACCACTGGCCATACACTATATGATGTGCTTTTGATGCCAAATGGATTGATTCCATCCATACCTAAACCAAATCTCAAATTTCTTGGCTCTTCTTTGAAAACGGGCCACAAATTATCTATATGTTGCCATGTCGGTGTGTCTGCAAGGATCATCCATTTTCCATCACTTGAACGATGACTAGCATGCCATGACATGAGCTTTCCAATAGACTTACACTTGAACATAAGTTTTATACGTGGAACAATCGGAAAATATCGCAAAACCTTACGAGGCACATCCATTGACTTCATCTCCACTTCGTATCTTGATTCGCCACAAATAGAACACTCTCGTGCGAACTCATGAATCCCACGAAATAAGACATAATCATTGACACATGCATGGATCTTGACATAATCGAGGCCTCCCAGAGATGTCAAGTAATGTCTTGCTTGCTCTCTTTTAGTTGGCAATTTGTTTCCTTTTGGAAGCATTTGTGATAATAACCTACATATATTTTTAAAAGTGAGTTAAAAAACCACCAACATATATTTTTGTCTGATTTCAAAATAGAACAATTAATATTATGATTCATAAGCCAAACTGAATTGATACCTACTTCAATAACGCATCCAAACTGACATTACTCCATCCATAAATTGTTTGCAAGTTAAGTATCTCGAGGGACGCATTAAGAACGGAGTACGTTCAACCTTCATACAACGGAGTAGATGATGCTACATATAGTGGATCATCTGGCTTTGTAGAGTGACATTCTCCTTGAACCGGTTGTGAAAATAGATGGTGTACCATGTTGTCCAAAATCTCATCCTCTATGACTTGATGGGGCATTTCATGAGGGCTACTATCATGGTCGTCAGTCTCTACTCTTCTTGAAGACTCTGCCTCCTCGCGTCGACGTTTTGCAGCCTCTCGACGCCCGTGAGGGAGCATCTGAGGATGTGGCACCGCATCCTGCTCAACCACAAAAGGGAGTTTCATGTACGTTGATACATAATTCCCGTAACATAGACTAGCAATCTTAGTGGTAAAAAAAAACAATGAATACCGGTGATTTTTCTCGGTCCCATAAGCTGAGGTGTGACATTGCAATTTGACGTGCTCAAAAAATACACCCTCAACAATGATCACACATGCATTTAATTTTTCGTCGTAACCATGCATCTCGATTATGAAGACACAATGTTTCATCCTCACTTGAGGATGTGCTCATTGACTCATCAACATGCACCGCACTAGGTGATGACGACGACATGATTAAATCTAATTCATGACAACATCAAATTCAAATATTTGTCATTCATATGTTTACATAAGATCTCAATTTTAAATACACAAAAATCATCATAAATATATTAAAACTTATGAAAAGAATTCACTATTAAAACTTATCTTAAAAACAAAAAATTATGGTAAAGCCTAAATGTGCATCTATATTCGCGTTTACCTATGCATCTATATTCACGTCTATTTTTGCATCTGTGTATTTAGGATTTGTGATTCCATTATGTATTGCATTTTGTAAATCATCAATGGCGGTCGTCGGTCTAAAATCAGCCGACCGAGCACGTCTGATAGCGCGTCTACATTTCAATGTAGACACAAATATAGATGCGAAAAATGTTTCCTCTCATAGTATCTGAGGGTGCATCTTAGAGCGTGTGTGCTCTGCAGTCTACACGCGATGATACACGTGCTGGACAGAAGGTTGACCTGCAGTCTACAGGTGATTATACATGCGCATTGATCTGGAATGTGCGTCTGACCGTGCATCTGTGCTGCATCTTAGATGCGAAGATAAACACGCTGGACAAAAGGTTGACTTTGGAGCGCATCTGAGGGTGTGTCTAACTTGCAATTTAGAAGTGGGGATACACGCGCCAGGTCTCCCAGTTCTGATAGTAAACAATATATTTTTGCAATGATGAATGTGACCAATCACATGTTTGTGTTTATCAGTTTTCTTGTTTATGAGAAGCATTAGCACTTAAGCTTTATGCTCAATGTCTAAAGAAAGCTATTTGAAAATGTAGGTAATATATGATTTTTTGTATGCAAATAAATTTGTCTTTTTTCTGTTTTTTTTTGCAGATGTCGTATCCTAGTTCATCTAGCAATGACCCGGATTTGGATCGCATGAATGATACATTGGCCTCCTTTGGCAGGGGGATCAATGCATTTTTTGGAGGTTTTCCTAGTAGGGAAGACTTCATGGGAGAGATGACCAGACACCTTGGCCGCTCTCCCACAACGGACGAAGTGTTCACTGTCATGTCGGGGACGCCTCTGACGTCTTTGCCTAGCACCACTTCCCAAACTCCACATGCAAGTACTCCATATGCAGGTACTCCACGTGCATCGGCTGAAGCACGTGCATCTACAGAAGCTCGTGCGTCCAGTGACGCAGAGGGTAGTCGACAGAGAGGGAGGAGGGAGAGTCGAGGGGGAAGACGAGGCTTGTGTGGGGGTTGCCTAGGAGGTGGCGAGGGATCACCTTCACCAGTAGATCACGTAGAGGAGGTTGTACGCCAGTACTATAGAGTTACAGATGTTGGTGGCATCTTTCATGATGATGAAGGAAGGGATGTAATGGCGTACATGAGGAGCATCGTGCATGCGACGTATAAAGATTGTTTCATTGCCTTCAAAAATCAAAAAAGTGGCTTGTGGCAGGAGGTGTTGAGGGAAATCCATAGGAGGTACCCAAATCTTGAGGGTCAGCGATTCTCGGATGATTGGGGACGCACAAAAGTGAGGGATATGCTTCACAACAAAAGATCTCACCTCATGACACGGGCCAGGGACTCACTATGGAGGCAGGAGGAGGACGTGGAGCCTATAGCCAACCACCTATGTGCCACCGCATAGAGTGGAAGAAAGCCAAGAAGAAAGCAGCAAAGAAAGTGAAGAGTCGCCAGCACGCAGAGGCGTGACGGATCCAAATGGAAACCATGGGATCGTCACATTACGGATCGGGCGGCAAAGAGTCATGGGAGGCAAAGTTTGTAAGTATATTTTGATTTCTAGTTTTTTAAAATTTATATTTCTTTCAATTCTTTATATATTTTATTCTAATATATTGTGACTCATAATTGTTTGTATTTATCTAAATGTTTTGTAGACTACCATTGTTGGTAGGATACCTACTCCTAGAGAGGTAGGTTACCATCAAGGCCATAACCGTGCAGCCACATGGCTTCACTTCTATGAGGAGGGTCTCATCACTGAGGACCAATACAATCGGGCCATGAGGATTTGACAGCCAGAGGAGGTATGTTTTTCGTACTTTCCTATTAAAAGTATAGCTAATTATAACTTTTTCTCCACCTTGTCTATGTAATCAACCCTGATCTTTTGTGTGTGTAGGCGAACCCGGATGTGGAGCATAGTGAGGAGGGGGATAGCGATGCTAGTAGCCATGGTGGTACTAGCGAAGATGTTTCCTCTTCAGACTCGTAGAGGAGCACCAGATCTCCTTATGAGGCCTTCTTTTCTTGTATATGTATGATCCATCTTTGAGCCTACTGCTTGCGGCCACGCTTTAGGTCGCAAGCACTTAAACTTCCCATGTAAATGCTTTTGATATATAATGAATACATGGACTTTTATTTTCAATTCTCGTGCCTGTAATATTCTCTCTGGTTTTTTTTTTCCAGTTCTGTTTTGCATGTCTATCCACGCATCTAAATTGTAGATAATTCGCATTTATACGCACGTCTATAGTGCAAACTACACGTTGTCGAAGGGTTTTCGAAAGCAAAGTCACAACCACAGAGGTTCTTGAGAAATTCCAAGATGAAAGATCAAGCGAAACAAACAATCAGGACGAATATGATGCCAGGGTTTAAGTGTATTACAATTTTTGGTTCAAGTACAAGTAACAAGACGGATCAACCAAAAGAATCAATCCTCGCAAGAAAACCACTTTATGTTATAAATCAGAATACAAGAGCATCAGATATGTCATCCAGTCGTCAAGAGAATATCTTTAAAAATAGACTCTTCTTCAACTGATAGATCAGCTAGTTTGTGTCTTTAGTATAGCACTAAAGTCAGTGTCAGTGGACTGAGGGAGAGCACATTGGGGTAAAAGAAGCTCACTCAAAGGAACAAGATGGGCTGACAGCGTAAGATAATTGCTTCTCCATAATCAGGTTTAAGAGTGATTCCGTGTCTTATGCCCTGCATGATGTCATCATCTACAAACTCAATGTCTTCATTATCACCTTTCAACCAGAGAGTTTCTCACACATGTCAAATTCTGTATCCAAATTGTAATATTGCAGTGGTGGAAGGTGACATTAGGGAGGTAGTATCCACTTTCAGAGAATGCAAGATATAGCAGTTTTGAAATCCTGTCCAAACCTATTCTTTAAAAATAAATACATAGTCCGTTTCCTTCAGCAACAATTTGTAATCCTTCTTCTTTTGACATTCGCAAAACTCAGATCATTGCATTTACATATTGATCATCAGACTCTGCAAACAGTTCAGGAGTAAACTCTGTTCCTGGTTTGATCTTCAGACTGACAGGCAATCCATACAAAAATCCTGGCAGCACCTTCAGGCTAACAGGCTGAAAGGAATACTCCAACTACTTCCAAGCTGTAGAATCCACCCACAGTAAGTCCTCTCCATCGCATTAATGGAACTTCACAAAGCTGATGTCTTTGGCATAAACCCGGAAGCACTGACGGCAGCACAAGATGTTGTACTTCTGAACCAATCATGGCCGTTCCTGCACACACGACATGCTTTTTCTGAAATGCCTGTTGTTGAAGATAGTATTTTCAATAGTTACAGATGTATCGCGCTTCATGAATTTTGTTTCTTGGTAAGCGAGTTTGTGGCGTGAGGCTGTTAAGTGGCATGTGTCAACATGGCTTCAATAGAGACGCATTCAATCATAGCCAAAAAGGTGACTTCAAGCTCCATCATCTTGAGCTTCTTCATTCGCCTCCTGGTTGCAGTCGTCCTCTTGTGCCAATTGCTAGCTGTCCTCCTGACTATTGAGTTCGTTCTAGATAGTCACCTTCGATTTCGTCTTCTTCAGTTGTTAGTCTTCTTCACCGCCTTCATCAATTCCAGACGACCTTTGATATGACAATCACGATCACCGAGCTCCTTTCCCAACAGCTTTGATAGAACAATTCTCGAGATGCACCAAATGTCGCTTGTACTGGGGCCGCTGTAAAGCGAGGTCTTTTGCATCGCTCTTTTCTTTTGATTTGCAGGTTGCAAACCACTCCTAGCATTCCTGCTCTGAGGAGAGATACTGTCAGGCTCAGATTGGTTGAGAGCAGTTGTACTTAAGCTTTATCACATAGAAAACATGATAGCCTGATAGTGGAATATGCTGACATATTCAACCACCCAGTCAATCTGCGGACTTCCAAAACCATCTTTTATGTTTCCCCTGTTGCAGCTGAGGAGATGAAGATGGTATTGAAGAGGGTGTGGGGGTTGAAGATGGTGCTGAAGCCAGTGGTTGAGATGCTGCATACTGGAGTAATTCTGTGAACCGACTTTGGGCATAAATTGAGCCCCTTTCCCAAAGTCGACAAGCAGAATCGCCCACTCTTGTTCTCAGTTCATTCAAGTTGCGATCAATCTCCACCTCATGATTTGACACAAAAGGCTTCAGAAACGTGGAATAGATGTAAGTTGTTCCCAGTACTGGCACCAGAATCGGAGCTATTCGACATCCGGTTTGTTGTTCTCAACGGACTTGAAGCACTCATAAGCCGGATACATGTAGCCAACAACCATTATTATCCCTCTCGTAACGATGGATCCCATCGTGCCTAGAGCACGGAGGAGACAGCAGACCAGTTCTCAGCGACCACAGACCCTGCATCTGCTTCCGCCCCCCCCATTCGATTGAGGAGCCTCCCTTCCCCCCAAAATACCTCCTTCTCAAAATAGCTCCAAAAGCTTCTCCTTTTTCCCCTCAAAGCACGTCTCTCCTTTTCCCTCCTTCTTTAGCCTTTCAAAAATCCCCTCTTTAGCCTTCGTAGCTCTATTTCCCATACAGAGATCCGCCCTGACTCGGAAAATCTATGTCATTGCATGATTCATGCATTTGGCATGATGAAGCAAAAGATCACTACAGAATTATAACGTGGCCTTTCAAAAGTTGTGCATATCCTGTGATTAGGACATTCCATGTGTCTAGATCTCAATAAGGAAACATATCAAACATTGCTTGTGCCTCTGCCAGCCAGCCACTTTTAGCATACATATCAATTAATGCAATTCCCATATCCACATTTGTCTTCAATAGCCCTATCTTATCAATCTCAACATGTGTTTCTTGGCCCTTGTTTATAGCTCCAGCTATACCACAAGCATTTAAGGTGCAAACAATTGTGATACTATCCAAAGAGATATCCTCCTCATGCATTTGTTTGAATAATTGTAATGTTTTGTCTCCTTGATCCTGTTCAACATAGACTGAAAGCAATCCTTCATACTCGCTACTATACTCATACGCAGAAAAATATGTACAAAGTACCAAATCCCATGCACAACTTTTGGGTGGTTTACACACCTCGAATGCGTAGCAATACGACATCCACCCCCTCTAATCCTGCGCATCCTCCGGATGGGCCAACTACCCATGATCATTATCATCAAGATCCACAAACAAATCAATCTCTTCATTATGCATTTCTGGTAGATCAACAAGATTTTCAGCCATATCATCTGTCCCTTCCATTGGAGTTTCTTGTCGTTGCTCTTCTCTTGAAAATTCTTCCAATGCATAATCCTCATCATCTCTTTTCTTGAAAATCTTGATTCTTTTCCCAGCAATAGGCACTCTAAGCACTGTTCCATCCAATTCTGTCAACTCATATGTTGCATTATCAAAGACATGTCTGACTATGTACGGCCCAAACCATCTTTTCATCGTCTTCCAAAAAATCTGCAATAACTTCCTCATTTTCCGCATGGTTCTAGTGTGGCTCTCATCCCAAAATAGTTTCTGCCCCTTTCGAAACAGCTGATAAAAACAATCTGCTATGTGTGCAAAATGAGGTATCCAAATCATATAAAACACACAAGCTCCAATGAATCTCTGTATCTCTGAAGTGGTAGAACAATACTCCATAATCTTGCCTATAAAATCCACCTTCTTATCCACAGTCTTGTATTTCGTGTCAACCCTGGCTTCATTATGTTCTTCTGCATTACATAAACCTTGCTGTAAATCAGCAATTCTGCACTCCAATGGCTGAATATTCTCAGCCCTCTGCTCTATGGACTGCATAGAAACAGCCCCAAACTCTGAATGCTGAAATATTTCAGCAGTAAACTCTGTTGGCTGAAAATTTTCAGCCCTCTGTCTCTCTGAAAGCTGATCATAACCAGCTGGAAACTCTGTTTGCTGAATTTCTTCAGCACTCAACACTCTTTGCTGAGTTTCCTCAGCCTCTGACTCAATCTGTGACACAAAATTTGCAATTTCATGAAACATGTCCAGGGATTGCACTAATACATTACCATGACAATTCAGCATATCAGTTTTCAGCATATCTCCCGTCTCTGCCATCGTATCTGCACAAATCACACTGTCATACATACCATCTATGTGCTCATCATCCTCCAAAATTCCTGCATTTTTCAAAATTTTCTCCATCCTGCATATATACTGCCTGGCAGCTCTAGACAATCTAGAAGTCTTCTGATAGCTCATTGAACTGTTTGCTAAAATCCCAACATAACCGGAGGAGAAAACACCGCTGCCAGGAGGCGAGAACTCCAATCTCCTCTCCTCTGTACCACCGTCGTCTCGCGAAACGGCGGTACCTAATGAAAACCCGAATCCCTCACAGTGGGTAAGGGTGCATCTCTGAGAGTATCCCTGTTTCTAACATGATTCACATATACAGTCATAAACTGAACTGCTCTCATACCATCTTTACTGCGAATCCGTGCATAAGCAGATCCATCATCCATGACCTTTGTTTCCATACGCATCTCTGTAATGAATGGCTGTCCAAGAATTATGGGATAAGAGCATGAATCCTGCACAAAGAAATGAAAATCCTCCTCTACATCACCAATAGAAACCCTAACACTAGGGCAAGCAGCATATAAATCACCTGCAGTGTTATTGGCGGCTCTCATACGCCACCCATGCTCTACATCCATAGGCCATCTGTTATTCTCATAAACTCCACGAACAATGAGATTAATCTCTGAACCATGATCAACCAATGCAACATAAGGCACCTGTTTTTCCCCAACCTTTACCATCGTCTCTGTAGTTGCCCTAGCCCAATGGCTCCGCGAAAAGTGACTACGCGGTATCAAAACAGGCTCATCAATTTCAGCATAATGCATAGGCTGAACCCTCTTCTCTACCTGCGGCAAAACAGAAGCATTATCAACCATAACCTCATCATCATCCTCATCCAACTCTCCAATCAAAACTCCCTGCGTATCAGTGGTAGCCAATGCATGTCTTTTCCTCTTCAGGACCTCCTGAAACTGATCCTGAAACTCTCTTTTTGAGATGCCCAAAATCTCGAAAATAGTGAAAGTCACCTCACTGCCAAGTATCTTATCATTAAAGATTTTCTTCATATCTGTAGATGTCTCAATGTCGGACATCAATCTGAATCCTGGCTGCTTTCTCTCTCTAGGCTCTTGCCTCTTTTCCCTCTTTTGAGCATCCTCCATCTGTCGATCTGGCCCTGATCGTGAAGACGGTCCTGCAGTAGGTGGAGTAACAAACTCACCCCCTCTAGTCTTCTTAGCTGCACTTGGATTTTCTTCATCCCTCTTACGCTTCTCCTCAACAAATACATCTGCACCATGAGATTTAGCCAAATAAGCATAAATAGAATACCTGTCAACAGGCGAGTCCCATCCTGTCTCTGATCTGATGCTAGAGTCTGCGCTAGTCAAAACAGTTTGCTGAATTTTCCCATTGTTTGCAGTCTCCATAGCATAAGTCCATAGTGCGGACTGAGTCTCTAATCCCTTCTCAATCTGTACTCCATATGCAGAAGCATCACCTCTAGCTGCCACATAAGAAGTACGCGCAGCCATGTCCTCCACTAACTTCTTCATTCCACCTTTACCAAAGTTGGTAGCAAGTGGAGCTCCTGTCTCAGTCAACCAAATCTTACCATCTTGCCCCCAATATACCAAATTTTGCCTCCTTGCATCCTGGAAAGAGTCACAATCCCTGCAATGCTGATGCTCCGTACTATCACACCAAATAGATCTCCCATCTCTCCTAGGAGCACTAGGAGCACTCCTAGGTGCAATAGGAGCACTAGAAGAAGTAGCAGGCGCAGTGGAAGCAAACTGCTCCTTCAACTTACCCACCAACTCCGCTTTGACTGACTCGTGTCAAATCTGTGATACCTTTGATTATGTCATCAAGAGAAGTAGGCACCGATGGAGCGGATGGTTTTGGAGCAGAAGGTGTAGGCATCGGTCGTGGAACAGGAGGAATAGGTGGAGTAGAAACTGTAGGCACTGGCATAGGCCAAGAAAATGGCTAAGGAGGAGAAGAAATAACAGGGATAGAAGTAGGCATAGGAGCAGATGATGGTGTAGGTGTCATGGAACCATTCTGTAGGCGAGTCTTCCATATCCTCCTCTTGGTCAAAGTCGAGACTGCATCCTGAGCATCCTGCCAATCAGTTTTAAGACCCATAGGCTTCGTGTGATCTTCAAGAAGCTCACCCAATTCTTCTTGAAGAGCAGGATCTGCAGCTTGCAAGAAAAGCTCAACTTTTTCAACATCCAATGCTCTTTGTTCAATGGCATCAAGCTGACTATACCTTTCCTCAAATTCTCGAATCAACTCCGAAGCAGCAAGACCTTTATTTGGCATGTAGACCCACTCTCGGAATGACCGTCGAGTAGCCATACCAAAGTCCTCAAGGAAATATTCTTCTTTCAAGGCTTTCTTAAAATCTTGCCAATGTGTATTTTGAATAAATAAATCAGTCACCTTTGTCCTCAAAGCAGGTGTGACAAGACGAAGGAAGTACTTACTCATAAGTCCAGCAGGAACTCCAAAAAACCCCATCTTGATCTCATATGTCTTCAAATATGCTGAAACATTACGCCCGCCAAATAGCTTCTTCTCACTCTCAACTGCTTCAATAGCCTTAGTCGCGCTGTTTGCATTCTCCTGCTCCGAATAGAGTTGCCTTTGCTGAGACAACTGTTGTTGATGCAATTGTTGTTGCTGCTGCATATACATTTGTGTTTGCTGATTTTGGAGCTGCATATACATGGACATATTCTGCAAAATCTGTTTTAGATCCTCCGTTGAAGTACTTGACGCTGCAGTCATTGATGGAGCTGAAGTAGAGGCAGCTAGAGTTGTAGAAGAAGCTGAAATAGAGGCTGAAGTATCTCCCATCCTGAAATTTCTGCGACGCTTTCACATCGAGTTCACCAAAGATGTCGAAGGGTTTTCGAAAGCAAAGTCACAACCACAGAGGTTCTTGAGAAATTCCAAGATGAAAGATCAAGCGAAACAAACAATCAGGACGAATATGATGCCAGGGTTTAAGTGTATTACAATTTTTAGTTCAAGTACAAGTAACAAGACGGATCAACCAAAAGAATCAATCCTCGCAAGAAAACCACTTTATGTTATAAATCAGAATACAAGAGCATCAGATATGTCATCCAGTCGTCAAGAGAATATCTTTAAAAATAGACTCTTCTTCAACTGATAGATCAGCTAGTTTGTGTCTTTAGTATAGCACTAAAGTCAGTGTCAGTGGACTGAGGGAGAGCACATTGGGGTAAAAGAAGCTCACTCAAAGGAACAAGATGGGCTGATAGCGTAAGATAATTGTTTCTCCATAATCAGGTTTAAGAGTGATTCCGTGTCTTATGCCCTGCATGATGTCATCATCTACAAACTCAATGTCTTCATTATCACCTTTCAACCAGAGAGTTTCTCACACATGTCAAATTCTGTATCCAAATTGTAATATTGCAGTGGTGGAAGGTGACATTAGGGAGGTAGTATCCACTTTCAGAGAATGCAAGATATAGCAGTTTTGAAATCCTGTCCAAACCTATTCTTTAAAAATAAATACATAGTCTGTTTCCTTCAGCAACAATTTGTAATCCTTCTTCTTTTGACATTCGCAAAACTCAGATCATTGCATTTACATATTGATCATCAGACTCTGCAAATAGTTCAGGAGTAAACTCTGTTCCTGGTTTGATCTTCAGACTGATAGGCAATCCATACAAAAATCCTGGCAGTACCTTCAGGCTAACAGGCTGAAAGGAATACTCCAACTACTTCCAAGCTGTAGAATCCACCCACAGTAAGTCCTCTCCATCGCATTAATGGAACTTCACAAAGCTGATGTCTTTGGCATAAATCCGGAAGCACTGACGGCAGCACAAGATGTTGTACTTCTGAACCAATCATGGCCGTTCCTGCACACACGACATGCTTTTTTTGAAATGCCTGTTGTTGAAGATAGTATTTTCAATAGTTACAGATGTATCGCGCTTCATGAATTTTGTTTCTTGATAAGCGAGTTTGTGGCGTGAGGCTGTTAAGTGGCATGTGTCAACATGGCTTCAATAGAGACGCATTCAATCATAGCCAGAAAGGTGACTTCAAGCTCCATCATCTTGAGCTTCTTCCTTCGCCTCCTGGTTGCAGTCGTCCTCTTGTGCCAATTGCTTGCTGTCCTCCTGACTATTGAGTTCGTTCTAGATAGTCACCTTCGATTTCGTCTTCTTCAGTTGTCAGTCTTCTTCACCGCCTTCATCAATTCCAGACGACCTTTGATATGACAATCACGATCACCGAGCTCCTTTCCCAACAGCTTTGATAGAACAATTCTTGAGATGCACCAAATGTCGCTTGTACTGGGGCCGCTGTAAAGCGAGGTCTTTTGCATCGCTCTTTTCTTTTGATTTGCAGGTTGCAAACCACTCCTAGCATTCCTGCTCTGAGGAGAGATACTGTCAGGCTCAGATCGGTTGAGAGCAGTTGTACTTAAGCTTTATCACATAGAAAACATGATAGCCTGATAGTGGAATATGCTGACATATTCAACCACCCAGTCAATCTGCGGACTTCCAAAACCATCTTTTATGTTTCCCCTGTTGCAGCTGAGGAGATGAAGATGCTATTGAAGAGGGTGTGGGGGTTGAAGATGGTGCTGAAGCCAGTGGTTGAGATGCTGCATACTGGAGTAATTCTGTGAACCAACTTTGGGCATAAATTGAGCCCCTTTCCCAAAGTCGACAAGCAGAATCGCCCACTCTTGTTCTCAGTTCATTCAAGTTGCGATCAATCTCCACCTCATGATTTGACACAAAAGGCTTCAGAAACGTGGAATAGATATAAGTTGTTCCCAGTACTGGCACCAGAATCGGAGCTGTTCGACATCAGGTTTGTTGTTCTCAACGCACTTGAAGCACTCATAAGCCGGATACATGTAGCCAACGACCATTATTATCCCTCTCGTAACGATGGATCCCATCGTGCCTATAGCACGGAGGAGACAGCAGACCAGTTCTCAGCGACCACAGACCCTGCATCTGCTTCCGCCCCCCCCATTCGATTGAGGAGCCTCCCTTCCCCCCAAAATACCTCCTTCTCAAAATAGCTCCAAAAGCTTCTCCTTTTTCCCCTCAAAGCACGTCTCTCCTTTTCCCTCCTTCTTTAGCCTTTCAAAAATCCCCTCTTTAGCCTTCGTAGCTCTATTTCCCATACAGAGATCCGCCCTGACTCGGAAAATCTATGTCATCGCATGATTCATGCATTCGGCATGATGAAGCAAAAGATCACTACAGAATTATAACGTGGCCTTTCAAAAGTTGTGCATATCCTGTGATTAGGACATTCCATGTGTCTAGATCTCAATAAGGAAACATATCAAACATTGCTTGTGCCTCTGCCAGCCAGCCACTTTTAGCATACATATCAATTAATGCAATACCCATATCCACATTTTTCTTCAATAGCCCTATCTTATCAATCTCAGCATGTGTTTCTTGGCCCTTGTTTATAGCTCCAGCTATACCACAAGCATTTAAGGTGCAAACAATTGTGATACTATCCAAAGAGATATCCTCCTCATGCATTTGTTTGAATAATTGTAATGTTTTGTCTCCTTGATCCTGTTCAACATAGACTGAAAGCAATCCTTCATACTCGCTACTATACTCATACGCAGAAAAATATGTACAAAGTACCAAATCCCATGCACAACTTTTGGGTGGTTTACACACCTCGAATGCGCAGCAATACGACAACGTGCTTATACACGCGCTTCATAATTCAAAATTTAAAAAGAAATTAAATATCTTAAAAAAAAAGGATTTTTTTTTGTTTTTCGTTCACGTCTACCAGTGCTTGTAAAAACGCATCTACCGGCGTGTCTACATGTGTGTGTATATGTGCCTCTATTGCGCGTCTATTTGTGCATGTAAATTCATTGATACATGCGATTATAGACGCGAAATGGTAGATGCGCAAATAGACGCGCGGATGGACGCGCCCGTAAGATTTTCTCTATATTCAAAAATCGCGTCTAAATGTGTGTCTATGAGGCCTTTTTGTTGTTGTGCTGTAGTCTCCCTCTCCCTTCTTACCCCCTCCCCTAGGGGGGTTTTTATAGGTGAAGGGGGGGAGAGGGGTCCTCCCCCACGTGGGCTGTGCATGCAGCCCACGACTCCCCCCTTGGTTACCACCTCTTCCACCTAGCCAGACCCTTCCCTCAACCACGCATTGACTGGGGAAAAACAAGTAAAAAAAGTTTGCAGTAAATTTTTCCTTTATCCACCTAACCTCCTCCGAAGAGAGAGTTTTCCCACGGTTTACGTGGTTTGGAACCCGGGTCCGTGTTTGCCAATGCGGAGGCCTTGATTCCTCACATACGGTTTACAGGTTACATTGCCGGTAACTCCAATACCAAAAATAACCTTTGCATGAGTTTCACGCGGGGTGTGGAAAGTCGGTCTAGTAATATTTTTCAAATTTGAATATTACATTCTCTCCCCCTTGAAGGAATCGAGATGTCCTCATCTCGAGATGAACTAGGGATATTGTTGGATGAGAGTGCTTTCATCCATCCAAGTGGCATCCTCCTCGGGATAATCTTTGCACTGGACGAGGCATTCTCTCAAGGTTGTGGATCTCAGTCGTGTCTTCCTAACATCTAAGATCCTGTCAGGCCGTAGCTCAAGGACTACTTGGCTAGGCATTACAACTTGCAAGCATTGGGTCCTAGGGACTTGAGGATCTTGTATGGTCCACAATACCTCGGACTTAGCTTCTTGCAATCTCCTAAGGATAGAGAACTCTTCTTTGGCCGTACGCTAATGAAGACCACGTCTCCTTCCTCAAAGGTTCTATACTTCAAATCCGCGTATGCCTTCTGTCTATCCTTGGCGGCCTGGATGTCTTGTCTAATTGACTTCATTTGGTCATCCATCTCTTCTAGCATCCACCTTGAAGCTTCAACCCTCAAGGTTGGATCTGAGAAGTTTAGGGGACTTCGACACTCATGCCCATACAATGGTTGGAAAGGGGTCATCTGAGAAGCATTGTATGCAAATTCAACCAAAGGCAAGTATTGAATCCATCTTTTTTGTTCACGGCAGCACTGTGCCCTTAGCATATCCTCGATAACTTGATTGACTCACTTGGTTTGGCCATCAGTTTGGGGATGGTAGGCTTTACTAAAACAGAGTTGTGTCCCAATGGATTCAAAGATAGCTCTCTAGAAGTGTGATGTGAAGAGAGAATCACGATCACTAATGATTCTTCTGGGTAACCCATGTAGCTTGAATATCTCCTTGATAAATAACCTTGCAATGTCTGAGGCTTTATAGTTTGTCTTAACTAGAATAAGGTGTGCAACCTTAATAAGTATGTCAACCACAACCATGATGGAGTTGTATCCTCCCTGAACTTGGGGTAGGCCAACAACAAAGTCCATATTGATGAATTTCCATTTCATTTGGGGTATGTCAAGTGGTTGCAACTTTCTTAGCATTTTGACATGTTCGGCCTTAATACATTGACAAGACAAACACTCAGTGACATATTTGAGAATGTCACCTTTAAGCCTCTCCCAATAGTAGCCCTTCCTAACTGCATTGAGAGTCTTGGCATAGCCAGGATGTCCTGAGAAAGGGGAATCATGAGCTTCCCACAGTATCTTCTGCTTGAGTGCTGGATTGCCGGTATACATAATCTCGTTCTATAGTAGACAAGTCCACTATTAATAGAGAATTCAGGATACTTAGCTTGTAGCTTCTAGTCCTGTTCCTTGATAGTGATCTCCCTTAGCATCTTTTGATAGGTTGGATCATGGCATGCTTCTTCTCTAGCTAGCTCAAGTATTGCGTTGTTTGGCATGGATACCTTTGTGGCTAGAGATCTAGCTATTAATGGATTTTGCAAGATTAGAGAATTAAGGAATGCCTTGCGACTGAGTGCATCGGCAACTACATTCTCCTTTTCAAGTATGTATTTGATTTCAAAATCATACTCCTCCACCACTTCAATCCACTGACGTTGCCTCATGTTGAGCTTGTTCTGGGTAAACATCCACTTGAGGCTTTTATGATCCGTTACTAAAGTAAACTTGTTACCCAACAGGTAGTGTCTCCAAAGCTTTAGAGCATGGATGACAGCTAACAGTTCTAGATCATGGGTAGCATAATTCTTCTCATGGCTCTTCAGTTTCCTTGAAGAGTATGCTACAGGATGACCTTCTTCCATGAGCACACATCATAAGGCAGGCGTGCTAGCATCAGTTACTACTTCGAACTCCTTACTGAGGTCTGGAAGTTTCAATACAGGTGCTGATACCAAACTTTGCTTTAATCAATCAAAGCTAGATTGTTCAGCAGTTGACCATGCAATGGATGTTTGCTTCTTCAGTAGATCTGTTCAAAGGTGCTGCAATCAAAGCATAGTTTTTTATGAAGACCCTATAACATCCTATCAATCCAAGAAAATTTCATATTTCTTTGACAGTTGTTGGTATTGGCCATTGCTAGATCCACTGAGATTCCTTCCGCTGACACAATGAATCCCAGATATTCAACCTGACGTTTGAAGAATGCACACTTCTTCATCTTAGCATAGAGCTTGTGTGCCTTCATTGTCTCAAGGACAATCCGAAGTTCGGGTTCATGATCTTCTTCTTGTTTGGAATAGAATAAGATTTCATTGAAGAAGACGAGTACGAAGTCATCAAGATATGGCCTAAATATATCGTGCATTAACTTGTTGAAGGTGGCAGGTGCATTCGTGAGCCCGAATAACATAACTAGGAACTCGAAGTGTCCATAACTTGTATTGAAGGCCGTCTTTGGATATCCTCTTCCTTGATCCTTATCTGATAGTAACCAGACCTCAGATCGATCTTGGAGAAAATCTTTGCACCTTGAAGACGGTCAATAAGCTCATCTACTCTAGGGATAGGGTACTTCTTCTTAATAGTTGATTGATTCAACCCTCTGTAATCAATACACACTTGAAGTGTTCCATCTTTCTTTTTCTAGAACAGCACTGGAGCTCCCCATGGTGAACTGCTAGGACGGATGTAGCCCTGATCTAACAGTTGCTTGAGTTGCTCCTTTAGCTCGATTGCTTCTGGGAGGGACGTCCTATAAGGCCTCTTTGCAATTGGCGCAACTCCTGGCACTAGCTTGATCTCATGATCCACTTCTCTTTGAGGTGGGAGTTCTGTTAGCTCTTCAGGGAATACGTCTGCATACTCCTTTAGCCATAAAGGTTCTTCACTAGACTCCTGCTTCTGATCTAGCTTATTAAGCTTAATCAAGTAGACAGGTAGTCTCTTTCTAACTCCCTTTATGATCCGAGATGCTTTGGCCGATTGAATTTTCGGCTTTCTAGCCTCTCCTTGAGTTGTGACCAATTTCCCTTCAGATTTTCGAAAGGAAACTTGGCCCTTTCCACAATGAATGTGGGCGTCATTAGGTTTAAGCCAATCCATTCTGAGTAGACACTCATGGATACCTAGGTTCGTGACCTTGAATTTGATCAAAGTCGATTTTCCTCCCAGAAAGAATTCCACCTTAGCAGTTTGCATGGTACAAGTGACCTCACGACCATTTGCTAATTCCACAAGCAGGGTAGGTGCTTCTACTGTGGCTATTCCTAATCTTCTTGTACAAGATGGTGAGATAAAGAAATGTGTACTGCCACAGTCAATCAAGGTTTTGAAACCTTTACCTTGATAGATCGATGGTATCTGAATCACTGAAAACTGGAGATTCGGGCCTTGCTTATGAAGGCCAGCATGGACTATTGCCCTCTCAAACTCTGCTTCCATGGTCGGGTCTTCTTCTTCGCCTATTTCCCTATTGGCAACACATGCGGTTCTCCCTCTGCCTTGGGTGGTGGCTCCCTGGCCATGGCCAGTTCCTTGGAAAGGTGCTTGGTGATGTCCTCCGCCAAGCTTGGGACGTCTCCTTTTGAAATGACCGGGCTCGTTGCAATGGAAACAACGGAGATTTCGGCCATTGCTTTGGGTAGGGACAAAGTTGTTGACATTATTGGTCCTTGATTTCTTTCTTTGTCCCCGGTTTTGACCTTGAACTCTCTTCACTTGGGGCCTATATGCTCCTCTGTTCTGGTCACTATAAGAACAAGTTTTGTTACTTCTTGGCCTAGCCTGCACCTCCTCAATTATGGGCGCAGCTCGAATGAGTGCATCCTATAGATCTCTTGGGCACATAGATTCGAGGCGGGTATTCACTGGTGGGTTTAAACCAGCACAAAATTTTGACACCTGTTGTGTCATGTCCATTTGTGGTGCGTACTTCAGAAGTGAGACGAATTTTGAGTAGTATGCGTCAAGAGTGAGACCCAATTGTTTCAGCACCCAGGTAACAGATCCTTCCGAGATCCCTTAATCTCTGCACCATTGCTTCCACTAAAGCCTGGCTTCGCCGGTGAGCTTCAGCTTGGCGAGCATAGCCTGGTTGGCGGGTACAGTACCGGCTGCTTCAAAGTAATCTTCCATGGACTCTATCCAAATCTCAGCATCCGCTTGGACAGTCCTACCTTTCCCGTCAAATTGTGGCAGCTTGATCTGCTTGAGAACCTATACCTAGGAACCTATACCTGGGATTGTGCCTGGACTTGGATTCTTAACATTATAACTTGCTAATCGTTATGATTTATATTTCATAACCCATTCAGCTATCAACCAAGAAACCTAGCCACTTAACTTTTTATCAATTCTCATAGACAAGACAGACATTGATAAAAAGAAATCTTATTCCATTTATATGGGCCTAGCCCTTTTAGAGTACAATATTTCCTGGGATGGTAAAGCAACTGTTACATTAGTTCGGGGAGAATAATGTTGTGTTACATTTAGCTATAGGAACTGGATAATAGTATGGTTTTGGTTCATGGATTTTTAGGAATCGATAAGTCATCGAAAGATCAGGGTATCCTTTCCTTTGGTACCCATTCTTCTCGTAGCGTCCCAACACCTTGATCCTGTCGGCGGGGATTATGCAGGTCACTTCCTCGTATACATATGAGTTCAGCAGCTCGACCCTTCGACCTTCGACATGTAAAGTTGTGTTTACGTGAGCTTCAACAAAAATAAATAGCTTCGCGATCTTCAGGTCCTCCAACCACTTGATCCTCTTTAGGTTGGTTCAAAGGATCGCAAACCTGTGGGCAGCTATGTAGTAGATTCCTGAGTCACCCGTTCACCTCCGTTCCACATACAAAGGCGATGGATTATAAATACGGTCTAGGATGTTCATCATATCGATCCTTTGTCGATAATCCGAGGAATGGATCGCAGTCATAAACTTGACTCGGAACACTAAGAACCTGTTCCATGCTTCATAATTCTGCAAAATAGCATTGAAAGTAAGGAAATGTTCTTAACAGCAATATTTTCTTCACTTCTTCTTATTATGATTTCTTATAAAAATAAATCCTTCATTGGTTTGCTCTGATAGCAACTGTAACATGTCCACCTGTTCCCTTCAGGACACGTCTTAGCAGTCCTTTGGAAAGGAAGTCTAGAAAGCTCCGCCCAGCACTCCCATGCAATGTTATGGGGTTTGCGATGCGTCTGCCACGTAGTGGAAGTATTCTGGCCATTCCCCCTTAGGACCGACCTGAATGATGGTTTCCCCTAATGGTCATTTCCTAAACAACAACTAGCATCGGACCCCAAGCGAACTACTTTACGTAGAAATGCCAATACCAAAGCAGATTCACGCTGCACTTGGTTCAAGGAGAATGGGAAACGAGAGGGATGCAAGGCTCGACCTCTCTGCCATAAGGCATAGTCCCATTCCATTCCCCTAAAACAGCATAAACTGGGATTATTGTAACCTAGACTCTAGGTCAGCGCCCTTGCTATTCATTTCCTTTGGGGTTGGTATTGAGATGAGAAAGTTGCTTTGATGAAAGAAACTAATACCCAAATATTATTCTACTACCGTTAGAGATCAAGTAGTATTGGTACTCTATCAATATTTTTCATGTTGATGGATGGATGTTGGAATCCTAAGTAAAAAAAGAGTTTATCATTTGAAATCAAAATAAGGTCACCGGATATAGATGACATTTCAAGGTTTCAATATTTTATATTTACTTTCTAGGTAACATTTCTAGAAGCCTTGAATGATTCTAAAAGAGAAGTTCAAAATTGGAAAAAAAAGCACATTCAATAGACAAAATAGATCTTAAATAGTGAAGAAAATGGTATATTTATAATCCATCAATAATAAAATCTCATACTGCACATTTGAGGCATGAGAACGGACTTTCATTATCAATTAGACAACATATTTATCAAATAAGGTCCAATTATGGTTCTAGTAAGTTTTAAAACTATCATTATGCAAAGTAACCCTTCAGTTTGCACGTGTAATCTTTGATACACATTCATACTCTTCTAGTCTAATTTAGATTTTTCATAACATTCATTTTATTAGTTTTGGCCTTTGCAAGAGTTTTATTCCACTAATCCAATGTTAATAATGTTAAGAACTCAAATTTTTGTAAGGATTTAGGCTCCTAATCATCTCTACATACAAAGATAACTATCAGCCTTAATGTAAGAAACAAAACCTTGGGGGGACATGTTATTGCTCAAATATGCATATCACTACAAGCCTATTTTGGCCAATTGGTTTCTATTGAGTTTTTCTATATAGTTTGCAAGGCTCTTCATTTAAAATTCTAATGCTTGATTTCCCAATGTTCTTTAGAAGTGCCACAATTTTTAAGACTATTATATTTGGATGTTTCTCACATTGAGTTTAATTACATAATATATGTACTACATAGATAAGAACATTCTATAATTTTGCATGAGGTAGAACAAGTTTAAAAACTACCAATTATCATGTAGAAAATTGATGGAAAATTTTAGTATAACCTCTATGGACTTACACTAAATAGCACAATATATGATCTTTCTAGAGGAAGGAGAAAAAATGTCAATATAGCATATATGCCCTTAATCCTAGGGAATTAACAATTTCTAGCATATGGTAAAATGTGCAGATTTTGGAAGGGAGAAAGAGTACATTTTATAGCATAATAGTTTATACATATGGGGTACACAAGGGTGCTTTCAAATATTTTATTCACATAAATGATATATCTTGATATCCTTATATTCCACTAAATACTTAGTGGGTATTTGTAACACGCCTTGTTTTCATACTTTTGTTGAATAAATAGATATGTTACGAATTCCTTTGAAGCAATACCTTGCTCTTGTATACTTAAATTTTTTCATGTAAATCTAATAGCATTTCAAGTGATGTTAGTTAAATCCACATTGTTGTTAATTGGTGAAAGAAATATTATTTTCATAATACATTTTACATTTCAAATTATTTGAGTTCTCTCCTACATTTCTAAAATTTTCATGAATGTTATTAAGCAAATGTGAGTTTTTAGACAATAAATTCACAATTACAAACTACTTGATCTATGCTACTTATATTTTTCAAAGAAAAAAATTAATTGACTAGTATAGATAATATACTTGAATAACATGTATTTTCCATTCATTGTGGTGTACTTTTAAGCAAAATGTCAATATGCTATAGAAATTACTACAAGTGCACACAATGATTGTGATGTAAAGAAGCATGTGGAAGGCAACAATATAATCCCGAATACGTGATGACTACCTATGACGGGATTCATAATCATTATAACATGGACATGGCAAAACATAATGATGGTTTGTCATGTAGCTTCTCAAATGGTGTTCCATGTTATGATAGCCCTAATCTAGACCTTGATCAACCAACGACCATGTCATCCAATCCATATACACATGCAAGTCATTACTTCTATGGTAATTTCAACATCCTTATAAATCTATATTAAGCTTATTATCAACATCAACTACTAGATTATCTCAATGCTGCTAATTGCAAATTTTTTTTGATAGACCTTGCTCATCAACACAACAACATCATCCAACATAAGTCACAAGAGGAGAGAGCCTCTGCAAGTACTTTATATGCACCCATGGTCTCTAATGATTTCACACCATGTTATCAAGCAATATTAGAAGATTTCCTTTCTAAACATCCAACAACTTTATAAAATATTTACCATGTATCTTTATAGGAATTTCTATTTTAAATGCCAATTTATCTTTAACACCAATTTGGTAATCTTTGAGAATTATTTTAATAGTGAGTCACTTGTTATTTTGATTTTAAGAATGGATGCAAATGATCAAAATCATATGTGAAAGGTCTAGAAGTGCCAAAGAAGAATGATACTCACATAATCCTCGCACAATTCTAGGATTGTAGTACTAAGTCTAAAGAAAGTCAAAATCTCGTTTGGTTTCGGGTAGAAATTTAGTTTGAACTTCATATGAATGCTTGCTATGATGGAGAACTTATTATGAATAAGGCACATGCAAAATGTATTTATATGGACTTGATTGTTGTCAGGCAAGCCATGATCAATAAGTTGCACATGTCAACTAGTGGTGGAGATGATGTTAGGTCAAAAATATGACAATAATCAATAAGTTTTCGATTTTGAAGATAGGTTACAATTCATTACCTTGATTAGGTAAAATTTCAAAGATGCTCTAAACTACAACTCTTTTATTACCATTTCAACTACCTACAAAACATAGCTAAGTTCATATACAAGTTCTTGAATGTCATAAAACTTGGAAATTACTAGCTTAGCTTTGAAGTATTAGTAAAAATAGCTAGTATTATCACTTTATAGATTTTTTGAGAGTGTCTTTACATAATTACATTGATTTGGTAGGAGAGACTCTCTAAAATATTTATACTATTGTATCATTTTGGTTGTAGGCTTGAGTGGTCTCGCACCTACATGAACCTCCAAACCTATCATTCCAATATCCTCCTACCCCTTTTGCTTTAGCTTGAAAATTAAACACATATATGTAATCTCCAAAAGAGCTCTCCCTCTCTCTCTCTCTCTCTCCCTAGGCTTGTTTACTGAGGGCCTCTCCCTTTCTCAAAAATCTCTCTTTCTCTCTCTAGATTTATCTCTCTCTTTCTCTTCCCCCTCTCTCTCAATCTCTCTATGTATCTATCTCTCACTCTTGGAATGTTGTTTACTGAGGGCCTCTCTCTCTCTCTCTCTCTCTCTCTCTCTCTCTCTCTCTCTCTCTCTCTCTCTCTCTCTCTCTCTCGTTGTGCCCCCCTATGGTGATTGCAATAGAAGGACAAGTAGAAGAATAGAATTGAGATTTATATTACAATTCTACTCTAGGGGAGGGATGTGAGACACGAGAAATCTGATGGAGCCACTAGGGGGAGGGGGTTTTGTGAAGGGGGGCCTAAGTGGTATGGGCACTTGATCAAATCAGGCGAGTGTGGACATTTGCTAAAGGTGTGGTGGGTGGAGATTGTAGTTGAAAGGTGGGGTTGAAATGCACAAGGGAAGGGGTAGAGATGATGGTTGTGGATTGGGGGGAGGCAAAGAAGGTTGGGATGTTTTATTACAAACTATGGCCACAAGGTAGGTAAGGAGAAGGAGAATAAGAAGGAGAAGGAAGGTATGGTATTGGCATAGCTCTATATCATTTGGGATGGAGAAATTCTAGGTGTTCAAGAGAAATATCTCTCTAGCATCTAGGGTGAGAGAGTTGTGTGCATAAGGTGGATTGGTTTGCAATTGTGTAATACTAGAGGGGAAGACTAAGGTCACAATAAAGGAAGAGGTAGTAGCTAGAGAGAAAGAAGGAGGACAAGGGTTTTCTAAAGAAATTGAAGTGAAGATACAACTACATCAGGTTGGGAAGCTTGTAAAGAGGAGGCCACATATACACAGAGTGTATATGAGGAAGAAAAAGAGCTAGAGGTGGTAGATGAGATGTAGTAGCAAGTGGCACAAAGTTTATTCTATGACTCTGGTTTGTATCGCATGGGTGGGCTAGTGAATGGCATATTGTGGCTAGGGTGCTACCTTGGGCATGTGGTTAGGTTAGTGAAGTGTCAGGATAAAGGGAAATAACCAAGAGCTAAGTAGGCACCTCTTGTATATGTGCATGCTATACAGTCATACATAAGCAAAGATAACAAAGAATAAGGGTACCATGTATTCCGTTCTTCTCTCTTTCAATCCTCTTTCACTCCATAGCTTCTAACTAGCATCCCACTATTTCTTCCCTCTCTTGTTATCAAAGCACCATTTGGTGTTTGTGGAAGCTTGTGCTTGGAGGGAGGAGTGAAAGGATTGGAGCTTTCTCACAAAGGTCAAGGATTTGAGCTTCTTCCTTGACATGGATGCTTACTACCTACACATTGATAGAGATAATATTCTCATAATTGGAATCTAGATCTAAATTGGATAAGTGCTTGAGGCTTGATTTGGGGCTACAGTAGCCCACTTTAATAGTTTTTGGTAGCCATTTGTGGCTAGGTTAGCTTCACTTTGGATGATGATAAAGATATCCTAGTACATGGTTTTGATGCATGCAAGTACAAGGTTGCTTAAGCACATGGATAGCTTATTTTCTAGAAGCAAGGGGGTTTGCTTGGATCTAGTAGGAGGATTTCTTAAGCTGGATTTCTTCTTTTTTTGATGTAGGGGGTCTACTTATGTCTGTATAACACAGAAATGTAAAGGGTGAGACTCGATGATTTGCTAAGACTTGATGATTTGCTGAGATAGTAATATCTATGGATTGTACCACTAATCTTGATGCTCTAAGAGGCCATTTATTTTAAAATTACTTGTACATATCCATTTTTTAAAGTTGGGATACTCCCCACATTTTTCATTTTTTGGAAGCTACAAGGCATTCGATGAGAGGTTTTTTCTCAAATGTTGTAAGAAGATAATCCCATACAACACATGAACTCTATAGAGAGAATAGACCCAACACAAGAGAATTGTGAAGAGCTGATAAAAACATTTTGAAGAGCTACTTTATCATAATCAACCCAGTTTGCATGATCTAGTATTTATTCCTCAAAACAAAGAACATCATTGATGGAGTTGGAATTTTCATCAAAAAGATAATATAGAAAAAATATTTCTAACAATAATACTAGTTAATTGAACATGTTAAAAAATTGGTAGCATTTCTACTTTCCATCTCGAAATCCCTTGGTCTTCAAAAAAACGAAGAAAATATTGACTAGAGAGCAAGCCATTCATAGTAAATGAATTCACCATATCAAAAAAATTTCAAGTAGAAAGAGAGGTTCACAACCAACACACAAAAGTAGATAAAAATTCTAGGTAGCTAATGTTGTTTTCCTAGATTTTGCAAAAGAGACTAAGCTACATGTGCATAACACATCAAATGGAATGCATAGTCCAAAATATAATGTGCATAAAAAATGATGAATAACATTGTCAGGAGTTGGTAGAGAAAAGATCACACCTTCCCTCATAAAAAATATCAAAACGTTCTTAACTCTCATCCTCTCCCAGGGAACATGAGAACTCTTGGTCCTAAAAAAAATCTGGTCTCTCATTTCCTTCTTTACAACTTAGATTCAACTCTAGCTCATGTTTATAGTCCTCAAGCTCCAAAGTATCATTAGTCGATCCCTCTT
This sequence comes from Lygodium microphyllum, assembly GCF_053477565.2. NCBI lineage: Eukaryota > Viridiplantae > Streptophyta > Polypodiopsida > Schizaeales > Lygodiaceae > Lygodium > Lygodium microphyllum. Next base: position 81,573,154 of record NC_141141.1, on the reverse strand, counting down.
CTTTAGTTAAATCACTAATCACTGAACTAGAAGTATTCGTGGTCAATAGATATGAATTCATACTCCTAGACTCTTCACTCCAATCAGTCAAACAAGTACTCTCCTCCTCAACCACCCTAGGGAAGTTCTCCTGACATACTTCAATTGATTTCTCACAAGTCAACTCATCTCTCCTTAATAGAGAATATAGTATACCTCTCTCAGGATAGGAATAACTAACTCTCTTCTCCTCAAAAACTTCTCTCTCATCTTGCCTTGAACGCAACCTTTTGCTTAGTTCATCAAACCCTAACTCTTTTTTTCTTTTGGTCTTCCTCTCTTGATATTGAGCTATCTTCACTGCTTCCTCAAAAGTCTTAGGGTTTTTTACCTCTAATTTCACTCTCGAATCTTCTAATTTCAACAAATTTACAAAATACATTATCTTCAACATAACTGAAACTATTTCACCTTCTAACAATGCTAAAATCCATCGATCCCACAATGTTTCAAACTCCCTAGCAAAACCCTCAACACACTGATCATCTTTTTGAACACAGGTTTCTATTTTTGCCCATATCTCACATTGACTTTCTCTTTTTTTAAACCTAGAAAAAAAATCATTTTTAATGCTCATAATCCAAATTTTGTATCCTAAATTTCAAGCTTCTCTCAAAGTCAAGCAACCAATTTCATGCTTCTCCCTGCAATTGATATCTAAAAA